>NC_064851.1:137864454-138464454 GCF_024139225.1 Suncus etruscus
GCGATCAGAAATTGCTCATGGCAGGCTCTGGGGGGCCAGATGGGATGCCAGGATTCGAACCACCATCTGTCCTGGATCAGCCACATACAAGGAAAATGCCCTACTGCTGTGCTATCTCTCCGGCCCCTACTCTGGCAAATAATTCTTTAAATATTTCTATATAGTAAATTCTACCCCGTAAAATCTGGGTAAAAATTCAAGTTCTTGGGGCCAGAGGGAAAGCACAGCGGGTAGGGCATTTGTCTTGCACACGGCCAACTGGGGTCAATCCCAGAAGTAACCCCTGGGTATGGCCCAAAACAAACAAAAAAGAAAATTCAAATTCTTTGAGTGCATAGTAACTTTTTCACTAACAACAGGAAAAAATAGGAATAATTATAAACATTCAAGTATAATTCTTTTTGGGGGGGTTGGACCAAACAAGGCAAAGATCTACCCACTGTGCAATTGCTCCTGCCACCAAATATAATTCTTTGTAAGAATTATTTTTTCTGGGGCCGGAGAGATAGCATGGAGGTAAGGCGTTTGCCTTTCATGCAGAAAGACGAAGGTTTGAATCCCAGCATCCCATAGGTTCCCCTAAGCCTGCCAGGAGTGATTTCTGAGCGTAGAGCCAGGAGTAACCCCTGAGCGCTGCCGGGTGTGACCCTCACCCCCAAAAGAAAAATAAAGAATTATTCTTTCTTTAAGCAAAGGGACAACGTAAGTCTCAATTGATAAAGCTTTTTTTTGAGGGGATCAAGGAGGTTAAGGGGCTTCAAAACTTAAGACACTCATTTTTTTGTTTGTTTTTTTAGGGTTTTTTTTTGGGCCACACCCAGCAGTGCTCAGGGGTTACTCCTGGCTGTCTGCTCAGAAATAGCTCCTGGCAGGCACAGGGGACCATATGGGACACCAGGATTCGAACCAACCACCTTTGGTCCTGGATCAGCTGCTTGCAAGGCAAACACCACTGTGCTATCTCTCCAGGCCCACTTAAGACACTCTTAACAGTGCTCAGGACTCACTCCAAGTGGTGCTTGGGGGGTGGGGGGGGGGGGCAAAATATGGCGCCAGGTTCTAACCAAGATAACACAGGCTATAAGATGTCTCCAGTCCCCATAAAGCTTTTCCTTTTTTGTTTGTTCTTTGGGCCACACCCAGTGACTCTCAGGGGTGACTCCTGGCTATGTGCTCAGAAATCACTCCTGGCTTGGGGGACCATATGGGATTGAACCAAGGTCCATCTGTCCTGGGTCAGCCACGTACAAGGCTAACTAACACCCTATCACTGTGCTATGGCTCCGGCCCCTCCCATAAGGCTTTTCTAACACTTCAAGTCATGAAGTGATTGGATTAACTTTTGAGTTAAGGCTGGAGAGATAGCACAAAGGTAGGGTATTTGCCCTGCATGCGGCCCACCCAGGAGGGATTTTGGTTTGATCCCTAGCATCTCATATATGGTCCCCCAGTCTGCTAGGGATGATTGCTGAGTGCAGAGCTAGGAGTAACCTCTGAGCACCGCTGGGTGTGGCTCAATAACCAATCAATCAATAAATAATAATGTTTGTTTTTTTTTTTTTTTGGCCCACACCCGGCAGTGCTCAGAAATAGCTCCTGGCAGGCACAGGGGACCATATGGGACACCGGGATTCGAACCAACCACCTTAGGTCCTGGATCAGCTGCTTGCAAGGCAAACACCGCTGTGCTATCTCTCTGGGCCCAAATAATAAGTTTTTAAAAAAAAAAAAAAACCATTTGAGATAAAAATTTCAATTAAAAAAATAACTTGTTTTCAATTTCTCGGGTCTTAAAACATAATAAAGCACGTAGTATGCTTGACTTGAATGCAGGCCACCCAAACCATCACCAGGTAAAATTCCTAAATGCAAAGCCAAGAGTAATCCCTAAGCATCGCCAGGTGGGGCCCCAAAACTTTAAAAAAAAAATTTTCCCCCCAATATATAAAGGACCAGAGGGCTAGAGAAAACACACCTTGCACACACTGGGGCTCAATCCTTAGTACCCTATATGGTCACCCAAATATAGCCAGGAGTGATTCCTGAAGGCAAAGTTAGAAATAACCCCTAAGCAACACTGGGTGTGGCTCAAAAGCTAAAAGTAAATTTTAATTGTGCTCTTATGAAAGAAAAGAAAAAGAAAGTGGTAGGGAGATGGAGTCTACTTCTGGCATCAGTTTGGTAATAGTAATTTAAACAAAAGGATGCATTAGCACAACCAAAAAAGTCAAATAAATGTAACAACTGTCAGAATTCCAAGAGTTTCCAGATGGCAACATTATAGTCCTTTGAGATCAGTGAAAGGCCTTATTAAATATGCATTTTTGGATACTAAACTGAGACTGCATCTATAATTTTCCTTTAAAAATAACTAAGGAGGGCCAGAGAGATAGCATGGAGGCAGGGCATTTGCCTTGCATGCAGAACAGCGGCTTAAATCTCCACATCCCATATGGTCCCCCCCAGCCTGCCAGGAGCGATTTCTGAGTAGAGCCAAGAGTAGCCCCTGAACGCTGCAGGGTGTGACCCAAAAACCATAAATAAATAAATAAATAAATAAATAAATAAATAAATAAATAAATAAATAAATGAATAAATAAATAAATAAATAAATAAGGGGGAAAATAACCAAGGGCTGGAGAGATAGCACAGCGGCCGGGTGTTGGCCTTGCACGAGGCCAACAATGTACTGACATCTGTTCGACTCCCAGCATCTCATATGATCTCCTGAGCCTGCCAGAAGCCATTTCTGAGCACAGAGCCAGGAATAACCCGAGTATCACCTGGTGTGACCCAAAACCAAAAAACCACTTTGAACTGGGATAGGGAGACAAGAGTTAATGAACTTATTTTAAATGCAGCTGACCCATTTCAATCCCCAGCACAGCATATGGTCCACTAATAAGCACAAATATATTTATGTATGTATGTGTGGTTGTACACGTATCACTGCATGCACATGTATGCTCGTACACATGCATAACAGTAGAGCTATTCTGGACTCTCACATTACAGCTTAGATGCATAAATTCTATTTCTTTACATTTCTCTTCCTGGGCCAGAGCAATAATACAGTATGTGGGGCAGCCTTGCAAATGGGTCAACCCAGGTTTCATCCCTGGCACCTCATATGGTTCCCTGAGCTCCACCGGAGTGATCCCTGAACACAGAGCCAGGAGTAAGTCCTGAGTACTAATGGATGTGTCCCTCCCCTCTGCAAAATAATTCCCTTTGTTTTTTTGAGTAGTGGGGGATCCACAAGGTTCCTGGGTAACTGAGCCAGCACTCAATGTCCCCGCCACAAACACACACACACTACGATCCTCCCTCAATAAAACTGTTTCATTTCACTAATATAAAATATTGTTTTGGTTTGTGTGCTACAACCTAGTGAAACACTTGCGGCTTACAAGTAAAAACTTTTCTTAATTGAAAGTAACTTTTGGACCTTAGGAAATAGTATAGCAAGTAAGGTACTTGCCTTGCACACAGCCAACCCAAACACAAATAGCCCAGATAGCCCTTTGAGTTTCACCATGCATGATCACTAAGCAAAGATCAGAGTAAGCCCTAAGCAATGTGGGGAGTGGGGAAGATGTGTAGGAGGGAGCACTGGGGACAATGGTTTTGGGACTAGTGTTGGAATACTATTTGCCAACTATCAATTACTCTAAATCACTGGTTTTTGCTTTGGTTTTGGGGACACACCTAGCAGCACTCAGGGGTTACTCCAGGCTCTGTGCTCAGAAATCACTCCTCGCAGGGGTATGTTTTGTTTTGGGGGGACCCACACCTGGTGATGCTCAGGGGTTACTCCTGGCTATGTGTTCAGAAATCGCTCCTGGCTTTGGAGACCATATGGGACACGGGGGAATCTAACTTCTTTCCATCCTAGGCTAGCACCAGCAAGGCAGAAATGCCTTACTGCTCCGCACCACGACCAAACCAAAGTCGACTGCATGCAAGGCAAATGCCCTACCACAGTGCTATAGTTCTGGCCATTAAATCACCATTCTTTAGTTAATCTATTTTTTTTAATGTTCTTGAGACAGAGGAAGCAGGCTCTCTGATGGTGTTAGAATGATGTATGCATGAAAAATATGACTAACAGTAATGTAAATCCTGTTACCTACCTAAATAAGGTAATTAGGGGACAATAATATATAGCACATATCTTTTTTTTTTCCTTTTTGGGCCACACCCTGGTGATGCTCAGGTGTTACTACTGGCTATGTGCTCAGAAATCACTCCTGACGCCGGGTATTGAACCAAGATGAGGTCATGTGCAAGGCCAATGCCCTACCACTGTGCTATCGCACCGGGCCCTATAGCACATATCTTGACTGTGAGGCCCTGGGTTCTACCCCTGGGAGTATAAAAAAAATAAATAAAAACCACTTTTAGGGCCCGGACAGATAGCACAGCGGCATTTGCCTTGCAAGCAGCCGATCCAGGACCTAAGGTGGTTGGTTCGAATCCCAGTGTCCCATATGGTCCCCCGAGCCTGCCAGGAGCTATTTCTGAGCAAACAGCCAAGAGTGAACCCTGAGCACCGCAGGGTGTGGCCCAAAAACCAAAAAAAAAAAAACACTTTTAGAATTTTGTTCATAACTTAATTGATACATTAAAGACTACCATTTTTCCAAAACTAACTATTAAGAATGCTTTAGTGGGGGGCCGGAGAGATAGCATGGAGGTAAGGCATTTGCCTTTCATGCAGGAGGTCATCGGTTTGAATCCCTGCGCCCCATATGGTCCCCCGTGCCTGCCAGGAGCAATTTCTGAGCCTGGAGCCAGGAATAACCCCTGAGCGCTGCCGGGTGTGACCCAAAATCCAAAAAAAAAAAAAAAAAAAAAGCTTTAGTGTGTCAGAGCGGTGGAGCAGCGGTGAGGTATTTGCTTTGCACGCAGCTGACCCAGGATGGACCTCAGTTCAATCCCTAGTATCCCATCTGGTCCCCCAAGCCAAGATCTATTTCTGAGCGCATAGCCAGGAGTAACTCCTGAGAGTCACTGAGTGTAGCCCAAAAAACAAAAAAAACAAAAAAAAAAAAGTGATTACAGGGGTTGGAGAGATAGACAACGGGTAAGGTGCTTGCCTTGCACACAACCAATTCAAGTTCTATTTAGTCAGTGTGATCACTGAGTGAAGATCCAGAAGCAGGCTCTGAGTATCACTAAATGTGGCCTAACTCCTGTCTCTACTCACCCCAAAAAATGTGATTACAAGGTCTGGAGAGATACTATCGTGGTCAGTGCATTTGCCTTGCTGTGGTTGACCTGGGTTCAAGCCCCAGCACCTCTTATGTTCCCCCCAGGTTCCCTAGGAGTGATCCATGAGTGCAGAGCCAGAAGTAAGCCCTGAGCACTGCTGGGTGTGGCCAAATATAACAAAACAGAAACTACTTACCTACCAGAAAAATAAGATTACTTTCAAAACAAAAAGGTCACAGTAAATTATTCCATTGATAAGAACTGTCCACAATAGTAAACATCCATAAAGGCAGAAAGCAAACTGCAGAAGCCACAGGGGTAGAAGGAGGAAAGAGGAAATTACTAATAAAAAAGGAAAAATAGAATACTTTTCTATTGTGCTTTAAAAATCTCTTTGCCATCCCTCCTTCTATTCTTTCTTCAACCTCTCTCCCCTTCACCTCTCTCCCCCATCTCTCAGATCTCACTCTCCCCCTTCCATCCTCCTTCCCACCATCTCTCCTCCTTCCTCTTCTTCCATTTCTCCTTCCTTTCTTCTACCCATGGGTTCTTCTTCCTTCCATGACTCCTCCCTTCCTCTTTCTTCTCCCTCCTCTCTTCCTCCCTCTCCCTATCTCCAACCTTCTGCTTTCCTTCCTCCTCCCATCCTCCCTCCCTCCATCTTTCTTCCCTCCCTGCTTCTTCCTTTTCTCTCTTCATTCCTTCATTCTCTTCATTCATATCACTTTGCTAACAGCAAAACAGTACTTTTGTTTTCTTATTTTTTTGTTTTTGTTTTGGTTTTTGGTTTTTGGGCCACACCCGGCGTTGCTCAGGGGTTACACCTGGCTGTCTGCTCAGAAATAGCTCCTGGCAGGCACAGGGGACCATATGGGATACTGGGATTCCAACCCAGTCCTGGATCAGCTGCTTGCAAGGCAAACACCCGCTATGCTATCTCTCTAGGCCTGAAACAGTACTTTTATCATGTTCATTTCCCAGAATTTTCATGAGTAACAATAGTCAACTCACATGATAAACTCATATCACTTTCCCATCTATCTCCCCCAAAAGTCCCACTGAAGAAAAATCACACTAATTTGGGATCAGAGTCAAAACAGCAACCCAGGTTTGACCCTTGATATCCCATATAGTCCCCAAGCACTGTCTGGCATAATTCCTGAGTGTAGAGCCAGGAGTAGCTCCTGAGCATCTCTGGGAGTAACCAAAAAAACCAAACCAAAACAAAAAAGAAACACTAACTGGCCTTTAGAATAACAGTCTATCTGATATTGCTTATTTCTTCAAAGTAAAAAAAAAAAAAATTCAGGGCCAGAGAGATAGCATGGAGGTAAGGTGTTTGCCTTGCATGCAGAAGGACAGTGGTTCGAATCCTGGCATCCCCTGAGCCTACTGGGTGTGACCCAAAAAACCAAAAAAAAAAATAAAATTCAGAAACACAATTTAATGTTTGCTTGTTTAGTCAAATAAAATCACTTTCTGCCACTTAATTTAGACTAACATAAACAAGATATGTTAAGGAATAAGTGGTTAATCAGGATTCATTTCGTTTTCTTCATCAGGGAGGTCTCTAGCATTCATTTAATGCCACTCCTAGCTCAGTACCCAATACAAAACTGAATAAGTAAATATAAAAATATTTCCACATATCTCTGAAACCACAAAAATAAATATTGCTGGCTTATCTACATTTTTTTTTTTTGGTTTGTTTTTGGGCCACACCTGGCGGTGCTCAGGGTTACTCCTGGCTGTCTGCTCAGAAATAGCTTCCTGGGGCAGGCACGGGGGACCACATGGGACACCGGGATTCAAACCAACCACCTTTGGTCCTGGATCGGCTGCTTGCAAGGCAAACACCGCAGTGCTATCTCTCCGGGCCCTTATCTACAATTTTATTTTGGGAAGGGTCTCCCAAAAAAGGTCTGGAAGACAGCAATATTCAACCAACAGGGTCAGCAATTCAATACAAAAGATTGAGGGATAGAGTGCTGCATGGGTCCTGCAAGGGCTCAACTAGGGTCACTCTGGCAGTGCTCAGGAGTCTCCAGTGAGGCACCTAATAATACTAGGGGGGACCATGTGGTACTAGGTAATAAGCCAAGTATCTTAACCCTGCACTACATCTCTCTGGCCCCTACCCATAATTTTAAAACATTTTGACAAGAAAGATAGTACAACAGATAAGGCAACAGGTAAGACAGTACAAGAGGACAGAGAGACAATATAATAGGTAAGGCACTTGCATTTCTCGTACCCCACATAGTCTCCTAAGATACCCTGGAGTGATCCCTGAGCTGTCAGTAGTAAGCTGTGAGCAAATGGCCCACAACCAAAACTAAATAGAAAATAAATGCACAAAAAACCTTTATTCTATTGGTATACAAGGCTCTTTCATAATCAAAACTTCATTTATGGAGCTGAAGAAATAAAACACAAGGCATTTGCCTCGCACTACGGTGGGTTCCAGATTCAATCACAAGCACCCTATATGGTCCCCCTTATGGGCAGTGATCCCAAATAAAAAGTCAGGTGTAAGCAATAAGCACCAGACAGCGGCTGTGGCCCAAAAACAAAAAACTTGACTTTTGTTTCCACAACTAGAAATGATTCTCTATGAACAAAAACTACCTCAATAGCTTAAGAGACTGAAATGCATGCTTTGTATGCTTGAGGCCTAGCTTTGATCCCAGGCACCGTCAGTGTAGTCCCATGAGCATCACCAGGATTGACCCTTGAGATAAAACAGCCCCTGAGCATTGCTGGGTGTGGCCTGAAAATAAACAAAATCTATAAACAGGATCTAACAATAGTAGAGTGGGTAGGATATTTGCCATGCATATGATCACCCAGGTCCGACCCCCGACTTTCCATATGGTTTCCTGAGTTCACCTGGATAAGCGCAGAGCCAGCCAGAAGTACTCCTGAGTATGGCCGGTTGTAAGCCCCACCCCCGCAAAAAAAAAAGAAAAGAATGTAAAAAATAATGTATATGGGACAGAGCAATAGCACACCAGGTACCTTACTCTCAGAACTTCTCATAAACCAACCCTCCATATAGAAATATTCACTTCCTGGGGCCAAAGCAATAGCACAGAAGATAAAGTATTTGCTTTGCACACAGCCATCCCAGGTCCAATCTCCAGCATCCCATATTCCTAAGTCTACCAGAAGTAATTTGTTTTGTTTTCTTTTGTTTTGTTTTGTTTGGGCCACACCTGGTGACACTCACGGGTTACTCCTAGCTATGTGCTCAGAAATTGCTCCTGACTTGGGAGACCAAAGGGATGCCAGGGAATCGAACCACCTACACAGGCAAACACCTTACTGCTCCGAACCACCGTTCTGGCCCCCAGAAATAATTTCTGAGTGCAGAGCCAGGACTAATCCCTGAGCACCACTGAATGTGGGCCCAACCCAAAAAATGTACACAAACAAGTACTGAAAGAAAATTTCATCTTTGAGAATATATGCACACTTCCTAGGGGAAATATCAAGCTGGTAAACCTAGACATTTTTGCCTAAGTTACTATCTCTTCATTATTTTCTTCTAGACCAAGCACTAAAGAATCTTAAAATTCTATAATCAGGGCCCAGAGAGATAGCACAGTGGTGTTTGCCTTGCAAGCAGCCAATCCAGGACCAAAGGTGGTTGGTTCGAATCCCAGTGTCCCATATGGTCCCCCGTGCCTGCCAGGAGCTATTTCTTTTTTTTTTTTTTTTTTTTTTTTTTTTGGTTTTTGGGCCACACCCGTTTGACGCTCAGGGGTTACTCCTGGCTATGTGCTCAGAAATCGCCCCTGGCTTGGGGGGACCATATGGGACGCCAGGGGGATCGAACCGCGGTCACTTCCTTGGCTAGCGCTTGCAAGGCAGTCACCTTACCTCCAGCGCCACCTACCCGGCCCCGCCAGGAAGCTATTTCTGAGAGCAGATAGCCAGGAGTAAACCCCTGAGCACCACTGGGTGTGACCCAAAAAACCAAAAACCAAAAAAAAAAAAAAAAATTCTATAATCAAACATCAAAGAATCATGAATTGTTACTATTAACAAGAATTTAGCTTAAGAACAAAAAGAGAGAGAAGAAGAAAGAAAGGAAAAAAAATAGAAAGAAAGAAAGAAAGAAAGAAAGAAAGAAAGAAAGAAAGAAAGAAAGAAAGAAAGAAAGAAAGAAAGAAAGAGAAGAAGAAAAGGAAAGAAAGAAAGAAAGAAGAAGAGAGAGAAAGAGAGAGAGAGAGAAAGAGAGAAAGAGAGAAAGAGAGAGAAAGAGAGAAAGAAAGAAAGAAAGAAAGAAAGAAAGAAAGAAAGAAAAGAAAGAAAGAAAGAAAGAAAGAAAGAAAGAAAGAAAAAGAGAAAGAAAGAAAGATAAGAAGAAAGAAGAAGAAAGAAAAAGAAGAAAGAAAGAAAAGAAAAAGAAAGAAAGAAAGAGAGAGAAAGAGAGAGAAAGATGAGAGAAAGAGAGAGAAAGAGAGAGAAAGAGAGAGAGAAAGAGAGAAAGAAGAGAAAGAAAGAGAAAAAGAAAGAAAGAAAGAAGAAAGAAGAAAGAAAGAAAGAAAGAAAGAAAGAAAGAAAGAAAGAGAGAGAGAAGAGAGAGAAAGAAAGAAAGAAAGAAAGAAAGAAGAAAGAAAGAAAAAGAAAGAAAGAAAGAAAGAAAGAAGAAGAAAGAAGAAAGAAAAAGAAGAAAGAAAGAAAGAAGAAAGAAGAGAAAGAAAGAGAAAGAGAAAGAAAGAAAAGAAAGAAAGAAAGAAAGAAGAAGAAAGAAAAGAAGAAAGAAGAAAAAGAAAGAAAGAAGGAAAAGAAAGAAAGAAGAAAGAAAGGAAAGAAAGAAAGAAAGAGAAAGAAAGAAGGAAAGAAAGAAGAGAAAAGAAAGAAGAAAGAAAGAAAGAAAGAAGAAAGAAAGAAAGAAAGAAAAAGAAAGAGAAAGAAAAGAAAGAAAGAAGAAAAAAGAAAGAAAGAAAGAAAGAAAGAAAGAAAGAAAGAAAGAAAGAAGAAGAAAGAGAAAGAAAGAAAAGGAAAGAAAGAAAGAAAGAAGAGAAGGAAGAGAAGAAAGAAAGAAAGAAAGAAAGAGAGAAGAAAAAGAGAAGAAAGAAAGAAAGAAAGAAAGAAAGAAAGAAAAGAAAGAAAGAAAGAAAGAAAGAAAGAAAAGAAAAGAAAGAAAGAAAGAAAGAAGAAAGAAAGAAAGAAGAAAGAAAGAAAGAAAGAAAGAAGAAAAAGAAAGAGAAAGAAGAAAGAAGAAAGAAAGAAAGAAAGAAAGAAAGAAAGAAAGAAGGAAAGAAAGAAAGAAAGAAAGAAAAGAAAGAAAGAGAAAAGAAAGAAAGAGAAAAGAAAGAAAGAAAGAAAGAGAAAAGAAAGAAAGAAAGAAAGAAAGAAAGAAAGAAAGAAAGAAAGAAAGAAAGAAGAAAGAAAGAAAGAAAGAAAGAAAGAAAGAAAGAAAGAAAGAAAAGAAAGAAAGAAGAAAGAAGAAAGAAAGAAAGAAAGAAGAAAAGAAAGAAAGAAAGAAAGAAGAAAGAAAGAAAGAAAGAAAGAAAGAAAGAAGAAAGAAGAAAGAGAAGAGAGAAAGAAAGAAAGAAAGAAAGAAAGAAAAGAAAAAAGAAGAGAAAGAAAGAAAGAAAGAAAAGAAAGAGAAAGAAAGAAAGAAAGAAGAGAAAAAGAAAGAAAGAAAGAAAGAAAGAAAGAGAAAGAAAGAAAGAAAGAAGAAAGAAAGAAAGAAAGAAAGAAAGAAAAAGAAAGAAAGAAAGAAAATAAATGGGTGACTGATATCCGACAGCTCTGTTTATGAATGATTTACTCTGAAGGGTAGCAGGACTTCATGCAAATGAATGTGAAGGAAACTGTCAGCTGAACTGTGGTTTTAGCCAATAGAAGCAAAGCTCCATCTTGGACTGTGCTCTAACCTGCATTACAGACGATACCATCGCTTCAGAGGAGCAGCCTTTCAGACAAGAGGTAGGTTTTTATAATCTTTTTCATTTAATAATATAATTGTTAAGATGCAAGAGAAAAATCTTAGCATTACAAAAAAAATCAGAAAGCTTCAGCCATAGGAAAAATAAACCAAAAAAGCAATGTAATCATTTCATTGTTTGGTAGATTTTATTTGAAAAGATATGACTGCTTTGTGCTATTTGATAAGCAAGCTTACGTGCCTTAATGGAAAAATTCATGACATTTTCTATGAGCCTGATCTATATTCTTATCTTAAAAGTAAAACTTAAGCATTATGTTGTTATTTGCTAATTTATCTTCTCTGAATATTTCATTTCACCATGTCAGGTCTGTCTGAACAAAGGATTTTACATAAGGAAAAATCTAAACTAACAGCACAGCCTAGATTATAGCCTTCTTAATATATGTATGAATTATATTAGCTGTAAAGACATTTAGCAAAAAGTTCATTGTATCTTAACAAACATGATGAAGCATTTCAAAATTGTATTTTGCCTTTGAGTATAAATGCAGAAAATGTCAAAAATTATCACTGAGATTTCTGCATAAAAATAAAAACCATAAAGCATAATTATGTAGACTGAATTATTACATTGTAACAAGAAATCTTTTTTTTGCTTTTTGGATCACAACCGGCAACGCTCAGGGGTTACTCCTGGCTCTACACTCAGAAATTGCCCCTGGCAGGCACAGGGGACCATCTGGGGATGCCGGGATTCGAACCACAGTCCTTCTGCATGGAAGGCAAACACCTTACCTCCATGCTATCTCCCCGGTCCCAACATTGTAACAAGAGATCTTTTTTTACAGCTTTTAGACTTTGCTAACATTTTAATTAATATAATTCCTATATCTTATAAAAGAATTAAAGAATGAGTGTATCGTACCTTTTGAGGTAATAAAAATTGCTAGCACAGTTCAAAACAATTATTTACATATACTAAAAACCGTATAACTGCTAACCAAATTTCTAACTTTTTAGATTCAGACTTCAAAATATTTTACAGATAAATTAGAGCTCCAATTTTTGCCCTATTTTCTACACATAAACATTCAAATCTTAAAGGATTTTTTTGTATTTTGTTTCTTAGCCAGCATTAGACTGAGCAAAACAGTCCTTACAAAACCCAAAGGCTGCTCTAAGAGGGTATTAGATCTCTCCAGATTTAGCACAATGGCATTAGTAAACCCCCAAGAGAAAAAAATATCTTCCTGTAACAAAGCATTATTGTTCAAAAGGTCTCAAAAGATAGTTTTGTCAAAATAGTTAACTTGTACCTCAAGTTTGGGATAAACTGTAAACGAAGCCCCCATCAGCTACTTATTTTAATACTGCAATCTGCCTCTTTTTTTGCTAAAGTATTATTTGTAAAATTAGCAGAGATGGAGGTCTATTGCTGTTTCATTAAATTGCTCAGAAGGAATGGCCAACCTCAGAGTTCCAGGGCTCTGTATTTAAAGGCTATTATGATTAATTGATCACATTTCAAAATTATACACTTAAAGGTTCCACAGAATTCAATCCAAGGGCTTTTACCATAAATAGACCAAAGCATAATTTTATTCCGATCTGGCAATTCAAGAAGCATTCTAAAACTTAGTTTAGTTCCATAAACATTATATACTGTATAGCTTTTTTTTGAAATGGGAAGAGGAAAATGGGATGAGGAACTAACTAAAAAAAATTTCAGGGGCCAGAAAAATAGTACAGCGGGCAAGGTGTGTGACTTGCAGCCAATATAAATTCAATCCAAGTTCAATCACCAGCATCCCTTACATCCTCGAAGCAACTGCAGAAGTGATATCTGAGTGAAGATCCAGGAGTAATCCCTAGACTGAAACACCACTAGGGTATGACCCAAAAACAATAACAACAAAAATTTTATATACGGGGAGCCGGAGAGATAGCATGGAGTAAGGCGTTTGCCTTTCATGCAGGAGGTCATCAGTTCAATCCCCGGCGGCCCCCATATGGTCCCCTGTGCCTGCCAGGAGCAATTTCTGAGCCTGGAGCCAGAAATAACCCCTGAGCACTGCCGGGTGTGACCAAAAACCACAAAAAAAAAAAAAAAAAAAAAAATTTTATATACATGGTATTTAGTTAATACTTTCCATTCCTACAATGAAATTTGGGGAGGGGGGATTTTTCTTTGGGGGGGTCGGTTTTTGGGTCACACCCAGTGATGCTCAGGGGTCCTAGCTATGCACTCAGAAATCATTCCTACCTCTGGTGATCATATGGGACACCAGGGGATCGACCTTGGCCCATCCTTAGGTCAGCCCCATGTAAGCAAATGCCCTACTGCTGCGCCACTGCTCTGGCCCCTCCACTAATGGAATTTTGAAGGTTTGATATTTTGTTTTGGATTGGATTGTTTTTTCTCGAAAAGTGCTCAGAGCTTATTCCTGGCTCTGTATTCAGGAATCACTCCTAGCAACAGGGCTTTGGGGGACCATATAGGGTGGCCACATGCAAAGCAAGAGCCTTTCCCTTCTACTATCACTCCAGCCCCTCTTGTTTTACTTTTTAAATTTTTGGGGAGTATTCCCCATTGGGCACCAAGGCCACTCCCTCCACTGCTCAAGTGGTAAATAACATGGTATCAAGGAATGAACCTAGGGCTTAGATTCCTTCAAACTATCTCCTCTTGGGGCCCAGAGAGATAGCACAGCGGCGTTTGCCTTGCAAAGCAGCCGATCCAGGACCAAAGGTGGTTGGTTCGAATCCCCCGGTGTCCCATATGGTTCCCCGTGCCTGCCAGGAGCTATTTCTGAGCAGACAGCCAGGAGTAATCCCTGAGCAACGCTGGGTGTGGCCCAAAAACAAAAACAAACAAAAAAACTATCTCCTCTTTCATTTTTTCCCTTTTTATAAGGGATGATTACACAGCATTTGACTGACATAAACTTACATTTTAATTTGTAATTTGCATTTATTGAATGTTTTCATTTCAATCAGCTTCTAAAATATCAGTACACACTAAAATATTAAAAGTGCACACTATTCTTCAAATAAAAATAAAAATAAAGTATTAATTTCAACCAACTATAAATTCATAAAGCAGTTGAAATTTTTATTGTAAACAAAGTGGATTACAAAATTTAACAAAAGAAAAATTAGGGGCCGGAGAGATAGCTATGGAGGTAAGGCATTTGCCTTTCATGCTGAAGGACGGTGGTTCAAATCCCAGCATGCCATATGATTCCCTGTGCCTGCAGGGGCGATTTCTGAGCATAGAGCCAGGAGTAAATCAACCCCTGAGCGCTGCCAGGCATGACCCCAAAAACCAAAAAGAAAAATTAGAAGATTTTGGACGAGAGAGAGTACAGAAGGTTACGGTGCTTGCATTGCAGGTGGCCAACACAGGCTCAATCCTCATCCTATATGGTTCCCTGAGCACCACCAGGAGTAATTCCTAAGTGCAGAGCAGAAGTTAACCCTGAGTACCATCAGGCGTGGCTTATTTAAGACCTTCAAGGCTGGGGCCGGGCGGTGGCGCTAAAGGTAAGTGCCTGCCCTTGCCTGCGCTAGCCTTGGACGGACCGCGGTTCGATCCCCCGGTGTCCCATATGGTCCCCAAGCCAGGAGCAACTTCTGAGCACATCGCCAGGAGTAACCCCTGAGCGTTAACCGGGTGCTGGCCCAAAAACAAAAAAAAAAAAAGACCTTCAAGGCACCGAACTTATATGTAATGTTCAATATTTGCATTATTATATCTACATGTATATAAAACAAAAAAAAAAAACGATATTAAGGTCTTTTCCTACCAATTTACCTTAAAATATTAATAATCCTTATTCTATGTTTTTGTTTTTGGGCCACACCCGGTGACGCCTCAGGGGTTACTCCTGGCTATGCGCTCAGAAGTCGCCCTCTGGCTTGGGGGACCATATGGGATGCCGGGGGACCGAACCGCGGTCTGTCCTAGGCTAGTGCTGGCAAGGCAGACACCTTACCTCTAGCGCCAACACGCCAGCCCCTATTCTATGTTTTTTTTCTTTTGGGCCACGTGGGATGCCAAAAATTGAAACCAGCTCTGTCCCTGGATTGTTGCTCCGATCCTAATAGCCTTATTCTGTAAAAACTGTCAGCATTTGTTTTTCCTTTCCCTATTTTCCTAACCTTAAAATTTAAGAGTAGAAATAGAACACAGATGTACACTGAACCAGAGTGATAAAAAAACACTTTTTTTTTTTTTGGTCCTTTTTTGTTTTTTTTGGTGTCACACCTGGCAGCACTCAGGGATTACTCCCTGGCTCTATGCCTCAGAAATTGCTCCTGCCAGACTGCGGGGGGAGAGGGGAGACATGTGGGATGCCAGGATTCGAACCACCATCCTTCTGCATGCAAGGAAAAGCCTTACCTCATGCCATTTCCTCCAACCCTGAAAAACATACTTTAAGAGGTAAGATAATGGTCAGAGTGAATAGTACAGGGGGTTAGGGTGCTTGCTGTGATTGCAGTGGACACAGGTTCAATCACACAGGAGTGATTCTGAGCACAGAGCCGGAATTAAACCCCAAACACTGCTGGGTGTAGCTCAAAAACCAAAAATAAGGTTAAGCTATTTTGTAGATAAAAGCTCGTTGATGGCGGGGGCCGGTAGTGGTGGCACAAGCTGTAGGGCATCTGCTTTGCATGCACTAACCTAGGATGGACCGAAGTTTGACTACCCCTTCGGCGTCCCCAAGCCAGGTAGCGATTTCTGAGTGCATAGCCAGGGGAATAACCCTGAGCGTCACTGGGTGTGGCCCCAAACTCTCCCCCCCAAAAAAATAAACCCCAATTAATTGGATAGAACACTTGCCTTGCATTCGGGTCAACCTGTGTTTAATCTCCAGCACCAATATGGTCCCCAAACGCCCACCAGAGTGATTCATGAAAACAGAGCCAGGACTAAGTCCTATGCACTACTGGATTTGTCCCAAACACGAAACAAAAACTAAAAAGAAAAAAAATAGCTGTTGGGCCCGGAGAGATAGCACAGCGGCGTTTGCCTTGCAAGCAGCCGATCCAGGACCTAAGGTGGTTGGTTCGAATCAGGTGTCCCATATGGTCCCCCGTGCCTGCCAGGAGCTATTTCTGAGCAGAAGCGCAGGAGTAATCCCTGAGCACTGCCAGGTGTGGCCCAAAACCAAAACCAAAACCAAAAACAAAAAAAACAAAAACAAAAAAAAAAAAAGCTGTTAATTCTAGCAGAGATAAAAAAGGTTCAGGCTGCTCAAAGTAAGCTTACTATTGAGATTTCAATCAACAGATCTAAGATACTTTGCTACATATATTCATTTTCTACTTTTTATAGATTCAAAAAGAAATACAAGAAAGTGGAATCCCTAAGGATGGCCTCCCTAGCTCCAGCCTCTGGAACGAAACCACTACTTCTGTTTATCAATACCCTTGGTTTCCAAGTTCAAAAAATTTACCCTTTCCATGACAACCTGGAACACTGCTTGCTTTGTCATTCTGCTTTTATTTATATTACAGTGATATCTTTAGTGGTGCTGGCTTTCCTTTATGAAGTACTTGACTGCTGCTGCTTTGTAAAAAACAAAAACTGTGAAAGACTTACAAAGTGTCAAACCAAACCACCCTCTTAGAAGTATGATGAACACATATCAGAAAACGAGATGTTGAAGTGGTCTAGCACACTACTGAAGCTGAAATTTCCTGAGGTCTATCATTATTACAAAACTGATTCTCTTTGAATGGTTAAAAGATTTCCATTAGAAAAGAAAAAAAATATGTCTAATGTGTATATGTATCCTTTTCATTAAAATATATAGTAAAACTCATAAATGAAAGTATTTATCTCAAAATTTACTTAAAATGGGGGCCAGAGAGATAACCATGGAGGTAGGGCATGTGCCCTTGCAATGCAGAAAAACAGTGGTTTGAATCCCAGCATCCCATATTGTTTTCCCTGAGCCTGCCAGGAGCAATTTCTGAGTGTAGAGCCAGGAGTAACCCCTGGAAGCGCTGCCGGGTGTGGACCCAAAAACAAAAACAAAACAAAAAAAATTTTACTTAAAATAATACTCTAGGGCCGGAGAGGATAGCACAGCGGTTATTTGCCTTGCAAGCAAGCTGATCCAGGACCAAAGGTGGTTGGTTCAAATCCCGGTGTCCCATATAGTCCCCCGTGCCTGTCAGGAGCTATTTCTGAGAAGACAGTCAGGAGTAACCCCTGACATCGCTGGGTGTGACCCAAAAACCAAAAAAAAAAAAGAATACTTCTAGGGGCCAAAAGGGTGGCACAGGTCATAAGGCATCTATCTGCTTTATGCACGCTAGCCTAGGACTGACTGCGGTTCTATCCCCAGGGCGTACCATATGGTCCCCCAAGCCAGGAGCAATTTTTGAGCGATAGCCACCAGGTGTGGCCAAAGACCAAAAAATAATATGATACTTTTAGGAGCCGGAGGAATAGTACCAGAAGAAGGGGCATTTGGCCAATCAGAGTTCGACCCCAACATCCCATATGGTCCCCTTTGCCCACCAGGTGTGATTCCTGAAGCTCATCAGATCAACAGTAAGCTCTGAGCACTTCCAAGTATGGACCAAAAAGTAACAACAAAATAAAGGCTTTTAGGGCCGGAGCAATATAGCACAGCAGCAGGCATTTGCTCTGCATTAGTGTGCCAACCAGGGACAGACCCAGGTTCAATCCCCCAGCATCCCATAAGTCCCGAGCCTGGCAGAAGCAATTTCTGAGCACAGAGTCAGGCAGTAACCCTGAGTGCTGCTGGGTGTGGCCCAAAAACTTTAAAAAGAAAAAAGTTTTAGCATGGAGGTAAGGCATTTGCCTTTCATGCAGGAGGTTATTGGTTTGAAGCCTGGCATTCCTATGGTCCCCCGAGCCTGCCATGACCGATTTCTGAGCGTAGAGCCAGGAGTGACCCCTGAGCACTGCTGGGTCTGACCCCAAAACAAAACAAAACAAAAAGTTTTTTAAATAAAAAAATTATACAGCTAAAATTGGATAAAAGGAGCCAGAGTGACAGTATAGCACGGAACTTGCATGCAACAGACACACTAATATCACTAATCATCTTCTTAAAGTTTTTTCATACAATTTGCTTCCCATAGTCACACTCCTAAGGACTAAAGACATTCAAAGCAGAAAAGTCCAAAGCAATGTCAAAGGACAGAACCTCTTAACATGTGTTTGACTGCTGAGA
The DNA here is from genome assembly GCF_024139225.1 of Suncus etruscus. Lineage (NCBI taxonomy): Eukaryota > Metazoa > Chordata > Mammalia > Eulipotyphla > Soricidae > Suncus > Suncus etruscus. The sequence continues at coordinate 137,882,791 of NC_064851.1, forward strand.
CAGGGAGAGGGCTCAAAGGGGAAGTGTGCAGCTTTGCATGCAGTGCTCAGGGACTATATCCAGTTCAATCGTTGAGGTCATTCCTGATGAAACTTGACTTGGAACAGATTGCAAAATAAATCCCCACTTTGTGAAATCACCCCAAAGACTGTACAGGTGAACTGGTCTGAAGCAGATAGCTGTGAAGAATTAATAAACCAAGTCAGGAGAGATTTGTGGAGTCAGTTTGCTTCTCTGCCCACCAAACCAAACTGACCTTTCCTAATTAAACCAGTGCACAAAAATAAATAAATAAAAACACAAAAAACAAACACGCACACCACACCACACACACACACACACACACACACACACACACACACACACACACACACAACAAATTCACCAGGAGGGGGGAAGGTCGAGTGAGAAGCAAAAGTACCTATCCAGATGGACTTTTACAAGTCAAAGGCTTGGTGAAGAAAGAGGAAATTGGGACCAGAGAGATAGCATGGAGGTAAGGAATTTGCCTTCCTTGCAGAAGGTCATTGGTTTGAATCCTAGTATCCCATAAAAAAATTTAAAAAAATAAAAAAGGAAGAGGAAATTGGGGGAACACCTTTGTTTTGGGTAAAGGCAGGATGTGACTTAACAGGATGTGACCTACACAGGTTGTGACCTAACACCTAACCTAATCCTAAAAGGCAGGATTGACTGGGGTCATCCATGTGCAAAGCAGAAGCACTGAACCCTGTACTATCTCTCCAGCCTCAAGATTTTTTTAACATATACACAATGGAATATTATGCAGGAGAGATAAAGTCATGAAATTTTCCTATACATGGATGTACATAGAATCTATTATGCTGAGTGAAATAAGTCAAAGAGGGGCCCAGAGAGATAGCACAGCGGCATTTGCCTTGCAAGCAGCCGATCCAGGACCAAAAATGGTTGGTTCGAATCCCGGTGTCCCATATGGTCCCCCGTGCCTGCCAGGAGCTATTTCTGAGCAGACAGCCAGGAGTAACCCCTGAGCACCGCCGGGTGTGGCCCAAAAACCAAAAACCAAAAAAAAGAAAAAAGAAATAAGTCAAAGGGAGAGAGACACAGAATAGTCTCACTCATCAATGGGTTTTAAGAAAAATAAAAGACATTTTGCAATAATCCTCAGAGACAAAGAGAGGAAGGCTGGAAGGTCCAGCTCACAATAATGAAGCTCACCACAAAGAGTGGTGAGTGCAGTTAGAGAAATAACTACACTGAGAACTATCATAACAATGTGAATGAATGAGGAAAGTGGAAAGCCAGTCTAGAGTACAGGAGGGGGTGGAGTGTGGAGGAGGGAGATTTCGGACACTGCTGGTGGGAATGTTGCACCAGTGAAGGGAGGTGTTCTTTACATGACTGAAACCCAACTACAATCATATTTGTAATCAAGGTGTTTAAATAAAGATATTAATATAAAAAAAGATTTCCTTTTAGCCTGGACCGTCATTTTCCAGTTTTTCCAGTAAATCACAGTCATGACCAGCACAAAGGGAAAGAGGAGGGGCACCCGCTATGTGTTTTCTAGACCCTTTAGAAGAAAGGTGATATTGTAGACATAAAGGGAATAAGCACTATTCAAAAAGGAATGCTCCACAAATGTTACCATGGAAAAACTGGAAGAGTCTACAACAGGGGTCTCAAACTCAATTTACCTGGGGGCCGCAGGAGGCAAAGTCGGGGTGAGGCAGGGCCAATAGGGGATTTCGCTTACCAACTATTCACAATAAAAAATCACATTAGTGGGGCCGGGAAGGTGGCGCTAGAGGTAAGGTGTCTGCCTTACAAGCGCTAGCCAAGGAACGGACCGCGGTTCGATCCCCCGGCGTCCCATATGGTCCCCCCAAGCCAGGGGCTATTTCTGAGCACATAGCCAGGAGTAACCCCTGAGCGTCAAACGGGTGTGGCCCAAAAACCATAAAAAAAAAATCACATTAGTAAGAAAAAAAAAAATCGCATTAAACATTTGCATACCCCAAACAACTGCTCAGTCACTGAGCTCCAGCTCTCTGCTGCTCTGAGCCATGTGACAGCTCTGCACTTTGAACCCTTCATGCTGGGCAGTGCCTTAAGACAAGCTCTGAACAAAAAGCTGTGAGCGGAAGCAAAGGAGCAATGGTGATACTTCCAGCCCAGAGCTTAAAATTGCCAGGGCAAGAGCTTCCAAAATTCTTTTTCCATCTGACATAGAAACCAGTCACACCTGAAACATCAGCTGAGTCCCTGTCATGTGAGTCCTTGAGTGACCGATTACCTGAGACACCTGTCAACCCATGATAAACACGTGGTAAGAGAAAAACAAACTTTTTTGGTTCTAAGTCACTGAGGCTTAGGGACTATTAACACAAACTGACTAACATTAACCTTCCAAATATATCTTTTAAGAAAAACTCTGGCCAACTAAAGAGAAGCAAAGCCCAGAGGTTCTTCCTGATGCTAAATGGGATCTACTGTTTGTGGCAATGAAATTCCCTGCAATCTCCTATAGCCTAAACTAGCATGGCTTCAACCTTTTACATCTGCAGAATGGCACCTATGTGCGTACCAGTCCAGAGATCAGCAGTTAAATCTACTATGGCAGAACAGTGGTTCCCAGTCTTTCTATACCTGTGGACAAGGAGGGATTGAAAATCTGGGCCAAAGAGTTGTACAGTGGATAAGATGTTGGATTTACATTCAGTCGACTGGATTCAATCCCTGGCACCTCATATGATCTTCCTCAGCCCGCCAGAAATGATCCCTGTTCAGAGCCAGCTGTAAATCCTGAGCACATCCGGGCAGGGCCCAAAACCCAAAAGAAAACAAACCACTGCCTTAAACCACAAAGAACAAAGGTCTCAACTTTTTTCCCTTTTATGCTGCCAGGAGATCAATCCAGTACCTTAACCATCTAAGTCAAGTGCTATTCTTTTTTTTTTTTTTTTTTGTGGTTTTTGGGTCACACCCGGCAATGCTCGGGGTTACTCCTGGCTCCATGCTCAGAAATTGCTCCTGGCAGGCACAGGGGACCATATGGGATGCTGGGATTCGAACCGATGACCTCTTGCATGAAAGGCAAACGCTTTACCTCCATGCTATCTCTCCAGCCCGTCAAGTGCTATTCTAATGACCGCATTTTCCTGGCACAAAGATAGTCTTTTAAGGGACCTTCAAAGCAGTGCTCTGAGGACCTCGAGGTTTCAATGCTCCATCCAGCAATTCAGTGCTATTAGAACATCATCAAGACCCTAATAAATATTACTGCCACATTCTGAAGTAGGCAAATAATTGTTGTGAATTAAGATGCACTGATCTTGTATGAAAGTTATAAACCCTTGGGGCCGGAGAGATAGCATGGAGGTAAGGCGTTTGCCTTTCATGCAGGAGGTTATCGGTTCGAATCCCGGTGCCCCATATGGTCCCCTGTGCCTGCCAGGAGCAATTTCTGAGCCTGGAGCCAGGAATAACCCCTGAGCACTGCCAGGTGTGACCCAAAAACAAAAAAAAAAAAAAAAAAAAAAGTAAGTTATAGGGGCCGGGCGGTGGCGCTAAAGGTAAGGTGCCTGCCTTGCCTGCGCTAGCCTTGGACGGACCGCGGTTCGATCCCCCGGCGTCCCATATGGTCCCCCAAGCCAGGAGCAACTTCTGAGCACATAGCCAGGAGTAACCCCTGAGCATTACTGGGTGTGGCCCAAAAATAAAAAAAAAAAAAAAAAAAAAAAAAGAAAGTTATAAATCCATGTGAGAGCACAGCGGCAGGGCATGCCTTGCATGTGGCCAACCCAGGACTTTCCCAGGTTTGATCCCCGGCATCGCATATGGTCCCCTTGAGCCTGCCAGAAGTAATTTCTGAGCACAGAGCCAGGAGTAACCCCTGAGCGCTGCGGGGTAAGGTCCAAAAATAAAAAGTTATAAACCCAGGGCTTAAGCCAGGGGTTTCAAACTCACAGCCGGCGGGCTGCAAACGGCCCTCCCTACAACATTTTGTGGCCCTGCCCTAGAGGAATCTTTTTTTGTTTGTTTTAGTTGTTTGGGTCACACCCCCCAATGTTCAAGGCTTACTACTGACTTTGCACTCAAGGATCACCCTGGCTGCCTCCTGCGGCCCCCAGGTATATTGAGTTTGAGACCCCTGGTTAAGGGATGGTACAGCAAGGACACTTGTCTTGCACATGGCCAACTAGGGTTTGAGTCCCAGCACCCAATATAATCCCGGAGCCCCAACAGGGGCTCCTGAGTTCAGAGCCAGAAGTAATCACTGAGCATTGCTGGGAGTGGCCCAGAAATAAAAAAGATAATAAACTGGGAGTTGGAGCAAAAGCACAGTGGTAGGGCATTTGCTTTGCACACAGCCAACCCCAGAAGAACTTCAATTTGATTCCCGGCATCCCATATAGTCCAAAACCTGCTAGGAGCGATTTCTGAGCACAGAGCCAGGAGTAACCCCTGAGCATCAAATGGGTGTGGCTAAAAAAAAAACCAAAAAAAAAAAAAAAACAAAAACAAAAAAAAAAGTCAACACTATTGACATATCAAGCAATCAAGCAAGATTTAGTCTAAAAATGTATGATTATATTATTATACCGTATATTCAACATAAAATACCATATAACAGGATAAAGGACAGGAACAAAATCATCAGCAGATGAAGGAAAAGCATCTTGACACTATCAAGTTATGACTTAAAATACCCAACAAACTAGAAAAGGGGGGAAAAGGGGGGACTTCCACAACCTGATAAAGGACAGACACAAAACCCAAACCTTATATCATCATACATGAATAGGCAAAAATCTCCTCTCTCATTACTTCTATATAACACTGTATAGCCAGATCAAGGGAAGCTAAGGGAGAAGAGAGGAGGTACCAATGTTTTTTTAACTCACAGATAGCATAATCCTATATGTAGAAAACTCACACAAAAACAATATAAGCAAATTTACAGTATATAAAATCAACGTACACATTTGCCTTATGTTAAAATATTAGCAATGAGCAGTCAGAGATCAAATCAACAAAAAAATTTTAGGCCAGGAGATGACAAAGGCCCTGAGTACCATTTCTGGCACTATAACTCAACAATCCCCACAATATCTAAAGAATGCAACAATAATAAATTTAACTATGTGGCCGGAGAGAGAGCGCAGCATGCTGTAGGGTGTTTGCCTTGCATGCAGCCAACCCAAAACTGACAGTAGTTCTTTCTTGGCATCCCGTATGGTCCCCTAAGCCTGCCAGGAGTGATTTCTGAGTGCAGAGTCAGGAGTAACCTGAACACCGGTGTGAAACCAAAAAACAAACAAACAAACAAATACTAAAGTTAACCGGGCCGGAGAGATAGCACAGCAGTAAGGCATTTGCCTTGAATGCGGTCAGCTGACCAGGACAGACCCTGTTCGATTTCTGGCTCCCATAATGTCTCCCAAGCTTACCAGGAGTGATATCTGAGCACAAAGCCAGGAGTAACCCTGACTATAGCTGGATTGGCCCAAATATCAAGCAATCAATCAATCAATAAGCCGCTAAATAAAATAAATTTAAACAAATAAAAATGTGTAAGACTTTTACACTAAAACCATAAAAATGATTTTTGGGTTTCATTTTGTTGTTGTTTTTGGGTCAACCCAGCAGCACTCAGGGGTTACTCCTGGCTCTGCACTCAGAAATCACTCCTGGCAGGCACAGGGGACCATATGAAATACTGAAATAGGATAGGGGCCGGGCGGTGGCGCTAGAGGTAAGGTACCTGCCTTGCCTGCGCTAGCCTAGGACGGACCACGGTTCGATCCCCCGGTGTCCCCTATGGTCCCCCAAGCCAGGAGCGACTTCTGAGCGCATAGCCAGGAGTAACCACTGAGCGTCAAATGGGTGTGGCCCAAAAAAAAAAAAAAAAAGAAATACTGAAATAGGAACCAGAGTCTGTCTGGGGTTAGCTGTTTGTAAGGCAAATGCCAAATGGCTGTGCTATCTCTCCAGCCCCACACAAAACGTTTTCTTAATTTAAATCATTTTTATTTTTGGGTCACACCCAGTGGCACTCAGGAGTTACTCCTGTGTCTCTCTCTTTTTTTTTTTTTGGTGTTTGGTTTTTGGGCCACACTTTGTAATGCTCAGGGGTTACTCCTGGCTATGCGCTCAGAAGTCGCTCCTGGCTCGGGGAACCATATGGGACACCAGTGAATTGAACCTCGGTCCGTCCTAGGCTAGCGTTGGCAAAGCAAACACCTTACCTCTAGCGCCACTACACTGGCCCAGGGAACCATATGGGATGCCAGGATTCAAACCACTGGCCTTCTACATGAAAGGCAAATGCCCTACTCCATGCTATCTCTCTGGCCCCTACTCTGTCTCTGAACTCAGAAATTGCTTCTGGCGGGGCTGAAGTGGTAGTGCAGCGGGATAGCATTTGCCTTGCACGCAGCTGACCTAGAATGAACCAAGGTTCCATTCCCCAGTCTCCCATGTGGTCCCCCAACCTATGTGCTCAGAAATTGCTCCTGGCTTGGGGGACCATATGGGATGCCGAGGGATCAAACCGTGGTCCATCCTAGGTTAGCCCCATGCAAGGCAAATGCCCTACCGCTGTGCCACTGCTCTGGCCTCAAAATTTTTCATTTTTTAAAGTAGGACTTTCATTCATAATTTCAAAACTATAAACTACAGCAATCAAAAGTGTTATAGGAACATAAGGACAGACATATGCGTCAGTGAAACCATCATTCCAAATTTATTTCACTATGGTCAAGCAACATTGAAACCACTACCAATGCAACTCAGTGAGGAAAATAAAGTATTTTTTCTCTCCCTCCTACAGCAGGCAATGCAGGCATTTAAGCCCTTTGAGCTAACACTCCAGATCCAAAACAAATTAGTATTTTCAAGATATAACACAAGGGCCAAATAACCATGCAAAAAATTATTTAGGGGCTATAGAAAAATAGTAAAGCAAGTAAGGCATTGCCTTGGTACCCAGGAGTGAACCCTAACCACAGAGGAAGAAAGAAGCCCTGAATACAGTTGGGTGTGGCCTCCCAGGAACTATACAAAGACAAAAAGTTAGACTTTATGTTAAGCCATACACAAAAAATATTGATTTAAATATATCATAGACCAAAAGCTACAAACCTTTGGGGCTTTTTTGTTGTTTGGTTTTGGCTTTGTGAATACCCCCAGCAGTGCTCAGAGTTCAAGAGTGGCTCTGTGTGGGGCTGGAGAGATAGCATGGAGGTAGGGCATTTGCCTTGCATGCAGAATGACAGTGATTCGAATCCCGGCATCCCATATGGTCCCCCATGCCTGAAAGGGACGATTTCTTTTTTTGTTTTTGTTTTTTTTTGTTTTTTTTTGTTTGTTTGTTTTTGGGCCACACCCGGTGACGCTGAGGGGTTACTCCTGGCTATGTGCTCAGAAGTCGCTCCTGGCTTGGGGGACCATATGGGATGCCGGGGGATCGAACCGCGGTCCGTCCAAGGCTAGCGCAGGTAAGGCAGGCACCTTACCTCTAGCGCCACCGCCCGGCCCCGAAAGGGACGATTTCTGAGCATAGAGCCGGGAGTAAACCCTGAGCACTGCCGGGTGTGACCCAAAAACCAAAAAAAAAAAAAAAAAGGAGTGGCTCTGTGGGGCCAAGAGAGAGCATGGAGGTAGGGCATTTGCCCTGCATGCAGAAGGACGGTGGTTCGAATCCCAGCTTCCCATATAGTCTCCCAAGCCTGCCAAGAGCGATTTCTGAGGTTAGAACCAGGAGTAACCCCTGAATGTTGCCGGGTCTGACCCAAAAAAACAAAAACAAAAAACAAAAAGAGTGGTCTGGAGTGACCCCTGGTGGTGCTCAAGGAACTGACCATGGTCAAGAATCTAATAAAGGTTGCATTCAGGCACCACAGCCACATGCCAGGCTAACCTTCTATACCTCCAGCCCAAAAGTTTAAAATGCAAACAGAGAAGTAAATTTTCATAACCCTGGTTGGGTTGGACAGTGATTCTTTTTAGATATGGCACTAAGAATAGAAGTGATACTAGATCAAAGATTTGCATCCAGAATATAAAGAACACATATTCATTTTAAAAAATTAAAACTGTGGGGCTAGGAGATATTTGCTTAGCATGTGCCCCACCTGGATTCAATCCATCACATGACCTGGTGCCCTAAGCACCCTGCTGGGTACAGTCCCAGAGGTGTCTCAAGTAATACTGGCTTGTGATCTTGGAGACCCTGGTAGTCCCTGAGTACTTGGATGGTTAAGATAACTCATGGCACCAATGAGACCAAGTAACAAGGCATCTCAGGCCCTTGCATTGAACTTCAGGCTCCATTAGCCAAAACACAATTTTCTTTTTTTTGTTCTGGGCCACACTCAGGTGATACTCCTGGCTCTTTATTCGGGGATCACTCCTGGCAGATTTGGGGAACTATATGGGTTCCAGAAATCAGACCTGGGATAGCCATGTGTAAGGCAAACATCCAATCTGCTGTACTATCACTCCGACAAAAACAAAATTAACTTGAATAGACATTTCACCACACACAAAAAAAAATGTTAATAAGCACATGAAACAATATTTAACATCAATCATGAGCCTGAAATGCAGAAGGACAATGGTTCGAATCCCAGCATCCCATACGGTCCCAAGCCTGCCAGGAGTGATTTCTGAGTGTAGAACCAGGAGTAACCCCTTAGCACTGCCAGATGTAACCCAAAACCCAAAAAAGATACTTAGTCTTACACATAGCTAGCTGACCCGGTTTGATCCCCAGAACTACTTATGAGCCCCCAGCACCATTAGGAGTAAACCTTAAGCATTGCCAGATGTGGAAAAACGAAAAAGGAAAGAAAAAAAAAAAAGATAAATTTTGGGCCAGAGAGATAGCATGGAGGTAAGGTGTTTGCCTTTCATGTGGAAGGTCAGTGGTTCGAATCTTGGCATCCCATATAGTCCCTGGAACCTGCCAGGAGTGATTTCTGAGCATGGAGCCAGAAGTAACCCCTGAGCACTGCCGGGTATGACCCAAAAATAAACCAAAAAGAAAAAAAGAAAAAGAAAAGACAAATTTCTAGAGACAAGGGCTCTTGAGTAAAAGCAAGAAGTAACAACACTAGGGATCTGGGAGTGATGAAAATGTTCTAAAATTGAACATTGCAACTTAGGTTGCACAACTCAGAATATACTGTCACTGATTTATACACTTAAGCTGGGGGATTTTATCATATATAAATTATACCTCAGTAAAACTATCTTAAAAAGCTAAATAAAGGGCCCAGAGTGGTGGCGCAAGCGGTAGGGCATCTGCCTTGCACACGTAAACCTAAGACAGACCAGGGTTTGATTCCCCAAGCGTCCCATATAATCCCCCAAGTCAGGAGCAATTTCTGAGCACAGAGCCAGGAGTAACACCTGAGTGTCATTGGGTGTGACCCAAAAACCAGAAAAATAAAGATAAGTGAAAAAAGGCAAGAGACAAGTAATTCTATGGAATTATGATTACATAACTGTGAAAATTAACTAAAACCATTTTAGTTCACTTATGTACATTTTAATTGCACAATTAAAACAAGTAAATTGTAGGGTATATAAATCAAATCTTAATGAAGTTCTTTTAAAAATTATAAAATTCCAATTACAACCAAAAACCATTACACTTTAAAAACAAAAAACTCTTGTTATTCCATCTTCTTTTTTAATGTAATTAAATGCTAAGCCACTGTTTCCCAAAGTAGGCACTATCAATGTGCAATGGAATGATCCAGGGGCAGAGTAGTCAGTTGAGGTGCAAAATGGGGGGTTTGGGGGGAGGGGTGACAGGGAAATACTTCCTTGCTTGCTCACTTAAAAGAATGTAGATTGAGGGCCCAGAGAGATAGCACAGCGGCATTTGCCTTGCAAAGATGGTTGGTTCGAATCCCTGTGTCCCATATGGTCCCCTGTGCCTGCCAGGAGCTATTTCTGAGCAGACAGCCAGGAGTAACCCCTGAGCACTGCCGGGTGTGGCCCAAAAACCAAAAAAAAAAAAAGAATGTAGATTGAGGGGCCAGAGAGATAGCATGGAGGTACGGTGTTTGCCTCGCATGCAGGATAGTGGTTTGAATCCTAGCATCCCATTATGATCCCCCATGTCTGCCAGGAGTGATTTCTGAATGTAGAGCCAGGAGTAACCCAAGTGCTGCTGGGTATGACCCAAAAAAAAAAAAAAAAAGAATGTAGATGGGGGCCTGAGCAACAGTCCAGTGGTTGGGGCATTTCACTTGCACGCAGCAGCCAATCTGGATTCGATCTCTGGTAATCCTATAAGGTCCCCTGAGCCTACCAGGAGTAATTTCAGATCACTGTTGGGTGTGGTAAAAAAAAAATAAATAAAAAGGATTTCCAGTGAGACACAGAATAATTTTGTTTTGTAGGTAGGCCAAGTAAGTTTGGAGACCTCAGACTGGAGAAATAGTACAGCATGTGAAGCATTTGTTTTGTACACAGCTGGCCTACGTTAGGTCTCTGACAACCCAGATGGTCTCCCAAGCACATCCAGGAGTGGTCTTAGCTATGGCCAAAATTAGTAAATAGATAGGTAGGTAAATAGAAAGATAGAGATACTGCTAGAGGGAGAGAGGGAGGTAGATGGGTGGGTGGGTTATAGACAGATGGATGGACAGAAAAACGGACAGACAAATGAACGATAGATAATTCAGGAATAAGGCTAAAGCAATAGTACAGCAGTTAGGGTGCTTGCCTTAATGTAGCTGACCCAGGTTCAATCCCCAGCACTCTATACGATCTCCAGAGCCTGCCAGGAATGATCACTGAGCTCAGAACCAGTAATGAAATCTGAGTACAAAGTGTGACCCCAAAAAAAAGTTTGGAAACCCCTTTGCTTAACAAAAATCAATATGAATATAAGACTGAAAAATTAATAGACATATCTACATGCTTTCTAAAATAATAAAAACTAAAACAGTTAAATCAATTTTACTAACCAGAATTTTGTTTAGAGCTTGATGAACTTCCATGTTCTAGTTTTGCTTTCTTCTTCTTTGATGATGATGATGAAGACGATGATGAGCCAGAAGTAACTGAGCGTTTTTCTACAACAGGAGTGGAAAGGGCTCGTTTTTTGAATAGCTCCCGTTCCCTCAGGAGGCTTGGATCCATAATGCTTCAAAAAAAAAAGTATGACTCTTTAAAACAGGTTTCAAGTGATTCAAATCTATATTCTAAATCCACAAATCATAATCAGTTACTTATTACAAAAATACACAATTTTTATTACTTTTCTACTACATCTATTTACTCACTCAATCCTGGGGTGGAGGACACAAAAATACAACATTTTATTAGTGTCTATCAAGTGTCAGTCCCTATTCTGGGGACTAGTAAAAAGCAATCAACTTATTCTGTACAGTAGCTACAGAACTAAATAGTCCCAGGTTACATAAGCCTAGGTGGGGGTCACCAGTTAATATTTTTCTGATTTGTCATTGCTTTATTCCAAGGTATACAACATATTGATATGCTATATGCATGTAATGTGACAAATTTAGTTAATATCACTACAGGGTAGGAGAGCACTTATAAAGGTTGATGAACATGCTTTGCATGCAAGGCCCTGGGCTTCAATATCTGGCAGCAAATGATCTCAAGAGCCTCACTAGGTATGGTCCTAAACCAAAAGCATCGAGAAAAATACAATTTTCCTTATAAAAAGAATCTTTAGGGGCTGGAGAGATAGCATGGAGGTAAGGCGTTTGCCTTTCATACAGAAGGTCATTGGTTCCAATCCCGGCATCCCATATGGTCCCCCGAGCCTGCCAGGAGCGATTTCTGAGCATAGAGCCAGGAGTAACTCCTGAGCGCTGCCAGGTGTGACCCAAAAACCAAAAACCAAAAAAATAAAATAAAAAAAAAATAAAAAAAGAATCTTTATAAGTGAAGAACAGAATAGTACAGCAGGTAGAGTGCTTTCCTTGCCAAAAGCCAACCAACATGGGTTCAATCCATGGTACCCATAAAGTCTCCTGAGCTTACCAGGAATGACCCCTGAGAGAAGAGCCAAGAGTAAGGCCTGCTTATTACTGGGTGTGGCCCAAAACACATGTTATTATCTACTAATGACAATTTTCAAATATGTATGATTTACCATATTCACTATGTTGCATTTTATATCCCCAATCCCCCAAACTTATCTCCTAATTAGAAAACTGTACTCTTGGGGCCGGGCGGTGGCGCTAAAGGTAAAGTGCCTGCCTTGCCTGCGCTAACCTTGGACGGACCGCGGTTCGATCCCCCGGTGTCCCATATGGTCCCCCAAGCCAGGAGCAACTTCTGAGCACATAGCCAGGAGTAACCCCTGAGCGTTACCGGGTGTGGCCCAAAAACCAAAAAAAAAAAAAAAAAAAGAAAACTGTACTCTTTTTTTTTTTTGGGGGGGGGGGGGGTTGGGCCATAGCCAGTGATATTCAGGGCTTACTCCTGAAAGGTCAGGGGACCATATGGGATGCCAGGAATTGAACCTGGGTCCATCCAGTGTGCTATCACTCCAGCCCCAAGTATGTTTTGACCACTCTCACCTATTTTTCATGTATCCCTTCTAAAAATTATCAATCTTTCTTCTGAATCTATGATTTTCTTTTTGTTTTGTTTTTTTTTTTTTTTGGAGGGGAGCATCACATCTAGTGGCTCTAAGGAGCTACTTCCTGCTTGTAGGCTATAAGCAACTCCATCCAGGTGGTGCTCAGGGACCAAGCAATGCCAAGGATCACACCCAAGCCTTCTGCATGCAAATTAAGTGCTTTGGCTAAGTTGTTTTGTTTTTTTTAGAATCCACATATATGTGAGATTACACAGGATTTGTCTGTCAGACTTATTTAACTTAGCATAATGCCCTCATAATCCATTCAGGTATCCCAAATGGCAAGTTCCTTTCTTGAGTGAGGGAGGGTTGGGTTTGGGGTTTTGCTGCACTCAAGGTTACTCAAGACTCCACACTCAGAAATTCCTGCCATTCCAGGGACCATATGGGATGCCAGGGATTGATCTTGAGTCAACCACATACAAGATAAAGACCCAATCCAATATGCTATTGTTCAGCAATAGCAATAGCAAGTTCCTCTCTTACTGATTGAGTAAAAATCATCATTCTTTATTTTCCACCAACACAGTTTGCTTAATGTCTTGATCATTGTAAATAATGCTGTAGAGAACGCGTGGGTGTGTCTTTTCAAAACAGTGTTAACATTTTCTCCAGATAAATGTCAAAAGTTTAAGTGCAGATTAGTTTTGTTCTAGCTTTATTTTTGTTAGGGAAATTCCAAATTGTGTTCAACAGTGCCAGTATAAATTAATCCCCATCAAGAATTCAGATGACTTTCTATTTTTTTTTTTTTAGCAAGGAGGACGAGTTTGTGGTGCTCAGGAATTACTCCTGGTTCTGTGGCCAGAGATCACTCCTGAGGGGGCTGATCAGGGATCAAATTTGGGGCAGCTACATAAAAAGCACTTTACACACTATACTATCTCTCCATCCAAAATATTTCTTTTCTTTTTTTGAGGGAGAGGTGGAGATTGGGTCACACCCAACATTGCTCAGGTTTACTCCTGTCTCTTCGCTCAGAAATCGCTCCTGGCAGACTCGGGGGAACCATATGGGATGCCAGGATTCGAACCACTGTCCATCCTGGATCAGCTGCTTGCAAGGCAAATGCCCTACCACTGTGCTATCTCTCCGACCCCACCCCACCCCAGTATTTCTTCTTTTGTTTTTTTGTTTTTTGTTTTTTGGATCACACCCAGCAGTGCTCAGGGGTTACTCCTGGCTCTACTCTCAGAAATCATTCCTATTAGGCTCGGGGGACCATATGGAATACTAGGATTCGAACCACCGTCCTGCATGCAAGGCAAATGTCTTACCTCCATGCTATCTCTCCCCAGCCCCTCTATTTTATTTTTTAACTTTATTGATTGGTTTTTGGGCCACACCCAACCAGTGCTCAGGTGTTACTCCTGGCTCTGCAATCAGAAATCACCCCCTGGCAGGCTAGGGGACCATATGGGTGCTGGTAATCAAACCGGGTCCCTCCTGGGTCAGCCGCATCCAAGGCACACACCCTAGCGCTGTGAAATCTCTCCAGCTGTTAATTACCTTTTCATATACCTGTAGGCCAAGTCTTTTTGGGAAAACTATCCATTCAGTTCCTCTACCCCTTTTTGTTCTGTTTTGTTTTTGAGTCACACCCAGTGGCGCTCAGGGACTACTCCTGGCCCTGAGCTTCAGAAGTTGCTCCTGGCAGGCTCGGGGGACCATATGGGATGCCGAGATTCGAACCAGGGTCCATCCTGTGTTGGCCACATGCAAGGCAACCAGCTTACCACTGTGCTATTGCTTTGGCCCCCACTCTGTCCATTTTTCAATTGGACTGGTACTCTGCAATTCAGACTTCAATACATGCTTCATTATTTTGATTATTAATCCATTATGAGATGATCTGCAAATATTTTATACCATCACCAAGTTGTCTATGATTTTCTTTGCTCAGCAGCAGTTTTTTTTTTTTTTTTGGTTTGTGGGCCACACCCATTTGACACTCAGGGGTTACTCATGGCTATGGGCTCAGAAATCACCCCTGGCTTTGGGGGACCATATGGGACACCAGGAATAGAACCGCAGTCCGTCCTACGCTAGCACTTGCAAGGCAGACACCTTACCTCTAGCGCCACCTTCCCAGCCCCTCAGCTGTAGTTTTTTACTTTTGCTTCTGGTGACAAATCCCAAAACAAAGTTGGCACAATCAATGTCAAGGAGCTTATTACATCTATCACTTCCTCTAGGGGTATTATGAATTCATGTATTAGGTCAAGTCTTTATTCTAATTTTAATTGACTAGTGTATAAAGTGAGATGATTTCATTTTTCACCACACCTTTTACCTGAAAGACTTTTTTTTTTTTTTTTTTTTTTGGTTTTTGGGTCACACCCGGCAGCGCTCAGGGGTTATTCCTGGCTCCAGGCTCAGAAATTGCTCCTGGCAGGCACGGGGGACCATATGGGGCGCCGGGATTCGAACCGATGACCTCCTGCATGAAAGGCAAATGCCTTACCTCCATGCTATCTCTCCGGCCCCCTGAAAGACTATTCTTTGCATGAATATTCTCAGCAGTTCTGCTGTAAAGTTACAATGTATGGACTTATTACTGAGTTCTCTATTTTGTTCCACTAATCTACATTGTTAGTTTTTAATGTCAATAGCACAACATTTTGATAACCATAGCTTTCTCTGAGAAAAAATATATACGACATAGTTTAAAACAGGAAGTCTGACACTTGCAGCTTTGTTCTCCTTTCTCAACATGACTTTGATTATTCTGGATCTTTTGTGGTTCCACACATAGTTTAGTCTTGTTTTCCTATTTCTGTAAAAAAAAAAAGGGGGGGGAGGGGTGGGTTAGGGAATGCCAGTTTCCACACAGGCAGTGCACTTCTGGTCCTTGCTTAACTTCAGTGAGGCAGGAACAGGAATGTATTGTTCAGGGAAAATACAGGTCCAGAGTAGCAATTCTGGACAGGAAAGACGGGAAGGACTGCAAGTATAGATATGAACATAAAGAAGCAGCCATAGCCCCCATCCTGGACTGTGAGGACCTCAGTTAGATCCCTGGAGTAAACATGAGTCTCTCCCTTCCAACCAAGTGATAGCTGGGAAAATAGAGGATCCCCAGGCCATGAGCCACTATGTCTACCCAAAAGGCCAGTGACCCTGAGAAAAAGATAAAAAACTTAAGGCTCGGGGCCGGGCTAGCGCTAAAGGTAAGGTGCCTGCCTGCCTGCCTGCGCTAGCCTTGGACGGACCCGCGGTTTGATCCCCCGGTGTCCCATATGGTCCCCCAAGCCAGGAGCGACTTCTGAAGCGCATAGCCAGGAGTAACCCCTGAGCGTCACGGGTGTGGCCCAAAAACCAAAAAAAAAAAAAAAAAACTTAAGGCTCTGTTCTGTCTTTGAATTACTGATGTTTCCAAGGTCCCTAAAAAGCCAAAATGGCTATCCCCAAAGCCTCATCACTTGATAGAAAGTGGATTTCTACAAGTGCCTTTGATTTTGGAGATCTCCAGCTTTATATACCGATATAGCTGCCAGAGTCCTAAGTATGTATTTAAACAGAGTTTACCCTCAATAGGCAGAGGACAATATGCAGCACTTGTCAGTATTTTCACCTCTCCCCATCAGATCCTGAAGTCTTGTCCAAAAAGCTCTCACACCACTGGGTCCTCATCTGTACATTATACCATTCATTGTCATGGACCCTGGTGAGATTGTTTCATGGCTTTAAAGTTTAAATTAGAGCTGGAGAGACAACATAGTGGTAGGGCATTTGCCTTGCATTCGCCCAACCCAAGACAGATCTAGGTTCAATTCCTGGTATCCCATACGGTCCCCGAGCCTGCCAGGAGTAACCCCTGAGCTCCGGGTGTGGCCCAAAAACCAATCAATCAATAAACTGCTTTTAAAAAAATAAAAAATAGGGATCGGAGAGATAGCACGGAGGTAAGATGTTTGCCTTGCATGCAGAAGGATGGTGGTTCGAATCCCGGCATCCCATATGATCCCCCGAGCCTGCCAGGAGTTATTTCTGAGCTCATAGCCAGGAATAACCCCTGAGTGCTGCTGGGTGTGACCCAAAAACAAAAACAAAAACAAAAAATAAAATAAAATAGCACAGCGGTGTTTGCCTTGCAAGCAGTCAATCCAGGACCAAAAACAGATCTAGGTTCAATTCCTGGTATCCCATACGGTCCCCGAGCCTGCCAGGAGTAACCCCTGAGCTCCGGGTGTGGCCCAAAAACCAATCAATCAATAAACTGCTTTTAAAAAAAAAAAAATAGGGATCGGAGAGATAGCATGGAGGTAGGGCATTTGCCTTGCATGCAGAAGGATGGTGGTTCGAATCCCGGTGTCCCATATGGTCCCCCGTGCCTGCCAGGAGCTATTTCTGAGCAGACAGCCAGGAGTAACCCCTGAGCACCGCCGGGTGTGGCCCAAAAAACAAAAAAAAAAAAAAGAAAGAAAAAGAAAAAGCACATCCAGGTCAAGTATTACCAAAAGTGCCTCCTCGTCCCCCAACACAAAGGAGGCCATCCTTAAAACATGCAACTAAAATTCTAATGTGGATTGTATTGAGTCTATCTGTTGTGCAAAGTAATAGTATCATTTAACTAATATTAATTCTTCCAATCCATAAATAAAACTTGTGGAGCTAGAGAGACAGCACAGCGGTAGGGCGTTTGCCTTGCACGCAGTAGACCAGGAGGAATGATGGTTCGAATCACGGCATCCCTTATGGTCCCCCGAGTCTGCCAGGAGTAACCCCTGAGCGCTACTGGGTGTGACATAGATAGATAGATAGATAGATAGATAGATAGATAGATAGATAGATAGATAGATAGATAGATAGAGATAGACAGACAGACTGACAGACAGACAGACAGACAGACAGACAGACATTCTTTCTATTGGTGTCATATTCCATTTCTTTCAAAAAATCTTTTTTTTTAAAGGACTGGAAAGCACCCGCGGGACTCGAACCACCAGAGGTGACTGGTTTCAAAGCAAAGCTTTGTAACAGCGAAGTAACCGCTGAGCTAAAGACAGTCCTTTTATTTATTTATTTATTTATTTATTTATTTATTTATTTATTTATTTATTTATTTATTTTGGGTTTTTGAGTCACACCCAGCAGTGCTCAGGGGTTACTCCTGGCTCTATGCTCAGAAATCGCTCCTGGCAGGCTCAGGGACCATATGGGATGCCGGGATTCGAACCACCATCCTTCTGCATGCAAGGCAAACTCCCTACCTCCATACTATCTCTCCGGCCCTTCATCAAAATCTTATTTTTTCCCATGTACAGACCATTAGTTTCCTGGGTTAAATTTAAAGTTGTTCCTAAGCATTTTATTCATTGTTTGTTTGTTTTGGGGTCACACCAGAGATGCTCAGCAGTATACTCTTGGCTCTGCATTTAAGAATTATTCCTGGCAGAGCTCAGAGAACCATATGAGATGCTGGGGGTCAAACCCAGATTAGCTGTACTATCTCCAGCGCTGTTATTCTATTCTTTTTGATACAATTTTAAGTAAATTGTCCCCTTATTTTCTCCTAAAAGACAGTATATATGGAAAAAATTATAAACTAGAAGGGTCAGGAAATGACTTAGTGGCTAAAGGCATGAAATCTAGAGACTAGACAACCATAAGTTGGCTCCTCCGTGCCACTCATATGCAATAAGTATAATCCTGGCAGCTGTAGTCTGAGATCCCCAGCACCACAAGAAATTTCTGGCTGTACCAAATGTGGCAAGCACAACAAAGATGTGTGAACTGCATAGCCAGGAGTACAACTCCCTAAGCAAGTGTAAACACCACCACTTAAAAAGTATAAACCCTGGGGCCAGAGCAATGGCGCAAGCGGTAGGGCATCTGCCTTATATGCGCTAACATACTAGGGTTCAATCCCAGCGTCCCATATGTTCCCCCAAGCCAGATTTCTGAGTGCATAGCCAGGAGTAACCCCTGAGCATCACCCGGTTATGGCCCAAAAACCAAATAAATAAATAAGTATAAAACCTGATAAGCACTACAGTGCAAGCAATACAACCTGATGTATGGCCCAAAACAAACACAACAACCAAGTGAGTAAATTGGGGGGGGGGGTGTGTTGGTTTTTGGGTCACACAAGGCAGCGCTCAGGAGTTACTCCTGGCTCTATGCTCAGAAAT
Source organism: Suncus etruscus (assembly GCF_024139225.1). NCBI lineage: Eukaryota > Metazoa > Chordata > Mammalia > Eulipotyphla > Soricidae > Suncus > Suncus etruscus. Next base: position 137,901,547 of record NC_064851.1, read on the forward strand.
CGCTCCTGGCAGGCTAGGGGACCATATGGAATGCCGGGATTCGAACCACCGTCCTTCTGCATGCAAGGCAAACGCTCCACCTCCATGCTATCTCTTCAGTCCCCAAGTGAGTATTAGCATGTCTTTACAACTACATCAAATAGCACAAACACAGCTGCCATGTCTTCACCCAGCCTGCTCCAGTGTTCTTGAAAGAAATGTAAACCAAGCCAGGAAAAATTATGCATACCAGCCACACAGCTGAAAGCTGGCAATTCTAGCAGAGGTCAGGCCAATTCCCCAATCTACAGAAGTCACTCATTCGCCACTTCTCTACAGAGACCCCTACCTGACCAAAACTCTAGGCATGCTGGTATTTGTGCTGTATTACCAGGACATTTTTGGACTGAGTACAGGCACCTCCCATCCTGCCTTCGAGTACTTCCAGAAGACGCGGCAGCAAAAAACATGTCCCACAAAAGCCACAGTATCAGCAGTAGTGCTTACAATTCTGAACCACACTGCTGTATCACCAGTGGCACAGCAATTCCATTTTTGTTTAATATGATCATTCCCATAGGAACATACCAATGTGTAGCTAAAGCCACCTAATGTTCAGAAACAAATGAAGTAACAGAATGGTAAACTAACAAGAGCTTACTAAACTTAAGGACCTCACTGAGATATAAAAACTTCCAAAAATTTCTTGTCACTGAACTTCAATATTCCTTTTTCTTCTATTTTTTCTTTCTTTTCTTTTTAATAATTTTGCTACTTTGTATAAAAACAAATGTATTACAGGGGCCGGAGAGATAGCATGGAGGTAAGGCATTTGCCTTGCATGCACAAGGACGCTGGTTCGAATCCTGGCATCCCATATGATTCCCTGAGCCTGCCAGGAGCGATTTCTGAGCGTAGAGCCAGGAGTGATCCCTGAGCGTTGTCAGGTGTGACTCAAAAACCAAAACCAAAAAAAAAAAAAAAAAAAGTATTACAATCAACTATGTCAACTATGTGACACATGTACTTTAAATAAAGGAAATTAAAATAAAAAACAAATATATTAAATAACTTGAGTCTAGGGGCCAGAAAGATAGCAGAGCTGTAGGGTGTGTGCCTTGCATGCAGCCAACCCGGGAGGGGCACATTGGATTACCAACATCCCATATGGTCCCCCCAGCCTGCTAGTGCAGAGCCAGAAATAACCCCTGAGCTCCGCAGGGTGTGACCCAAAAACCAATCAACCAATCAATTAATAAAGTTTAAAAAAAAACTTGAGTCTAGGGACCAGAGAGATAGCATGGAGGTAGGGCATTTGCCTTGCATGAAGAAGGATGGTGGTTCGAATCCCAGCATCCCATAAGTCCCCCGAGCCTGCCAGGAGCAATTTCTGAATGTAGAGCCAGGAGTAACCCCTGAGTGCTGCCAGGTATGACCCAAAAACCAAAAATAAATAAGAACTTGAGTCTAAAAAAAGAATTTAAAAAAAACTATGAATATTTCTTTATATTTGGGAGGGCACACTTGGCAGTGCTCTGGGATTCTTTCTGGCTATGTACTCAATATTATTCCTGACCAAGCTCAAGAGAGCATATATAGTGGTAGGAATCAAGCCTGACTCTGCTGCATGCAAGGCAAATGCCCTACCTGCTCTACTAGCACTCCAGATGAATATGGTCATTTCTATTGATTAGGTGTTAATACTATAAGTACTAAAATTAAAACTCTCTGCTTTTTAAAAAATTCAGCTACTAGAAATTTCTTTGGGGGGGGGGGTTTGGTCACACCTAGCAGTACTCAGGAGTTATTCCGGATTCTGCTCTCAGGTAACATTATTGACAGGCTGAAGGAACCATATGGAACTCTGGGGATCAAACCCAGGTCAACCACATGGAAGGCAAGCATCCTATTCGTGCTGTACTATTGCTCCAGCCCCTACTGAAAATTTCTCAATTACATATGTGGCTCATACTTAACAGTTCAGCTTTTCTTTTTTTTTTTGGGGGGGGGGGGTTGGTTTGAGTTTTGGGTAACACCTGGCAGCGCTCAGGGGTTACTCCTGGCTCTATGCTCAGGAATCGGCCCTGGCAGGCACAGGGGACCATATGGGATAGCCGGGATTCTAACCACATCCCTCTGCATAAAAAGCAAACGACTTGGGGGCTGGAGAGATAGCATGGAGGTAAGGCGTTTGCCTTTCATGCAAGAGGTCATCGGTTCGAATCCCAGCGTCCCATATGGTCCCCCGTGCCTGCCAGGAGCAATTTCTGAGCATGGAGCCAGGAGTAACCCCTGAGCACTGCTGGGTGTGACCCAAAAACCACAAAAAAAAAAAAAAAAAAAAAGCAAACGACTTACCTCCACTCTATCTCTCCTGCCTCAGCTTTTCATTTTCTCTTTTTGAAGGAAAGGGTCACATCAAGTAGTGGTGGGGGCTAGTCCTAGATCATTCTCAGGACTTATTCCTCCTGGTCCCTGAGGTACCATATAGTGCCAGGGATCAAACCCAGGATTTCAGTATGCAGAGCATGCCCACTGAGCTATCTCTCCAGTCCTGTCTTGTTTATTTTAAATGTTGCTCTAAAAACACCAAGATCATCAAGCAATAAGTAGAAGGTATAATTAGGGGATCTAGCATAATAAAACAGTAGGTATTTGTCTTGCACAAGACAGGCCCAGGTTCAATGCATTCCATTTGGTCCCCAAGTTGCCAGGAATTGCTGAGGCAGAGCCAGGATTAAGTCCTGAGAACAGCCCGATGTGCCCCCCCCCCCAAATGAGAACAAAAGGTTTACTTAGGCAAAGGAAGGAGGAAAGAACAAGAGAAAGGAGGGAAGAAAGTAGGGAGTTCAAGAGGCTAAACACCTGCTTTGAAGTGGAAGTCCAGGTATCTCCAGTATCAATCCTCCAGCCACCCAGCACTATGAAAATGACCGCCCCCACTCCAGCACCAAACCACTAAAGTAGAGCAGCCTGAGCACAAACAAAACAAAGAGGAATGGAGAGAGCATAGGCGGCAAGTCCACTTGCCTTGCAAGCATCCAAACCCTGTTCAACCCAACATCATATATGGTCCCCTGAGCATGGCCAGGGTGCTTCCTGAGTACCGAGCCAGAGTCCAAGGATATGGTCCAGGGCCCGGAGAGATAGCACAGCGGCGTTTGCCTTGCAAGCAGCCGATCCAGGACCAAAGGTGGTTGGTTCGAATCCCGGTGTCCCATATGGTCCCCCGTGCCTGCCAGGAGCTATTTCTGAGCAGACAGCCAGGAGTAACCCCTGAGCAACGCTGGGTGTGGCCCAAAAAAAAAAACAAAAACAAAAAAAAAGATATGGTCCAAACTAACCTAACCAAAAAAAAATCGTAATTCTTAATAAATACAAAGCCAAGATCTTCAGTAATTAAACAATACAGAGGTGAAGGCACTTATTTTGAATGTAAATAAACCAGATTCAACCCCACAACTGCATGGTCTACCCTAAATAGCCTAGTACCGCGATGGCAAACCTATGGCACTCGAAAGCCTTGCAGCTTTCGCAATTAAGATATGTGGCATAAAAAAAAAAAAAAAAAAAAAAAAAAAGATATGTGGCATATGCCGCATAGGTTTTAGATACTAAAATCTTGTTTTTTTTTTTTTTTTTTTTTGTTTTTTTGGTTTTTTTTTTTGGTTTTTGGGCCACACCCGGTGACGCTCAGGGGTTACTCCTGGCTATGCGCTCAGAAGTCGCTCCTGGCTTGGGGGACCATATGGGACGCCGGGGGATCGAACCGCGGTCCGTCCTAGGCTAGCGCAGGCAAGGCAGGCACCTTACCTCCCGCGCCACCGCCCGGCCCCTAAAATCTTGTTTTTAAGTTTAATTGACATCTGACACTTTTGAGGAAATTCTTTGGTTTTGTGCACAGTTTGGGCACTCGGATCAAAAAGGTTAGCCATCACTGGTACAATCCCTGAGCCCAAGGTGGTGGTTGTGTCCCAAAAACAAATATACATACATTGATTTCAAAATATTTACAAAGTGGGTCTGGTACCCAAGTACTATTGAGAGTGATTCATTCCTAAGTGTAGAGCCAGAAATAAGTCCTGAGCACCAATGTGTGTGACCCAAAAAGAAAAACAAGAAAAGTGGTTAGGGGTCAGAGAGTATATAGCAGGTAGAGCATCTGCCTTGAACAAGGCAGGTTCAATCACCAAAAACACATATGCCAAGGTTCTATCAGCAGTGATCCATGAACACAGCAGGCTTGTTCCAAAAACCACCAAACAGGGCCAGAGAGATAGCACAGCGGTAGGGCATTTGTCTTGCATACAGACAGATGATGGTTTGCATCCCAGCATCCCATATGGTCCCCCAACCTGCCAGGAACGATTTCTGAGCATAGAACCAGAAGTAACCCCTGAGCGCTACCGGGTGTGACCCAAAACCAAAAAAAAAAAAAAAAAAAAAAGATTAGTGGACCTGGTGCTGGAGCAATAGCACAGAGGTAGGTTGCACATGGCTGACCTAGGACAAACCTGGGTTGGATCTCCGGCACCCCACATGGCCTGAGCCAGGAGTGATTTCTGAGCGCAAAGCCAGGAGTGACCCCTGAGCGTCCCTGGGTGTGCCTCCCCGCCAAAAAAAAAAGCTAAGTTCAATCCCCTACAATGAATGGCTCTCCCAAGCATAACAGTTACGACTCTGGTTCTCCCATGAAGTACTACCCACTAAAGCCTGAGTACAGAAACCATCAGTCTAATGCCAAGCCAACCATGTCTAGAAACGATTCCAGGTTCCTAAAGCTCTGTGCTGGGTGGCCCCCATAAAAATTTCTATGGGATCATTGGGCCACAGGGGCAGTAGAGCCAGAAGGGCGTTTGCCTATCACCAGGTTTGGATGTTCGATCTCTGGCATCCCATATGGTCCCCCAGAACCAACCACCAAGAGTGATTCCTGGGGCTGGAGAGATAGCACAGCGATAGGGTGTTTGCCTTGCACGCAGCCAATCCAGGATGGATGGTGATTCGAATCCGGCATCCCATATGGTCCCCTATGCCTGCCAGGAGTGATTTCTGTCACAGAGCGAGGAGTAACCACTGAGCGCCACTGGGTGTGATCCAACCCCCCCCCCCAAAGTGATTCCTGAGCATCACCTGAGGAAGGGGGGAAGGAAGAGAAGGAAGAGGCAGAAGTCAGTCCCGATGGGGGGGTGTAGAGTTGCAGGAACAAATTCTTAAGTTGGGGCAACAAATGATGTGTAAGCGCTGACACAGTAGGAAACATTCGGCATCAGTTCATTTCCACCTTGTCATTAAAAAAAAAAGAGGCTGGGCTTTTGATCACGATTTTAAGAGTTTCCATAAAGACTTGGCTTACAGAGATCTTGACTGCTTCCACCAGGATCTGATCACAACTCAAGTTTTCAGCTATATGTTTAATTCCTAGGATAAATTATTGGAATCTGCCTGCCAGGAAGACTTCAGATCACAGCCAGGCACCTGCATTCTGGCTACTTTAAAGCCAAGGCTCCACCCCAATCTTCCCACCCACACAGCAGCACTTCAAGTCCTTGGGAGGTTTATCTGCACTCGCGGAGTAGTTCGCGGATTTCTCCCCCACGGGAGTTAGGATTGAGAAACTCGAGAAAGAGAAAAAAAAAAATCACATCCCAATCTTCAGGCTGCAGGGCCGGAGCAGTGGCACAAGGGGTAAGGCATTTGCCTTGCAGAAGGCTGACCCAGGACAGACCTAGGTTCGATACCTGGCGTCCCATATGGTCCCCCGTGACAGCCAGGAGCGAGTTCAAAGCGTGCAGAGCCAGGAGGAACCCCGAGCATCACCGGGAGTGGCCCAAAAACCAAAATAATAATAATAATAATAATTTTTAAATTGATTATATTTAGATTACGAGAGAGATATTAAGAACTTCGCTATGTTTGTGATGCTGGAGTGGAAATAAAAACAAATATCAAGTATTTGGGGCCATAGTGATGGCCCAGCGGGAAGGCGGTTTGCCTTGCGCGCAGCTATCCAGGACAGACAGTGGTTCGAATCCCATAGGGTCCCCTGAGTCTGCCAGGAGCGATTTCTGAGTGTAGAGGCAGGAGTCCCCCTTGAAGGCCTCCGGGTGGGACCCAAAAACCTAAATAAATAAATAAAATAAATCTCATCTCTTGGGGCCTGAGTGATAGCACAGCAGAAGGGTGTTTGCATTGCAAAAAAAAGAAGGATGGGGCCGTGGAGGTACGATGTTTGTCTTGCATGCAGAAGGTCGGTGGTTCGAATCCCCGCATCCCATATGGTCCCCTGAGCCAGCCAGGAGAGTGCAGAGCCAGGAAGAACCCCAGAGGGCCTCTGGGTGGGACCCAAAAACAAACATACATACATACATACATATATACATACATACATACATACATAAAATAAATCTCGTATCTCGGGGCCCGAGTGATAGATAGCACTGCGGTAGGACGTTTGCCTTGCAGACTTTGGGCGGACGGTGGTTCGAATCCCGGCGTCCCACACGATCCCCCGAGCCTGCAGGAGCGATTTCGGAGCGTGCAGAGCCAGGAGTCAGCCCTGAGCGCGGCCGGGGGTGGCCCCCACACCAGAGTCGGTGAAGCAGCGGCACCTGCGAGTCGACCCCAAACCCTGGCCCCGCCACGGGCACCTCCCGCCAGCCCCGGGGCCCCGGCGGGCGAGCGCCAGACGCGAGCGAGCGAGCGGACGTCCGGGGGCCCGCAAGGGGCGGCGGGCGGCGAGCGACGGACGAACAACTGGACGCGGACTCCGCCCCCCGCGCTCGGCCCCGGCCCCTCACTCACCTGCGCCCGTCCCGCGAGAGCCGCCGCCGCCCACGCCGGCTCGCAGGCCGCCTCCGGAGCACTCCCACACACTCGCCTAGCGCGGCCCCAAAGGCCGGGCCGGGGCTCTCGACGCGGACGGCGGACGGCGGACGACGGCCGAGACGCCGCAGGACGAGCCGCCGCCGGCTACTTCCGGGCCAGGAGCCTAGATAAGGAAGGAACTCCGTCCCAGCAGTCACCGCGGCGCCTCTGGCTCAGCCTCACCGTCCGAATTGCGCATGCGCCGCCACCTGACCACCGCCCCCCCAGGTCGCGGGAGGGGACCCGGCGGGTGGTTGGAGCGTCCCGTTTCCACGGCAACCGGAAGTTCGCCTGGGGCTGGGGCCTAGGAGTAGGGCTGTTGATGATGATGACTCAGTTGCCTAGTTGCAGGGCTCTGAGGGGGAGAAATCTTACTTCCTAGGTGATTTATCCCACCTGGATGTCTTTTTTTTTTTTTTACTTCCCAAACTATTTATGCAACCCTGGGTGTCTCTTTTTTTTTTTCCCTCACTAAACTATTTACCCAACTCTGGGTGTCTTTTTTTTTTTTTTTTACTTCCTAGACTAATTATTCAACCCTGGGTGTCATTTTTTTTTTTTTTTTTTACTTCCCAGACTATTTATCCAATCTTGGTGTCTTTTTTTTTTTTTTTTTTACTTCCTAACCTAGACTACCTAGACTATTTGTCTCACCTTGGGTGTCTTTTATTATTATTATTATTATTTTACTTCCAAACAATTTATCCAACCTTGTATGTCTTTTCTTTTCACTTCCTAAACTTTTTATCTAACCCTGGGTGTCTTTTATTTACTTCCCAGACTAATTATCTAACGCTGGTGTCTTTTTTTTTTTTTTTTACTTTCTAAACTTTTTAGCCAACCCTGAGTGTCTATTTTTTTTTAATAAGGTTCATTCTAGAGTATTTTATAATAAACCCATTGAGGCTCACTTGATTCCTTCAGAACTGGAACTGTGAGTAACAGCACCCAGAACTTTACAAACTGCTTAGGTGGTGGGGGGGGGGGACTGAGATGGGCCCCAGTATATGGCTCTCACATGGTATAATAGCACCTACCTAACATGTGGGACCCTGAAGTCCATCCATTTCTGGCACCAATCTTCTCTTTGCAGGATTGTTAAACTATGAGATTCCTCTACAGTGCTCTTCGAAATGTTTAATCCAAGAGCCGACATGATTTTTCAGTTTGGGGGAATGACACCTGGCGGTGCTCTGGTACTCCTGGCTCTGCATTCAGGGAATCACTCCTGGGGCTCAGGAGACCAAATAGGACGCCGGGGAATCGGCTTTCTACACTCGTACCTACTCCACCTCCATGGACGAATTGTTCCAGCAAGTACTGACTACCAGGTTATCTCTGGCTTTATAAATTCCAGATACCAGCAGTTAAACCTTCCAGGGAGCATTGTTCTAGCTCGCTCTTGCAAGGAAGGGAATGAGGGGTCCATGGAAGCTAAATCATTTGCTCAAAACCTGCACAGCTGGTAATGACAACCTTCCTATGAATTCCAGGTGATCCTTTCAGCCATGCCTGTAAACTTAGAAAGGATTTTTGTTTTGGTTTGGTTTGGTTTGGTTTGGTTTTTGGGTCACACCTGGCAGTGCTCAGGGTTACTCCTGGCTGTCTGCTCAGAAATAGCTCCTGGTGGGGCCGGGAAGGTGGTGCTAGAGGTAAGGTGTCTGCCTTGCAAGAGCTACCTTAGGACGGACCGTGGTTCGATCCCCCAGTGTCCCATATGGTCCTTCCCAAGCCAGGAGAGATTTCTGAGCTCATAGCCAGGAATAACCCCTGAGTGTCAAACGGGTATGGCCCAAAAACCCAAAAAAAAGAAAGGAAGGAAGGAAGGAAGGAAGGAAGGAAGGAAGGAAGGAAGGAAGGAAGGAAGGAAGGAAGGAAGGAAGGAAGGAAGAGGAGGGAGGGTGGGAGGGAGGGAGGGAGGGAGGGAGGGAGGGAGGGAGGGGAGGGAGGGAGGGAGGAAAGAAGAAAGGAAGGAAGGAGGAGGGAGGGAGGGAGGGAGGGAGGGAGGAAAGAAGAAAGGAAGGAAGGAAGGAAGGAAGAAGGAAGGAAGAAGGAAGGAAGGAAGGAAGGAAGGAAGGAAGAAGAAAGAAGAAAGAAAAGAAAGAAAGAAAAGAAGAAGAAAGAAAGAAAGAAAGAAAGAAAGGAATGAAAGAATGAAAGAAAGAATGAAAGAAAGAAAGAAAGAAAGAAAGAAAGAAAGAAAAAGAAAAGAAAAGAAATAGCTCCTGGCAGGCACGGGGGCCATATGGGACACCAGGATTTGGGAGGGAGGAAAGAAGAAAGAGAAAAGGAAGGAAGGAAGAAAGAAGGAAAGAAAGAAGAAAGAAGAAAGAAAGAAGAAGAAAGAAAGAAGAAAGAAAGAAAGAAAGAAGAAAGAAAGAAGAAAGAAGAAAGAAAGAAAGAAAGAAAAGAAAGAAAGAAAGAAAGAAAGAAGAAGAAAGAAAGAGAAGAGAGAGAGAGAGAGAGAGAGAAAGAGAAAGAGAGAGAAGAGAAAGAAAGAAGAAAGAAAGAAGAAAGAGAAAGAAAGAAAGAGAAAGAAAGAAAGAAAGAAAGAAGAAAGAAAGAAAGAAAGAAAGAAAGAAAGAAAAGAAAGAAAGAAAGAAAGAAAGAAAGAAGAAAAAGAAAGAAAGAAAGAAGAGGAAGGAAGGAAGAAGGAAGGAGGAAGGAAGAGAAAGAAAGAAGAAAGAAAGAAAGAAAGAAAGAAAGAAAGAAAGAAAGAAAGAAGAAAGAAAGAAAAGAAGAAAGAAAGAAAGAAAGAAAGAAAAGAAAGAAAGAAAGAAAGAAAGAAAGAAAGAAAGGAGAAAGGAAAGAAAGAAAGAAAGAAAGGAAAAGAAAGGAAAAGGAAAGAAAAGAAAGAAATAGCTCCTGGCAGGCACGGGGGACCATATGGGACACCGGGATTTGAACCAACTTTGGTCCTGGATCGGCACACAGCTGTGCTATCTCTCCGGGCCCTGGATTTTGTTTTTGTTTTTGGTCACACTCGATAGTGCTCAGGGGTTACCCTGCTCTAGGCTCAGAAATCGCTCCTGGCAGGCTCTGGGGACCATATCGGATGCCGAATTCAAACCACCGTCCTTCTGTATGCAAAGCAACTAAACACCCTGCCTCCATGCTTTCTCACTGGCCCCGCAAGCCTAGACTTATTTTCCACAACCCTACAAGCATTCATCCATGAGAGGGGAAAAATATCATGTTTTTTTCACTACTCATTTAGCCTCAAACTAGAATTAATCTAATAAGCAATGGATCAGCAAGAGAAAAATGAACAAATGGATTAGTATATCTATACATGTGTAAGTACTTAGAACTGAGTAATTCAAAGTGGTTAAAGCTTGGGTTTCTATAGTGTTTTAACACAACAGCAATAAGGTTTTGGAGAAGTCACACGATTTTGAGAGAAAATACATTTATCTTTTATTATATTTTTAAATTTTAATTTTTAATTTTTTATTTTTTTTGGGCCACACCCATTTGACGCTCAGGGGTTACTCCTGGCTATGTGCTCAGAAATCGCCCCTGGCTTGGGGGGATCGAACCGAGGTCCTTCCTTGGCTAGCGCTTGCAAGGCAGACACCTTACCTCCAGCGCCACCTACCCGGCCCCAATTTTTTTATTTAGTCACCTTAAAATTACAAAGTTATGTATGACTGGGTTTCAGGCATACAGTGGTTCAACAGTGTCCACTTCCCCAGTGTTAACCAACAACCACCAATCTGCTTCTTCGAGAGGGTTTTATATACTATGTATTATGTATATTGTATGTATAAATTCTTGCGCTATCGTTTACAGTTCTGAAGCAGACAGTAGGCATATAGAAAATCTCTCCACTCCCCCCCCCCCCCCCCCGGTAATGACTTCTTGAGATGTAACAGGAACAAGAGACAGGATTTGGAGGAATTCATCATTGATGAAGGTGTCTCACCTGGCACTACGGCAGACCCAGAAAAGATTGGATCCCTATTAGATAGAAGAAGCTCCAATAGGAACAAAAGCCAGGAAGGGAAAAGCAAAGATCATGAACTCTTCCCCCTCTCCCTATCCACCCACCCCCAACCTTCTTCCTGGCAACCAGCCTTACCAACAACAGAACTCTTACCTGGATGGAAAGTCCCAGAAGGATTGGAAAACAACTAAGAGCAAAGGAAGTGCACACATGTATTGCCTGGATGAATTGGTACCAGAGCATATGTTGCCTATAACTCCTCCTAAGATATGGACTTTCATATTTTTTTTGTTTTTCGGGCCACACCCGTTTGATGCTCAGAGGTTACTCCTGGCTAAGCGCTCAGAAATTGCCCCTGGCTTGGGGGGACTATATGGGACACCGGGGGTTGAACCTCGGTCCTTCCTTGGCTTGCGCTGGCAAGGCAGACACCTTACCTCTAGCGCCACCTCGCCAGCCCCGGACTTTCATATTTTTTTTTTGGACTTTCATATTTTAACTGTGGGCATACACCAGGGCTTTCTTCATCTATGGAGAAGCCTGGCTATCCCTTGAGTGTGTTACTACTCTACTGTTACCTCCCATTTAAGGAAAGCACGCACCAGACGTGGTGCACTTTCCTGGTGCAGTGCCTTTCTCCAAAAGAATTATTTGACAAAAGGTCTGCTTAGCGAAGTCAATCATTTGACCCTTTGTGTGGATCATTGGCGGTAATTCCAACATGGCTGTAACATTACATTTTTCTCTCTATTTGGCCACTATAGAAATCCAGCCTCAGCTCTTCTACAGACAAATATCAGTACCAAAAGCCCGCCAAAAGTTTCCTGCTGGCTAGTTTGTATAACCTGGTGCCAACAGCTTGTTTTTCTGAGTCTAGCTCTACGATGGTAAACAATTATTTCCATCCCCCCCTAAAATCTATTTTGCAGCTACTACATAGACATAAAAAATATCTCTGTCTCTCTCCTCCTGGTATCTTGAAAAATCTGCTTTCTGCTAAACTAAAAACATCCCCAGCTCTGGTTTCACTGCCCTCCAGCAGAGTTCTTTCTCACCTGAAGAACGGTCTTTTAATATGTAAATTTAAGGCTTGTTTCCCCATTGTATTGCTCTCCGGCTCTTTGAGAACACATGCATACCAGAGTCAGTGCTTATAAAAAGTCATTGGCTGAAAAATAAATTTGTCTCTTGTCCCTTGGGCGAGGGTCCCCATACAATGTATTTTGTGTGGTCTCATTTATTTTTATATTTCATATTCTTCGTGCTTCTGCTTCTCTCTCCATGAAAGGTTCCCGGACCCCACGAAGGTTCTGCTTAGCAACTCTAACCCGTCTGCAGCACTCTACTACTCTTTTTTTGTTTGTTTGTTTGTTTTTGTTTTTGGGACACATTCAGCAGTGCTCGGGTTATTCCTGGCTCCGCACTCAGAAATTACTCCTGGCCCCGGAGAGATAGCACAGTGGCATTTGCCTTGCAAGCAGCCAATTTAGGACCTAAGGTGGTTGGTTCGAATCCCGGTGTCCCATATGGTCCCCCGTGCCTGCCAGGAGTTGTTTCTGAGCAGACAGCCAGGAGTAACTCCTGAGCACCGCCGGGTGTGGCCCCCCCAAAAAAAATAAAAAGAAAAAGAAATTACTCCTGGCAGGCTTGGGAGGCCATATAGGATGACGGGATTCGAACCACCATCCGTCCTGTGCTATTTCTCGGGCCCCGTATTCTCTTTTTTATTTAAAGAAAATGCATCACATAGTTGACATAATAGATCATAATACATTTTTTCCAGATAAGTGAAAGCAAACTTATTGAAAATAAAGGAAATAAAATATAAAAAATAAAAGAGGAAAAAAAAAAAGAAGAGGAAAAAAGAAAGAAAAAAGTATAGTAGCAAGCACATTGTGAAAATTATTGTGGGCCCGGAGAGATAGCACAGCGGCGTTTGCCTTGCAAGCAGCCGATCCAGGACCAAAGGTGTTTGGTTCAAATCCCGGTGTCCCATATGGTCCCCCGTGCCTGCCAGGAGCTATTTCTGAGCAGACAGCCAGGAGTAACCCCTGAGCAACGCTGGGTGTGGCCCAAAAAAAAAAAAAAAGAAAATTATTGTATTGCCAATAAAAATTTTAATACAAAGAAAGTAAGTAACAAATAAGCTCTTGTTGTTAGTCTATTAAATTGGGGTGTTTCTCTAGAGGTGACAGCATCAAACACATATAGTTGTCCAGAAATTCAAAGTTATACTACTACAGATTTTAGGGGCATATACTCAACTGCAGGGAAGAAGGTCCAGTTCAGTTCAAACATGGTGACTGAATTTGTCAGTGTGGTTACAGCTGCCAGGCTTTCTAAGAAGAAAGAAGATATTGGGGGTGGGGGGAGGTTACACTCCCTCCAAAAAACAGTCCTGGTGATATCAGTTCAATAACTGCACACCTGAAGTGTGGTCAGATCAGCACCCCAGAGGAAATCATAGAGGGTCAGTGATGAGGCAGGGCCATCAGGGAAATCAGGTGATTCTGGGTGATGAGACAGCAAGCATGGCTCCAGCAGAATGAGGGCTTGGTTCACCCTCTCTTCCTGAGATGACCAGCTTCATGCTGCGTGGGCCAGTGTAGCCATAATATTTCACAGCTCGGTTTATAGCTCGATAAAAAAAAAAAAAAAAAAAAAAAAAAACGGAGAGATAGCACAGTGGTGTTTGCCTTGCAAGACGCCGATCCAGGACCTAAGGTGGTTGGTTCGAATCTCGAATTCCGGTGTCCCATAAGGTCCCCCGTGCCTGCCAGGAGCTATTTCTGAGCAGACAGCCAGGAGTAACCCCTGAGCACCGCCGGGGTGTGGCCCAAAAACCAAAAAAAAAAAAAAAAAAAAAAAAAAATTGTAGATAGCACAGCGGCATTTGCCTTGCAAGCATGCCGATCCAGTACCCAAGGTGGTTGGTTCGAATCCCGGTGTCCCATATTGGTCCCCCGTGCCTGCCAGAGCTATTTCTGAGCAGACAGCAGAGTAACTCCTGAGCACCGCCGGGTGTGGGCACCAAACCCCCCCCCCCAAAAAAAAAAAAAGTGAATCTGGAGCCGGGGTAGTGGCGCAAACGATAAGGCGTTTGCCTTGCACGGGCTAACCTAGAAGGATCAAGTTCAAAATGGGCCCCAAGCCAGGAGTGATTTCTGAGTGAGTGAATAGCCAGAAGCAACCCTGAGCGTCACTGGGTGTGCCCCCTTCAAAAAAAAAAAAAAAAAGAAAAGAGTGAATCTATGGAGCTGACCTGGTTTGAAAATGGTGACCTATTTTTAATTAAATACATTTATTAATTGAATCATCATGTGATATAGTTACAAAGTTGTTTATGATTAAGTTTTGAGTTTCAGTCATACAATTTACAACACTTCACCAGTGCACATTTCCTGCCACCAATGTCCCCAGTTTCCCTCCTGAGCTCACCCCCATGCACTCCCCTTTCCTGCCTCTGAGCAGATCTCTCTTGCTCGCTTGCTCCTCTCTCTTATCCTTTCTTTAAAAACTATGCTTTGGGGCCAGAGAGATAGCATGGAGGTAAGGCATTTGCCTGCATGCAGAAGGTCGGTGGTTCAAATCCCCGGCATCCCATATGGTTTCCTGAGCCTGCCAGGAGCGATTTTCTTAGCGTGAAACCAGAAGTAACCCCTGAGCGGCGCCAGATGGTGACCCCCCCAAAAAAACAAACAAACAAACCAAACAAACTATGGTTTGAAGAGGGCCGGAGAGATAACAATGGAGATAAGGAGTTTGCCTTGGCATGCAGAAAGGACGGTGGTTCGAATCTCATCTCAGCATCCCTTATTGTCCCCTGAGCCTGCCAGGAGCGATTTCTGAGCATAGATCCAGGAGTAACCCCTGAGCACTGAGCCGGTTGTGACCCCAAAACAAAAACAAACAAAAAAAAAACTATGGTTTGCTATACTGTGCATAACACTTCTCTCTCTTATCCATGCTTTCCCTTTCTCAATACCTCTGAAAGGGAAATCAGCCCCCCCCCACCCCACCAACCTTGGTGGGGTGCCCCCGCCCTTTAGGGAAGTTGTCAGGCTTTGGCCCCCACCCTTAAGGAAGTCGTCACCTGCCTCGGCCCCACCTCTACCCCTACCTCACGAATCATTGGTGTTATCGTAGCGGAAGTCCAGCCCTCAAGGACTCTTCTACCCCTCCCACTTCCCATGCCTAAATAAGGGGGTAACGAGGGACCCACGATGGTCTTTGATTCAGGTGGGAATTCATAGACCCCTGACCATTCATAATGGTCAGTATTAAAAGCACTTTTAAAGCATCTGCTGGAACTCATAAGCCTCTTCATTTCTTTGCGCCGGGCAGCTAAAATTAGGACTTCCGGACCTTTCATTTTGGGCGAGCCACCCAGGAGTCCTCACTCATTCTGCCCGGCGACAAAGCTTTGAAAAGGTGTCTGGTGAGTTCTGATGTGTGGTATGTGTGTGTGAGCACGCTTTGGCCTTCGTTGTCTGTCTTAGTCTGAGATTATGGTGTAATTCTGTGTCCAGTGGGAAGCTAGCTTTGTGGTGGTTTGGCAAATGTTATGAGCTCTTTTGCTCGATGTGGAAACCGAGTAGAAGCAGACTTTGTTTCATAGGGGGGTTTAAAGTCCCCCCGGGTGACTAAGGAATCTTCCACCTGTTGCGTTTCCAGGTGTGTGTGGTTCCCCATCTGATGCGTATACCAGATGGGCAAGAGGTTGACGAACTTTGGCTGCTTAGGTCACGACCCTGGTGGTACCCCAGGGGTTTAGTAAGAGCAGCTGGAAGACGTTCCGAGCTGCTGAAGAGGTTGTCTGTCTGTGATTTTTGGAGCTCATAACTTGGTCATTGGCATAGTTGTCTGTCTAGGATTTATTGTGGAATGCAGAGATTACTTGAACGCATTTTTCTTGGTTATTTGTGGCGCCACGATGTCATGTTTGTCTGTCTGTTTCTTGTCTGTGTGTTCTATGTTTTTTTTTTTGGTCTGACCACGGGACGCAAGCCCGACCCCCCTCTCAAGGGCCGACCCCTGGGGAAAGGGGCCGACCGCCGGTGAGCCCGCGTCCGCCCGTCAGTCGTTCCCAGCAGCGAAACGCGCAACCCCCCAGCCGCCCGCGGCGCGGCGAGAGGGCGCCCGAAACCCCGCCTAACCCGCTCCCCACCCAACCAGGAAGCTGGCGCATGCAAGGTCCACACTAGGGACTTGGCGGGGGGTGTTGGAAATTGCAAATCCCAGATTTCTCAAATGGCCATCGGGAATAAATTTTCCTGGGAGAATTTCTGAACTTTGCAATTCCCCCAACTATCCTGCCATGCGTTCAGGCCAAAAAGAGCAACTGGGCCGTTTTTTTTTCTAGCCGAAAAAAAAAAAAAATGCTTTTTAACTCACCACGTGGTGAAGAAATTCACCACGCCCCAGGGCAAACTATTGTCCTCCTAGCCTCACCTGGCTGGAGGAATGTAGGTCATTTACATATCAAAGAAAAATCTAGCAAATGGTTTGAAAGTCAAAAAAAAAATTTTTTTTTAAGCATTTAAATTTCTAACTTAAAAGGTTTCTTAAAAAAAATTAATAAGAAAAATGTTGCAAATTACTGTTGTTATTTTTGTTTGTTTTCGGTGCACGTTGAAAATTTTAGCAGCGAAACACTGCAAAAAAAATTGAGTGGCGAAGCTTAAAAAAAAAAAAAAGGGGGAGAAAAAAGAGAAGGAGCCGAATGGTAGGGCGTTTGCCTTGCATGCAGAAAGAAAAGTGGTGTAAAAAAAAATTAAAAATGTTGTAATAAAAATGTGTATAATCAATCTAAATAATTATTAATATGTCTCTAGGTTAAAAAAAATGTAAATGTTTTTAGATGCATCTTTCTACCAAAAGTAGTAAGTATTCATTCTTTCTGGTTTTCAACATTAATTTGTGTAACGTAAATTCCTGGTGTTTTCTGTTTAGAAAACTAAGTGAAGTTCTATATTTAGAATTAAGCATAATTAAAATATTATTTGCAATTTTTCATTATATGGTTACCAAGAACATTAATATTTGTATCACAGGAGTTTTATAAAATTGGTCATGTTTTTTATTTGAAAATGTATAAAATGTTTCGTTGCAGAAAAAAATTCTAAAATTATCTAAGTAATTTAAGTAATATTGCTTTTTCTCTTCTCCAGAACCTTTTAGTACCATTTATGTCATGGCATCATGTTGCTTTGCACAGAAAACAAGCAAATGGCTTTTCTCTCTGCATGGGGAGTAGTCCCTCATGCAAACAGAAAATCAAAAAAAAATTAGTAAGGGAACCCAAAGCCCCTCTTTCAGAGGAATAATTGGAGTTGAGGCGGTGTGACAAGCAGGCACCGGCGAGAAATAACTGAAATAAATGGCCTGAGTAAGGAAATTGAAGATTTTCCTAGAAGATTATTCACAGCCTGTGGGCCCTGCTCTCTCCCTCAAGCTCAAAAGAGAATTCGAGGGTCAGTCTCTTCCAAACCTGGAGAGGAGTGGAACAGACAAGTCACCTCTAAAAATTCCTGCAGAGGGTGAGGATGCCCAGCCAGAAGAACCTCATGCTGAACCGACCAACTCATCAGCCAAACCTGGAGTGACTGTGAAAAACCTGCAGGTGTCCACAACCTATCCTCAAAAAAGCTCCTGTAAGTAATGGGTGTGCCCCAGATGGAGATTTCTCCAACAGTGCTGTATATGTGCAAAGAAAAAAGCAAGTTATTCAAATACCGGGTAAGGTACAAGGTAAAGGTGAGAGAAAAACATTTTTTGGTAGCTAATTAAAATTCTAGTGGGCCTAATTTAAAACCCACTTCTTTGAAGTAACTTATGTAAAAATGCTCTTACTAGTTGTATTAAACCAAATCATGGGGCCGGGAAGGTGGCGCTAGAGGTAAGGTGTCTGGCCTTACAAGGCGCTAGCCAAGGAACGGACCGCGGTTCGATCCCCCGGCGTCCCATATGGTCCCCCCAAGCCAGGGGCGATTTCTTAGGACAAAGCCAGGAGTAACCCCTGAGCGTCAAAAGGGTGTGGCCCAAAACAAAAAAAAAAAAAAAAAAAAAAAAAAACCAAATCATAAATTGTAAATGCAAATGTTAGTCTAACTGAAGTAACTCAAGAACTGTGTTAATTCATAATGCTATAATGCTTTGTTTTCTGTTAATTAATTTGTGCTATCATTACAGACATAAGAACAGCTGTGCCATTCAAGTTGTGCTATTTACTGCTCCAAGGCCTGAGTGGTGCAGGAAAGGCAACTGAAGATTTAGGGCTCTCTACCCCAACAGCTGTTTAAGTTGCAAAAATGAAGAAAAAGAAAGCAGAAACCTCCTTATTTTCGTTGTGGAATTCACAGCCTATGTGAAAAGAACTGCTGTCAAGGTGAACTGCATGTCTTCCTGGTTTCACGCCTTCCATCCAAAACCTGAAAAGTGAAGCACACTGAGGATCCTCTCAAGATACGGGTCTGCGGGCACACTTCAGCCCTAATGCACTCACTAACTCTGAAAATGCTCTCCCTGGCACTTGCTAAGGAAGGGCTCGAACTGCTTACCTCCGGTCCCTCTACTTCCCATGTGTGGTGTTTGGGGGGCCAGAATGGGTGTGTAAAGCAAAACCTCAGCCTTTGCCTCCCTCTTGGGGGTGGGGGGAAAATTGGGCCTCTGGCTGTCCCTGTCTGACTAGGTAATCAAACCTTTGCTTCTTCTAGCTGTACTTATGTCAAAAGGTAATCCCGTTTAGCTTCAAATCTTCTGTTTGCTACTCATAACAGCACCAAATCTGTAAACCTGGGTCAGGTAAAGGTACTCAGTGCTTAAAAGTCCTGCCTGCTCCCTCTAGCCCAGGGTATTTACCTCCGGAACGGATATAAAATATGTGGTAAAAATTTTGGCTTATGCATCCCAGCATTAGTGCTTTCCCCAACATTAACATCATCCCAGGAACAGAGCCCATCCCTCTGCCTAGCATACATTTCTTAGGACTCCTTAGGTCTGAGCACTCTACTGGTAGGGCTCAGAAGTTTCAGGAAAATTGGTAACTGGAAAAGCAAAACTAGCAGGGCTAAACAGAAATAACAAACTCTCACAAAAGTTAATTTCAAATGTGTAAAACAAAATCAAGCACCATCAAGAGTAGCTGGCCAAGATACAAAGCTATTAAATGGTCCCTTATGGGTCTTTATGGCATGGAATTCTCCCCTATCTAATTACTCCTACTGGGGCCCCTCCTAAGCCTTTTACTTCTGGTAGCCATTGGCCCATGCAGGGTTAGCTCATGCAAATAATTATGACCAGTAATATCAGAAAGTAAAGCCCCAAAATCACATTGGCTTCTAGATTAGAAGCCTCCAGTACAAGAAGTGGGGATTGAAAAGGGAAATCAGCCCCCCCCCCCACCAACCTTGGTGGGTGCCCCGCCCGTTAGGGAAGTTGTCACGGCTTTGGCCCCACCCTTAAGGAAGTCGTCACTGCCACGGCCCCACCTCTACCCCTACCACACGAATCATTGGTGTTATCGTAGCGGAAGTCCAGCCCTCAAGGACTCTTCTTCCCCTCCCACTTCCATCCTATATAAGGGGGTAACGAGGGACCCACGAGGTCTTTGATTCTGGTGGGAATTCATAGACCCTGACCATATCATAATGGTCAGTATTAAAAGCACTTTTTACAAGCATCTGCTGGAACTCATAAGCCTCTTCATTACTTTGCGCCGGGCAGACTAAAATTAGGACTTCCGGACCTTTCACCTCCAAATAAATACTTTTTTTTTTTTTACTTCATTGCTTTGTTTCCTCATAAAATTCTTTTTTTTTTTTTTTTTTGGTTTGATCCCAGGTACCACATATGGTCTCTTGAGCACCGCCAGAAATAATTCCTCAGTACAGAGCCTGGAGTAAGCCCCAAGTAAAGCTGGCTATGTCCCTTAAAAAACAAAAAAGCAGGGGCCAGATCGATAGCACAGCAGTAGGGCATTTGCTTTGCATATGGCTGACCTGGGACGGACCGGGTTTGATCCCTGCATTCCATATGGTCCCCTAAGCCTGGCCAGGAGCAATTTCTGAGCACAGAGCCAGTAGTAGCTCCTGAGCGCTTGTCGGGGGTACCCAAAAACAAAACAAAACAAAATTAAAAAAAGAGCAAAGTTGGTTCAGAGAGATTAGCGTGGAAGTAGTCTTGCATGCAGGATGGTGGTTCGAATCCTGGCATCCCATATGGTCCCCCGGAGCCTGCCAGGAGCGATTTCTGAGCCTACATAGAGCCAGGAATAACCCCTGATGCTGCTGGGTGTGACCCAAAAAACAATTAAAAAAAAAAAAGAGCAAAGAATAAAAATTTTGGCAGTGGCTGAAGAGATTGTACAGCAGGTACTTGACTGCAGTCGACTAGGGTTCAATTTCCAGAACCCCATATGGTCCATGAAGCCTACCAGAAGTAAGCCCTGAGTGTGCCAGGTGTGGTCCTTTGAAACAAAACAAACAAACAAACAAAAAACCAAAGAAATGTAAGCCCTTATCTACTGTAACTACCTCATTAATGTAAAAATTCCCACATGAACGCAATTTTGCTACTGTTGTAGCCATATTTCTACCTTAACATACTAGAAATGATAACCTAAAACCCATTTAGAGAATATATGAAGTGATTGACAATAAAGTACAAAGTGATATACACTCAGTGAACATAGAGTGCAGACCTCCAAGGATGAGAAGCTATGGGCACACCTAAATAAGCAAAATTATTTAGTAGGTCTTGAGCTGGGGCAATGGGTTGACGCTTGCCTTGCACACAGGCCCTGTCCTAGGTTTTGATTCCTGACATCCCATATGGTCCCTCAAGCAATGCCAAGGAGTGATCCAAGTGCAGAGTCAGGAGTAAGTCCTGATCTCTGTTAGGTGTGGCCCCAAAACAACAACAAAAAAAAAATATTTAGGATCTTAACTAAGGTGATTTTAGTCTCTTAGAGAATAACTAGAGACTGCAGTGGGGGGTGCCTAATGAAGCTTCCAAAATTCCTGATTGCTCCTCCACCAAGAAATAAAAATCCAATTAATCTTCTCTTAAATATCAGCTAGCTTTAGGAATTTGCTTAACCAGTACTATATCAATTCTAGAACTTCCAAGATGAGGTCACAAAGGCATCTTGAAATGGACAGAGGTCACATGGAAGTGCTACTGGTTGACACTGAATCAGCTCTCTGGTTAGCTTTGAATTGGCACGAGAACCATGCTGAATTGGACATTAGGCTTTCCATTTACCAGGAGCATATACCGCCCAGTCAGGCAGCAGAGTTTGACCCCCTCCCCTTTGTTTCTGAGCTACACTGACTCTATGCTCAGGAGTGACCTCTGACAGTGCTCATGAGACTATACTAGACCACTCACGGTGATGCTCATGGCTTACTCCATGTTCTATGCACAAGAACCATGCTTGGAAGTTTGGGGGACTATTTGAGGTGCTGTGGATTGAACCTGAGTCAGTCACACGTAAGACAAGTGTTTTACTTACTATACTATCTATCTAGCCCCTAGAAGTCAATTTTGCAGGCTATCTTCTGGTTCCTATTTCTCAGAATTGTGAGATGTAATAAAGTGGTTTCTGTTTCCAGCTACTTCTAGTTTTTTGTTGTTGTTGTTGTTTTTATTGTAATGATACCCTAGTGTCTCAGGACTCACTCGTTTTTGTTCGCAGATCATTCCTGGCAAGGACCATATATGGGTATCAGGGATTAAACCTGGATTGGCAGCATGCAAGGCAGGTGTCTGGCGTATGACGACTGGGCGTATAAGACGACCCCCTCATTTTGCAGTTCTAAACACTAAGATTGAAAGCAAATGCCCTTCAGTGTCCTCCTGAGTGCTTACAGTATGCCATATATTGTGTGAGATGCTACCTTTTTCTTTTCCTTGGTTGGTTCGGTGCAATGGAAACTGGCTGATGGTCTCATGGTAGAAGCAATTGGACTAATGAGACTGAAGATTACAGCTTGGTAAAGACAGCTTCCATATTGGCTTACAAGCAAAAGGCAGTGCAAAGTTTAACAGAGATCCAAAATAAGGTGTTAGAGATGTGATTAGGAGTTGGAGAGTACAGTGGGTTGCAGGAGGCCAACCGGGCTTGAGCCTCAGTATCTCAGATAGTCCCCCATGCACTGCCAGGAGTAATTCCTGAGTGCAGAGTGTCAGGAAAACCCTTGAGCATCAACTAGTGTGATAGAGCTGGAGCAATAGCATAGTGGTAGGGGCATGTGTCTTGCACAAACAAAAAAAACTTCATCAGTAGATGTGATTCAAGGGGCCTCCCCTTTTCCCTATGGAGGACCCAACCAAAATTTAGGCCATGAGGCAGTGAAAACTTCAGAAAGTCAATGGAAATGTAAACCTATTATGTTTTAAGCTGGTGGGGAAATGTAATACGTCCAGGTTTTAAACTTTATTTCTTGTCCCATTCCTATATATTTAGTTACCAACATTCTTTTCTTTCTTTGACATTGAACCTACCTAAGAGGTCAGAAGCAGCAAGTGTCATGACCACTCAACAGTCATCTAGTAAAAGCCTAAGGGAGAGCTTTGTCACACTAAAGGGACACCAGAAAACTTAGCTTCTCTACTTGGTGAAAGGGCCAAAGGGAGTAAAGGGTTAACAACCTATGTGATTCCTAGATGGCCCACCAACTCGATCATGAAATTAGAGGAAATGTCTCCTCTATGCCTCTCAAGTCTGTCTCTACAAAAACCAGATTTTTCTCTCCTGCATGGTCTTAAGCCCTTCAGAAAAAGAAATTGGACAACCTTTAGAAATAAAAATAACTAAAAGGACTTTACTCTGACTGAGAGAACAGGGTGAAGATTGGAGGTGGGGGGCTGCACAGATCCCTGTCTGATCATGAGCCCTCAGTATCTTCTCACACTCTCTCAGAGAGGCCACAGCTGACTGTGAGATGGAGCTCCTGGGAGTCTTAGGGAGGAGATGAACAGACACTCCACATACCTGTCTCATACCTCTTATTAGGCTGCTGATCTACAGCATAGTTGGGCTCCTGTGTGCCTTCCTGTTCCTCAGAAGGAGGAGGGATGGGCCAGAAAGATAGCATGGAGGCAGGGCATTTACCTGGCATGCAGAAGGATGGTGGTTCGAATCCCGGCATCCCATATGATCCCTGAGACTGCCAGGATCGATTTCTGAGCATAGAGCCAGGAGTAGCCCTGGGTTTGACCCCCCCCCCAAAAAAAAAAAAGGAGGAAATTAAATCTGTTACTCCTGGCTCAGGTTCCCTGACGGTGAAATCTCAGTCTCGCTGATTTATCCCAGAGATGTTAGGTACCTAATGTCACCTGAGATTCGGTCTCATGTCCATCTCTGGAACAAAGTCTGGCCTTGCTTTGAATCTGTTTTCGTTCAACCTGTTCTCACCTGGCACCTTGTGGTAGTGCATCATGAAGAGGAAAGGGCTAGGTTGTTGCTCAGACTTCTACTACTGCTACTATTACTACTACTCAGGGACTCTTCCTCCTGCTCTTTTTCTTTTCTAGGGGAACTGCATCAATGAGGACAAAAAAAACTCTTGGTAAGTGGTTGTGAATTCTGTCAAAAGAGGGAGGCAGGAGAAATCAGGCATCTTATTTATTATCTGGACCATGCTTGTCTCCCTGCTCTGGTCTTACCTGAGCACTATAACAGAGTAGTGGCAATGAAAGTATGGAGCAAAGGCTCCTGAATGAGAAACTTTCTCCTCAAAGAATAGTTAAACCTGGATTGAGTTTGCTAGTTGTGTGTGCAAATTCCCAGTGCCAGGCCACAGCTACTCTTCTCAGAAGATCCTGTAGACTCCTGTTTCATGTTCCTCCCTCTGATCCCAGGAGAACGAAATTCTGAAGGACATCATGCTGTTCCCGAGAGCTGCTGGTAAATATGTCCTCAAGCCCATGGAAGCCATCAGAACATAATTTCACAATCTGGAGAGGCTGGATAGGACAAGACAAGTGGCATGTTTCTGGGCCAGTCAAGCTATCTCCATAGCTCCCTGCACTGTCCCAATATGATTGTCTTGGACTGCCTAGAAGGTAGATTCCAGCTGCTGGGCAGACACCAAGGAGGGGCACCAGAACGGTAACTAACAGGTATCTGTGTGTTCTCCTTCCTGTATCTATGCCTGTCCTGCAACATAAGTCCGGTTCCCAGGGAAGACAGAACAGCTGCTTGCCGCTGGAAAATGGTGGATCTTAATTGCTAGATAGTGTCACCCATAGTAGTGGTGCCTCTTCCCTACCAGGTACCCTTGGGCCACTGGGGTTAATGGCTGAAAGCTTCATCATTCAATCAATGCATAAGAGCGAGGAAAATGTTGATATATAAGGATATATAAATATATATGTTGTCTTTTAATTACATGTTATTAAAATGCTGTTTGTTATAATCTGGCTCTTTTTCTTTCCTATTCTCGGTTGTGATCAGATTGTTTATCCCTTCCTTTTTTGTTTTTGTTTTTTTTTTTTGTTTTGTTTTTGTTTTTGGGTCACACCTGGCAGTGCTCAGGGGTTGCTCCCTGGCTCCAAATTCAGAAATCGCTCCTGGTAGGCTCAGGGAACCATATGGGATGCTGGGATTTGAACCATTATCCTTCTGCATGCAAGGCAAATGCACTACCTCCATGCTATTTCTCTGGCCCCTTTTCAACTTCCTTTTAAACTCAGAAGTTTTATTTTGTTTTGTTTGGGGGCCACACCTGGTAATGCTAAGGGGTTATTCCTGGCTATGTGCTCAAAAATCGCTCCTAGCTTGGGGGACCATATGGGATGCCGGGTATCAAACCCAGGTCTGTCCTGGGTCAGCCATGTGCAAGGCAAACACCTATCACTGGGCTATTGGTCCGGCCCCAATATGAATAAATGCAACAAATGAAGAACTCAGCTAGTTTATTTATTTATTGGCCACATTCCGTGGCGCTCAGGGTTACTCCTGGCTTGGTGCTCAGAAATTTCTCCTGGCTCGGGGAACCATATGGGATGCTGGGAATTGAAGCAAGTGTTTGTCCTGTGTCAGCTGCATGCAAGGCAAATGCCTTTACCTTTGTGCTACCACTGTGGCCTAAACTCAGAAGTTTTGTAGGATTTGTACAATAGGGGCCGGCGAAGTGGCGCTAGAGATAAGGTGTCTGCCTTGCAAGCACTAGCCAAGGAAGGACCGCGGTTCGATCCCCCGGCGTCCATATGGTCCCCCCAAGCCCAGGGGCAATTTCTGAGCACTTAGCCAGGAGTACCCCTGAGCATCAAATGGGTGTGGCCCCGAAAAACCAAAAAAAAAAAAAAAAAAAAAAAGGATTTGTACAATAGCATAAATGTTGGAGAATGGGCTTTGTCAAGTTGGAGTCCAGAAACACGTGGTTTCTTAAGTACTGCCAGGCATAACCAGGAAGTATTGTACCTGTTATAGCCCCTAAATACCAAGCTCAGTATGACCCAATAAAATACATTAATTTTCTTTTCTTTTGTGTGTGTGTGTGTGTGTGTGGTTTTTGGGTCATACCTGGCAATACTCAGGGGTTACTCCTGGTTTCAATGCTCAGAAATTGCTCCTGGCAGGCACGGGGGTCCATATGGGATGCCAGGATTCGAACTGATGACCTTCTGCATGAAAGGCAAACGCCTTACCTCCATGCTATCTCTCTGGCCCCACATTAATTTTTCAATCTGAAGTTTTTATTGTATAAGCAAGCCTGTTTTTTTTTTTTGTTGTTGTTGTTATTTGTTTTTGGCCACACCCAGAGGTACTCAGGGGTTACTCCTGGCTCTGCACTAAGAAATCATTCCTGGCAGGCTTGAGAACCATATGGGATGCTGGGGATCGAACCCATCATACACAAGGTAAATGCCCTATAATTGTGCTATTGCTACAGCCCAAGCAAGCCTGTTTCTACTGACTAGGGGTGACCTTAATGATATTGGGGCCAGAGAGATAGCATGGAGGTAAGACGTTTGCCTTTGCATGCAGAAGGATGGTGGTTTGAATCTCGGCATCACATATAGGCCTCCAAGCTTGCCAAGAGCAATTTCTGAGCATAGAACCAGAAGAGACCCCTGAACGATGCCAGGTGTGACCCCAAAATAAACAAAAAAAAATGATATCAAAAAAATTCTAGCTCCATTGCGAAATACTGAAATAGTGTGCATTAGGTATATAACATCATGGTTTGTTATTTCATTATTATTACCACAAGCAAGTCAATTTGTGTTTATTAACTCACCATGCTGTTTTAATTTGTAGAAGAATACTTAAACTCTACTCTCTGGCTAAATTCTTTTTTTCTGTTTTTTGTTTTTGGGCCACACCTGGCAGTGCTCAGGAGTTTCTCCTGGCACTGAGCTCAGACATCGTTCCTGGCAGGCTTAAAGGATCATATGGGATGCCGAGAATCGAACTGGGGTCTGTCCTGGGTTGGTTTCGTGCAAGGCAAATGCCCTACTACTGTGCTATCTCTCCAGCTCCTCTCTGGCTAAAATTTTTTTGGGGGGGGGGCCACACCCGGTGGTGCTCAGAGGTTTACTCCTGGCTATCTGCTCAGAAATAGCTCCTGGCAGGCATGGGGGACCATATGGGATGCCGGAATTCGAACCAATCACCTTAGGTCTTGGATCAGCTGTTTGCAAGGCAAAAGCGGCTATGCTATCTCTCTGGCTCCACTCTCTGGCTAAATTTTAATTACACGACATGGCACTGCTTTATCTCACTACTCAATCATGGAATTAGAGAAAAGGTTTCCTTTAAGCCTCTCAAGTCTGTCTCTAAAAAAGAGACATGCCCTGTTGTATTTCATCACAGCCGATTCCCTGCATATGGATGCCAGGTCTTGGGCCCTTCAAAAGGCAGCTCAGTGATGGCATTTGGTCTCCCAGTATGAAATATTCTGAGAAAATAAACTGGTACCCACATACTCATGTGAACACACTCTATAGGAAGAAAAGGTTGCTTTTATTTTTGAATCTCTAGAAGTGGATTCTCAGAAAAAAAAAACTGAAACATCAGCAGCACATTGAATAATTGGAAACATTCATTGAAGTATGATTTCTCAGCATAAGAAGAAAGTTGTTGAGTGTATCTCCTTTCGAAAACTGGAATCACTTTGCAATGTCCTTCTCTTACATAATAAGGTCCTAAAACCCTTTCCTAAATTTGATGTATTTTCATGTCAAAAACGTATCACAAATAATGGGGGAGGGGTTAGTACTGGGGTTAAATCCTTGCATGCTCACACATGCAAGGCAAATAGGTACTCTATGGCTAAGCTGCATTTCTGGCCTTAACATTTTTTGGGATTTTAGTTGGGGAGCTACCATACCTGGTGATATTGGGGCTACTCCAGCTAAAGCCCCTCAGTACATGCTTTCACATTAAGACAATCCTTGAGGGCTGTGGGGAAAGGATTGGTATCCTTTGCAACTATAAAACAATTTCAATACTACCGCAAACTAAAATACTTCAACTTTAAAAAAAAAGATTATCTTTGAAGTAGTTTTGTGATATGCAGTGCACAATACTGACTAAAAAAAGAGAATTTGTGCATTTACATTATTTAAATATGAAAAAGCTACTGTCATCTTCCTCTACAAAAAAAATCAGCAAGCTATAGTTATTCAAGTACATTAATTTCATTGTACTTCATATATATTTTTTTAGGGGGGCACACAGTGGTGCACAGGGGCTACTTCTGGATTTATGTGTAGGGTCACTCCTGACAGTTCTCTGAGACCATGTGGTACCAGAGATCAAACTCAGGCCACCTGCATGCAAAACACATCTTCCAACTTGCTATAGCTCTCCAGCCCACTTTGAACTCTGAATGAGATTGAAAAAACCAAACTCACCTACCATAGAGCTGTTAATCTTAAAGAAAAAAAAAAAATCTTTAAAATTTTGTGAAACATGATCAGATTAAAAAAAAATCACAAATGTCCAATTACATAAATTGATATTGACTGCTCATTTTCACTAGCAGAAGATCCTGATTATGGTAAAG
The DNA here is from genome assembly GCF_024139225.1 of Suncus etruscus. Classification (NCBI taxonomy): domain Eukaryota; kingdom Metazoa; phylum Chordata; class Mammalia; order Eulipotyphla; family Soricidae; genus Suncus; species Suncus etruscus. The sequence goes on from NC_064851.1 coordinate 137,929,357, forward strand.
AAATTCATAAAATGAAATGGTGAAAGTGATTAACTGGTGGTCTTGGGTCTTAGGCTAGTGCCTGGACTTTCAGCGAAGCGTGACCAGCTCCTCTGAAGAGGTTGGGTGGATGGCGACCGTGTTATCAAAGTCGGCTTTTGTTGCTCCCATTTTCACAGCCACAGCAAAGCCCTGTAGCATTTCATCACAGCCGATTCCCTGCATATGGATGCCAATCACCTGAGGGAGAGTGAGAAAATATTCCTAATTATGGGCCATATAAATAGTTCCACAGGCTGAAAACAAGCTTTGCATATGGAAGACCCAGATTCCGTCCTTGGCACTGCATGGTTCCTGGACACTGACCCTGCTTCCCCAATATTTTCTCTAATGCCGTGGGCATTACACTGATGCTTAGCAGCCCAGTTTTGTTTTGTTTTGGTTTGGTTTTGGTTTTTGGGTCACACCTGGCAGGCTCGGGGCACCATATGGGATGCTGGGATTCGAACCACCGTCCTTCTGCATGTAAGGCAAATGCCCTAACTTCATGCTATCTCTCTGGCCCCAGCAGCCCAGCTTTGAGGTTTTCCAAGGCCCTTCCTCACACTCTGACCTCTTGAACTCTCCCCTCCATCCTCACTACTCATCAAGCTTTCTCCTTTGCACATTCTTCCTCTATCTGAACAATATCCCCTCTCCTTTCTCCTCTTTCATTTTTTTTGTGGGGGGCACACTCAGTGTGACTCAGGGGTGACTCCTGACTCTGTGCTCAGAATCTCTCCTGACAGGCTTGGGGGACATGTGGAATGCTGGGAACTGAATCCAGGTCCATCCTGGGTTGGCTGCATGCAAGGCAAATGCCCTACTGCTGTGCTAGCTCTCCAGCCCTGCCTCCTTTCTCTTTTTTTTTTTTTTTTTTTTTTGGTTTTTGGGCCACACCCGGTAACGCTCAGGGGTTACTCCTGGCTATGTGCTCAGAAGTTGCTCCTGGCTTGGGGGACCATATGGGACACCGGGGGATCGAACCGCCGTCCGTCCAAGGCTAGCGCAGGCAAGGCAGGCACCTTACCTTTAGCGCCACCGCCCGGCCCCCCAACCCTTTCTCTTTTTTAATTAAAACAAAACAAAAAAAAAAACAACAACAAAATATGCCAGGAGCAATTTCTGAGCATTGGAGCCCAGGAGTAACCCCTGAGTGCTGCCAGGGGTTGGTGACCCAAAAACCAAAAACCAAAACAAAAACAAAAAAACAAACAAACAAACAAAAAAAAACAGGGGCAGGAGAGATATCATGGAGGTAGTTCGTTTGCCTTGCATGCAGAAGGATAGTGGTTCGAATCTCGGTATCCCATATGGTCCCCCGAGCCCTGCCAGGAGCGATTTCTGAGCATAGAGCCAGGAGTAATCCCTGAGTGTTGCTGGGTGTGATCCAAAAACAAAACAAACAAACAAACAAAAAAACCCCACTTTATTTAAAGGAGAGAGAGTGCAACATGTACTGAACACCTGCAAAGGCCCAGGTTTAACACCCGCACATGGTCCCCAGAGTACCACTGGGTTTGGCCTCCAAACCAAAAAATAATAAATAAGAAGGCCCAATAAAATTACTCAATCAACGTACTAAAAGTTTGTTTGCATGCAGGAGACCTGAGCTTGATGCTGGGCATTGCAGTTCCCCCAAAGATGTTTAGGGGGTCTGCAAACATCTTTGGGGGACTCACCAAGCACAAAGTTAGGGCTAATGTCTAAACAACTCTGTGCAAAGACTAAATTAACTCACTAAATAAAGCAGGGAGAAAAAGTAACTGTGTTCATGAGAGAAAATGGACTTCACCTGGATGACAGAAAAGAGTGCTAGGAACTGGAAGAAAGGATGGGGCTGGAGAGATAGTATAGTGGGTAGAGCATTGCCTAGCTTGATCTGGGCTTGGTTCTTGGCATCCCATGTAGTCCAAACACAGCCGAAGTAATCCCTGGGCACAAGGTCAGGAATAAGCCCGGAATACCATCAGGAAGGAAGGTGTGTGGCACATTTAAAAGAAAAAAAATAAATAAACCAAAACCAAACAAACAAACAAACCAAAAAAGCCCCACAAAGAAACCAAAACCAAAATAAAAAAAAAAACCAAACACAACAAAAATCACACATAAAACCAAAACCAAAAACCCCACAAATATCACAAAACTCAAAACCCAAACAAATAAAATAAAAGAAGAGAAAAAGGAATTTTACATCTATGAGAGATAGCACATCAGGCAGGGCATTAGCCTTGTATGTGGTCAACTCAGTTTCAATCCCAGGTCTCCAAGATAGCCCACCCCTGAACACTGCTGCACACTGTGGCCCCAAAACAAGAACCAAAGAAAAGAATGCCAGTCTTTTTTTCATCTGCTTACAGATGCTGGAAGGCTGAAGAAATGATGTCTTTTCAGTTTTCTCTATCACTTTGCAAAGTTGTTCTTATTGGGTGATTAAACAATTGCAGTCCCCCTTTCTAGCTGACTTGACTAAATTTTATTTATTCATTATTTGCTATGGGGGCATATTTTTGATTAGTGGACATAGGGGTCAAACCCAATCAACATGTATGGAATAGGCTCCATTTTGTCAGTCACACTTGCAGTCTCTCAGCAGACTTGATTCTCTCCGGCTGGTGATCCCCACACTTCTTTTTTTTTTTATTCGTTTTTTTTTGGGATCACACCTGGCACTGCTCAGGTGTTACTCCTGGCTCTAGGCTCAGAAATTGCTCCGGACAGGCTCTGGGGACCATATGGGATGCCGGGATTCGAACCACCATCCTTCTGCATGCAAGGCAAATGCCTTGCCTTGCCTCCATGCTACCTTTCTGGCCCCAATTCCCACACTTCTTTTGTTTGTTTGTCTTTGGGTCACACTCGGCAGTGCTCAGAGTTATTCCTGGCTCCATGCTCAGAAATCCCCCCTGGAGGCACGGGGGACCATAAGGGATGCGGAATTCGAACCACCGTCCTTCTGCATGGAAGGCAAACACCTCCATGCTATCTCACCGGCCCATCCCTACACTTCTGAGCTGCCTGCATTCACAGGATCAGCAAACTTTGAATAAAACCCTGGCCTTTGGGGCTGAAATGATAGTACACTGGGTAAGGCACTGGCCGTGCATGCTGCCAACCTGGGTTCAATCCTTGATACCAGATATGGTCTTCCGAGGCCATCAAGGTAATCTCTGAGAGCACTGTCAGGTGTGGCCAAAAATTTAAACACAAAAACAAAAAACAACCAAATACACAAAAGACCCTAAACTTCCAAGTCACATTTTATATAAATATTAAACACAGCCAAATTTTTAGCTATTGTGATCTAAATGGGATTTTCATTTAGATCATTTGATAAAGGGATGAACTTTTACATTATCCTTCAACCGCTATCCAGTTCTTAGATCTTAGTAGACTACCAAGTAATGCTTATCAAATGAATGAATTATAACTGGTATGAAGAACTGGCACAGGGCAGAGAGATAGCACAACGGTAGGCATTTGCTTTGCACACAGCCAATCCAGGATGGGTGATGGTTCGAATTGCGGCATCCCATATGGTCTCCTGTGCCTGCCAGGAGCGCTATCTGAGTGCAGAGCCAGGAGTAACCTGAGTGCTACCACTGGTGTGACAAAAAAAAAAAAAAAAAACCACCAAAAAAAGAACTGGCACAAAGAGATAAAGCATTGATTAATTATCTGAAATCTTAGGCTCCTGGAGCCAAGAGGCAGAAATCTATGCTTCACTGCCAACTTCCCTTTCTTCTCTGCTCTGGTGGGTCTTCAGTGTCCTGTTTCAAAGTCAAACTACAGGGGCCCCGAGAGACAGTGGTAGGGTGTTTGCCTTTCATGTGGCCACATGTTCGATTCTTGGCATCCTACATGGTCCCCCAAACTTGCCAGGAGTGATTTCTGAGGGCAGGGCCAGGAGTAATCCCTGAGCGTTGCTGGGTGTGGCCCCAAAGCAAAAACAAACCAAAATTAAAAAAGCCAGACTGGGTCGGAGAAATAGCATGGAGGAAAGGTGTTTGCCTTGCATGCAGAAGGTCGGTGGTTCGAATCCTGCCATCCCATATGGTCCCCCTGAGCCTGCCAGGGAGTGATTTCTGAATGTGGAGCCAGGAGGAACCCCTGAATACTGCCGGGTGTAACCCAAAAACCAAAAAAAAAAAAAAAAAAAAAAAAAAAAAGCCAGACTACATGTTGTGACTTCTTGAGGCACAGTGCAACTGACTAAGATACTGACTACACTCTTTTTGGGGGGTAGAGGGAGGAAAGGGCACGCCCAAAGGTGCTCAGGGCTTTTGCCTGGCTCGTTTCTCAGAGATCACTCTGGCTTCTGACTGCAGTCTTTTGGATCCACAGGCATGAGAAAACTCTCTCCAGGAGCCACAATCCCAAGGCAGACTGCTAACCCACTTTAGTATTTTAATTCAGTTAATATAATCAGTCGGGGGCCGGTAGGTGGCGCTGGAGGTAAGGTGTCTGCCTTGCAAGCGCTAGCCAAGGAAGGACCGCGGTTCGATCCCCGCCCGGCGTCCCATATGGTTCCCCCAAGCCAGGGGCGATTTCTGAGCACATAGCCAGGAGTAACCCCTGAGCGTCAAACGGGTGTGGCCCAAAAAAAAATATATATATATATATAATCAGTCCAGTAGCCTAGTAACAAAATAATTTTATAACAAAATAAAGCCCATTTTAAAAATAAATCTTTGGGGGCCAGAGTGATAGTATATGCAGGTAGGATGTTTCCTTGCACAAGGGCAGGTCCAAGTTCAATTTTCCAGCATCTCATATGGTCTCCTGACTGCCAGAAGTGATTCCTGACCATAGAAAATGGGAGTAACTCCTGAGCAATGCAGGGTGTTGATGAAAAGCAACAATAAAATTAATCTTTGACAATGTCAAAAAACTGAACCTGGGCCGGAAGGTGGCGCTGGAGATAGGTGTCTGCCTTGTAAGTGCTACCAAGGAACGGACCGCGGTTCGATCCCCCGGCGTCCATATGGTCCTCCCAAGCCAGGGGCGATTTTCTGACCACATAGCCAGGAGTAACCCCCTGAGCGTCAAACGGGTGTGGCCCAAAAACAAAAACAAAAACAAAAAAAAAAAACAAAAAACTGAACCTAATACCTCACGCATACAAAGCAAACCCTCTACTGCTAACCCTGTCCCTAGTCCTAAAAATGAACTGTTTCATTTATGTGTAGGGACCTTAGTAAGCTCTGTAGAGAAACAATTTTAGTGTATGCAATGACAAAGTAAGTGCAAAGATGTCTTTTCTTTTAAACAACAACAGGGCTGGAGAGACAGCAGCAGGTAGGGCACATAACTTGCACATGGCTGATCCCCAGTATCACATATGGTCTCCTGAGCAATGCCAGTAGACAGCTCTGAATGCAGAGCTAGGAGTAAGTCCTATTGAACTGCTCGGTGTGGCCCCCAAACAAGCAAACAACAACAACGTAAAAGGTGGGGAGCTGGAGAGAGAATAGCAGTTAAACATTTTGCCTTGCTCATGGCCAATCTGGGTTCAATTCCTGGCATCACATATGGTCCATTAAACACCACCAGAAGTAGTCCCTGACTTCAGAGCCAGGAGTAATTCATGGTTTTTCTGGGTGTGGTTCCTCCAAAATAAAAGAAAGAAGAAAAATACCCTGAGCAGGGGCTGGAGAGAGAGCTCAATGGGATGCTTTTATGCATGCAGGAGACCCAAGTTTGACCCCTGGCATCACAGAGACCTTTATTATTCCCAAGAGTGACCCTTGGGCATGGAGCCAGGAGAAGCCCCTGCACACTGCCCAGTTTTGTTCCAACAGGAACAAAAATTAACGAATGAAAGAAGAAAGGGGAAAAGCCTATACAGAAATCAGAGAGACAGTTCAAAGGGCTGGAGTAAATTTAGTAAGCATCAGGCTTGCCTTCAAGCCTTGGCACTGTATGTTTTCCCAAGCTCTATAGGAAGAAGTCCCTTATCTCCTCAGGTATGACCTTAAAACAATGATAATATTTTTTTTGACCAAAATAGCATGTGACCTCTGGCGAGCATCATGCTGAGTGTTTGAGCATTACGATGAGATGTGTGACCCTGGCCATTGTAACAAAAAATAACAAAGGGAAATGAGGCAAAGAAGGCAAACCAGATGAAGAATAGTAGAGGACAAGGAGAGAGCTGGAAGAAAAGGAGTGCATGCTCTGCATGAGGGAGACCATGGCTTAGTCCCCAGCACCACGTGGTCTCCCACTCTCAGCTCTTCCCCCAAATAAAACAAATCATTAATTATCTCCCCCCAAAAAAGAAATTCCTCTTTTTCATCAATGAAGTTTGTTAATGTCTGTTCTGTTAAATTCTTTTTCTGAGGGTGGGGAAAAGATTTTTGGCTACACCCAGAGTTCAAGGGTTACATTAAATTCCTATTTATCAGGACCGGAGAGATAGCATGGGAGTAGGGCATTTGCCTTGCATGCAGAAGGACGTGGTTCGAATCCCGGCATCCCATATGGTCCCCTGAGCCTGCCAGGAGCGATTTCTGAGAATAGAGCCAGGAGTAACCCCTGAGCGCTGTCGGGTGTGACTCAAAAACAAAAACAAAATCTATTTATCCAGGGTAGAAGACATAGTAAAGGAGTTAGAACAGTTGCCTTGTTCTTGTTGCCAATCCTAATTTAATCTCTGATACAGCCTATGGGTCACTCTTGAGCACTTTTTATCTGTTTGTCTTTAGGTCACACCCATGGTGCTTAGGGCTTGCTCTGTGCTCAAAAATCACTCCTGGCAGTGGTCGAGGGACCATATGGGATGCTGGGGATTGAACCTAGGTTGGTACATGTAAGGCAAACACCTACCCACTGTGCTATTGCTCCAGCCCCTCTCCTGAGCACTTCCAAAGGTGGGCCTAACTTCTCATCCCCTCTAAAACACAAAAAGGAAAGAAATTCCCATGTCTTCAGTATTTCTGAGTTTCCTATCTATCCTGGTCACAAAGTGGTGAGTGAGTTTTTTCCAGTTTTCAGTCCTTCCCTCTCATGCTTCCAGTCTTTCTGAATGACGTTATCATGAGGAGCACATGGAGAAACAAGTTAAAGTGAGATGGTAACAGGTGGGTCAGAAAATGCCTAACCTGTGCATCCTCCCTCACCACCCCTCAGAATATGTCCATCCCTACCACCCTGGAAGAACATTTTACTTACAAGATGCCCACATACCTTTTCCTCTTGGAAGGCGCAGACCATTTTCATCACACATTTTGTTTTCCTTTTGGTAACTGCGTGATACATTGGGGTAAAGGTGGTTGAATAGGTCTTCACGTTTTCCCTTCCATATTTATGAATGGCCTCCTCTGAAAGGAACAGGGGAAAAAATGAGTCTAAACAATCACACTGAGATAGACACTGAACACAGATACGAAACCCAAATGGAATCACAAGAATTCATTTTACAAAACTGCTATTAAAAAAAGTAGGTGTCGGGAAAGGGAGGAAGGAAGGGAGGGGGAGGAAGGAAGTGGGAATGAGGGAGGAGGAGGGAAAAAAGAGGGGAAAGGAGGAAGAGGGAGGGGGAGAAAAGAAAACAAAAAAAAAGAAAAAAAAACAAGAAGGGCCGGAGAGATAGCATAGTGGTAAGGCCTTTGCCTTGCATGCATAAGGACGGTGGTTTGAATCCCAGCATCCCATATGGTCCCCTGAGCCTACCGGGGGAAATTTCTGAGGATAGAGCCATGAGTGACCCATGAGCGCTGCTGGGTGTGACCCAAAAACCAAAAAAAAAAAAAAAATTTTTTTTGCTCTAAAGTTTATGTAACAGGGTATTAATTAAAATTTCTCATTGGTGGGCCCAGAGAGATAGCACAGCGGCATTTGCCTTGCAAGCAGCCGATCCAGGACCAAAGGTGGTTGGTTCGAATCCCAGTGTCCCATATAGTCCCCCGTGCCTGCCAGGAGCTATTTCTGAGCAAACAGCCAGGAGTAACCCCTGAGCACCACCAGGTGTGGCCCAAAAACCAAAAAAAAAAAAAAAAAAAATTCTCATTGGTGGGACCGGAGAGATAGCATGGAGGTAAAGCGTTTGCCTTTCATGCAGAAAGACATTGGTTCAAATCCCAGCATCCCATATGGTCCCCAGTGCCTGCCAGGGGCGATTTCTGAGCAGAGAGCCAGGAGTAACACCTGAACGCTGCCGGGTGTGACCCAAAAACCAAAAAAAAAAAAAAATTTTTTTTCATTGGGGCCAGAGAGATAGCATGGAGGTAGGGCATTGCCCTGCATGCAGAAGGACGGTGGTTCGAATCCCGCATCCCATATGGTCCCCAGAGCCCACCAGGAGCGATTTCTGAGTGTAAAGCCAGTAGTAACCCCTGAGCACTGCTGGGTGTGACCCAAAAACCAAAAAGAAAAAAGAAAAATTGTGTTTGGGAAGCTGAGGGCTACACCCAGTAGTGCTCAGGGGCTATTCCTGGCTCAGGAGTGACCCCTGGTTGTGTCTGAGACATTGTGTTCCAGGTATTAAACTCAATAAATGCAAGGCAGCTGACTCACTCCTGTAGTATCCTGAGAGCTGTTTAAAATTTAAAGAAAAGTTGCAAAATTAGGGTTGGAGAGGTTGCTCTTAATTGAACTGGGTTTGAATTATATATAGTTCTCTGAGCCTCACTGAAAGTGACCCTGGAGCACAGAGTCAAGAGAAAGCCCTGAGCACAATTGGATGTGGCCCAAAAAGAAAAAAAAAAAAGGTCACCACCAACGATACTTAGGCTTACTCCTGGCTCTGCCCTCAAAGATCTTTCCTGACAGTCTCCAGGGACCATATAAAGTGCCAGGGATTGAAGCCAGGTCAGCTGTTTGCAAGTCAAACTTTGGCCTCATTTTTTTTTTTTTTTTTGGTTTTTGGGCCACACCCGTTTGACCCTCAGGGGTTACTCCTGGCTATGTGCTCAGAAATCGCCCCTGGCTTGGGGGGACCATATGGGATGCCGGGGATCTAACGGCTGTCTGTCCTATGCTAGCGCTTGCAAGGCAGACATCTTACCTCTAGCGCCACCTTTCTGGCCCCCTCATTTTGTTTTTTTAATTTAAAAAGTTGCAAGACTAGTGCAGGGGACTCCCTATGCCTTTAAAAAAGTTCTTTAGGGGCCAGAGAGATGGCAGGGAGGTAAAACGTTTGCCTTTCATGCAGAAGGATGGTGGTTTGAATCCCGGCATCCCATATGGTCCCCCGTGCTTGCCAGGGGCGATTTCTGAGCAGAGAGCCAGGAGTAACCCCTGAGTGCTGCCGGGTGTGACCCAAAAACCAAAAAAAAAAAATTTTTTTTTTCTTTAAAAAAAAATTCTTTAATTGATTCACCTGAGATACACTATTACAAAAGTTGTTTGTGAATTGAGTTTCGGTCATACAATATCTAACACTTAATCCTTCACTAGTACACACATTTCCTGCCACCATTATCCTGTTTCCCCTGCCTTACCCCCGCCTTCCTCTATGGTAGACTTTTTTTCTGCTCTCTCTCTCTCTCTTAGACATTGTGCTTTGCACTGTTAGTACTGAAGAGGTATCATGCAATATCACTTTACCTCTTTTTTAGCAACCAGTTCTTATCCAGAACAATTATTTCAAACTAAAAATGAGAATTTGGGGGGGGGGTTGGATCACGCCCAGCAGCGCTCAGGGGTTACTCCTGGTTCTGTGGCCACTGCCGCCCACCGCCGCACCCACCGCCACCACCACCACCACCACCACCCTGCCCTTTCATTTCAGAACAGAAAACAGACACTCTGCAAATCCTGTGAGGCAGTCATAAAATCTCGGTGCAGGAATACATGCATACAAACACCTAATCTACTTACAGAAGCCAACATGTAAAATCGGTGACACATCTCTCTGGCCCTCACAACACAATTTTTTTCAAACACGGATTTTTAAAACAAAACTTTAAATGAAATAAAACTAGAAAACAGAGGGATGGAAAAAAGGATTCAGAAGTAGGCAAGTGAACTCTAAAAGGGTATCCAGAAAGGAGTGTAATTTAGGTGTAGGGTCAGATTTAGGGACTTAGCAGATGCCTAAATTCTAGTCCAGTGGTGAGAACAAAAACAGAATGACTTTACTTTTAGAAAACCTACCTTCGGGGCCGGGAAGGTGGCGCTAGAGGTAAGGTGTCTGCCTTACAAGCGCTAGCCAAGGAACGGACCGCGGTTCGATCCCCCGGCGTCCCATATGGTCCCCCCAAGCCAGGGGCGATTTCTGAGCACATAGCCAGGAGTAACCCCTGAGCGTCAAACGGGTGTGGCCCAAAAACCAAAAAAAAAAAAAAAAAGAAAACCTACCTTCACACACACACACACACACACACACACACACACACACACACAAGAAAAGAAAAAAAAAAAACCTACCTTCAGTAAGTCCTACTGTCCCAATTGGCGGGTGGCTGAAGACCACTGTGGGGATATTGTCATAGTCCAATTTTGAATCCTTTTTACATTCAAAAAGTCTATGTGCAAGTTTTCGGCCCGCAGCTATGGCAACTAGAAAGATGTTACAAAATCACTGTTTAGATCACTGTTCACAGTTACAGCAGGATGATTTACTAATCATGTCTATCAGGATTAGCACCTAGTTCTAGTCCATCACCTTAACCACTCAGTCACAACTACATAGGATTAGTACTTAGTTCTAACAAATATTTTTTTTGGCCACACCCACCGGTGCTCAGTGGTTACTCCTGGCTGTCTGCTCAGAAATTGCTCCTGGCAGGCACGGGGGACCATATAGGACACCGGGATTCAAACCAACCACCTTAGGTCCTGGATCGGCTGCTTGCAAGGCAAATGCCGCTGTGCTATCTCTCCGGGCCCTCTAACAAATATTTTAAGTCACATTTTAAATTGAGGTTATGGGTTTACAATGCTGTCAATCATGTTTTTCATTCGAGCACCACATCCACCACAATGGGCATAAGTGTCCTAAGGACCCCTTTCATCTCCCCAATATATGCTCAGTTCTATAGTCAAAATCTTCAGTTCCAGGGTGGAGCAGTAGCACATTGGGCGTTTGCCTTGCATACAGCTGACCTAGGACTGACCGTAGTTCAATCCCCTGGTGTCCCATATGGTCCCCCAAGCCAGGAGCAATTTCTGAGCACATAGCCAAGAGTAACCCCTGAGCGTCACTGGGTGTAGCCCCAAAACCAAAAACCAAAAACCAAAAAAAAACCTTCAGTTCCAATGACTTTGATTGTTATTCCCTTACTATAGTTCTTTTTTATCCCACATACAGGAGAGATCAATCTATCATTTTTGTGTTGTGTGGAGGTGGTAACATCCACACACATGTATTTCCACAAAATCCAGGGCTGGAGTCATAGATAGAGCACTTGCCTTGCTCAGATTTGATCACTGGCATCCCAGCAGCAACAGAAGTGATTTTTTTTTCTTTTTATTTTCTTTTTGATTTTTTTGGGTCACACCTAGTGGCGCTCAGAAGTTACTCCTGGCTCTGCGCTCAGAAGTCGCTCCTGTCAGGCTTGGGGGACCATATGGGATGTTGGGATTTGAACTGGGTTCTGTCCTGTGTTGGCAACGTGCAAATCAAATGCCTTACCATTGTGCTATAACTCTGGCCCATGTGATTATTTTTCTTTTTTTTTTTTTTTTTTTTTTTTGGTTTTTGGGCCACACCCGGTGACGCTCAGGGGTTACTCCTGGCTATGCGCTCAGAAGTCTCTCCTGGCTTGGGGGACCATATGGGACGCCGGGGGATCGAACCGCGGTCCGTCCTAGGCTAGCGCAGGCAAGGCAGGCACCTTACCTCCAGCGCCACCGCCCGGCCCCCATGTGATTATTTTTCTTAAACCATTCTGATTTACAAAGTTATTCATAGTTGGGTTTTAGATATAGTGTTTCAGGACCAGTCCCACCACTGGTGTTCAAATTCCTTCCACCAATATTCCCAGAGTTCATCCCATTCTACCACCTCTTGTACTAGCCTGTCAGCATAACAGGCACCATTTTAAGGTTAGTTGTTAAAGTTTGGGTCTCATCATTTCACTGCTGTTGACTCTGATCCTGCTATTTAGTTCTGTCCTTTCTTTTTTTTTTATTTTCCCCACCCCTAGTTCTGTCCTTTCTTAACACCACCAATGCACCTGAGACCCAAAGAATGATTCTCGAGCGTAGACCCAAGAGAAAGCTCTGAGCACTGCCAGCTGTGGCCCATATCCCTCTCTTCAAACAAACAAACAAAAAATCCTGTAAATCAATGAGAGATTAATAAAGTAATTTTAGGGAGGTTAGGCCATACCTGTGTTGCTCAAGGATTACTCCTGGCAGGCTTGGGGAACCATATGGGATGCAGTGAACTGAATCCAGATTAGCCATGTGCAAAGCAAACACCTTAACGGCTGTGCTATATTGCTCCTAATAAAGTAATTTTTATGCTGATACTTACATTCAACATAATAAAGGTATTCAGGATAGATTCAACATAATAAAGGTATCAGTACTCTAGTAACAATTCAAAGCCAGCAGTTTACACAAATTTAGTACATTCTATTATGACACAGAACAAAACAAACACACAGACAAGTTCCCAATTATTTGATAGTAATCTACTGAATGAAAGTGTAAACATTTTGATTAAACAGTCATGAGACAAGTATATCAGTTTCAAATATCTTCATTAGAATTATAAAAAGTGGGCCCGGAGAGATAGCACAGCGGCATTTGCCTTGCAAACAGCCGATCCAGGACCAAAGGTGGTTGGTTCGAATCCCGGTGTCCCATATGGTCCCCTGTGCCTGCCAGGAGCTATTTATGAGCAGACAGCCAGGAGTAACCCCTGAGCACCACCGGGTATGGCCCAAAAACCAAAAAAAAAAAAAAAAAAAAGAATTATAAAAAGTAATTAAAAATTCTTTTTATTTTGTTCTTTGGGTCACACCCAGTGGCTCTCAGGGGTTTCTCCGGGCTCTGAGCTCAGAAACTGCTCCTGGCAGACTTGAGGAACCATAGGGGATGCTGGGAATGAAACCAGGGTTGGTCCCAGATTGGTCACATGCAAGGGACAACTACTGTGCTATCACTTGGCCCTAAGAATAAGTCTTTAGGGTCCAAAATAAAAAAAAAAAGAATGTCACTGTAGATGACTTCTTCCCAAAGCCACTAGGAAATCTGTTGCCACATAACTCAGATAACGACTGCTATTACCTACATAAAAATGTCAGCCTTCTGTCATCACCAGGAGTACAGACACCCTCTCCCTGCCTTCTGTACTTCCAGAAACTTTGGCAGCTGAAAACATGTCCCACACAAATGTAGTTGCCGTGTCTGCACCTGGCCAGCTCCATAGACTCACTCTGTTCTCAAAAGTGAAGTATCAGGGCTGGAGTGGTAGCACAGCAGTAGAGTGTTTGCCTTGCATTCAGCTGACCTAGGACGGACACAGGTTCGATTGCCAGTATCCCATATGGTCCCTAGAGTAACCCCTGAATGCTGCCAGCTATGACCCAAAAATAAAAAAATAAGGGGCTGGAGAGATGGCACAGTGGTGTTTGCCTTGCAAGCAGCCGATCCAGGACCTAAGGTGGTTGGTTCGAATCCCGGCGTCCCATATGGTCCCCCATGCCTGCCAGGAGCGATTTCTGAGCAGATAGCCAGGAGTAACCCCTGAGCACCAAGAGTGTGGCCCCCCCAAAAAAACAACAACAACAAAAAAAATATATATATATACATATGGGTATACCAGCCACACAGCTGAAAGCTGGCAATCTCGGGAGGAGAGGGCAGGCCAACTTCCTACCATATGATGCCACACCAGCTGCACTCACCAACCATAATTGCTGTTTTGCCAATGGCCTTACTTCACCACTCATATATGGCTCTCTACAAAGACATCAATCTGACCAAAACTTCAGGTATGCTGATATTTGGGTTGCCATCACCAGGACATTTTTATAGTGAGTGTGGGCACTCTCCCCCTTATTTCTAGAAAGCCAGGCAGCTGAAAAAAATGCCCCACAAAAGTCACAGTATCAACCATAGTGCTTGGAATTCCTGGACTGTGCAACCAAATACTATAAATCCAATTCTTTTAACACTGCCATCTAGTAGGAACACAATGATTTAGATGTCAATGTATATTTGAAGCCACTTAATGTTCAGAAACAGAATAACAGAAAGATCAACTGGAGGGGTTGGAGCAATAGCACAGTAGGGTAGAGCATTTTCTTTGTATGCAGAAGACCAAGGTTCGATCTCTGGCATCCCATATTGTTTCCTGAGCCTGCAAGGAAGGATTTTTGAGTGCAGAGCCAGGAGTGAACTCTGGGGGCCGGGCGGTGGCGCTAAAGGTAAGGTGCCTGCCTTGCCTGCGCTAGCCTTGGACGGACCGCGGTTCGATCTCCCGGTGTCTCATATGGTCCCCCAAGCCAGGAGCAACTTCTGAGCACATAGCCAGGAGTAACCCCTGAGCGTTACCGGGTGTGGCCCAAAAACCAAAAAAAAAAAAAAAAAAAGGAGTGAACTCTGGATGCCACCTAGTATAAATCAAAAAAAAAAAAAAAAAAAAGGGCCCGAAGAGATAGCACAGCAGCGGCGTTTGCCTTGCAAGCAGCTGATCCAGGACCAAAGGTGGTTGGTTCGAATCCCGGTGTCCCATATGGTCCCCTGCCAGGAGCAATTTCTGAGCAGACAGCCAGGAGTAACCCCTGAGCACCGCCGGGTGTGGCCCAAAAAAAAAAATCAACTAGCAACAAAAGCTTAATAAACTTCTGATAATGACTTAATGACCTCACTGCAAGAAGAAATAATTTTTACAATTTTTCTTGTTGCTGTATTTTCTTTTTTTCTCTCTTTTTTTTTTTTTTTTTTTTTTGGCCACACCCGGCAGTGCTCAGGGGTTACTCCTGGCTGTCTGCTCAGAAATAGCTCCTGGCAGGCACGGGGGACCATATGGGACACCGGGATTTGAACCAACCACCTTTGGTCCTGGATCGGCTGTTTGCAAGGCAAATGCCGCTGTGCTATCTCTCCGGGCCCTCTTTTTTTCTCTCTTAAAAATAATTTCATCTTTACTTACCTAGAAACAAATGTATTATGAACAACTACATAATAGTCTTTTTATGTATTAAAAAAAGACAGCCTTTGGGGCCGGTGAGGTGGTGGTAGAGGTAAGGTGTCTGCCTTGCAAGCGCCAGCCAAGGAAGGGCCGAGGTTCGATCCCCCCCCACCCCCACGTTCCATATGGTCCACCCAAGCCAGGGGCAATTTCTGAGCGCTTAGCCAGGAGTAACCCCTGAGAATCAAACGGGTGTGGCCCAAAAAACTAAAGAAAAAAATAAAAAAAGACAGCCTTCAATCAGAAGATTTTAAAACCTGTTAAAAATTAACTTCCTGGGCCTGGAGAGATAGCGCAGTGGCGTTTGCCTTGCAAGCAGCAGATCCAGGACCAAAGGTGGTTGGTTCGAATCCCGGTGTCCCATATGGTCCCCCGTGCCTGCCAGTGCACCCGCCTCCGCTTCTGCCCTTTAATGGGAGAGATCTCCGGCCAGCAGCTTTCTCTCAACCAGGACAGAAGGTAGAAGGCGAATACAAATAATTCGCAAGTGTTAAGCTCTTTTGTGAACACCTAGAAAATTAAGCCGTAGAAGTTAATAAAACGCTCAAGCTGAGTTCCTGTCAAGAGGCTTTAATGATGGAGAGCTGGGTTTTTATGTCCTACTTCAGTGGGAGGAGCAACAACATAGGATTGAAATTTAAACCAATCAGATTTGTACAGGTACAACGATTTTAACCAATGGGAGCAGACACATTTTGATGGCGGGAAGGATAAGGAGAAACCTGGCAGGATGGGGGGAGGGGAAGCAAATCCTTAATAGATCTTACAGTTTAAACCTTACAAAAACCTATCTATAATTGCGTGTATGAGAGCAGTTACAAAAACAGGTTCCATGGAAAGATTTAAGGAATCTAGTTAAGCCAGATTCTCTGTGGTGAGCTAAATTTATTTGCAGGGTTCTTTTGGCTCAGGGCTATGCAAACTTATGGCTTGAATCAGGCAGCGGTGAAAAATCCATTGAATATGTGGGTGTACGGTCGCCCACATCCCAGGAGCTATTTCTGAGCAGACAGCCAGGAGTAACCCCTGAGCACCGCCAGGTGTGGCCCCCCAAAAAAACAACAAAAAAAAAATTAACTTCCTGGAGCTGGAGAGATAGCATGGAGGTGGGCGTTTGCCTTTCATGCAGAAGGACAGTGGTTGGAATCCCGGCATCCCATACAGTCCCCTGAGCCTGCCAGGAGCAATTTCTGAGTGTAGAGCCAGGAGTAACCTCTGAGCGCTGCCGGGTGTGACCAAAAAACCAAAAAAATAAAAATAAAAAACTTCCATGAACTGGAGAGATAGCACAGCAGTAGCGCGTTTGCCTTGCATGTGGCCAACCCATGACAGAACTGGGTTCGATTCTTGGCATCCTCATATCGTCCCCCAAGCCTGCCAGGAGAGATTTCTGAGTGCACAGCTAGGAGTAACCCCTGAGTAGAGCCGGGTGTGGCCCAAAGTCCCCCCCAAAAAAGAAAAAAAAAAAAAGAATAGTTTTTCATTATGACACTCATTCTGGAAGTGTGCCTAGGCTGATTTGTCAGTGAGAGCTGAACACAACTGCTTTATATAAATAAATGTGCACAACTAATTTTTATGTAACTTACAGAGTCCTCTGAGATCCAGGAGTAGTAGTAATAGCATTACCTGGAGTAAGAAGGGCTTTTCCACACACATCCCCGACTGCATAGACGCCTTTTATGCTCGTGTTCTGGAACTCATCGACGATGACATGACCTTTATCGTCAGTCTGAACTCCCTAAAATTGGGAAAGAATGTCATGTAAATATGTGTCCACTGACGATAAACAGAAGACTGAATCTCTACCTCTCTCCGACTTCAGATACTTCGGTCAGCCTCAATATCCACGAAGCCACGAGATCAACAACTGATTTATCAGCAAATACCTGAGCTTCTATAACATGAGTTGAACAGCTAGTCACTGAATCTGGTGATAAGGAATGCAATCAGTATGCAAGTCTGGAGAATGCTTTACAATCTCTAAGATTCTGGTTTCCTCAGCCTTTCCCCTCAGAGAGCTGTTAGCAAGATTTAATTAGGTCAATCACATGCTGACAAGAAATTCACATAGGAATCACTTCATTAATATATATAAATATGTCTTCAGGCTGAATGATGGAACATTTTTCCTACACTTGAAAAAAAAAATCCAGCAAATATTAACTAGAAATAGAACCGAAGCTTCTATCTGTACATTGGCAAACATCTCTTTTTTTCTTTTGGTTTTTGGGCCACACCCGGCGGTGCGCAGGGCTTACTCCTGGCTGTCTGCTCAGAAATAGCTCCTGGCAGGCATGGGGGAACCATATGGGACATCGGGATTCGAACCAACCACCTTTGGTCCTGGATCGGCTGCTTGCAAGGCAAACGCCGCTGTGCTATCTCTCCGGGCCTGGCAAACATCTCGTAAAAGGTGAAAAGCTGGGCCCGGGAGATAGCACAGCGGCGTTTGCCTTGCAAGCAGCCGATCCAGGACCAAAGGTGGTTGGTTCGAATTCCGGTGTCCCATATGGTCCCCCGTGCCTGCCAGGAGCTATTTCTGAGCAGACAGCTAGGAGTAACCCCTGAGCATCGCCGGGTGTGGCCCCCCCCCAAAAAAAAAGGTGAAAAGCAGAACTAGTATTAAGAATCTGAAACAGGCAAGATCTACTAAATGCCAGCAACAATATTAAATCAAGTAAAACAGGAAATATGTCCTGGGCTCTCTTTGTCACTCTGTCTCATATAATCTATCTTTTCCCTCTCTCTTTCTTATATAACTATTTTCTCCCTCCCCCTTAAGCTTCTCAGGCGGAGTTCAGAGGAAGGGCCACTCCTGGTGGCACTTGGTCAATAAGGCTCTATTATGGCTTGAACTGGTGATATGGTGCTATTTAGGCCCAGTGGTGTATGAGGTCACTATGGCCACACCTGGTGTTCATTAGGGGAGCATGCTGTCCACCATGCTGTCCTGGGGATTGAACTAAAATCCTGTGTGTACAATCTCTGAGTTCCTGACCACTGAGCTATCTTCCTGGTCATGGATATCATGATTTTTTGTTTTGGGGTGTGTGTGTGTGAAAGCTTGGGTCTGAATCCTGCCAAAAGTGATCTTTGAGCACAGAGCCAGAAATAAGTCTTGGCACTGCAAAGTATGGTCTAAAATCCAAAACAACAACAATAATAAAATAAAAAAAAAACCACATAAGTAATTATTTTTCATTCCAAAGAGGAAAGACAAAAGGCATTTTATGACCAACTAGATGCACAAAGAATAAACAATCTATGGGGCAGGAGCAATAAATAGTACAGTGTGTAGGGCATTTGCTTTACACACTGCCAACCTGGGTTCGATCCACACATCCCATATGTTGCCCTAAGCACTGCCAAGAGTGACCCCTGAGCACAGAGCCAGGAGTAACTTCTGAGCATCACGAGGGGTGGTCCCAAAACAAACAAACAAAAAGAGAAAAAGCAATCCAGTAGAATCTTCCCAAGTTTGGGGGATGGGATGGGAGTGGAAAAACACAAGTTTATTAGCAGATTTTTTTTTTCCAGGGCAAGGGAAAACCGATAGTACAGCAGGTAAGGCCCTTCATTCAGGGGTACCAGGAAGGGTGTAGTTTAACAGGCTATACCCAGTGTGGTTTCAGGGTTCAAATTCTGAGCCTTACCTCTAAGCATGTGCTCTTACCACCTGAGTCATGTGTCCAGAGCAATAGCACAGTGGTAGGGCATTGCCTTGTACATGGCCAACCTGGGACGGGCCCTGCCATTCCATATCGTCCCCTGAGCCTGTCAGGAGTAATTTCAGAGAAGAGCCCAGGAGTAACCCGAATGCAGCTTGGTGTGGCCCAAAAACAAAAACAAAAACAAAAAACAAAAAAAGAGAGAAAGAAAAGAAAAGAAAAAAATGTTTTGTGCAGACTACATCAGCTTACTTACCACTTTGTCTAAATTTAGGCTCCTGGAATTCGGGGCCCGCCCAATGGCCCAGAGAAGGCAGTCCACATCTGGAATTGTAGACATGGTGGGACTCTGACCTGGTTCTGAAGTAACCACAGAGAGCTCCAAGCCAGAAGAAGTCTTTTTAACTTCTTTGATCTATTGGCAAATAAAATGAATTATCTGGGGAGCTGAGAGAGAAGAAGAAAAGCAGATAAAGAAGAAATGAGAGGACTGGAGTGAGAATACACGGATAAGACACTTGCCTTGCACATAACTTAACCCAACTCAACCCCTGGCACCACAGAGTTCCCCAAACACTGTCCAGGGTCGCTGGGAACAGAGTCAGAAATAGCCCCTAAGCACAAGCAGCAACTGCCCCAATGTCCACAGTCCCAAGGAGGTTGAAAATAAACACTATGGCTTGCTATGAGCAGAAATCCTGGACAATAGTAGCAAGCCCAGAAGGCTTCATACCTGGGAAAATTTCAGAACCTCTATGCCTGCATTCTCCAGCTCTTCAGTGCAGTTTGAACTGATCAGTGAATCAAAATTTCTAAGCACCTGTAGACAAACAGGGGAGCAAAGAGGTGGGTGGTGAGAAAGAATAAAATCCAGGTAAAGAATTGTAATTAAAAAGAAAAAAGATGGGGGCCAGGCGGTGGCGCAAGAGGTAAGGTGCCTGCCTTGCCTGCGCTAGCCTTGGACGGACCACGGTTCGATCCCCCGGCGTCCCATATGGTCCCCCAAGCCAGGAACAACTTCTGAGCGCATAGCCAGGAGTAACCCCTGAGCATCACCGGGTGTGGCCCAAAAACAAAACAAAACAAAACAAAAAAAAAAACAAAAAAAGAAAAAAGAGGGGCTAGCGAGGTGCCGCTAGAGTAAGGTGTTTGCCTTGCAAGCACTAGCCAAGGAAAGGACCACGGTTCGATCCCCTGGCGTCCCATATGGTCCCCCCAAGCCAGGGGCAATTCTGAGCCCGTAGCCAGGAATAACCCCTGAGCATCAAATGGGTGTGGCCCGAAAAACAAAATAAATAAATAAATAAATAAATAAATAAAAAGAAAAAAGAATTGTTATTAACCAGGCAGAGAAATGCCAGCACTACTCTTCCTCCTCCTCCTTCCTGTATATGATATATAAGCCTAATTACATATTCCTCAAAAGTGAAATCATAAAATATGTCTTTTTGTGACAAGCTATTTATTTGGCATAGTCTCAAGGGCCTTCCATATTACAGCATATGCCAGAATCTCATTCCTTTCTAGAATTGAATAATACTCCTCTTTTGGTGTGTCTTCTGGACCATATCTGGCTGTTACTGAGGAATACTTCCAGCTTTGGGCTTTGTATGTCTCCTTTGCTGTGCCCAGGGACCATGCAGTGACAGGAATAAATCTAGGCCAGCTGCCTGCAAAACATGTTTTCAGCCCCTGGAGTCATCATTTCCACTCTTAATAATACTCCATTTTACTCATTCACTCATCCCTTTTAGACTTTTTTCCCCTAACCATTCATTCCTCAAAAGACATTTGAATTGTTTCCTCCTCTTGGCTAGAGTGAACAATTCTACCAATAACTTAAATGTATAATTATCTTTGGTACGCTTCTTTTTATTTTTCGGTTGATTTTATTTTGGGGAGGGCATATATGGTAGCACTCAGAGGTTAATCCTGGCAAGTAGGCTCAGATACTGGAAATTGAAACCAGGTTGGTTGCATGCAAGGCAAACGCCTTACCTGTGGTGCTATCACTCCAGCCCCTGGTAAGCTTCTTTTAAGCAAAAAACAAACAACCAAACAAAAAACCAACCCCAAACATCACTTTGGGCCTAGAGGAATAACACAATGCCTTAGGTTACAAGCTAAAACCCCAATATTGCCACATGCTAGCAGTTCTACAGTCTGTGATTCCTGGAGCCTTGATTTACAGCATCACTACAGGTGTGTTCCACCAGAAAGAATATCAACAGCTGTGTATGCCACAATGAAAATGGCTGTGAAGGGACAGAGATCGTATAGGGCTAATGGTGCTTGCCTTGCAGGTGGCTGACCTCAGTTCAATCTCCAGCACCATATATGGTCCCTAGAGCATTACCAGGATTGAACCCTTAGCACCACTAAAACCCTTAGCACCTAAATGGCCCAATAAAACCAAAATATTGAGACTATTTAATATGATGAAAATACCAGCCATTGTGTTCAAATAAAAACTGCTATCAATGGCAGCTGGTACTGGGGTGGACCAGGAAGCCCAAGGTGGCTTGGGAACAGTGTCACTTGGAACAGACCAGCCCACCTCCCACATCATGTTTTACACCCACGTAATAACAACATAAAATTGTTGTTGTTGAGGAAGGAGTGATAATATAGCAGTAAGGTGCTTGCCTTGTATATGAACAATCTGGCTTTGATCCCCAGCATTCCATATGGTTCCCCAAGCCCACCAGGAGTAACCCATGAGCATGACCAGGTGTGGTCCAAACAAAGAAAACATAAAATGATCACTGTGTACATAATGTTTCTTTTAAACTTATTCACTGTGATTTGGGTGAGGGGGATACCCAGTGGTGCTAACTAAGGGCTTTCAGAAATGACTCCTGGCAGGTTCAGGGAACCATATGAGATACTGGGGATCAAACATGAGTCAGCTAGGTGCAAGACAAACACCCAACCCACTGTGCTATAGCTCGAACCTGTCACTGTAATTCTTTTAGTTGTCTCGATGACAGGATTTCAGCCATTTTATGTTCCAACTCCAAATTCACCACTAGTGTCAGTATCTTCCTTCCAATGACCCACAGTTTCCCCTTCCACTCCCCACCCCACCGTGGTAGTAAACTCACTAAAAAACAAAAACATAAACAAAAACATTTTGGTAATTTGGGTCACATACTTATTACTCTAGTGTTGACTCTCCTGTCATTGTTGTACATAATTCCCTTCTTTCCAATTCACTATATGAAGGGACTTTTGCTCATTTTCCAGCCAAATCAGGTAATACTCAGGGTTTACTCCTGGCTATGCATTCAGGAATCTCTCCTGGAAGCACTGGGTTTTGGGGGGCCTGAAACACACCATAATGCTGGAGATAGAACCTTACCCACTGTACAATTGCTTTAGTATCGAGATAAAGGAAGAAAGAGGAAAGAAAATTTACCTTATCACGCCGTATCATTAATGTTGTCTTAGAACCTAGGGCTGAAAGGATCCCGGCTATCTCCACAGCAATGTAACCCGCACCGACAATGACACTGCGGCTAAACAGCACAGAGAAAATGTTTTATTTGGGCCCGGAGAGATAGCACAGCGGTGTTTGCCTTGCAAGCAGCCGATCCAGAACCAAAGGTGGATGGTTCGAATCCCGGTGTCCCATATGGTCCCCCGTGCCTGCCAGGAGCTATTTCTGAGCAGACAGCCAGGAGTAACCCCTGAGCACCGCCGGGTGTGACCCAAAAACCAAAAAAAAAAAAAAAAAGAAAATGTTTTATTTAGTGTGTGTGTGTGTGTGTGTGTGTGTCTATCTGGCAACAGAACCCAGATCTCACATATGCAAAGCAATTGCTTTACCAGTGAACCACATCTGAGGCCCCAGGATGTTTTTTTTTTTTTAATTTATTTATTTTTGGTTTTGGGGTCACATTCGGCCACGCTCAGAGGTTACTCCTGGCTCTGCCCTCAGAAATTGCTCCTGGTAAGAAGGGATGCCACGATTTGAACCACCTTCCATCCTGGATGATCGGCTGCTTGCAAGACAAACACCTTACCACTGTGTTACTTCTCTACCCAGGGTAAGTATTTTAAAATGTTATAAACTTGGTGTGCCTGAGAAATAGTACAGAGGTTATGGTGCTTGCCAAGCACCACCAGAAGTGATCCCTGAGCATAGAGTCAGGAGTAACCCTTATGGGGGTGTGTGTGTGAGCCTCCCTAATAGTGTTCACAAGGTTGAAAGGTTGCACCCTACAGTACTCAGCCCATCAGGCTGAATGGCTCAATGCTCAGTCCATAGCTAAAGTGCTGCTTGGACCCTACAGTACTCAGGGAACACTAGCTGGGTGACCACTTTTGGGTCCAAATTTGGGTCCTGATGCATGCAAAGTGGGTATTTCCAGACTGAACTCTCCCCCCAGTTCCTCAAAGAGGAAGACACACCATTAAGGTGCAAATGTCCAGCCAGGAAACCAACCCTGGGCACCACTACTGACTGAACTTCAGACTTGGCGATTTCCCCAGTTTTCTCATTCATCATTCCCTTTGTTACAGGATCCTATTCAGGAAATCAACAGTGATTTTACACAGAAAGTATTTCTTTGTATAGGGAAAGCTATTTTAGTTACTTTAGCCAACCTTTAGGCTTTCTTCATTTAGGGGAAGGTGAGGGGCTTTCCAGCAGTGCCCAGAGGGTTAGAGGGCACTTCTGGTGACATTTAAGCTAACTAGGTCATACCCTAGTCCCCACTAAACAGAGCCTGGTAAGGCATCAAAATGAAAATCAGAACCGTGGAGAGCTCAGAGGGCTGGAGAGTCCGGGCACTGCCAGGAGGGACCCCTGAACACTGCTTGGCACAAAAAATAAACCCAAATGGAATCATACAGCAAACAGCATAATTCCTTGCCTGCAATGGGTGCTTTTCCCATTATAAATTTACTTTCTTGGAAACTACGCCTCCCCAGTGGGGCCCAAATGTAAAAAATTGTGAGGGCTGCCTGTGTGTGTCTGTCTCCTGTCCTGTCACCTGAACCTCTTGGGAGTGGGCCAAAAAGAGGCTCCAGAAGAGCACTTTGGCTCCGCTTCGATACTCGGCCGAGCACTCTTTCTAAGGAAAGAACACCATCGCAACAAGAAGAAAAAAATCACACTAAGAACTGTGCTGGATCACTGAAGCCCAGCATTTCTCTCCAGACTGTCTTCTCTGCTGCGTGCTCGGGCCTAAGATTTGACCCTGTGTGAGGCTTCATCCACGGAGGACTCCCCTCCCTTGGAGGCAAGTCGACCCATCCAGAAAGGGCGGAGCCAGAGGAGTGTGGCTGCCTACATCATTTAGCCAATGAATACCACCACAACACGTAGAAAAACCCACAATACAAGTGTGACAATGGGGAAACAACGCAGGCCAGCATCAGACATAGAGAATGAAGATGACAATTCTGATGACCAGATAATGACCAACCAACTAATCAAACTCTCAGATAAGGACTTTAGACAAGCAATATGGAAGATGCTCAAAGAACTCAAAGAAACCATGGATCAAGTTGAACAGAACACTAACAAGAACCAAGAAAATATGAAGATAGAAATCACAAACTCCAAACTGAAATAACATGTCAACTAACAGGCCTGAAAAACTCAGTAAACGATGTGAATGACAAAATGGGCAGACAGCCAGGAGTAACCCCTGAGCAACGCCGGGTGTGGCCCAAAAACCAAAAAAAAAAAAAAAAAAAAAAAAAAAGAAGATTATCCATTAAGATCAAGTAGGTTTGTTTTGTTTTGTTTTGTTTTTGTGTGTGTGTGTGTGTGTGTGTGGTTTTTTTTGGGTCACACCCAGCAGTGCTCAGGGGTTATTCCTGGCTCCAGGCTCAGAAATTGCTCCTGGCAGGCACGGGGGACCATATGGGGTGCCGGGATTCGAACCGATGACCTCCTGCATGAAAGGCAAACGCCTTACCTCCATGCTATCTCTCCGGCCCCCGATCAAGTAGGTTTTATCCCAGGAATGCAAGGCTGGTTTAACATCTGTAAATCTATCAACATAATACACAATATCAACAACAAGAAAAATAAAAATCACATGATCATATCAATAGACGCAGAGAAAGCATTTGATAAGGTCCAACACCCATTCTTGATCAAAACTCTCAGCAAGATGGAAATGGAAGGAACCTTTCTCAATATAGTTAAGGCCATCTACCACAAGACAGAGGCAAATATTGACCTCAATGGAGAAAAACTGAAAGCCTTTCCTCTAAATTCTGGCACAAGACAAGGCTGTCCTCTCTCACCACTCCTATTCAACATAGCACTGGAAGTACTTGCTATAGTGATTAGGCAAGAAAAAGATATCAAGAGAATCCAGATAGGAAAGGAAGAAGTCAAGCTCTCGCTGTTTGCAGATGACATGATACTCTACCTAGAAAACCCTAAAGTCTCTACAAAAAAGCTTCTAGAAACAATAGACTCATATAGCAAGGTGGCAGGCTACAAAATTAACACACAAAAATCAATGGCCTTTCTATACACCAATAGTAATAAGGAAGAAATGAAGAAATGGACATTAAGAAAACAACCCCATTTACAATAGTGCCACACAAACTCAAATATCTTGGAATCAACTTGACTAAAACTGTGAAGGACCTATACAAAGAAAACTTGGGGCCGGGCGGTGGCGCTGGAGGTAAGGTGCCTGCCTTACCTGCGCTAGCCTAGGAGACGGACCTTGGTTCGATCCCCTGGCGTCCCATATGGTCCCCCAAGCCAGGAGCGACTTCTGAGCGCATAGCCAGGAGTAACCCCTGAGCGTCACCGGGTGTGGCCCAAAAACCAAAAAAAAAAAAAAAAAGAAAGAAAACTATAAAACTCTGCTCCAAGAAATAAGAGAGGACACGCGGAAATGGAAGCACATACCCTGCTCATGGATTGGCTCCACATCACTAATCATCAGGGAGATACAAATCAAAACAACTATGAGGTACCACCTCACACCCCAGAGATTGGCACACATCACAAAGAATGAGAACAAGCAGTGTTGGCGGGGATGTGGAGAGAAAGGAACTCTTATCCACTGCTGGTGGGAATGCCGTCTAGTTCAACCTTTATGGAAAGCAATATGGAGATTCCTCCAAAAACTGGAAATCGAGCTCCCATACGACCCAGCTATACCACTCCTAGGAATATACCCTAGGAACACAAAAATATAATACAAAAACCCCTTCCTTACACCTATATTCATTGCAGCACTATTTACCATAGCAAGACTCTGGAAATAGCCAAGATGCCCTTCAACAGACGAATGGCTAAAGAAACTGTGGTACATATACACAATGGAATATTATGCAGCTGTCAGAAGAAATAAAGTCATGAAATTTTCCTATACATGGATGTACATGGAATCTATTATGCTGAGTGAAATAAGTCAGAGAGAGAGAGAAAGATGCAGAATGGTCTCACTCATCTATGGGTTTTAAGAAAAATGAAAGACATTCTTGCAATAATAACTTTCAGACACAAAAGAGAAAGCTGGAAGTTACAGCTCACCTCATGAAGCTTACCACAAACAGGGATGAGTTTAGTTAGAGAAATAACTACCTTTTGAACTGTCCTAATAATGAGAATGTATGAGGGAAATAGAAAGCCTATCTAGAGTACAGGTGGGGGTTGGGTGGGGAGGAGGGAGATTTGGGACATTGGTGACGGGAATGTTGCACTGGTGATGGGTGGTGTTCTTTACATGACTGAAATCCAAACACAATCATGTATGTAATAAAGTTATTTAAATAAAAAAAAAGAAAAAGAAAATAAATAAATAAATAAATTTACTTTCTTGCCAACATGACATGACAGTTTTAAAAAGAGAAAAAGAAAAAACAGGGCCAGAGCTACAGTCCAGATTTAATTCCCGGCATTCCACATGGCCCTTGAGTTTTCCAGGAGTATTTTCTGAGTGAAGATTGCACCCTGAACAGCGCTGGGTGTGCCCCCCCCCAAACAAAACAATAAAAAGAGAAAAGAAAAACAAAGAACAAGTAGCAACTGTTGAGTTTCTTAACTCTCTAGATTTTCTGCTTAAGGCATACACACATTTCTTGATTAAACTTGTATTGCCATATATACAAGTTTTTATACAGGGCTTAAACATTATTTAATGGCCTGGTTTTGCCAATAAAGCTTCTCTGAAGGTGAGATTACAGTGATTTATTTTCTTTAAACCTGATGAGTCATGACCACATTTCTGGACACATTCTCACATGCTTCAGGAACACAGCCCCAAAACCAAGCACCACAGTGAGGGCCATGAGGGCAGCAAGGCAGTTCTGCACAGTGCCAACCCAAGATCATTAACTCTGCTCAAAGTCAGCAGATTGCCTAGTCTGAAGCTCTTCATGGGGGCATTTCCAGGGCAGCCAGAGAACCACAAAGAACCTTGTGTCCCTTGTTAACCTCTGTGTTTCCTGGTGAACTAAGTAATACAGGCATGAGCATTAGTCACCCTCCACAAAGACCTTCTAAAATCTCAGGATTAAAATTACAACTGGGGGCCCAGAGAGGTAGCACAGCGGTGTTTGCCTTGCAAGCAGCAGATCCAGGACCTAAGGTGGTTGATTCGAATCCCGGTGTCCCATATGGTCCCCCGTGCCTGCCAGGAGCTATTTCTGAGCACACAGCCAGGAGTAACCCCTGAGCACCGCCGGGTGTGGCCCAAAACAAAACAAAACAAAAATTTCAACTGGGCTAGAATGGTCCACTGAAGCAGCAGTGGAGTTGAGCAATAATGAAGAATAGAGTGTGTTACTCAAAGGAAATAGAAAAAGCTGGTCTGGGACGGAATGGGTCCTTAATTCAGTTCTGATGTGTCATCTCTTTTTTTTTTTGGCGGGGGGGGGGGTGGGGGGGAGGGATTTGGTGGCACAACTTTCTCATAGGCTTCCTCAGGGCTTTTTCCTTGCTCTGTGCACCGTCTGTCCTACTGGAGACTGAGTCAAGGTTAGTCTCATGCACTGCAAGGCCTTAGCTCCTGTACTATCTCTCTTTCTTTTTTTTTTTTTTTGTGTACTATCTCTCTTAAGAGTGGAAATCACGGGGCCGGGTAGGTGGCGCTGGAGGTAAGGTGTCTGCCTTGCAAGCGCTAGCCAAGGAAGGACCGAGGTTCGATCCCCCGGCGTCCCATATGGTCCCCCCAAGCCAAGGGCGATTTCTGAGCACATAGCCAAGAGTAACCCCTGAGCGTCAAATGGGTGTGGCCCAAAAACAAAAAAAAAAAAAACAAAAAAAAACAAGAGTGGAAATCAGGGGGCCGGAGAGATAGCATGGAGGTAAGGTGTTTGCTTTGCATGCAGAAGGACGGCAGTTCAAATCCTGGCATCCCATATGGTCCCCTGAGCCTGCCAGGAGCGATTTCTGAGCGTAGAGCAGGAGTAACACCTGAGTACTGCTGGGTGTGACCCAAAAACTAAAAAAAAAAAAAAAAGAGTGGAAGTCAAATCCCTCTATCTTAGAAAGCGTGCATTAAGCAGCATCTTCATACTGGGAAGATAGGCTAAGGATGTAAATGTAAAAAATAGATAAGAAAGAAGAAAAGAGAAAACCAGTATCAGCCTCTTAGGACACAATTATCAACAGGATAGTTTCAGGGCTTTATAATTTGTTCTTCAAAATCATACTATGCTTCATTCTAATTCTAACTTTTTTTGCGGGGAGGTTGGGTTTTGGCAGTGCTCAGGGGTTACTCCTGGCTCTGCGCTCAGAAGTCGCTCCTGGCAGGCTCAGGGAACCATATGGGATGCTGGGAACTGAACCCAGGTCCGTCCCAGTTCAGCCACGTGCAAGGCAAATCCTCTACCATGTTGTGCTATGGCACTGGCCCTGATTCTAACATTTTTGCAGAGACTTCTGTCGTGAAGATTTGAACTGCTCACTGAGGAATGAAAGAGAAACAGACTAGCACACTCAGAACAAGCCTATATCTTTCTGGTGACTAGGAGGGAGAGGAGAAGGGACAAGAAGAAGCCAGCTTACCTAGGCAATTCTTCCAGCTGAAAGAATCCATCGCTGGTGATCCCCAGGCTGGCCCCTAGGTAGAAAAAGGCAATGTGGTTCACTAGCCCTGAGCATTCTTGGAAAAGAGTCTCATTTGATGAACAACCCAAGTTCTTAGTCATCACACTCTGTTGTGACAGGCTTTGCCAGTCTCCACATGAGAGCTGTCAATCCCATCTTCAAGCCAACATTTTTATTTTTCCTCTAAAAAAGACTCAGCTAATTTGCTTTTCCCCTAAGTCTAGGACTCTCCTCTCTCTCTCTCTCTCTCTCTCTCCTCTCTCTCTCTCTCTCTCTCTCTCTCTCTCTCTCTCTCTCTCTCTCTCTCTCTCTCTCTCTCTCTCTCTCTCTCTCTCTCTCTCTCTCTCCCTCCCTCCCTCCCTCCCTCCCTCCCTCCCCCCCTTCCATCTCCCTCTCTTGTTGTTCTATGGCTAAATCTGATTGTGCTCAGGGGTTATTCCTTCCTGGCTCTGCACTCAGGAATTCCTCCTGGCAGTGCTCAGTGACTATAGGATGCTGGAGATCAAACCTAGTAGTCTGTATGCAAGGTAAGTGCCCTACCTGCTATATTTTTGCTCTGTCACCCCTCCCTGCTGTCTTGAAATAAATAAATTAAAAAAAAAATTGGGCCGGAGCATAGCGCAGCGGTAGGGCGTTTGCCTTGTACGCAGCTGACTCAGGACAGACCTCAATTTGATCCCCGGTGTCCCATGTGGTCCCCCGAGCCAGGAGTGATTTCTGAGCACATAGCCAGCCTGCATGGCCCAAAAACAAAAACAAACAAACAAACAAAAAAAGTAATTAAAACTAAAGTCGGAGTGAGGCCAGAGAGATAGCATGGAGGTAAGGCGTTTGCCTTGCATGCTAAAGGATGGTGGTTCGAATCCTGACATCCCATATGGTCTCCTGAGCTTGCCAGGAGTGATTTCTTTTTTTTTTTTTTTTTTTGGTTTTTGGGCCACACCCGTTTGACGCTCAGGGGTTACTCCTGGCTATGTGCTCAGAAATCGCCCCTGGCTTGGGGGGACCATATGGGACGCCGGGGGATCGAACCGCGGTCCGTTCCTTGGCTAGCGCTTGTAAGGCAGACCTCTAGCGCCACCTTCCCGGCCCCAGGAGTGATTTCTAAACATAGAGACAGCAGTAACCCCTGAGCGCTGCTGGGTGTGACCTAAAAACCAAAAAAAAAAAATAGAGGTCGGAGTGATACTATCTTAGGTAAAGCATTTGTCTTCAGTGCCAACTGAGCTAACCTAGGTTTGGCTCCATATATCACAAGCCAACCAGGAATAACCTGAGTGCATAGCTAGGAATAAGCCCTGAGTATTGCTGGGTATGGGGCTAAATAAATAAATATTTTTGGTTTTGTCTTTGGGCCACACCAGGCAGTACTCAGGGTTTACTCCTGGCTCTGCTCTCAAAAATTATTCCTGACAGGGTTGGGGGACCATAGGGGATGCTGGGGATCAAACCCAGTTGACTGCACGTAAGCCAAGTGCTCTACCCATTGTACTATCCTGCTCGTCCCCATTTCCCCCCTCCCTTTTTTTCTGGAAGGGCTACACCTAGTGAAAGTGATTCACAACTCAGGGTTTACTCCAGGCTCTCTATTCAGGAATCACTCTTGACAAGTTTGGGGGACTGGGTGGGATGCTGAGGATTGAACCCAAGGTCACCTACATGTAAAACAAGCATCAGCCCTAAGGATGATGTTTTTTTGTTTGTTTGTTTTCATTTTGGGGCCACACCCCGCGGCGCTCAGGGGTTCCTCCTGGCTGTCTACTCAGAAATAGCTCCTGGCAGGCACGGGGGACCATATGGGACACCGGGATTCGAACCAACCACCTTAGGTCCTGCATCGGCTGCTTGCAAGGCAAACACCGCTGTGCTATCTCTCCGGGCCCAGGATGATGTTTCTTATAAAATCTCGCATAGTCAAGATTCATCCCAGGGGCCGGAGAGATAGCATGGAGGTAAGGCATTTGTCTTTCATGCAGAAGGTCATCGGTTCGAATCCCGGCGTCCCATATGGTCCCCCGTGCCTGCCAGGAGCAATTTCTGAGCATGGAGCCAGGAGTAACCCCTGAGCACTGCCGGGTGTGACCCAAAAGCCATCAAAAAAAAAGAGATTCATCCCTGCATGTATAAAACACAATAGGAGGGTTGGAGTGATAGCACCGTGATAGGGCATTTGCCTTACACGTGGCTGACCCAAGACTGACCTTGGTTCAATCCCCCCCGCTCCCCAGCATCCCATATGGTCCCCCTAGCCAGGAGCGATTTCTGAACGTAGAGCCAGAAGTAACCCCTGAGCATCACTGGGTGTGACCCAACCTCTCCCCCCAAAAAAACCCACAAAGAAGACATAACTATTTTGGAGGTTCTTCACTAGTTGAGTTTTCTTAATTAGATGAGAAAATATGCATATCAAGAAGGCTAATCAAATTATAGCCCTACAAGATGTCCTCCCATCAGTCAGCCAAAACAGTAAAAGCCACAGAGATGGCTTAGTGGCTGAGAGCATGAGAGGGAGCCCGGAGTTTAATCTCCAGCATCCTAGTTCTTTTTTTTTGTTTGTTTGTTTTGGGTCACACCCAGCAGTACTCAGGGGCTACTCCTGGCTCTACACTCAGAAATCGCCCCCAGCAGGCTGGGGGGGAAACCATATGGGATGCCGGGATTCAAACCACTGTCCTTCTGCAGGCAAGGCAAACTCCCTACCGCTGTGCTATCTCTCCGGCCCCAGCATCCTAGTTCTTGAGCACAGCTGTGAGCAAGCAAGTGTCTGACACACTCAGAAAGACACTCCACATATATCTAAACACACATACATGCCTGCCGTTATATGCATTAGTTGACTTTGCCCACAATGAGAAACCAACTTAGGCTGATGACATTCAGGTCCTATGTCGCTCACAGCCATGTCTGAGAGCAAGACCTGACATAACAGACCTCTTGGAAGGCCTCTGAGGCCAACACCAATGGCAAATTCCTTTTGGCCACCATGAACCACCTCTGCCTTTGGAAGACTCACCAGGGATCTGGCTCTCTTGTGGGTGGGAGGGCACCCCCCCTGTGGCAATCAGGATGTGCGGGGCAGTGTACTTGATCCCGTTGACCTCAATTGTTGGCCTGGAATCGTTCGTAAACGCTGCATGGCCATGGATGATATCTATATGGGACTGTAAAAAGATGCACAAAATATTAGTCTAATTTGAAGGAGAAAATGGAAAAAAGAAATCAGGAGCAGGATCAGGAGAGAGCTCAAAGGGGTGGAGCATGCAGCACAAGGCCTCAGTTCAATGCCCAGCACTGCATGGACCTCTGAGCACCACTGGGCCTGAAGAGTTGCCCCAGGAGTTCAGGCTCCAAGGAAAGCTAACAAGGAGAAGAGGTGGAGCAGGACAGGAGGAATGGTGAAGACTGCAGGAGAGGAGAATAAAACAGGAAGAAGAGAGGAAGAAGAGAAGCCAGGTACTGTAGCTTCTCAGATTCCTCCATTTCTCTACTGAGGAGTTTGAGTTCTGTCTTGTGAATGCCAAGATAGTTCTTTTCTCTGTTATTCTATGAAGCTGTCAAAAGTGAGCGGGGCACAGAGTGATATTTCAGTGGAAAAGTGTTTGCCTTGCACATAGCTGACATGAGACCTATTGCCAGGAGTGATCCTTTAGTACAGAGCTAGGAGGAAGTCTTGAGTATTACCAGTGTGGTCAAAAAAAAAAAAAAAAAAAACCCAAAAAAAAACAAAAAAAAAAAACAAACAAAAACAGAAAAATACAAGCAAAAGAGTACAGGAAAATACTCCTATCTATACTCTTGAATCAAAAATATGTAGGAAACTGAAGCCTGACAGTCTCTCAAGTTGCCTGAACAAGGATGCAGCCTGCCTTTATTAAGGTCAACCTAAGGCAATGTGACAAACCAAAAGAACACTGACACCAGTAACCTTGGGAGAAAACATGTTTACTTGACAGACATATTTTACATACATCCTGTGGGTTGGGAAGATGTAATTTTTGTTATCTATGTGGGGGGGTAGTGTGGGGGAAGAGTTTATGTTATTAATCTGTGTAACCAGAGGCCTTGAAAAGTTGCTCAAATTAAGTGCTTACTCTGCAATCCCTTTGTTTGCTTTCCCACCATGTATGATATATAATGATCTGCCCTTTTGCATAAAACTGAAGCTAGCTAGTCCTTACTGGCTTCCATTTCCCCTGTCTCTGTGTCTTGTGTGTTCTGTGTCTATATGTTTTGACCCCACGCTCCCCCCGAGAAATAACCCACATTAGATGGTGTCCCCACAGGTCGGGACAAAAATCTGTGCAAAAAAGAAAAATCCTAAAATAAAGTACTGTAAGTGGAAGTTTTTATTGTACTATAATAGGAAGTTTGATTTCCTCAGTGCTAAACAAACAAACAAAAAATGAGTAGAGGGGGACCGGAGAGATAGCATGGAGGTAAGGCGTTTGCTTTGCATGCAGAAGGTCAGTGGTTCAAATTCTGGGTTCCCACATGGTCCCCTGAGCCTGCCAAGAGAGATTTCTGAGCAAAGAGCCAGGAGTTACCCCTGAGCACTGCCTGGTGTGATCCAAAAACCAAAAAAAAAAAAAAAAAAAATAGTAGAGGGCTGGAGAAATATAGTGCAGTGGGTGATTGCTTTGCACAGGGCTAACCCAGCTTCGAACCTGGGTTATAGTCCTATATAGTCCTAAGCACTGACTTAGGAGTGATTCCTGAGTGCAGAGTCAGGAGTAATCCATTAGGTGAGTTCCACCACACACTCCCAAATATGAAAGAAATGCAGGTGAAAGATAATTTGGCTTTAAGAGGAACAAAAGTTCCCCCCTCCTTTATTTATTTATTTATTTATTTATTTATTTATTTATTTATTTATTTATTTTTTGGGTCACACCCAGTGATACTCAGGAGTTATTCCTGGCTCTGAGCTCAGAAATCACCCCTGGCTGTCTCGAGGGACCATATAGGATGCCAGGATTCGAACCACCATCCATCCTTGGATCAGTTGCACGCAGTGTTATCTCTCCAGCCCCAAATCCCCTTAAAGATATTTCAATCCAGCTAAAAGTTAGAGAGAGACTGGGATCTAACTCCCTCAAATCCTAGGTGCCAGCATCAGGATTTGAGGATTAAGTCAACCACAATACATGTACAAGTATGCAAATGTGGGCAATTCACAGGGATAATGAAACCTTGTAAGCCTGAAGACAGAAAAAAAGTTTTAACAACTCAGAACAGGTTTTATCTCCTTTTCTGATCACCCCTCCAGGCCTGTTTCCAGGGAGGCTCAGTTTAATCATTCAAGCTGAATTCTCGGCATAAAGCCCCCAAAACTACCTTCCTTCAGGAGGAAAGTTGGTCAGGAGTGCAAAAATGACCAAAAACACAGACTATCCAAGTGGCAGCAATGTATATGAAGTGGAGTGGGGGGGAGTGGGAGATTTTTTTTTTCTTTTGTGATGTCTGGAATTAAACTCAGGACCTCACATGTGCAAGGTAGATGCTCTACCTCAGAAGCTCCTGATTAAACTGGTACATGGAGCTGGTCTCCTGTTTGTGGCTCAAAACCAATCCCAAAAAATGCTACTAGGTGAGATCTGCTCTTTAGGCTTCAGTCTATGCTGTCTACTGTGCTGAGAGACTGGTTACTAAATCAGAGCTGTTGCTCACACAGGTCCCCTTCCAAAGCACCAGTCAGGGGCCCAAAGGTGAATTCAATGGACAGAGTATCTGCTTTGGTACTGGAGAGGCCCAGTTTCATTCCCATGGTGGGAGCTTCCCCAGAGCCTATGCCGATTTCCTCAGTGCTAAACAAACAAACAAAAAATGAGTAGAGGCATGGAGCAGTCCCTGGGCACACTTCCAAGGCTGCTGTCCTCCACCTCACTCCAGACCCCAAATCACTAATCACAAAAGAAAATAGTTCTGGAGATCTCTCAAGGCCATGTCATACATAGTCTGGCCTGACTTAGTGTCACTCCAGCAGATACCAACACCTCAGCCTGCAAGTTCCAAACTCAGCACACTCACCTTGGTTAGGTTATTCTGATAGATGGTGTTCAGGCGGCTCACGTAGGCATCTCGCTTTTCCTTTATCACACTATAATGAAACTTGAGTCAGTATTGATAGCAGATTCAGGCCAGGAGGAAAGCTTAAAGGGCTGAGCTCACATTTACCAAGCGGAAACCTCAGGTTTTTATTTATTGTTTTTTTGTTTTTTTTTGTTTGTTTGTTTTTCGGTCACACCCAGCAGTGCTAGGGAGTTACTCCTGGCTCTGCTCTCAGAAGTCACTCCTTGGGCCCGGAGAGATAGCACAGCGGCGTTTGCCTTGCAAGCAGCCGATCCAGGACCAAAGGTGGTTGGTTCGAATCCTGGATGTCCCATATGGTCCCCCGTGCCTGCCAGGAGCTATTTCTGAGCAGACAGCCAGGAGTGACCCCTGAGCACCGCTCATGTGACCCAAAAACCAAAAAAAAAAAAAAGTCACTCCTGGCAGGTTCAGGAACCATATGGGATGCCGGGATTCAAACCACTGTCTGTCCTGTGTTGGCCCTGATTTGATCCCTGATACCCCCATGTGGAATAGCAACACTGAGTGTAGGTCCCCCAACCCCATATATATTATACCCATTCATTCAAACAGACAGGAATAGGAAACAAGGAGGATAGGAGTACCAGAAGTTGAAGAACAGAGGAAAAGTGATTGTATAATGGGAATAACTCCTGCTACAGAAAAGAATAGTGGTGATGATAACACAATACATTTGATATCACAGAATCATACACACAAAATGGCAAAAATGAAATACTCTTATATGTGTGTGTGCATACATGTTCAAGCATATGCAAGTACATATATGTACTTTATCAGGGCTGGGGAACACAGCTCAGTGCTTTCCATATCTGAGGTTTTTATTTTATTTTTATATTTTATTTTATTTTATCATGGTTTTTATTTCCAGTAAACAAATAACTACTATATTAAGATATGATAAATGACAAGTTGGAGAAACAGTGGGTAGGAATTGCCTCACCTGTGCCTAATCCCCATAACTGTATATAGTTCCCAGAGCCCCACCAGAAATGATCCCTGAGCTCAGAACCAGGAATTAGCCCTGGGCAGTCAGGTGTGGTCCATAAACCAAACCAAAACATAAAACCGCTCTAGATGTGCAGAGGATGTGATGCAATGGTATGGTATGTGCTTTGGGAGTGAGTCCCTCAATGCCTGATGCTTTGTTGAAAAAAAGTTATAGCTTCCATTTCCATTGCCTTTTACCATTTTTCCATTTCTATTGCCTTTTACCACAGCAATACTCCTCTCAAAAGTTTATGGCTCATTTCCCAACTTCAAACTAGAGTGCAAAGTGACAGTAATTAAAACATCATGGTTGGGGCTGGAACCACAGTACAGTAGGTAGGGCATTTGCCTTGAACACAACTGACCAGGTTCAATCCTCGGCATCCCAAGTTGTCCCCTTAGCACTGCCAGAAGTAATTCCTGAGTAACCTTGAGCATCACCAAAATAGCCAAAATAAACACACAAAAGACAAAATCGAAGTACTGGAATAAAGATAGACCCCTAGATCTCCAGGTGGGTTTCTGGGAGGAGCTGATGGGGCACCCTGGGTTTTCCCCACTCCCAGGCCGGGTCTGGGGACCGGCCTAGGTTGGGCTTAAATCCCTGTCCTTCGGGCTTGGGAGGGTCTCTCTCCCTTCCTGGAGCTGGATTTTTAGCAGCACGGGCGGGCAGCTGGCAGACCTCCGTATGTGCCAGCGGCCTTTTGGCCTGGCCTAGGGTGGGGGGCCCGGACCTGGGTCACCCGAACCCCCTCTCCCCCTTTCCTCCGGATCTCCAGGTGGGTTTCTGGGAGGAGCTGATGGGGCACCCTGGGTTTTCCCCACTCCCAGGCCGGGTCTGGGGACCGGCCTAGGTTGGGCTTAAATCCCTGTCCTTCGGGCTTGGGAGGGTCTCTCTCCCTTCCTGGAGCTGGATTTTTAGCAGCACGGGCGGGCAGCTGGCAGACCTCCGTATGTGCCAGCGGCCTTTTGGCCTGGCCTAGGGTGGGGGGCCCGGACCTGGGTCACCCGAACCCCCTCTCCCCCTTTCCTCCGGATCTCCAGGTGGGTTTCTGGGAGGAGCTGATGGGGCACCCTGGGTTTTCCCCACTCCCAGGCCGGGTCTAGAGGGTGGATCAGGGGGTGTAGTTTGATCTGGGGTGAGGCAAATAATTTCTCAGCTATACTCAGTCTATCACTGCCATTTTCATACCAGTCCACATTTTGAAACCGCGCGGGGGCTAGCGCCCCCGCGCGATCATATGCTCCTCCCAACCATCAGTACCCCAGATTTACCCTTCTTAACTTCAGTAACACACAGCTTCAATCTCTGACTAAAGACATACAGTAGATCTTACAAATCCCAGAACTATTTAGAAGGACACAAATCGAACACATATTGAACACATATATTTTTTGAATATTTTATGGTTATTTTCTTTAACTGCTGTAACTCTCTATATATTCTTCTACCATGATGTTTCTATCCACTTTTCATCCTGTCTTTTCTTTGTAAGCTGTTCAGTAAGGATTGTGGTGGAACTATCCCTCAGTTTGATGCCTATGATTGAACTATGTCATGGAAATTGCTGGTCTTGTTCCTATTGCGTCCAGATGCACCAATAACGCTTCGTGGCATTGATCCTTGTTTGCATAGACACATTAAAATGGGAAAACACTATACATACAGATTAGTTATTATCTAATAAATCTCATTACAATGTACCTTACACCCTGAATATTGATATAATGACCTGGCATAGGCCTCAGTTGAATGGGCATTCTCCATTCACGCTGGAACCAGGCAAGCTATCTACGAAACATCCAAGGTCTTTTATAGCAACAGTTGGAAGCAGTCCTCTACCAGGAAAGACACTACCAAGGGTGTGACATCGACCTCCTAATAAGACACTTCCGTTTACACTGAGAAGACGTGACAACAACAATGACCTGCGAGAAGACATGACAACAACGATGACCTGCTCTACAGGACATGGTTCTCTCTATTGCCCCTTAAGTGTGAGGTGAAACGAGAGGATGCTCTGCACCATCCTGACTGCAATATGGGATATGCAGACTCCAGGATCTTTAATACAGAAGAATGATACCAACAACAGAGACTATGTGAGGAATGGAGGTGTATTGCCACTACAGACTATGACTTGAATTGGACAAACTAGTTTGCCTGGAGCCTAGAGCCAGTCCTGTGCCAGGAAACTTCAGGGGTAGGGTCTCCATGTATTTAGACCATAATTTGTCTTTCCATGTCCCTTATGTTTTGGTGGGCCTATGCAAACAAATGCCACTTTAATATCGTTTTTTACTATGTTCTCTTGACTCCAATCCTTAAGAAAAACAACCCATTAAAACTTTTGAGGTTAACTTAAACTAGTAAGCATGTGCATGGAACTAGATAAATGTACTTTGCCCTCAATGTTTAAAGAGTTACATAAGTCTAATATCTTTAGATTATATGGTGTGCTGCTAAGAAACAATATGTACTACAACTGGGGATTTGAGGGACAAAGTAATTGTATTGTACATGGGTTCAGTTTTGTTTTTCTTAATGTTCTTTGACTGAAAGTTCAAGGCTGGGATATCATCGATGGAACTACTGAGAATCCTGTTTATGGGTGATTGGGCTTCCACTGTAACTTTACCCTGTCCTCTTTCTTTGCATCTTTGTTGTCATAATTAAAATAATAAAAAAAATAATTAATAAAAAAAAAAAAAAAAAAAAAGATAGACCCCTAGGGTTAAGAAAATAGAATTGAATATCCTGAGATAGACTCTCCAGTATTTAGTCAGTTAATCTTCAATAAAGGAGCAAAAAATATGAAATGGAGCAAAGAAAACCTCTTCAGCTATAGTGTTGGGAAAGCTGGGCAGCTATATGGCTATATGTAAACAAACAAACTCAGAACTCTTTTAACACCTTGCACAAAAGTCAAATCAATGGAGCAGTGGCACAGAACATAAGGCGTCTGCCTTGTGCACACTAGCCTAGGATGGACCACGGTTCAATCCCCCAGTGTCCCATATGGTCCCCCAACCCAGGAGCAATTTCTGAGTGCATAGCCAGGAAAAAACCTGAGCGTCACCAGTTGTGGCCCAAAAACCAAAAAAAAAAAAAAAAAAAAAAAAAAAAGTCAAATCAAAATGGATTAAAGAGGGGCCGGAGAGATAGCATGGAGGTAGGGCGTTTGCCTTTCATGCAGAAGGTCATCGGTTCAAATCCCGGCGTCCCATATGGTCCCCTGTGCCTGCCAGGAGCAATTTCTGAGCATGGAGCCAGAAGTAACCCCTGAGCACTGCCGGGTGTGACCCAAAAGCCACAAAAAAAAAAAAAAAAAATGGATTAAAGACCATGATTTCAGACCTGAATCCACTAGGTACAAATAGGAAAATGTAGGCAGAACGGGGCCCGGAGAGATAGCACAGCGGCGTTTGCCTTGCAACCAGCCGATCCAGGACCTAAGGTGATTGGTTTGAATTCTGGTGTCCCATATGGTCCCCCGTGCCTGGCAGGAGCTATTTCTGAGCAGATAGCCAGGAGTAACCCCTGAGTACAGCCGGGTGTGCCCCCCCCTTCAAAAAAACCCAAAAAAACAAACAAACAAACAAAAAAAATGTAGCAGAACACTCCATGACACTGAAGCTACAGGAATCTCAATAATGAAGAAGCATCACTGACCAAGCAGATACAAGTAAAGATAAACAAATGGAACTACACATTAAGAATCTTCTACACTTCAGGGACCAGAGCAATAGCACAGTTGTAGGGTGTTTTCCTTGCGCACAGCCAACACAGGATGGACCGCAGTTCGATTCCTGGCATCCCATATGATCCCCCAAGCCTGCCAGGAGCAATTTCTGAGCGTAGAGCCAGGAGTACCCCCTGAACGATGCCAGGTGTGACCCAAAAACAAAACAAACAAACAAACAAAAAGGATCTTCTACTCTTCAAAGAAAATGATGACAAGGATTCAAAGACTGCACTAAAATGGTTGAAATTATTTACCCAACATTTATCTCTACGGGGTTAGTATCCAAGGTATATAAGGCACTGGTAGAACATTACATGAAAAAAATCCAACCCCACAAAGAATTGGGAGAAGTGATGAAGAGAAATTCCTCAAAGAAAAATGTAAATAGCCATAAGGCACATAGAAAAATGCTCTGGATCACAAATCATTAGGAAAATGCAAACCCAAATAACAATGAGATATCATCTCATACCAGAGACTGGCATACATCACAAGGAACAAGAAAAACCAGTGATAGCTTGGATACAGGAAGAAAGAAACTCTTTCATGGCTGGTGGGAATGTCAACTGGTCCAGACATTATAGAAAACAATATGGACATTCGTAAAATAATCTAGGAATTGAGCTTCCATTTTTATTTTCTTTTCTTTTCCTTTCTTTTTTTTTTTTTTTTTGGTTTTTTGGGCCACACCCGGTGACACTCAGGGGTTACTCCTGGCTATGCGCTCAGAAGTCGCTCCTGGCTTGGGGGACCATATGGGACGCCGGGGGATGGAACCGCGATCCGATCCGTCCAAGGGTAGCGCAGGCAAGGCAGGCACCTTATCTCTAGCGCCACCGCCCGGCTCCAAGCTTCCATTTTTCTCAGCAACTCTATTTCCTGGAAT
Source organism: Suncus etruscus (assembly GCF_024139225.1). Lineage (NCBI taxonomy): Eukaryota > Metazoa > Chordata > Mammalia > Eulipotyphla > Soricidae > Suncus > Suncus etruscus. The sequence continues at coordinate 137,969,885 of NC_064851.1, forward strand.
ATTTCCCAACAGTGCCCCAAAACACTTGCACATCTATGCTCCTTGCAGTACTATTATCCACAATAGCCCAACTTGGAAGCAATCCAAGTGCCAAAGAATAGATGAGTAGATAAAGAAACCACGGTACATTGTACATATGGTACAATAGGATATTACTTAATAATTAGAAAAGATAAAGGAAGTCATGCAACTTGCTGCTATATGGAAGATCCAAGAGAGTATCATGCTGAATAAAACTAGTCAGAGGAGGAAGAATGAAACAGAATATAAAAAAACATAATGATGGAATAACAAATGCCCAAAATGGAAACAAAGATGAGAAGTGGTTTTCAGTAGGAAACATGCCACCAAAGGGTACTTTGGTAAAGGACAGGGAGGAGGAAAGACTATGGTGGAGGAAATTGTTCAACCAGGAGGACAGATAATGTTGCAAACCTCAGTGCAAATACTTTTTATAAGTCTGCATTTATAGGCAGAATGGTGGGTGTGATAGAGTCAGGGGAGAGGGAACTGGTGGAGGAAAATGGACACTGGTAAAGGTATTGGAATTGAAACATTATATGCTGAAACCCAATAGTTTTATTTATAGTGACCAAATAAAAATTTTGTTTAAAGTTTTGGGACTAGATATAGTAAAGTGGGTAGTGTTTGCCTGCCTGGGTTGTTTTTATGCTTGGGACTCTTTATGACCTCTTAAAGAGAACCAGGAGGGATTCCTAAATGCAGATCCAGGAGTAATTCCTGAGCACCACCTGTGTGGCCCTGGCTCATAAAAATGAAAAAGTTTTTCTTAATAACCCTTCTCCCCAGTCTTTTTTTTTTTTTTTTTTTTTTTTTTTTTTTTTGTAGTTTTTGGGTCACACCCGGCAGTGCTCAGGGGTTACTCCTGGCTTCATGCTCAGAAATTGCCCCTGGCAGGCACGGGGGACCATATGGGATGCTGGGATTCGAACTGATGACCTCGTGCATGAAAGGCAAATGCCTTACCTCCATGCTATCTCTCCAGCCCCACTCTCCCCAGTCTTAACACTTACCGCCAATTGAATTTACTCTCACAGTTCTGAAAGCCATAATCAACATGATCATGTATAAATTCCGAGTGGACAGCTGTATTCCACATTACCTATAAAAACAAACAAAAACCCAAAAGCAGTGTCTGAGTTGTAAGAGAAAACAAAAATCATGCAACATAACTGCATAGTAACAGATAAGCATAAGCATACTTTCAATTACATAAAACTTTTTTGTTTTGTTTTTGAGCCACACTTGGCAGCGCTCAGGGATTACTCCAGGCTCTGTGCTCAGAAATCGCTCTTAGCAGGCTCAGGAGATCATATGGAATGCTGAAGAAGAAACCTGGGTCAGTTGCATGCAAAGCAAATGCCCTACCTGCTGTGCTGTCATTCTGGCCCCTCATATAAAACATTTTGAAAGTAAAAGTTCAGGCACAGATTAGAAAGATTTTATGGTGAGGTTATGAAAGATGGGGGAAAGTGCTTCTATTATTAACCTTTCTAGTTTATAAAAACCATAAAAGCCAGGAGCCAGAGAGATAGCATGGAGGTAAGGCATTTGCCTTGCATGCAGAAGGACGGTGGTTTGAATCCCGGCATCCCACATGGTCCCCCAAGCCTGCCAGGAGCGATTTCTGAGCATAGAGTCAGGAGTAACCCCTGACCGCTGCCAAGTGTGACCCCCCCCAAAAAAAAAGAGTCAGAGGGCACTGTCAATAAAGTGAAGACTTAGGACTTCATGAAGATTAACCCTGATTATGTTGTTTACCAGCTTTTTAAGAATATACATAAGACCTCTGGACAAGAGTTCTGATGTACTTATGTGAAATGTGTCATCAAATCTTTAAAAGCATTTGGTGGCAACTGAACATCACAGTATCCTGGTTCACACTGGCACTCAGAACTCAAGAACATTTACTACTTTTCTTTTTCAGACAAGGCTGAAACTTCATTTAAAAAAATGGGGCTGAGAGATAGCACAGCGGTAAGGTGTTTGCCTTACATGTGGCTACATCCAGTGGGCTGGGGATCTAACCTGAGGCTCTGTGCATGCCAGGCCATGTGCTCCAGACCTTTGAATTGTCTCAGCATCTGCGATTCCCTTTCTGACGAGCTTCTTTGATTCCTTTCTCCCTTTAAGCCTGGTCATTTTATATAGTATATTTTTTGACCCACAGTGTTCAGGGGCCATTTCCCTGTGGTTCTGAGCCAACCAGCAGAGTATAAGTTCTCGGGTTTCAGAAATGAAGATGTTCAGGCCTTGAGGTGCAGGGTCCATCCTGGGAATGTCGGGAGACTTCAGGGGCTAAACAAAGTTTTACTCAGGGACCATGTGGAGCCAGTCCCAATAGTCCCAAAACATATCCCTGACAACTGAACTCTCTCACCAGCTTCTCTGCTAGATATATTAATCCCCCACCCAAACTATGTCTAGTGAAGACTCACCAGTACCACAGTAATTTATCATTTAGCTTGCAGTGCACAGACCAGTATATGTTCAAAGGTGCAAAAAAATAAAGGCCAAAAATCACTGACCAGGGTCAGAGAGATGGCTCAATGAGCTGAGTGCATGCTTTGCAAGCCAGAGGCCTGGTTTCAATCCTCAGTACCACATGAGTCCTCAAAGCACCAGGGGTGATCCCAGAGCCCCCACACAGGAGTAGCCTCAAGTACTGTGGATGTGGCAAAAGAAAAAAAATCTACTAGCCTTGAGTATTTCCTCACTTCCAGATGGGAAGAACTCAAAGCAGTTCAGAAGGAGGCAACCCCTCTAGAGAAAGGGTGTTTTAGGTGATAATACCATATAAGAAAAGCAAAAGTAAATAAATATGGTACCTTTGATCTTTGTTTTGTTTTGGGGGGTCATACCCCCATGCTCAGGGGTTACTCCTAGCTGTCTGCTCAGAAATAGCTCCTGGCAGGTACAGGGGACCATATGGACCATATGGGACACCGGGATTCAAACCAACCAGCTTTGATCCTGGATCGGCTGCTTGCAAGGCAAACGCCGCTGTGCTATCTCTCCGGGCCCGGTACCTTTGATCTTATAGTGTCACAATATATACTATAGAAGTATAATGATGCCTCTTGTAAGTGAGTAGAATCAGGGTCCAGAGAACTAATACAGTGGAAAGCTGCCTAGCTAGCATCATGGTGTCCCTGGTACCAAATATGGTTCCATGAGCAAGGTAAGGAATGAGACACTTCTGGTACAGTCAGAAACAGTACTGAATACCCCTAGATATGGCCCAAAACCCCCCTCCTATAAAATTAAAAGAGAAAAAAGGAACTGACAAAATATAGACTTAGTTGCAAAGGCAGTCATTTCAAGATTAGAATACATTTTGAAAATACATTGTATTTTAAAAATGCAAAGTGTTGGGCCCGGAGAGATAGCACAGCGGTGTTTGCCTTGCAAGCAGCCGATCCAGGACCAAAGGTGGTTGGTTCGAATCCCGGTGTCCCATATGGTCCCCCGTGCCTGCCAGGAGCTATTTATGAGCAGACAGCCAGGAGTAACCCCTGAGCACCGCCGGGTGTGGCCCAAAAACCAAAAAAAAAAAAAAAAAAAATGCAAAGTGTTGGGGCTGGAGAGATAGCATGAAGGTAGGGCTTTTGCCTTGCATGCAGAAGGGCGGTGGTTCAAATCCCAGCATCTATATGATCCCCTGAGCCTGCCAGGAGCGATTTCTGAGTGTAGAGCCAGGAGTAACCCCTGAGCACTGCCAGGTGTGACCCAAAACTAAACAAAAACAAAAACAAACAAAAATGCAAAGTGTTGGGGCCAGAGAGATAGCATGAAGGTAGGGTATTTGCCTTGCATGCAGAAGGACGGTGGTTCGAATCCCAGCATCCCATATGGTCCTCTGAGCCTGCCAGGAGCGATTTCTAAGCCTAGAGTCAGGAGTAACCCCTGAGCACTGCCGGGTGTGACCCAAAAACTAAAAAAGTAAAAAAAGCAAAGTGTTGCAAACAAAGCAAAGCAAAAACTTCATAAAACATCTTTTGGGGCGCACAACCATTTTTGTCTGATTTGAAAAAGCCCAATTCAGAGGGAGTGAGAATAAGGTGTGTAGGATGCTTGCCTGGCACGTGGCCCACCTGGGTTTGATCCTCGGTCTCCCCTAATGGTCCCCTGAGCCCTGCTAGAAGCATCCCTAAGCAGAACCAGGACAGTCCTAAGCAGAGTAGTCCTAAGTACTACTGGGTGTGTTCCCCCCAAATAAACCCCAAAACAAAAAAAAAAAAGAGAGAGAGAAAATATAAGAAAAGCTCCATTTGGAGATGCACAGTGGTGGGGAGACAGTTTAGTGGTAAAGCAGCTGCTCACCACATCTGAGACTTTGTCAGCACTGGGAGGACACGCTCAAAGGTAGGCACGAAGGCTTAACCCTGTCACCACAAGGTCCCTGCACCAGCACGTATGGCCCAGTTACCTCTCTGCTTCTCCTTTTCTCTTCAGATTAGAGGCGATGCCATAGGCAGTTCACCAGTGCCATGTGGGAGGGCAGCAGGTGGCACCCAGCAGCCACTTGAGCTAGGATCAAATCAGATTTGATCACTAAAGCTGGTGGCCTTGGATACCAACATTGTTGGAAAGAACTCCAACTATTTTTATTAAGGAAAAAACAAAATAAACCTCCCCCAAAAACAACAAAACAAACTGACTTTTTTTTTTTTTTTTTTTTGGCCACATCTGGTGATGCTCAGGGGTTACTTTTGGCTTAGAAATAGCTCCTGAAGGGGCTGGGCGGTGGCGCTAGAGGTAAGGTGCCTGCCTTGCCTGCGCTAGCCTAGGATGGACCTCGGTTCGATCCCCTGGCGTCCCATATGGTCCCCCAAGCCAGGAGCGACTTCTAAGCGCATAGCCAGGAGTAACCCCTGAGCGTCAAATGGGTGTGGCCCAAAAACAAAAAAACAAAACAAAACAAACAAACAAACAAAAAAAAGAAATAGCTCCTGACAGGCCGGGAGAGATAGCACAGCGGTGTTTGCCTTGCAAGCAGCCGATCCAGGACCAAAGGTGGTTGGTTCGAATCCTGGTGTCCCATATGGTCCCCGTGCCTGCCAGGAGCTATTTCTGAGCAGACAGCCAGGAGTAACCCCTGAGCACCACTGGGTGTGGCCCAAAAACCAAAAAAAAAAAAAAGAAAGAAATAGCTCCTGACTTGGGGGACCATATGGGACGCCAGGGGATCAAACCACAGTCCATCTTAGGTTAACTCAAGCAAGACAAATGCCCTACCAACTATGCTACCACAACGGCCCCAAAAATCTGACCTTATTTCTAAGCCAGAACTCCTACTGAAAAAAAAAAAAGTTACCCCAGCAGAAGACTATCAATGCCTCAACTATAGACAGTTTGTTTTTGTTTTTAGAACCACACCCAGCAGTGCTACCTACTTCTGGCTATGTACTCAGGAATCAACTTTTGGCACGGCCATGAGACCAGATGGGATGCTGGGGATAGAAACTGGGTTGACCACATGCAAGGTAAGTGTCTGACAGGCAAAAAAAAAAAAAAAATTAGGGGACAGAGAGATAGCATAGAGGTAAGGCATTTGTCTTGCATACAGAAGGACAGTGGTTGAATCCCGGCATCCTATATGGTCCCCAGAACCTGCCAGGAGCGATTTCTGAGCGTAGAACCAGGAGTAACCCCTGAGCACTGCTAGGTGTGACCCAAAAAAAACAAAAAACAAACAAACAAACAAAAAAAGTGTCTGGCAGGTTGTACTATATCTCCATTAGAAAAATCTAACAAACTGGGCTGGAGAAATGGCTTTCTGGGCTGTAACACATCATTTGACTAGTTTCTCCCTGGCACTTCATGGTTCCCTGACTATGGCCAAGAATAGTCCCTAAGCACAGTGAAGCCTTTCCCCAAAAAAGATTAAAAAAAAAAAATTAGTGACATTATAATAAAATATCCTTGGGGATGAAAAGATTGGTAGCTGTTTAGGCACTAGTCTAATATGTGGTCAACCTGGGTTCAATCCCTAGCACAACAAAGTAGGTTCACCAATATCCATCAGGAGTGACCCCTGATTAGAGAGCTTTGGGTACTGCTGGGTGTTACCCAAAAACTAACAAACAAAAAGCTAGAGAGATAGAAAAGGTTAAGGGAACTAAAGAGATAGTACAGTATGTAGGGTACTTGCCTTACACATGGCTGGCCTAGATTCCATTTCCAGAGCACATATGGTCCCCTGGGTCCCACCAGGAGTAACCCTGAGAACTGCCAGGTGTGGCCTCAAATATAGGGTTAAGGGACTTGCTTTGCATGTAATAGATTTTGGTTTGCTCCCCAGCACCACTTGGTTCCCTGAGAAATGGAAGAAGAAACCCTAAGCACCGCCAGATGTGGCTGAAATCAAACTCCCAAAATACAACAAAGTATTCTACTGTTTAATCTACTTTTAGCTGAGTTCTCAGTTATTTCTTGCAGAAAGAAAATTAGTTTCTACTTTTGGAAACATTGCTGTGATCATGAATTAACCAATGTGTGAAAGTATGTGAGGAAGGAAGAAGAAATAAGATTGTTACCTTTTTCGGCACACATCCAACATTCACCTAGGGGAAAAATGGAAAAGAAGATATTTTAAAAATATTAAACTTAACAAAATATTAAACTCAAACCATCAAGCAAACCCACAATGAAAGAAATCCCAGCATCTCACTGTGTTGAGAGCCTTGAGCTGTAAGTCAGAGTATATAGTGGCTTCCTGTCTTCCTTCACTGAGGCAGGAAGGTTGTTATTCTGTTATTCTTATATATGAAAGGGCAGATGGTTTCACTCATCAGCATTTTCTCAAGCTAAGCAGTCAGAGGAACAGAGAGATGGCAGAGGCTAAGTCAAATGCCCTACATGCCCTACTAAACCCTGGCTTAGTCTCTGAACGACATGGTCTGCTGAGCAACACCAGAAGCAACCCCTAAGCTTGAGGATATAGCTCCCAAGCACTCACTGCAAGCTATGAACCAAAAGTTACCCCTCCACAACTCTCCCTGTGTGCTCAAAAGGGAGTCAGAAAGACAGAGTGAGGGGCCGGGAAGGTGACGCTAGAGGTAAGGTGTCTGCCTTGCAAGCGCTAGCATAGGAAGGACAGTGGTTCGATCCCCCGGTGTCCCATATGGTCCCCCCAAGCCAGGGGCGATTTCTGAGCGCATAGCCAGGAGTAACCCCTGAGCGTCAAGCGGGTGTGGCCCAAAAACAAAAACAAAAAAAAAAGAAAAAAAAGAAAAAAAAAAAAAGAAAGAGTGAGCACAATTCCACATGCCAGGGTCATACAATACAGGGTTGGATCTGGTCAGGAGGGAGAAGTATGAGCTCACACAGGGACAAAACAGGAGAGGAAAAAAAAGCATCATAAAAAGGAGGCTCTGCCAGCTAAGTATGTGCAATGGAACTACAGAGCAGCAGCCCTAAGGATGACTGGGGAATAGACTCGGGTGTGTCCTGGATGAAACACCTAGGATGTGGGCTGGAGAGATAGCATGGAGGTAAGGCGTTTGCTTTGCATACAGAAGGACAGTAGTTCGAGTCCTGGCCTCCCATATGATCCCGTGAGCCTGCCAGGAGCGATTTCTGAGCGTAGAGCCAGGAGTAACCTGAGTGCTGCCGGGTTGCCCAAAACCAAACAAATAAACAAACAAAAAACACCTAGGATGTCCCATTTGAGGAAATTTCAGGTGGAAGTCTCCAGGCTGGGGGAGAAAACATGCCTGAGCAGTCAAGGTTCAACCACACTGAACATCCACGGAGGTGCTAGGGATATACCACAGATCTGACTCAGCCGCCAACACACAAAGGAAAGTAAACAGTTGTGACTGCATACAAAGGGCCTGAGAGAAAACAGGGGCTAGGGGTTAAGGCCAGTCACAGGTCAACCCACAGCACAGCAAAAGCCCAGGTGTGGGTCCATGCCAAACACACACACACACACACACACACACACACACGCACACACACAATTTCACATACAAGTTTTAAAAAATTAAGTTTTGGGGGCTTGAGAGATAGCATGGAGGTAGGGCATTTGCCTTTCATGCAGAAGGATGGTTCGAATCCCAGTATCCCATATGGTCCCCTGAGCCTGCCAGGAGCGATTTCTGAGTGTAGAGTCAGGAGTAACCCCTGAGCGCCGCCGCCGGGTGTGACCCAAAAACCACCAAAAAAAAAAAAAAAATTAAGTTTTGGAGATAGCTGAAGCAGAAAAAGCACATGCAGGAGATCTTGGGTTTGATCTTACAGGACATGCAGAGCACCCCTGGCCCAAGTATCTGCTCATCAGATCTGCACTGCAGGGAGTGGCCCTGGGAACCATTTAACAAAACAAACAAATGAAATCATAAATGAAGTTCACAACAGAACACTTGCCTGGCATGTGTGAGGCCTTGGGTTCAATCCCCAGCACCAGAAAAGAAAAATAAACTAACAGAATTAGGGTGAAAAATCATAGGACTAGAGCATGTACCTGGCATACATGAGACCTCAACTTTGATCCTCATAACTCATGATCGTCTATGGTGGTCCCCTACACCTCTAAGCCTGAGAACTGATCAGTTTGACCCAGATGGTTGAATTGAGTATCTGTAGACCCCTGGAATCCCCTCCTAAAATAAATGAAAAAATATAGGCATCACATCAAACTAAAGATAGTCCTTCCAAGGGCCCGGAGAGATAGCACAGCGGTGTTTGCCTTGCAAGCAGCCGATACAGGACCAAAGGTGGTTGGTTCGAATCCCGGTGTCCCATATGGTCCCCCCCGTGCCTGCCAGGAGCTATTTCTGAGCAGACAGCCAGGAGTAACCCCTGAGCACTGCCGGGTGTGGCCCAAAAACAAAAACAAAAAAACAAAACAAAACAAAACAAAAAGATAGTCCTTCCAAGCCTCCTGTAAACAAGTTATGATAACTTTTAAAAATAAAAAAATCTCGGGGTCAAAGAGATGTAACAGCAGGTAGGGTGCTTGCCTTGCATGTGGCTGACCCAGATTCGATTCCCTGGCATTCTATATGATCACTGCCCGGAGTGACTTTTAAGTTCAGAGCCAGGATTAATCTTTGAGCACCACTGGCTATGTCCCCTGCTCCCCTCAAAAAATATCTAGGAAACAGAGCAATATTACAGCAGGTTGGCCATTTGTCTTGCATACAGCTGACCTGGGGTTTGATCCCCCAAAGCAGAGCCAGTAATATACGTGAGCACCACCAGGTATGACCAAAAACAAGCAAGTAAACAACAAACAAAAACAACCTATTTCCTTTGCTCTCATTCTAAAATTTGCAACTCAAAAAAAAAAAAAAAAAAGAGTGGTCCGAGTGATAGCACAGCAGGGAGGGTGTTCAATCCCCAGCATCCCAGATAGTCCTCAGAGTCTGCCAGGTGAGTTAGGAGTAACCCAACTGCTGCCAACCACATGTAAGGCAAGCACCCTACCTACTGTACTATCCCTCTATTCCCCCTTAACCCCTAGTCTATCTCTCTAGCTTTTTGTTTGTTAGTTTTGGGGTGACACCCAGCAATGCCCAAAGCTTTCTATCTGGGGGTAACTCCTGGTGGATATTGGGAACCCAACTCTGTTGTGCCGGGGATCCAACCCAGGTGGAACACATATAAGGCTAGTGCCTAAACAGCTACTATCTTTCCAAGAATATTTTATTATACTGTCACTAATTTGACTTTTTAAATTTTTTTAGTGTGGGGACTAAAATTTTTTTAGTGGGGGGACTGAACTCCATATGATCCAACAATTCTCATATTCTTGGCAGATCCAGGATTGAGTATGGTCTGTCCCATGCAAGACAAGTGTCCTACCCACTGTACTCTCTGGTCCCTCTTTGGAATACTTTCAGTTTTACTGTGCTGGGGGATAGAAGCCAGTGCCTCAAATATGCAAGGCACATGCACTATTGTTTAGTCCTATTCCTAGTCATAAATAAAATTTTTGTTTGTTTGTTTTGGTTTTTGGATCACTCCTGGCAGCGCTCAGGGGTTACTCCTGGTTCTGTGCTCAGAAATCGCTCCTGTCTAGCTTGGGGGATTATATGGGATGCGGGATTTGAAACATCACCCATCCTGGATCAACTGCATGCAAGGCAAATGCTCTACCATTGTGCTATCTCTCCAGCCCAAAAACATTTTTATTTTTCTAATATTCCAGCCTCAGGGGCTACTTCCAGTTTAGTGTTGAGGGAGTACTCCTGGTGTTACTCAGGAGAGCATCTGGTGCTCAAAATTAAACCCAGGCTCCAGCATTAAGTCCTGTCCTTATGAAATCTCTCCCTAGTCCCTGATCTTAACATGGAAAAAAGAAAAGAGCTAAAAGGCAGCGTAGGGGCCTGAATGACTGCCAGGGGCAACTGTTGAGCACAGAGCCAGGAGTAACCCCTGAGCACCACTGATGTGACCCAAAGACAAAACAAATAAACAAAAGTAAAAGGCAGCCTAAATAATTAAATATCTAAAATTCTACAGGTGGTCCATGTAAATAGTACAGAGGATAGGGCATTTGTCTTGCATGTGAACAACACAAATTCAATCCCAGATATCACCTTATGATCCCTCAAACCCATCAAGAGTGATCCCTCCCGGCATCCCATATGGTCCCCCCAAGCCAGGGGCGATTTCTGAGCACATAGTGGCCCAAAAACCAAACCAAACCAAAACAAAACAAGAGTGATCCCTGAGCACAGAGCCAGGAATAAACCCTGAGCAAATTGGGATAGCCAAAATAAATAAATAAATAAATAAAACAAAAATAAAATCTGTAAGTAATAATTATAAAAGATTGGGGCCGGAGAGATTGCATGGAGGTAAGGTGTTTGCCTTTCATGCAGGAGGTCATCTGTTCGAATCCCGGTGTCCCACATGGTCCCCCGTGCCTGCCAGGAGCAATTTCTGAGCCTGGAGCCAGGAATAACCCCTGAGCACGGCCGGGTGTGACCCCCAAAAAATTATTTCTAAGCAGACAGCCAGAAATAGCCCCTAAGCACCGCCAGGTGTGGCCCAAAAACCAAAAAATAAATAAATAAATAAAATAAAACAAAAGATTAACCATATCAGTATAAGGAAGTACATACCACTTAGTCCATTTATACTGCATATAAGAATATATCATGTAGAAATAATAATAATTTATAATCAAATGTCCAAAGATAGTGTAAGGATTTTCCTTACAGCACGGTCATAGTGGATAACAAAAAACAAGTCAATTATCCTTCAGCAGGAAAATATTAAAGGCAAATGTGTCTATGGAATATTGGGTAGTAGTTTAAAAGGATAAAGTAGGGCCAAGGAGATAGTTCAACGGGAGGCCCTGGTTCCATCCCTGACAGTGGCACCTGTTCTGGCACCCCATAACCACCAAGATTGAACCCTGAGCTGGGAATCACCCCTAAATACAGCCAGGTGTGGCCCAAAAGTCGAATAAATAAGTAAATAACATAAAACTGGGAATGTCTTAAAATGGCAATAGCACAGCAGTAGGGCATTTGCCTTGCACACAGCAAACCCTGGATGAACTCCAGTTTGATTCCCGGCATCCCATATGGTCCCCCGAGCCTGCCAGAAGCAATTTCTGAGCACAGAGCCAGGAATAATCCATGACTGGCAATGGGTGTGGTCCCCCTAAAAAAAGAGTAGATATGGGGTGAAGAGTTCAAGTACAAGCACTTACATGAAGAGTATTACTGGGAAATACCATAGCTGAGCAATTAGTATACTTTATGGTTCACTGGGCCTGCCCTCCCATCTGAGTAAGCAGAAGACAAGCTGTTTCTCAACCCCAGGTATCTGACAGTTACAGGAATGGATGGGGAGAGTCCATTGATCCTAAGGAAGGAGGAAGCAGAATCTTGGGGGCTGTAATCCAGCCTATTGGTGGCATGACCTGATCTGTCTTTTCCAGCTCCGGGCAAAGTGCTTCGGTCCTCTCTTACCTACACTTTTCCTTGTAGTCCCAAGCTTGAGTGCAGAAATAGGTTTCAACTAGAGTCCAAAGAGCTGCAGAAAATATGCTTTTTCCTGGGTTCAATCCCAGCACCACATGGTTCTCAGATTGATCCCTAAGTACCAAATCCAATGCACTGCCAGGTGTAACCTCAAAAACTCAACTAAAATTCCTCATTCAGCTTCTCTAAAAAGTAGAACAGTTCTCAATAAACTAATGAGTATACTCAGTTTTCCTTTCAACCTTCCCCAGCTTCTAAGGTTCATTCTTTTTAGTTTTGGGAACCCACCTGGTGCTGATCAGGGTAACTCCCAGGGTATAAGCCCTGGGTTTCATCTCCATCTCCTTCTCTATCTCACTCTCTCTCCCCCTCCTTCTTTCTCCCCTCCCCCTCCTCTTTCTGCCCTCCCCCTCCTCTCTCTCTCTCTCTCTCTCTCTCTCTCTCTCTCTCTCTCTCTCTCTCTCTCTCTCTCTCTCTCTCAGCAATTCAAATTGTTATAAGTCACTAAATGCTCTGAACTATTCTCATATATCATTCGCCCACTCTTCCAGTATCTTTAGGGCTATCTGAAAGTTAGACAAATGAGGGGCTGGAGAGATAGCATGGAGGTAGGGTGTTTGCCTTGCATGCAGAAGGATGGTGATTTGAATCTCAGCATCCCATATGGTCCCCCGAGCCTGCCAGGAGCAACTTCTGAGCGTAGAGCCAGGAGTAACCCCTGAGCCCTGCTGGGTGTGACCCAAAAACAAACAAAAAAAGTTAGACAAATGGAATCTCAGATATTTGCAAACAAAAGTTCTCAGTGGTATATAGTACATGTTTTACCTTTATAAGGCCCTGAGTTCTAGCCCCTGCATCCCCCCAAAAGAGTAAATAACTCTGAAGTGTTTTTTGGGGTGTTAGTGGAATATTTCTCCTAAGAGACGAGATGCACTTTAATTGGTGATGAGTATACAACTAACTGGATTATAAATTCTTCTTCTCAGTGTGGGGGTGAGGGCTTAGGCATTACCCTACCGTATTTAGGGACTATTCTTGGCTCCATGCTTAGGGGACCCTAAGTGGGGCTGTAAGTATTGTAAGTACTTTTAACGCCTGTACAATCTCTCAGACCCTATCAACTTTTCACTTAGCAACCACGAATTTATTCAGAATTACTCCTTGAGCACACATTACACCAGTTAGAACTCGCAAGGGGGGGGGCTGGCGAGGTGATGCTAGAGGTAAGGTGTCTGCCTTGTAAGCGCTAGCCAAGGAAGGACTGCGGTTAGATCCCCCGGCGTCCCATATGGTCCCCCCAAGCCAGGGGCAATTTCTGAGCACTTAGCCAGGAGTAACCCCTGAGCATCAAACAGGTGTGGCCCGAAACCAAAAAAAAAAAAAGAACTCTCAAGGGGGTTCTCAACCCTTTCAAGACACTGACAACTCTATAAGCACAGTGGAATCATCACCTTTCCAGAAATAAAGGGGTCCTGGGTAAGAAAGTAGAGGCAGAGGGTGGAGGGGAACTGACAGTTTATGACCACTGAATGAGTATCCAACAGAGGTCAGACAACAGTCTCCAGGCATGCTGCTCTTTTCAGAAACCATATCACATTCTGGGGCACCCCGGCTGATGATCCAATGCCCCCTCACCCCAAGAAAGGAACCCATAGCTGCCTCGCATGAAAAGGGGGTGGCAGACATGAAGAGCTCTCCAGTGGTCAGGGGCCCATCTTGCCTCAGTACCTGCTCCAGCGCTGTGTACAGCTTCAAAGAGTACAGACAGGGTCGAAAGACAGGAGCAGGAGCCCCGATCCTACTACTTTCTGGCTATTGGGATGGAAAGGGAAGCAACTACATCTACCTGTGCTCTACTTCTTGGTCTCTAAAGAAGGAATGATAGGTCTGAAGTGATAGTATAGCAGGTAGGGCGCTTTTCTTGCACGTGGCACCCCATATGGTCCCCAAGCACTGCCAGGAATGATTCCTGAATACAAAGCCAGGAGTAACCCCTGAGCACCACCAGGTGTGACTCCCCCTCCAAAAAAAAAAAAGATTAGAAATAATGTATACTATTGGCATGAAAACCATAAGAAAACACCTCTGATTTATGATGGATCTGCTGGTGACCTGAAGACCTGACTTTGTTTTTCGGGAGGGCTTTGCCTTTTTGGGGGATGGCTCTACCTCATAGTACTTGGGTCTGTGCTTCATCCTCACTTCTGGTAGCATTTGGGTGACCTATTTTTTATTTATCTATTTATTTATTTTGGTTTTTGGTTTTTGGGTCATACCCGGCAGCACTCAGGGGTTACTCCTGGCTCTATGCTCAGAAATCGCTCCTGGCAGGCTAGAGGGACCACATGAGATGTGGGATTTCAACCACCGACCTTCTGCATAAAAGGCAAACACCTTACCTCCATGCTATCTCTCCGGCCCCTTGGGTGACCATTTAATGTTGGGAATCAAACCATTTGTGCAAGACAAGTACCCAACTTTGTGTACAAGATTTATGGCCCCTCTGAATTATTTCTGCTGTTTGCTGGTTCTCGCATGCACAAAGAGCCAATGGACAAGAGTTGGATCCCTATGGGCTGGTCAGATTACAAAGAAAGCTTGTTCCCCACTGCAGAACTGGGTGTCAGACTGTTGGGCTCTGGCTTCCAACAGGGCAAAGGGCTGTTAAGACCTGAAGCATACATCTTTATTTGGGGGAATGGGGGAGGTCTCACAAGCAGTACTCAGGCCAATTTAGCCTGGATAGTTTAATGCTGGGACAACATGATGTTGTGCTACTTGGGTTCTACAGTGATGGGAGCCAAAGGGTCCACACTCTGCAATGCTAAGGGACCATATGATGCCGGGGATCAAACTTGCATCATAAGAGCCTGGTGAACTTAGGCATGCAACATTTTTATCCCTACCTCCCCACTCTCCAACTATCTGGCCAGGGCCAGATAAACACACAGAAGAATTTCTGCCTGGAACTTCCTTATAGAATGCTTGCTTCAGGTGCACTTTAACCAACAGTAAACCCGGGACTCTAGACCAGAAGTTTCCAAACTTACTTGGTCTGTAGTGCCCTTTACAGAATCAAGATCATGCAATGCTTCCCCCAACCCCCCTTACAGCCCTGCTGCAAATCTACTTTTTCTTTTTTTTTTTTTTTTTTTTTTGTTTTTGGGCCACACCCGTTTGACGCTCAGGGGTTACTCCTGGCTATGTGCTCAGAAATCGCCCCTGGCTTGGGGGAACCATATGGGACGCCGGGGGATCGAACCGCTGTCCGTTCCTTGGCTAGCGCTTGTAAGGCAGGCACCTTACCTCCAGCGCCACCGCCCGGCCCCCAAATCTACTTTTTCAAGTGAACAATGGAAAGTGACCTGCAAATGGTCCCAGAGGCTTTCTTTTTTTTTTTTTTTTTTTGGAGGGGGGGTTGTTACACCTGGCAGCACTCAGGAGATACTCCTGGCTCTATGCTCAGAAATTGCTCCTGGCAGGCTCGGGGGACCATATGGGATGCCGGGATTTGAACCACCGTCCTTCTGCATGCAAGGCAAATGCCTTACCTCCATGCTATGTCTCCAGTCCCTCTTCTCTTTTTCTTTTTTTTTTTTTTTTTTTTGGTTTTTGGGTCACACCTGGCAGTGCTCAGGGGTTATTCCTGGCTCTAGGCTCAGAAATTGCTCCTGGCAGGCACGGGGGACCATATGGGGCGCCGGGATTCGAACCGATGACCTCCTGCATGAAAGGCAAATGCCTTACCTCCATGCTATCTCTCCGGCCCCCAGTCCCTCTTTTCTTTTGGTTTTCAGGTAACACTCTCTGATGCTCAGGTGTTACTTTTGATTCTGTACTCAAGAATACTACTTGGAGACTGAATCTCGGGCAGTCACAAGCGAAGCAAAACACCCTACCCATTGTACTATCATCACTCTGGCCCCACCAGAGGCTTTCTACTCTCCTGTGATGGTTCCAGTAACCTGAAGGGGGTATATCATCCACTCTGCGAAACCCTGACAGAAACCATCAGATCCCGGACTCAGTCTCCCTCTGCAAAATGATGAATCCCACCCCAAACAGAACTCCCTGCAACAACTGGAGTGCAGAGCCATCGGCTGAGCTGATCCTGCCAGCTCTGTTTCACAAGCACCACCTGCAAACTGAGAAAGGGCAGAAGAGAAGCTGCACCGTTTTTTCCTTTTATTTTTTGCTGAGAACCGGCTCTCTAACCTTCAGTTCTGCCTAGACTTGCTCAAGTACCACTTTGCCTAAGGCCAACAATAAAACAAGAACTTCATTGACAACTGCATCTGCCAAGAAAAACCATGAGCACTCGGGAGGTGGCTCTAAGTCCTAGATGCAAGGCAGGAGATGGGGGTGGAGAAAGGGTATCCCAGATCCTTTCGCATGGCCACATGGTTCCTAGAGCAGCTCTGGGAATGACTGCCAAGCCCGACCCGGTGTGGCCAAAACCAGGAAAGAAATATATCTAAGCTGAAGCTATAGTCAGGCTCCTTCCATTAGAGCTGCCCATCTTTTTTCCCCCATCTGCTTTCTTTTTTTTTTTTGGTTTTTGGGCCACACCCGTTTGACGCTCAGGGGTTACTCCTGGCTATGTGCTCAGAAATCGCCCCTGGCTTGGGGGGACCATATGGGACGCCGGGGGATCGAACCGCGGTCCGTTCCTTGGTAGCACTTACAAGGCAGACACCTTATCTCCAGCGCCACCTTCCCGCCCCCCCCCCCATCTGCTTTCTTCTAAAAACAGTTCCATGGGCCGGAGCGGTGGTGCAAGTGGTAAGGAGTTTGCCTTGCACACGGCTAACCTAGGACGGACCAAGGTTTGATCCCCTGATGTCCCATATGGTCCCTCAAGCCAGGAGCGATTTCTGAATGCATAGCCAGCAGTAACCCCTGAGCATCACTGGATGTGGCCCAAAAACCAAAATGATAAAATAAAATAAAATAAAATAAAATAAAATAAAATAAAATAAAATAAAATAAAAACAGTTCCAGGGGCTGGTTGACACTGGGCTCACCCCGATACCACATACAGTTAGTTCCCCCAGCTCCTGAGGATCTGAAGAAAGTTTATGTAGCATATAGGGCAAATGTCTTGGGGTTGGTCCTGGGGAGGCTTTATTTCATAGGCATAATAGGAGCCTATGATAGGGTAGTCAGCCCCCCTATTCAAACATTGGTTCTCTTGGCAACCAACTCCCATTATTGTCTCCAAGGGCACCAGCTCATCAAAAAGACTGAAGGTGGTTGAAAATAGCATGTCACAATGCCAAGACACCTTCATTCTCTTATCATTTAGAAAACTTCAAAGGTTTCTGAAACTCTGTGCCAGGAAGAGAACATAGGTCATCTACTTATTATATATCACATCTTGGCACATGTAAAATATTCAACACATATCTTTTCTTCAAAGTTCAAGGAAACTTCAGTACCTAAAATGAAAGAGAATGAATTCTATGCAGAGGATGCCAAGCAAGAAAAAGAGCTGATGCAAAGATAAGCTGGAAAGAAAACTGGTTTGGCTCTATATTTAGGTAAGTAGAACATCAGATTAGAATGAGGAAGGCCCAAACTGTCACACATAAAAGAACAGCTACCCCTGGGGCATTCAGGGGAGGCCAGGAACAGCTAGGCAAGACAAACTCTCCTGGCATGTCAATTCTCTCTACAACCTGATGCCAAGTACTGCCTCTCTGGCTTTCACCCCCGATCTCTCGCCCAGGTTGTCCCCAAGAAAGGAGCTCACAACTTCTGTAAGCACTACTACTACCCCAACCGATGAGTGGTTATTAATGATGACCAACTGGAATCTACTTACAAATGCCAAAGCTTATTACTGTTGCCGTGAAATTGCTTCAGTAAGGGTGCTTGCTCCGCATGTACCTGATGTTGGTTTGATTCCCCAAACCACATACGGTCCTCCCAAGCCTTCCTCAGGTAATTCCTGAGCAGAGTCAGGAAATAAGTTCTAGAGCACAGCCAAAGCCAAAAGCCCCAGAACCTCCCCTCCCGCAAATTTTTTTTACCCCCTTCAACGATAACTCACAAGAAAAAATTTGTTACTATTTGTTTCACATTTCTTTTACAAAGAAGGAAGCAGAGCACCTTTCTGTTTCCAACCCTGCAATTAGTGGGCTCAAAGGCTTACTGATGACTAAAAACTAACCAACAAGGAAACATGGTAAAATAGTAAAACTTCCACTAACCCCACCCAATTGTTCTTTTATCTGAATATAGGTGTGCCAGATTTTATTAATCCAAACCCATGAATTAACCGTGCAGAATTGGGGCTTCTCATCATGGGACAAAAAAATAGTATAAGGGTTAAAGTCTTGTCCTGTACATGGTCAACCTGGTTTCTATTCCCAGTACCTCATGGTCCCCCAAAGATCTGAACCAGGAATAAGCCTGAAAAATAGTGGGGGGGGGGGTATGCAGAAAGATAGGATGTGGTTGACCCTGGCCTGATCTCTGAGCAAGATTCCTAAACCCCGAATCTAACTGGCTTTGGTCAAAAAAAATCAGAAGACGGAGAGATAGCACAGTGGCGTTTGCCTTGCAAGCAGCCGATCCAGGACCAAAGGTGGTTGGTTCGAATCCCGGTGTCCCATATGGTCCCCCGTGCCTGCCAGGAGCTATTTCTGAGCAGACAGCCAGGAGTAACCCCTGAACACTGCTGGGTGTGGCCCAAAAAACAAAAAACAAAACAAAAAAAAATTAGAAGAAAAGAAACAAGTGTTCAACCCTCAGTGCCTAACTCTCTCATCAGGCAATGCTGCAAGAATCCAGTCCTTTATCATACAGAATCACTAAACTCAGCAAAAGCATGAGGATATGTGCTCCCACAGGCCCTGAAGCAAAGGATTAGAAGGAAACTTTTCCTCAATCTCACTTCATACCTTTGCGTAGGCAGAGAACTGAACCACAGACAAAGCTTCCAGAATGCTCGCCTTGACCTTGGTATAGAACAACCTGAGAGCCTATAATTGATCTCAAGAGACGCTATTAGAAGGAGCTTTCAGAAGATGCCAAAATCTGAGAACAAAGATCACCTCAGGTATCTCAGAAATTACTCAATCACAAAAAGCAACTAAAAGATTATCTTTAACTGCGCTCCAGATGAAAAATTTCTTTCAGAACCACTTTTAATATCTAACTTGACCTAGAGAAAGATTGATCTAAGTTGTGAACTTTCTAAGTGTGAACTCATGGTTTGGAATTTATTTATTTATTTTTGTTTTCTGAGCCTCACCCAGCAGCACAGTAACAGAAGGTTACTTCTGGCTCTGTGCTCCGAAATCGGTCCTGGCAGGCTCGGTGAACCATATGGGATGCCAGAGATTAATCTGGGGTCTGTCCTCAGCCACGTGCAAGGCAAATGCTCTACTGCTGTGCTATATCTCTCCCCCCACACACATTTTTTCTTTTTGAGCTTTCAGGCTCTGTGCTCAGGGATCACTCCTGGCAGGGCATGGGGAACCAAACTTGGTGCTGGGGACTGAACTCAGGTTGGCTGAGTGTAAGGCAAGTGCCCTACCCACTGTACCATATCTCTGCCCCACATTTATTTAAAGCTACACGTGTTGTTTTTTTTTTTAATGAAGAAGGAGATGGTATTCCTAGGAGTACTGGGGCCATGCAGTGGCACACAAAACCCTCAAAAGTCATTATTAAGCTCCAGAAGAATAATGCCAAGGCATAGAGCATCTGCTTTGCAAGCATATGGTTACAAAGAGTTCAAGTCCTCAAGAGTCTCACATGTGCTGAGGATGTCCTGGCAGCTATCTGCAATCCCCAGCATCATGGCGATTTTTATCTACTGAGCACTTAGGGTCATGTAAGCACCACAATAAGGGGTACAAGTAAGCACCACTATCATGAAGTCTGACCTCTGGCAAGCACAAATGTGGTAGTGCAGCAGCTCCCAGCAAGCACCACAGCTCTGTGTTCCTAAACTAAGGGGGGGGGGGGGGGCGGAGAGATAGCATGGAGTTGAGAAGTTAAGGTATTTGCCTTGAATGCAGGACGGTGGTTCGAATTCCGGCATCCCATATGGTCCTCCAAGCCTGCCAGGAGCGATTTCTGAGTGTAGAGCCAGGAGGAACCCCTGAGCGCTGCAGAGTGTGACCCAAGAACCAAAAAAAAAAAAAAAAGAGTGCAACCAGAGAGACTGCATCATGTGGTAGGGTTCAATCTTGGTACCACAGATAGTACACTTGCCCCACAGGAAGTAATTCCTGAGCATCGAGCCATGGATGGTCCCAAAACCAAAAAAAATAAATAAATAAAAGACTGCAACCTCCAGTGAGCACATGTGCCAGCACCCAACTAATGGGCTCAAACCTGTGTCAGTGTCTGAGAACCACAACCTGATATATGAGCTCCTACAGCAAGCACCACAACTGAACACTGAATCCCTCAGCCAGACATGCATCCAACCTTGTCAATGAAGCAATTGTCTCAATCTAAATCCAAGAATTCAGCAGTTAGATGGCAAGAAGTCAAAGCAAGGGGCCGGGAAGGTGGCGCTAGAGGTAAGGTGTCTGCCTTGCAAGCGCTAGCCAAGGAACGGACCGCGGTTCGATCCCCCAACGTCCCATATGGTCCCCCCAAGCCAGGGGCGATTTCTGAGCACATAGCCAGGAGTAACCCCTGAGCGTCAAACGGGTGTGGCCCAAAAACCAAAAAAAAAAAAAAAAAAAAAAAAAAAAGAAGTCAAAGCAAGAGCAAAAAACTACGTGCTTCTGGTGTTGGGACTTCCCTAGGGTTTACCCAAGGAAATCACTACATCTAGTGATTATTATATAGTATATAACTATAGTATATTATTACAATTGAAAACAGCATAGTCAACCGGAATCTGTGGGCATATCTAAAGTCATCAACTGATTGTTCCTGGAGCCAGGGAGACTAGACAACCGGTAAGATGCTTGCCTTGTACTTGGTCAACTTGGGATATGATCCCAACACTGCATATGATCCCCTGAGTTTGTCTAAGAACAACAGGGGGTTGTCTCGCCATGCAGGACTGGGGTGCAGAGGGCCTCCCACGATGCTCATGGGAGCAGCCACACTCCCTAAGTGGGCAGAGTCAAGAGGCTACCAGCCGCACCCCAGGACTCCCTCAGAATGCGGTTTCCCACCTGCCTTGGCTCGGAATCCTTTCCATGGCTCTTGCTTCATTCTAGAATCTTCTACCTGCCTCCACTTAGGACAGGGGGTGCTGCCTCGCACCCCGACGCCTCTCCTTGCAGACTTGCAGTTCCCCCCACTGATGTCCCCCAATGCTAAGGGCGAACGTCCTGCCTAGGGAAGCAGCTGGACCTTTCAGCAGGAAATGCAGAGGAGCCAGGATACTGAGGCAGACAGGTGACAGATGGGTCATCCATGGTGACTCAGGAGCATCCTTGAGTAAAGAGCCATGAGTAAACCCTGACCATAGCCTGATATAGACCTCCCCACCGAAATTTCTTTGTTTTGTTTTAGGGTGCATATGGGACGCTGGGTATTA
Source organism: Suncus etruscus (assembly GCF_024139225.1). Lineage (NCBI taxonomy): Eukaryota > Metazoa > Chordata > Mammalia > Eulipotyphla > Soricidae > Suncus > Suncus etruscus. Next base: position 137,991,371 of record NC_064851.1, read on the forward strand.
AGTCCAGGTGGATCTCATGCAAGGAGAATGCTCTACCTACTGTGCTATCTCTCTGTCCCCTCTTCCTAATTAAAAAAAATTGGTTAGGGCCAGAGCGATAGCACAGCAAGTAGGGCATTTGCCTTGCATGTGACCAACCGGGATTCAATCCTTAGCATACCATATGGTCCCCTGAGCATGCCAGTAGTAATTTCTGAGTGCAGAGCCATGAGTAACCTCTAAACACTGCCAGGTGTGGCCCCAAAACCAAAATAAATAAAATAAAACATCATTTTTGGTGCCAGAGTGGTGGCACAGCAGTAGGGCATTTGCCTTACACATGGCTGACCCAGGACTGACCGCGGTTCGATTTCCTGATGACCCATATGGTCCCTCGAGCCAGGAGCGATTTCTGAGTGCATAGCCAGGAGTAATCTTGAGTGCACTGGGTGTGGAGCAAAAATCAAAAAGAAAAAAACAAAAACTCATCATTTTTGTTTATAAGTGCAAACACTTATACATTTTTTGCAGCAAATTAAGATAGGCCAGGTTGTAAGCTGAGCAACTATTTAGAGACTCCATCTTATTCCTTATATAGTTCTCACAGTCTCCTTTCTGGAGGTCACTGTCCCTCTCAATCATGATGTTCTCATGAGGAATGTTGAGCCAAGTCCAGATAAGGGTAGGGGAAGCCATCAGGCCCTCTGAGAAAATGCCTGGGTCATATCATGCCCAAGGACTCTTTTCTCCTTTGGAGTCAAAAGTAGCCCCTCTGGGGGCCGGAGAGATAGCATGGAGGTAAGGCTTTTGCCTTTCATGCAGAAGGTCATCAGTTTGAATCCCGGCGTCCCATATGGTCCCCTGTGCCTGCCAGGAGCAATTTCTGAGCATGGAGCCAGGAGTAACCCCTGAGCACTGCCGGGTGTGACCCAAAAAGAAACCCACAAAAAAAAAAAAAAAAAAGTAGCCCCTCTGGAAGGACTCTTTGTGTTGTTGTTGTTATTGTTTTTTGGGGGGTCACACCCCACGATGTTCAGGGGTTACTTCTGGCTCTGAACTCAGAAATCCCCCCTAACAGGCTCAGGGGACCATATGGGTTGCCTGGAATCAAACCAGAGTCGGTCCTGAGTCAGCAGTGTACAAGGCAAATGCCCCACCACTGTGCTATCTCTCTGGCCTCTGGAAGGACTCTTGGACGTCACTGTGCAAGACCCTGGAGAAGAACGACTGCCTGACCATGTCTCAGGAACCCATGGCTCATCCTCTGGTAACCCTTGACTTACTGATGCCAGAACCCTTCAGGCTGCCTGACTTTAGACTTCTAACTTACCCTACCAGCCCATTGAAATTCTTAGCCCCCATCAAAGTCCTATCAACCTGAGAGTAAATTTTTTTTTCTGGGACATATGTCTCCATCTTCTCTGGTTGGCAGTCTCCAAATAAACTTTCTTCCTGCATCCATTATTGCCTTCCAAACACTGGACTTCAAGTGAGCAATGGGGGGCCAGAGCGGTGGCGAAAGAGGCAGGGTGTTTGCCTTGCATGTGCTAACCTAAGACGGACCACAGTTCGATTCCCGGCATCCCATATGGCCTCCCCAGGCCAGGAGCAATTTCTGAGCGCATAGCCAGGAGTAACCCCTGAGTTGTCAACGGGTGCCCCCCCCCCCAAAAAAAAGTGAGCAATTGACCTTGAGATGAGAATCAGGCACTTGTCTATATCCTTGGCTAGTTCTAGGAAGTAGTTTATCTCTCTGTGTGTTCAGTTTCCTAACAGGAACCTAAAAGGTGGGGGCAGTCCCTTCCCTTTCAGGTTAAGGAAAGTGCAATCAGGCAAATTTAAAAGTTGATTACCACAGGGCCCAGAGAGATAGCACAGAGGCCTTTGCCTTTGCAAGCAGCCGATCCAGGACCAAAGGTGGTTGGTTCCAATCCCAGTGTCTCATATGGTCCCCAGTGCCTGCCAGGAGCTATTTCTGAGCAGACAGCCAGGAGTAACCCCTGAGCACTGCCGGGTGTGGCCCCAAAACCAAAAACCGAAAAAAAAAAAAAAAGTTGATTACCACAGAGTTAGGGTAGGGAGATTGGGAAAAGGAGAAGCACAAAGAACAGTTAGAGAAGACAGGCTTCAGCTGACAGTTTTCCAACTGAATCTTCTGACAAAGGTCAAGGTGCAAGATAAGCAACAGGAATTTTTCTTTCTTTATACCACTTCCATTTGAACCTGAAAATGTAGAGCTGGTCAACAAAGGAGAGTCAGCACGTTTGGAGCTGTCACATCTAAGTTTTATTAATTTTACCTAACATTACTTGGGAAAGTATTAGTTAAGGGGATAAAAGATGTGTGAATTGGAGCTGAAGACTTGCCTTGCATGTGCTGACCCTGTTTATATCCCTGGCATCCCAGATGGTCTTTTGAGCACTGCCAGGGCTAAATCCTGAGTGCTGACCAGGAGTCAGTCCTAAAGAAAGATTCATAAGCACCCCACTCCCCAACCAATTCCTGCACTGAATGAGCTGTCATTTAAAGTCTCCAACGGAACTTGAAAAACCCATCACCAACCCCAAATTACTCCTATACAGCACTTTATTATTTTTTTATTTTTGAGTTTGGGTTTCACCACACCCAGCGATACTCAAAGGTTACTCCTGGGCCGGAGAGATAGCATGGAGGTAGTGTGTTTGCCTTGCATGCAGAAGGACTGTGGTTCGAATCCTGGCATCCCATATGGTCTCCCGAGCCTGTCAGGGGCAATTTCTGAGCATAGAGCCACGAGTAACCACTGAGCGCTGCCCGGTGTGACCAAAAACCAAAAACCAAAAAAAAAAAAAAAAAAAAAAGATTACTCCTGCCTCTGCGTTCAGGAATCACTCCTGGTGGTGTTCAGATGGAACTCGGGTGCAAGGCACGCGTCTTACCAACTGTGCTATCTCTCTGGCCAAGGAAAAATATTTTAAATGGATAGTTTAAAATATAAAAAAAGAGTTTATCAATGTCAGAATTTACAGCTATCTTGGGGACAAGGTAGTTCAGGGGATGACAGCTAGCAGTGCTCAGGACCACTGCCACCTGCGCTTATTAGGAAATTATACAAGGATCAACCCGGGTCAGGCATACAAGGCAAGTACCTTTCTTTATTCGTCCCAAACTGAGTCTCTCCACCCTGCACCCAAGACAAAAGCAGGCCTGAGAATTCTCTTCAAGGTAAATCTGTAGTAATCCTCAACCTTGGTTGCAATTCACTATCACCTGCAGAACTTCTAAAATTCCAGCAGCAGGGGCCAGAGAGATCGCAGCAGGTAAAGAAAGGCCTTGTATTTGGCTGACAGGGGTTCGATACCCGCGTTCGCATATGGTCTCCAGAGCGCTGCCAGGAGTGATCCCTTAGTGCAGAACCAGGAACAACCCCTGATCATCGCTGGGGTTGTATGGCTCACTGCTGGCCCTCAAAGCAAAAAATAAAATAAATGAAATACAATCCCCAAAGCTCTTTAGGCAAGACACACGGGGCCAATCCGGCAGGGTCTGACAGGGGTCCCTCGACCTCACCAGAGCGACCCTCGGCTATTACTGGGTGTAGTCTCCAAACCAAACACAGCAAATAAAATGCTCAAAGCAAGAGCCTGCGATCCAAGCAGCGCATTTTATTCAATCCCTCGGGTTCAAAGGAGTCAGAAACCTCTCTCCGAAGCACATGCCCTTGAAACTGGAGTGTGGGCATCCGACCCCCCGCTTTCCCGTGCACATCCTCCCCTCCGCTCCCTGCAATACAGACACACAAGCCAGGTAGGTAGATGAAAGCCTGGCAGATGGAGTTTTAGCTCGCACGGCTCGGGTGGGCTCTACCGGGGGGCACAGCCCCCCGGCACCCCGCGAGGAGAGGGTGCAGACAAGTCACGATCGACGGAAACCAGTCTCCCCGGGTTAGCTTTCAGCCCCGGGGGTTCGCGCTGGGGACCCCCTTTCCTCCGGCGGCTGGGAGCGCTGGGGGCGCTGGCGATCTCCGCAGCGAGGGAGAGCGCGGGGCTGGCCGCGCGGGGCCCGGTACTCACGCAAGTTCCACCCAGCTTGTGGCTCTCCACCACGGCGGCCCTGGCGCCCAGCTCGGCCGCCCGGCGCGCGCTCGCCAGGCCGCCCGAGCCGCCCCCGATCACCAGGTAGTCGTAGGTGGCGCGGGCGGGCGGCGGTCCCTGTGTCTGTCCCGGCGGGGCCGGCTCCTGCCTGCACGCCATGGCGCGGGCACTGGCGCAGGGCGCGGGGCGCGCGGGAGCGAGGAGCAGGCGCGCGGCCCTTCTCCAGCCGGGTGCGGCGCCTGCGCTCAGCGCCCAGGGCAGCGGGGCCATGCACAAGGAAGTGCGCGGGCTCGGGGCGGGCCCCCCGGGAAGGAGCAGGCGGGCGGAGCCGCACCCCTCGGCCCTTCACTCGGCCCCGGGGATCGGGGCTCCGGAAGGCCGCTCTGCGGAATGCGGGCCGGGCGCAGAGCGCGCCCCGCCCCGAGCCTGCCCGCCTTGAGCCCGGCAGTTGGGCCCGGGGCTGAACTGGCACAACCTCTAGTACACTGCTTCTTTTTTCTTTTTGCTTTTGGGCCCCACCCGACAGCGTTCAAGGGCTCCTCCTGGCTCTGGGCACAGACATCGCTCCTAGCAGGCTTGGGGGACCATATGGGATGCCGGGATTCGAACCACCGCCCGTCCTGGGTCTGCAGCGTGCAAGGCAAACGCCCTACCGCAGGGCTAGCACTCAGCCCCAAGATATGAGATATTTATTTATTTAGTTATTTATTTAGTTATTTATTTAGGTTTTTGGGTCCCATCCGGCGGCCCTCAGGGTTACTCCTGGCTCTTGGGCTCAAAAATCTCTCCTGGCAGGCTCAGGGGATCAAATAGGGTGTCGGGATTCGAACCATCGTCCTTCCTTGGTCAGCCGCGTGCAAGGCAAACGCCCTACCGTGGCCTATCTATCTCTCCGGCCCCTAGGTATACATTTCTGAAAGCCCCAGGGGCAAGGATGGATAAACGTCTTTGGGGGCTGATTGCTTTCTTTCACCGGATCTTTCCGGAAAGGGCACCTGTGCCACATTGTCAGTGGCGTCCACTCTTTCTAGAGAAAGGGAAATTTAGTCTCGATTTGGGGTGTTTTTCTGGAGTATGGGGTTTGAGTCACCTTAGACTCTTCTGCTTAGGGCTTACTCCTGGCTCCATCACTAGGATCATTCATTCCTACCAGTCTGTATGTGGTACTGATTCTCCTGCAAGGCCAGCAGCTTAACCCCTATACTAATTCTCTAGCCCTCGCTGGGGTATTTTTCTTGAGAATGACCACCCTGGATGGTGGTCAGAGGTGCCTGGGATGGAACCCTGCACTCAAAGGGAATATACCAGCTCTTTAGGTTATCTCTCAGACCTGCTCTATTTGGATAAAATAGAATAAACGGGGTGGTGGAGGTATTGCTTCTTTTTAAATCCCGACTGTTGGGACCCGAGTGGTAGCACAGCGGTAGGGCTTTTGCCTTGCACGTGGCCGACCTAGGACAGATATAGGTTCCATCCCTGGCAGGCATCCCATATGCCACCACCACCCCCCAGCTTGGCAGGAGCGATTTCTGAGCGCAGAGCCAGGAGTAACCCCTAAGCGCCGCCAGGTGTGGTCCCCAGAAAAAAATAAAATAAAATAAATGAAATCCCGAGTGTTGATTTCAAGACCCTAAATTGCACCAAAACAAAACTCCTTCCAGGGGTCAGAGATGGGACCCACCCATTAGAGTTTGATTCTCACCATAACCCCCCTCACAAACCCTCTTCTTCAGCTTTCATGTTGTGAGATACATGTTGTTTGGCAAATATTAAGAATAACGGGGGTGGGGAGCCACAGATGAAGCATAAAGATAAGAGAAGCAGGAATCGAAGCAATAGCACAGCAAGTTGGATATTTGCCTTGTACAGGGCCAATCTGAATTCCATCTCCGGCATCCCATAAAGTTCCCTGAGCCTGCCAGGAGTAATTTCTGAGGGTAGAGCCAACATGAGCGCCACCAGGTGTGGTCCAAAAACAAAAAAGAAAAGAAACAGGAGAGCTCAATATGGCTGGGTGCAAGTTTTGCATGCAGGCCACCAGATAGATCTTAGTTCTATCATGGCCCCCAGATTACTGCTTAAAATAGCTCCCTATCGGAGCTAGAGTGATAGACAGCAGGAAGGGCATCTGCCTTGCACATGGCCAACCTGGGTTCAATCGCCAGCATCTCATATGGTCCCCTGAGCCCTCCAGGAGTGATTCCTGAGTGTGCAAGTCAGGAGTAACCCTTGAGCACCACCAGGTGTGGCCCCCAAACCAACTCCCTCCCCCCACAAAAGTCCATGCACGCACACATGCACAGCTTCATAGCACAGAGCTTGGTGTAATTCCTGAGCACTGGGGGATGTGGCCTCCAAACAAAAAATAGGGTAGAGATGGAGATACAATGTACTTTATTCTAAACTGTAGAATGTAATGTAACTAGCTATAAAAGCAGAACTAAAAGTAGCTATATGTAACTAGTCAATACCCACGTCAATGACTTAAGTCATTGAATGCTTTGAATTTGTAGGCGAGAACTCACAATTTGGTAGTCCCTGCTGTTACCTGCAAAGCAGAGAGCACTAGAGTTCATGAACTGGGCTCAGAATAGAGCAAAGTAATGGGCATCAGTGCCCATGGAGTGAGGTTTTTCTAGACCTCGCCCCTTCTCTAATGAAATAAATCACATCCATAAGGAAGAAGGGAAATTTCTTTCCTGCAGAATGGCATGTAAATAATGTTGAAAGAACTACAGAGAAGGGAACATAAATTCAACTTGCAATTGTCATTTTTGGAAGAGATTTTTTTTTTTGGGGGGGCACACCCATTTGATGCTCAGGGATTACTCCTGGCTATGTGCTCAGAAATCGCCCCTGGCTTGGGGGGACCATATGGGACACCAGGGGATCGAACCACGGTCCGTTCCTTGGCTCACGCTTGCAAGGCAGACACCTTACCTCTAGCGCCACCTTCCCAGCCCTGCAATTGTAATTTTTATATTTGTGTTTTAACCATCAATGAATACTAAGACCTCTGGATAAAAGTTTGAAGGAAGGGGATTGATCGGAGCAGTAGGGCATTTGCCTTGCATGCGGCCAACCCAGGACAGACCCTGTTTCAATTCCTGGCATTCCCCGAGCCTGCCAGGAGTGATTTCTGAGTGCAGAGCCAGGAGTAACCCCTGAGTGCCACTGGGTGTGACTCAAACAAAAAAAGTTTGAAGGATGAGGGTCGGAGTGAGGGTGATAATATAGTGGGCAGAGAGTTTGCCTTGCATGTGTACAATGAGGTTGAATCCATAGCATCCCATCTGGTCACTGAACAGGCATAGTATAATATCCAATTGATGACAATGGCCTAGGCTATTTGAGTTCCCATGGCCTCTCTTCCCCTTGATTCCCTGGCAGCTTTCCTGATAACCTTCCTGTTTCACATTTTCCCTAAAGATTTCACCACTTTCAGGGCTGGAGTAATAGCACAGTGATAGGTCATTTGCCTTTCATGTGGCAGATCCAGAATCCTGACGTCCCATATGGTCCCCCTAGCCAGGAGCGATTTTGGAGTGCATAGCCAGAAGTAGCCCCTGAGCGTCACAAGGTGTGGGCCCCCCCCCCCAAAAAAAAAAGATTTGACCACCTTAGATGTCTTTAAAGGAGAGTGTAAGTGTAACTTCTTCAAGCTGGCAAAGGACTTTAGGCTCTACATATAAAAATGGGTGAAATCTCATGCTATCTTAGCTTGTAATGATGGCACAGGCAATTGACTGGTTCAGGTTTGCAGTTATGAACATCTGAAAAAGATCAGATCAATTAAACAGTCCTATTACTTAAACTGATCAGGCCCTGGAGCAGTAAATAGTCCTGATTATCCCTAGGACAGAGCAGTAGAAGATGCTCCCTCTGGGATGATGACACAAAAGTTAAGCAACAGAAACCAAAGCATCATAGCACTATACCTGTTCCCTGAGCATTTTTGGCATCTGTGTGAGGTCACGCTGCCAGCATTCCTCAGGATAAGCACTTTAGTGTTACAGGTGTTGCCTAAAGAAGAGGCCCAGGAATTCCACTAGGCTCAATACAGCAGATAAAACTCAGCTCTGGGGTCAGAGCTTTTACCTTGCATGTGGCCGATCCAGGACAGACCTGAGTTCAAATCCCAGCATCCCATATGGTTCCCCAAGCCTTCGAGGAGCGATTTCTGAGTACAGAGCCAGGAGTAACCCCTGAGTGCCACAGGTGTAACCCCCAAAACAAACAAACAAACCCACCCACACAGCTTTGAGCTACTTCCTGCTCAGCCTAAATTCTCCCTGGTATGGTTCTGGCTTCTACTATCCTATTCAGACTAGTGATAACATGTATAACTTTTAGTTTCTTCGTGACTAGTCTGTTACAATTAGTAAGTATACTTTAATATGGGTTATCTAAGAGGAGTAGGCATTAAGTTAAGCCCCCTAGAATGCATTTAATTAGTCATTTACAGGGAAAAAAGTTTTTCTCTCCACGTTCACCTTGAATCTTGCCAGATGGCTGAATAAACTTGGCTTGTTCCTTTGCATGAGGAGTAATCCCCACTACAGAGAGGAAAACTTCTTGCTTGTATTTAATTTTTGTTTAACTTTATTGATTGATTGATTAGTTTGGGGCCACACCTATCAGTGTTCAGGGGTTACTCCAGACTCTGCACTCAGAAATTGCCCCTGGCAGGCTGGCAAATCATATGGGATGCTGGGAATTAAACTGGGTCCTTCCTGGGTCTGCCACATGCAAGGCAAATGCCCCACCGCTGTGCTATTTCTCCTGTCCCAATTATACATTTTATTTATTTTTTATTATTAATTAATTAATTTATTTATTTTGGTTTTGGGATCACACCTGGTGGTGCTCAGGGGTTACTCCTGGCTTTATGCTCAGAAATCGCTCCTGGCAGGCTCAGGGGACCATATGGGATGCGGGAATTCGAACCACCGACCTTCTGCATGAAAGGCAAATGCCCTACCTCCTGCATGTCTTGTCTCTGCCCCCTCCCCAATTATGCATTTTAAATCCCATTTGAAAAAACTAAAGCTCCAATCCTCTCTATCTCTTTGGTTTTTGGGCCACACCCAGTGATGCTCAGGGGTTACTCCTAGCTATGTGCTCAGAAATCACTCCTGGCTGGGGGACTATATGGGACGCTGGGGGATCAAACCAGGGTTCGTTCCTAGGTCAGCTGTATGCAAGGCAGCCCCATCGCTGCACCACCGTTCCGGCCCTAACAGTCCAATTTTCTGAGAGCACTGTAACATGAGTCTAGAGCTTCTTTTCCATATAATTCTCTATGCAAAAGAATTAGATCATTTCTAATTTAGAGTTATACTAATAAAAATCCAGTTTGACCATACAATTTTTTCTTTTGTTTTGTTTTGTTTTGTTTTTAGGGCCATACCCATTGATGCTCAGGGGTCACTCCTGACTGTGCGTTCAGAAATTGCTCCTGGCTTGGGGGATCATATGGAACGCCGGGGTGATTAAGAATTGCCTGTGTCCCATGTACTTACTTGCTTTTAATTGAGGTAACACAATAGTAAATTTTAATTTGCTTTTGTTTTTGTGGGGGTTAAGCCAGACCTGGCAGTGCTCAGGGCTTACTCCTTGCTCTGCTCAGGGGAATCACATGGGGTACTGAGAATTGAACCTGGGTCAACCACATGCAAGGTAAGTACTTTAACCATTGAACTATCTCTTGGGCTGTACCATAGTGCAAATGTTTTGTTCTAAGTATGCAATGTAAATAAATACATTGTACCACCAGTGGTTTTAGGTCCCTTGGCTGTTTTGGCCATTTTTATACTACAAAAATAATTAAACAGATAAAATAAATAGTTTAGGTAGATATTGCATGACCTGAAAAACCTAAAATCCAGTTGATTATTTGCGGAAAATGTTTCCAGATTTTTTTTTAGGCGACCAGCTAGGATTTGGGTCTGCTGAAGCCTGCATGTCTTGGATCGTGACTCATGGATCTTCTAGTTCCCCAATCTGATACAGCCTGGCTCCAAGTACAACCTCCCTGCCCCATGCACATGTGCAGCTTGAGTTTCAAGCAGATTTCTGGAGATTTTATTTTGCCTGATTCCCTTATCTCTCAACTCTGCACTACCTACCCCCACCTTCTGTAGTCTCACTAAATGCTCTTTTCTATTAACTGGCCCCACAAACTGAATGTTTCCATGCATCATTTTCTTTTTGTTTCTTTGTTTTTTGGCCACACCCAGTGATACTCAGGGGTTACTCCTGGCTCTGCACTCTGGAATTATACCTGGCAGTGTTCAGGAGACCATATGGAATAAAGGAGATTGAACCTTGATTGGCCATATACAAGGCAAGTGCTCTACTTGCTGTACTATTTCTCAAGACCTATGCAGCATTCTTTCTAAGGAAACAGGCTTAAGTATACTGTGACAGGAGATGAGATGCAGATCTACAAGCTAACGCTCATTAAGATAGATGGTGGCTGGGCTAGAGGAGTAACCCAATGGACAGAGTACTGTTTTGATGAGGAGACCCCTGCTTGAGTTCCAGCACTGCATGGGTCCCTGAGCATAGAGCTCCAAGTAGTCTCTAAACACCACCAGGTGTGGACTAGACTCCACTCTCCCCCACAAAATAAAAAAGATTGGCTATATCCTCAATGACATCAAGTTCTTCATATTCCTCACCTGAGATCAAGTACAAATTGTGTGAAATAAGGAGGATCTTTGTGGGCACTACAGGAGTTCTTTACTCAGGGGTTGATCCACAGCTATCAAGATCCTGCCCTTGGGATGTCCTTGGGATTCACATTGAATTGAAATAAAATGACTCAAGGCCACACTGAACCTATGTGTTAGGTTACACCTTATTTTACCCAAAACAAAAATCATCCCTCGTTTCTTTGTATGTTTGCTTACAACAGGATTTATCCCAAAACAGAGATTGTCTTACTTGTAAACTTGGGTGGGACTGGCTCAGGCTAGCCTGAGCTATCTGTCCTTACTGCCCCACCCAGGGGTGGTCTCTGTACCCAATAAAAACAGCAGTTCTGGCAGGCAGTTTGGTGGAGATGCTAGGTAGAAGACTGCCAGAATATACGTGGTTCACCTCAGCCTGGTATGTATTATTTCATATGGGATTCCTGATTGATTTGGGGTTGGAGATAATTGCGTGGGGTGATTTTACATCTGTGTATGGTGACTGTAGGGAAGAGACTCATCTGGGAAGAACAGGTGTGGTCACCAACAGATACAGCCTGGACTTTTGTTTATTTTCTGGGGTCAGGGGTATATCAGGATGGCCTCAGGTGCTACTCCTGGCTCTGTGCACAGGGATCACTCCTTGTGGTCTTAGGGACCATAGGAAGGAAGTGCTGAGGATTGAGCCAAGGTCTACTGCATGTGAGTCTCAATCCCATGAGCCGCAAAAGGCCCTCCATACATTTTGTGGCCCTGCCCTAGAGGAATCTTTTTTTGTTTTGTTTTGTTTTAGTTGTTTGGATCACACCCTCCAATATTCAAGGTTTACTACTGACTTTGCACTCAAGGATTACCCTGACTTTGCCTCCTGCGGCCCCCAGGTAAATTGAGTTTGAGACCCCTGAAAAGGAAGTGCCTTAATCACCCCTCCTCATTTTGGTTCTTTTAATTTTTTGCTTTATGGCCATATCTGGTGGTGCTCAGGGTTTACTCCTGGCTCTGTGCTTAGGGATCACTCCTGGCAGACTCAGTGGTGATTATTCGGGGGTCCAGGTATTGAACCTGGCCTTACAGTTTCCTGGCTCTTTTGATGTCATCCTGGCAATAACTCTCATTTTTGTGATTGCCAAAGGGAAAAATACATGGTCTCATTGCTGGAGAAATGAGATCAGCACCCACACAGCAGCTTTTGATGTGACAATAGCTGGATGAAAGAGTTTTTGTTACCTGTATAAATTAGTAATGATTTTGTTGTTCTTGATTTTTATTAAATTTTTTGTTTTTGTTTTGGGCCACACCCAGCAGCACTCAGGTTACTCCTGGCTCTGCACTCAGAATTTGCTCCTGGCAGGCTCGGGGACCATATGGAATGTCAGGGATTAAACCTGAAACCGTCCTCAGTTGGTGGTGTGCAAGGCAAACACCCTACCACTGTGCATGGCCACACAACTTTATTCTTTTTAAAACTTTTTTTAGGGGTGGGTGGGTTTGGGCCACACCCAGAGCCACTCAGGGGTTACTCCTAGCTTTGCCCAGAAATCTGCTCCTGGCAGGTTCCGGGGACTATATGGGATGCCAGGAATCGAACCCGGGTCCATCCCTGGTCAGCTGTGTGCAACGCAAACGTCCTACCACGGTGCTCTCTCTCCGGCCCCAAATCTACTTTATTAGAAGTGCATGCATGTATCGGGGCCGGAGAGATAGCATGAAGGTAAGGCGTTTGCCTTTCATGCAGAAGGTCATCAGTCTGAATCCCGGCATCCCATATGGTCTCCCGAGCCTGCCAGGAGCGATTTCTGAGCGTGGAGCCAGGAGTAACCCCTGAGCGCTGCCGGGTGAGACCCAAAAACCAAAAACCAAAAAAAAAAAAAAAAAAAAAAAAAGAGTTGACATAGACGATTATAGCACATTTGTTTCCAGGTAAGTGGGAGACGTCATTAAAAAAAAAAAAAAAAAAAAAAAAAGGAGGGCCCGGAGATAGCACAGCGGCGTTTGCCTTGCAAGCAGCCGATCCAGGACCAAAGGTGGTTGGTTCCAATCCCGGTGCCCCATATGGTCCCCCGTGCCTGCCAGGAGCTATTTCTGAGCAGACAGCCAGGAGTCACCCCTGAGCAATGCCGGGTGTGGCCCAAAAACAAACAAAAAAAAAAAAAGAGAGAAAAAAATACAGCAACAAACAAATCTGTGAAAATCATTGCATCTCCGATGAGATCATTAAGTCGTTGGAAGGTGTAGGAAGTAAGCTCTTGTTGCGAGCTGCCCATTTGCTTTTCTGGGGGCAAACTCAGTTGCTGACAGAATTGAATTTCCCCCCAGGTCTCCAGGCAGAGTGGGGGCTAGATCTGAAAGAAAGCGTTGTGCAAGGAAGACTGAGCCGCCTGGAGAACAGGTGGAAGGGTGAGAACCTCGACATCAAGGGTTTCCTTCACAGAGCAGCAGCTTGGCCCGAGGAGAGAATCCCTTGTAGTCAGACACTTTGGAAAGCCAACACACGCCTGGGCCTGCCTCACACGGCCTCCCTTTCCACTAAGGGGGACGCCGTGAAGCCTCGCCCCGGGGTTCTGAGAAACGGTCAGGATTCTTTGCGTTTCTTCTTAGGGGTCCGCTGCAGATTATGAGCTCCCGGATGCGGATGTTTAAGGATTCTCCCCCCACAACGCTCGGATCCCATAGAGAAGCCCTCAGCGCTCCCTCCGAGAGAAGGCGCCACCGGAAGAGGCGGGACTGCCGCTCACTTCCGGTTTCTTGCGGGACATCATGGTTTCTCGCGGCGTTGTAGGCATTTGCCTCCTCTCGGCACTGCCCCTCTTGTGTCTGGAGCTCCGGCGTGGGATTCCAGACCTAGGTGCGTGAAGGTTTCTTCTTCGGCTTTCTCGCCCTTAGCCTTCTTGTGATGTTACGTAGAAGACCGTTTGTCGGGTGCGTCGCGACAGGACGATAGGACTACAATTCCCATAATGCACCGCGCCCTAGGTCATTTTCGCTTTTCGGGTGCGTCGCGACAGGACGGTTATGACTATGATTCCCAGGATGCACCGCGCATTCAGACCACTTTCGGTTCTAAGTTCTTGGGGGAAGGGGAGGGAAGTGGGAGGAGGAAAGGAAAGGGAGAGACAGAGGCAGACACTGAAACAGAGACAGAGGCAGGCTGAAGGCACAGAAACATAGACATTACTTTTAAATTACATCAACAAACGGCTTGATGTTAATATAAGCCTTCTGAGGAATGTAAGCAGAAGTTGAAAAAAAATGTGTTGGGGTGAAATTAAGAAAAAGAAAAAAGGGCCCGGAGAGATAGCACAGCGGTGTTTGCCTTGCAAGCAGCCGATCCAGGACCAAAGGTGGTTGGTTCGAATCCCGGTGTCCCATATGGTCCCCCGTGCCTGCCAGGGGCTATTTCTGAGCAGACAGCCAGGAGTAATCCCTGAGCATCGCCGGGTGTGGCCCCCCCAAAAAAAACCAAAAAAAAAAAAAAAAAAGAAAAAGAAAAAGAAAAAAGAAGACCATTGTGACTGGATCAGAAAGACCAAATTGGGAGAAACTCAAGATAATAATAATAATAATAATTATTATTATTATTATTTTATTCTGCTATTAGCCTCCCCTGCTGTACTCTCACCAGCCCCAATATTCATATTTTTAGCAGGAACTGCTAGTTGAATTCCCCAAAGGGGAAAGTTGATGGATGTGTCAACTGTTCCGCTTACCTGGACTGTATTTTTGCACCTATATTGAGAGTGTTCCCTATTTTCTACATTATTATTACTTTTATAATATTGAATTATTTAAAAAAAAAATATATATATATATATATATTTTTTTTTTTTGGTTTTTTGGTTTTTGGGCCACACCCGGCCGTGCTCAGGGGTTACTCCTGGCTGTCTGCTCAGAAATAGCTCCTGGCAGGCACTGGGGACCATATGGGACACCGGGATTTGAACCAACCACCTTTGGTCCTGGATCCGCTGCTTGCAAGGCAAACGCCGCTGTGCTATCTCTCCGGGCCCAATATTGTGTTTTTTTTTTTTTAATTTAATATTTATTTTGATCATAGTGGTTTACATATTGTTGACAATAATTATTTTAGGTACATATTTACATAAAATCAGGGGGGATTTCCATCACCAATTTGTCCTCCCTACACCTCCGTTTTTGTCCTGCCTCCCATATGCTCTTCCCTCACCCTTAGGGCTGCCAGAATATGTTGTTCCCTCTGTATCTAGCCTAATACTTAGTAGTCTTGCACTTGTTTGGTCCTGGTGCCTCCCTTTAAAATATTGTTTTTTAATTGAGACACTCTGAGATACACAGTTATTAAGTTGCAGTCATAGTGTACTACACTGGCCCCTTTCCTAGTGTTACTCTTCCCTTCTCGTCACCAGTTTCCCTCCACCACCCCCAGGCTTTCTGTCTGTCTGTGTCTGTCTGTCTGTCTGTCTGTCTCTGTCTGTCTGTCTCTTCTCTCTCTTCCTCTTTTCCTCTTTGTAGGCACTGTGGCATGCAATTCTGCTATTGGAAGGGTGCCATGCATCTCATTTTATCTTCTTTCAGCACCCAGTTCTTGTCCAGTGTGATCATTCCCAACTATCATTGTCATAATGGTTCCTTCTCTACCCTAACTGCACTCTCCTCCTATTTGGGGAAAGCTTCCTACCATAGACAAGCCCTCTTGGCCTTTGTTTATATTTGTTTTTGATTATTCTCATACTATGGTTACTTTTTTAAATATCCCTTAAATGAGTGTGATCATTGTATGTCTTTCTTCCTATGACTCATTTCACTCAGCATATTCTTCCAATACATTTTTACTTGTACTTAAATAAAATATTGTAAGTTTGCTTTTCATGTTTTTTCCCTCACTTAAATTTCTTTTTTTTTTTTTTTTTTTTTTTGGTTTTTGGGCCACACCCGTTTGATGCTCAGGGGTTACTCCTGGCTTTGCGCTCAGAAGTCACTCCTGGCTTGGGGGGACCATATGGGACGCCGGGGGATCGAACCGAGGTCCGTCCTACGCTAGCGCTTGCAAGGCAGACACCTTACCTCTAGCGCCACCTTCCCGGCCCCATCTCCTCACTTAAATTTCTCTGCACATGAACTCAAGAAAAGGAACACAAAAAAAATCAGCATAATTGAAAGTTTTTCACTTAAGTGCTGCATGCAGAACAAATAAGTCTAGTTCTTTTGTATTTTGATATGACACCTGGCAGATTGTTTGCTTGTTAGAACAAAAGGAACATAAACCTCACAATTCAGCACTGGAAGTATTAAATGACTGAGATTTGGGAAAGGGAGGTTTCTAGCAAATTGAGCTATTTCTTTGTTCCCACAATTTTTTGTTTGTTTGTTTTTGGGACATACCTGGTTGTGTGCCCAGATGTTACTTACTGGCTCTGCACTTAGGAATCACTTTGGGCTGGCTTGGTGGACCATATGGGATGCTGGGGATCGAACCTAGCTCTGACACATTGAAGGCTAATGCTCTGCATGCTATATTATTGCTCCAGCCCAGGCCCCACAATTATTTTTTATTTTTTATTTTTTGGCCCCACAATTATTAATTATGTGGATACTATTATCTTCTCTGCGCAGAAGAAAATTTGTATTTAGGGTTTTTCTCTCCTGGACTTCAGTCCTTCCCTGGGCACCGGTCTAGGTGGACTCTATAGGGGTCAACAGGCTTTCCCCCTATCTCTCCCTACACTAATGGGAATGCACTCTGGGAGGAGGGCAGGCTGTTCTAGCACTGGTTTATGTTGGGACAGTCAGTGGATATTTTTTTTCCTTGTTTTCATATTGATAGTATTGTATGCATATATTCTATATATCCATAATATCCATCTTGTATTGTGACCTTGATACTGCCTTTCAAAGCTCATTTCTTTTTTTTTTTTTTTTTTTTTGGGTCACACCCGGCGTTGCTCAGGGGTTACTCCTGGCTGTCTGCTCAGAAATAGCTCCTGGCAGGCACGGGGGACCATATGGGACACCGGGATTCGAACCAACCAACTTTGGTTCTGGATTGGCTGCTTGCGAGGCAAACACCGCTGTGCTATCTCTCCGGGCCCCTCAAAGCTCATTTCTAATATTTTACTGCCTCAGTCCCAACCCTTACTTCCCCCCATCTTCCCATGTAGGTGCAGCTAATGACATGAAGCTCACCACATAGAGTGATAAGTGCAGTTAGAGAAATAACTACACTGAAAACTATCATAACAATGTGAATGAATGAGGGAAAAAGAAAGCCTGTCTCGAGTACAGGTGTGGGTGGGGTGGGGAATAGGTAGATCTGGGAAATTGGTGGTAGGAATCCTGCACTGGTGAAGGGGGGTGTTCTTTACATGACTGTAATCATACAACTACAATTTTATTTGTAATCACGGTGTTTAAATAAAGATAAAAGAAAATTTGTATTTTATAAATTCATGCATTGTTGATAGTTCTATTTATAATATAAACTCCTTTGAATCATATCTATGGTTTTTGGGTTTTTTTTTTTGTTTTTGTTTTTGGGTCACACTAGGCAGCACTCAGGGGTAACTCCTGGTTCTACACTGAGGAATTGCTCCTGGCAGGCTTGGGGGACCATATGGAATGCTGGGAATCTAACCACCGTCCTTCCGTATGCAAGGCAAACACCCTGCCTCCATGCAATCTCTCTGGCCCATATCTATGTTCTTATGTTTCAAATATTCTAGGATTTTGTTTTCTCTAGGATTGTTTTGTGAAAACTATTTCTGATGATGATCACTACTAATTTTAGCATGGGGGAGCTATGAAATTATAGTATTTATAGTATAATCTATTTGTTATTTGGTAGTATCAAGAGAAGTGAATTTTTTTGTTTGTTTTTGGGTCATACCTAGAGGCACTCAGGGGTTACTCCTGGGCTCTGAGCTCAGAAGTCACTCCTGGCAGGCTCGGGGGACCACATGGGATGCCTGGAATCTAAATAGAGTTCTTCCAGTGTTGCTTGCAAGGCAAATGCCCTACTGCTGTGCTATTGCTTTGGCCCCAAGAGAAGTGAATTTTAATTCTCCTCTGCCCCCAAATTGGTGTTCAGGACTTACTCCTGACTCTGAGCTGAGGAATGAATCCTGGCAGGGCTCAGGGACCATATGGGATGCCAGAGATTGAATATAGGTTAGCCACATGCAAGGCAAGCACCCTGCCCTGCTGTACTACTGCTCTGGCACTAACTTTTTCTTTTTTATCTTTTAAGGAATTAAGGATCTAATTTTGCTGTGTGGCCGGATTTTCTTACTACTTGCTCTTCTTACTTTAATTATTTCTGTGACTACCTCATGGCTAGACTCTTTTAAAAAATCTTCTCCAGTTTATCTGAAAGGTAAGTTTATTATTTATGCTTTCTTATACTTTTCTACTGTTTCTTCTTTATTTGTTCTAGTACTTTTCACAATATTCAACATTTTACTGGGCTAGAGAGAGCAGAGAAGGTAAGATACTTATCCTACATGATCCTAGTTTGATCCCTGCCATAGCCTATGGTTCCTTGAGCAGCTCTAGGAGAGATTCCTGAGCACAGGGCAAAGAGTAAACTTGCTGTTTGAGATGCATAATACATTTTTTGTTTTGCTCAGGGTCATTCTGATAGTACTGGGCTGTGAGGGTGAGCAAGCAGTAATAGAGACCAAACTTGGGCTTCCCACATGCAAAGCATGAATTCAGTCCATTGAACTGAACTCCATTGGACATCTTTTGAATTATTTTACCTAACGTTGGTTCAGTCACTTTTTTTTTCTTTTTTGGTTTTTGGGCCACACCCTGTGACGCTCAGGGGTTACTCCTGGCTATGCGCTCAGAAGTCGCTCCTGGCTTGGGGGGCCATATGGGACACCAGGGGATCGAACTGTGGTCCATCCAAGGCTAGCGCAGGCAAGGCAGGCACCTTACCTCTAGCGCCACCGCCCGGCCCCGGTTCAGTCACTTTTAACAGATGTTCAGCATTGGGGCCAGAGCAATAGCACAGCGAGTAGGGCATTTGCCTTGTACGCAGCTGACTCGAGTTCAGTCCCTGGCATTTCATACGGTCCCTGAGCTTGTCAGGAGCGATTTCGGAGTGCAGAATCAAGAGTGACCCCTGAGTGCTGCTGGATGTGGCCCAAAACAAAACAAAGGGCCCAAAAAAAAAAAAAAAGATGCAAGCATTCTGGGCCCGGAGAGATAGCACAGTGGTGTTTGCCTTGCAAGCAGCCGATCCAGGACCAAAGGTGGTTGGTTCGAATCCCGGTGTCCCATATGGTCCCCGTGCCTGCCAGGAGCTATTTCTGAGCAGACAGCCAGGAGTAACCCCTGAGCACTGCCGGGTGTGACCCAAAAACCAAAAAAAAAAAAACAAAACATTTAGGGCCGGAGAGATAGCATGGAAGTAAGGCGTTTGCCTTTCATGCAGGAGGTCATTGGTTCGAATCCCGGTGTCCCATATGGTCCCCCGTGCCTGCCAGGAGCTATTTCTGAGCAGACAGCCAGGAGTAACCCCTGAGCACCGCTGGGTGTGGCCCAAAAACCAAAAAAAAGAAAAGAAAAGAAAACAAAACAAAACAAAAAACGGAGATGTTCAGCATGTCCCTCTCCTTCCTGGAACCTAGACCTGTTGCTTTCATGATCAAGTCTGAGGTTGATAGTAGCATTCCTCATGTTACCTTGTATGCATTTGTAGGCTCTCAGTCTGGAGTTGCCCTGGTGTTCATGGGTCTGAAGAAAAAAATCCACAGTATTTTTTTGGTGATAAATTTTTCCAAAACTATAATATTAATACATGGCAAAGAGGTTTTGTTTCAATGGCCTGAGTAATAATACAGCATGGAGAGCTCTTGCCTTGTATTTTACTGACCCAGATTCTATCCCTGGCATCCCATATGATCCCCCAAGCACCATTTTATTTTATTTTTGTTTTAGGGTTACACCTGACAGCAATCAGGGGTTACTTCTGGCTCTATGCTCAGAAATCGCTCCTAGCAGGCTCGGGGAACCATATGGGATGCTGGGATTCAAACCACCATCCTTCTGCATGCAATTCAAACACCCTCCCTCCATGCTAACTCTCCAGCCCCCAAACACTATTTTGAATGCAGAGCTAGGAGTAAACCCTGAACACCACTAGATATGACCAAGAAAAAGTTTCGTTTCAAAGCACTGGTTCAGTGTTTGGGGATTTGTTCCCAGTGGTGCTTAGGGAACCAGGCTATACTGGGCATCAAACCTAGGGCTCCTGTATGCCAAGTATGTGCTCATAGGCCTGAGATTATAACTTTTGTTGTTTAATTCTTTTGTTTTGAGTCCATGCCTGGTGGTGCTCAGAGGCCTATTCCTGGTAGCTCTAGTTAGTTTTTATGGGACCATGTGGTTATAGGGAGCAAATCTGGTGTTGGCCACATGCAAGGCAAACACCCTCACCTCTGCACTGTCTCTCTGGATCCTTTTTTTTTTTTTGGTTTTTGGGTCACACTTGGGGGTGCTCAGGGGTTACTCCTGGCTGTCTGCTCAGAAATAGCTCCTGGCAGGCACGGGGGACCATATGGGACACCGGGATTCGAACCAACCACCTTTGGTCCTGGATCGGCTGCTTGCAAGGCAAACGCCGCTGTGCTATCTCTCCGGGCCCGTCTCTCTGGATCCTTGTTGTGGATTTTTTTTTTTTAAATTTTTTTTTGTTTTTCAGGCCACACCCATTTGATGCTTAGGAGTTACTCCTGGCTAAGCACTCAGAAATTGCCCCTGGCTTGGGGGGACCATATGGGACGCCGGGGGATCGAACTTCGGTCCTTCCTTGGCTAGCACTTGGCTAGCACCACCTCGCCGACCCCTGTTTTTTTAATTTTTATTGTTGGCATGTATCTCTGTTATTGTTGGCATGTTATTTTATTGTTGGCATGTATTATTATTGTTGTTGTTATTGTTATTATTATTATTGTTTTGGGTCCATACCTGGTAGTGCTTAAGTAGTTATTCCTGGCTCAGCACAAAGGAATCACTCCTGGTGGACTTGGGAGACTATATAGGATGCTGGGAGGGGCTGGTGTGATAGCATGGTGGGTAGGATCTTGCATGTAGCCAACCTGGGTTCGAAGTCTGGCATTCCATATAGATCCCCGTGCCTGCCAGGAATAATTTCTGAGCCTGGAGTAAGCCCTGAGCGGTGCTGAGAGTGGCCTAAAAAACAAAACAAAACAAAACATATTAGATGCTAGGAATCAAACCCGATTTGGCCTTATTCACTGTGTTATCATGCTGCCCCCTCATTTTCATTGCTTGAGTAATTTCTGAGCTCAGAGCCTGGAGTAAGCCCTGAGCGGTGCTGAGAGTGGCCTAAAAACAAAACAAAACAAAACAAAACATATGAGCTGCTAGGAATCAAACCTGGTTTGGCCTTATTCACTGTGTTATCATTCTGGTCCCTCATTTTCATTGCTTGAAAAAAGAATTATCTTTCTCAAAATGCTAAAGTCCTACAGACTATTTTCAGATAAAATAATGTTCAATTCATTGATATTTGGAAATTAAAAAAAACTTTTTATATTTTGATGTCATAGAAGAAGAAGAGGAGAATGAGAAAAAGCAAAAACTTGTGAGGAAAAAGCAACAAGAGGTACAGGGTGAGAAGGTAAAACAGAATTGTTTAAATATGTATTCCTAGAATACCAGCTATCTAGAGCATTTAGTTTTTACCTATTTAATTTTAATTTTATAACTATTATTTTTTTGGTTTGTTATTTGGAGCACATCCAACAGTGCTTGCTTATGGCTTACTCCTGGCTTTATGTTCAGGGGTCACTCCTGGCAGACTCAGATAACCACACGGGTTGCTGGAGATTGGACCCACGTTGGCCACTTGTAAGGCAAGCACTCACTAAACTGTCTCTCTAGCCATAATTTAGATGGAGAGGGGAGGGAAGAGACGAGACCTCCAAGAGTAATTGGAGGGATGTGGCATGTTCGAGATTCCAAATGAAATGTGCATCTCTCCAGTTTGATAATTAATATAAAGTTGAAGGAAAGTACACATAGAATAAAACCACCGTATTTATTGTTTTGAACAGGCCAGCAGATACAGAGAAACTGTTTTAAAACCGCAGCAAGAAATGAAATTGAGGAAAATGGAAGAGCGCTTTTATCAGATGTCTGGTGAAACCTGGAAGCTAGGCAGTGGTCATAAGCTCGGGGTTAGAAAATGTTATCGTTATTTTGAATTCTGCTCATTGCATATGCTTCCTTTTACATGTGTTGATTTAAAAAACTTGAGATTTTGAAGATGGGAAGTGATGGTAAGCACGTGTGGTTAGTAGCACAGACTGTTCATTAACAGTGATTGTTTCTCAATTTTCTTTCTTTCTTTTTCCCTTCCTTCCTTCCTTCCTTCCTTCCTTCCTTCCTTCCTTCCTTCCTTCCTTCCTTCCTTCCTTCCTTCCTTCCTTCCTTCCTTCCTTCCTTCCTTCCTCCCTCCCTCCCTCCCTTCCTCCCTCCCTCCCTCCCTCCCTCCTTCCCTCCTTCCCTCCCTTCCCTCCTTCCCTTCCTTCCTTCCTTCCTTCCTTCCTTCCTTCCTTCCTTCCTTCCTTCCTTCCTTCCTTCCTTCCTTCCTTCCTTCCTTCCTTCCTTCCTTCCTTCCTTCCTTCCTTCCTTCCTTCCTTCCTTCCTTCCTTCCTTCCTTCCTTCCTTCCTTCCTTCCATTTTGGTTTTTGGGCCACACCTGGCAGCACTCAGGGGTTCCTTCGTTCTGGGTTGGCTGTGTGCAAAGCAAATGCCTATCACTGTGCTATCTCTTCGGCTCCTGTTTCTCAATTTTTTTTTTGTTTGCTTTTTTTTGGGTCACACCCGGCAGTGCTCAGGGGTTACTCCTGGCTGTCTGCTCAGAAATAGCTCCTGGCAGGCACAGGGGACCATATGGGACACCGGGATTCGAACCAACCACCTTTGGTCCTGGATCGGCTGCTTGCAAGGCAAACACCGCTGTGCTATCTCTCCGGGCCCCTGTTTCTCAATTTGTATTTGCAGTTTTTAGTGTTGAGTCTTTCAGTGGTTTTTGATCCCGAATAAACACATGACTTCAATCCTTGAGAAAAGTAACCTTTGAAAAAAACTCGACTGAATCACTATTTTTACTTTCTGGTTAAGCTGATTTTATTCTTTTTGTTTGTTTTTGGGCCACAGCTAGCAGTGCTCAGAGGTTACTTCTGGCTCTGCACTCAAAAATTGCTCCTGGCACGGTTGGGGGACCATATGGGGATGCCGGGGACTGAACCTGGGTCGGCCCCTGGTCAGCTGTGTGCAATGCAAAAGCCCTACTACCACTGTGCTATCACTATGACCCCTGATTTTATTCTTTTTTTTGGGGGGGGTCACACCCGGCGTGCTCAGGGATTACTCCTGGCTCTACGCTCAGAAATCGCTCCTGGCAGGCTCAGGGGACCATATGGGATGCCGGGATTCGAACCACTGCCCTTCTGCATGCGAGGCAAATGCCTTACCTCCATGCTTTCTCTCTGCCCCACACTCCGATTTTATTTTTTTTTATTTTTTTTTTTTGGTTTTTGGGCCACACCCGGCGGTGCTCAGGGGTTACTCCTGGCTGTGTGCTCAGAAATAGCTCCTGGCAGGCACGGAGGACCATATGGGACACCGGGATTCAAACCAACCACCTTTGGTCCTGGATTGGCTGCTGCAAGGCAAACGCTGCTGTTCTATCTCTCCGGGCCCCCGATTTTATTCTTAAATGCACAAATTTATGCAACTAAGGCAGAGGCTGTTAATTTATATTTCCAACTGGGAAGGAGGACTCGTTTGTTTTTAAAATATAGGGGCCAAACAGTGAATCACCATTTTTGTTGTTTGGTTTTGGGGCCACACCCAGGGGTACTCAAGGTTTACTTTCAGCTCTGTCCTCAGAGATCACTCCTGGTGCTGGGGATTGAACCTAGGATCTGCAAGGCAAATGATCTACCCACTGTACTATTATTTTGGCTCTCACATCTTGGTGGGTCTCCCAATTAATGCACAGGGCACCTGGGATCTCTCTGGGATTCTTAGCCAAGAGGGCAAGTGGTTTGGTGCATAGGCCCAGTGGTGCTGAGGCTACCATGGTCACATGTGCTCCTGATTACTGAGACGCTCCTCTGCCCAAATCATTTTTTTGTTTTTGTTTTTGTTTTTGGGTCACACCCGGTAGTGCTCAGGGGTTACTCCTGGCTCTACGCTTAGAAATCGCTCCTGGCAGGCTTAAGGGAACCTTATGGGATGCCGGGATTTGAACCACCGTCCTTCTGCGTTTAAGGCAAACGCCTTACCGCTGTGCTCTCTCTCTGGCCCCCCAAATCATTTTTTTTTTGTTTTAATTTTTTGTTTTGGGCCATACTCAGAAGCAATTCAGGGGTTACTCCTGGCTCTGCTCTCAGTAGTCAGTCCTATCAGGCTCAGGGGACCATATGGGATCTATCTATCAAATCTGGGTCTATCCCGTGTCAACCGCATGCAAGGCAATTGCCCTACCATTCTGTTATCACTCCAGCCCCCAAATCATCATCTTATTTTATTTTATTTTTTTGGTTTTTGGGTCATACCTGGTGATGCCCAGAAATTGCTCCTGGCAGGCATGGGGGACCATAATATGGGATGCTGGGAACTGAACTATGATTCGTCTGAGGTTGGACGCCTGTAAGGCAAACGCCTTGCTGCTGTGCTATGGCTCTGGCTCTCCAAATCATCATTTTTAATGAGGGGGTTCAGATCTTTCCATGAGTAGTATATCCTCCAAGTTCATTACACTTGTAGAGTTTCATTCTGATTCTATTTTGTTTGTTTGCTTGCTTTGTGACCATGTGAGTATTGAAGGAGCAGTCCAGCTCCATGCTCAGGGACTTTGCAGTACTTGGGATTGAACCCAGGGCTCCTGCATGCAGGATTTGTGCTCCCCCCATTAAGCTAGCTCTTTGGCCATCCATGTTTTCTAGGCTAAGGAGTCTTAATTTTCTGGGCCTAAAGATAACTCAATTATATAGGGTGAAAGAAATAACCATTTTGAAGTAAGTTGATTTAAGAGCATTTTTTTTTTTATAAATTAACTCTTGTTTTTGATCAGGGTGGTGAAGATTTGGGGTTTGAAAATGAGAGTCAGACATCATTTGGAACTCCAAACAGAGAAGCAGCAAGGAGAAGGAACTTGCCTGAATCTTCAGCCAAACTTTCACCACCTTCTAGACAGCCCACACCAAAGAAGGTTAATTGCTTAATCCTTATCATTGAGTTCTATCAATGTGTGGTAGGAACATTGTTCTCCAGATGAGGCCATATTTTAGTGATCAACTTCAGTAAGATTCACTTTTCCAGGGCCTGAGAGATAACATAGAGGTAGGGCGTTTGCTTTGCATGCAGAAGGACGGTGGTTTGAATCCCGGCATCCCATATGGTCCCCCGAGCCTGCCAGGAGCGATTTCTGAGTGTAGAGCCAGAAGTAACCCTTGATCACTGGCGGGTGTGACTCCAAAACCAAACCAAAACAAAAAAAGATTCACTTTTCCTGTTTACTGTTAACTTTTCTATATACCAAATTTAGAGGGAAGCTATGAATATAATGATAGGTTTATTAAATACTCGGATTTTTTTTTAAGAAAATATTTTCATTTTCCTTTTTTGTTTTTTGTTTTTGGGCCATACATAGCATAACTCAGTTGTGCTCCTAGCTTTGCTCTCCTGGCTCTACACTCAGAAATCACTCCTGGCAGGCTCTGGGGACCATATGGGATTCTGGTCTTGAACCCAGGTCAGTCCTGGGCTGGCTGTGTATAAGACAAACATCCTACTGGCTGTGCTATTGCTTTGGTCCAAAGAAATACTTCTTTTTTGTTTTTGTTTTTTGGGTCACACCCAGCATTGCTCAGAGCTTACTCCTGGCTCTATGCTCAGAAATTGCTCCTGGTAGGCTCCAGGGATCATATGGGGTGCCTGGATACGAACCACCATCCTTCTCAAGCAAGGCAAACACCTTGCCTCCATGCTATCTCTCCGGTCCTGCGAGGAAATACTTTTTTTTTTTTTTTTTTTTTTTTTGGTTTTTGGGCCACACCCGTTTGACGCTCAGGGGTTACTCCTGGCTATGCACTCAGGATTCGCCCCTGGCTTGGGGGGACCATATGGGACACCGGGGGATCGAACCGCGGTCCGTCCTACGCTAGCGCTTGCAAGGTAGACACGCTAGCGCTTGCAAGGCAGACACCTTACCTCTAGCGCCACCTTCCCGGCCCCGAGGAAATACTTTTGAGTAACTTTTCTTTTTTTTTTTTTTTTTTGGTTTTTGGGCCACACCCTGTGACGCTCAGGGGTTACTCCTGGCTATGCGCTCAGAAGTTGCTCCTGGCTTCTTGGGGGACCATATGGGACACCGGGGGATCGAACCGCGGTCTGTCCTAGGCTAGCGCAGGCAAGGCAGGCACCTTACCTCCAGCGCCACCGCCCGGCCCCGAGTAACTTTTCTTTGAGTAACTAAGGCATGATTAAGCTCTATTTTTTTGAGTGACTAATAGTACCATAACTAAATTTTCCTCACTTTCCAATCTAGATGATATTGGTAACCATTCACTTTTGAACACTGCCCCAGGTTTATTATTCATTTTTATGTGGGGAGTACCACTCCTGGAAGTGCTCTGGTTACTCCTGTCTCTGTAGTCAGAAATTCTCCTGTAAGACTTGGTGGTGGTGGGATACTGGGGGCGTCGAACCTGATCTACTTCATGCAAGGCAAACACCCTACCCACTGTCCTATCATTCTGGTCACTCATTTTAAAATTTTAATAAATGTTCAGTCCGGAGAGATAGCATGGAGGTAGAGCATTTTCCTTGCCTGCAGGACAGTGGTTCTAATCCCGGCATCCCATATGGTCCCCCGAGCCTGCCAGGGGTGATTTCTGAGCATAAAGCCAGGAGTAACCCCTGGACGCTGCAGGGTGTAACCCAAAAACCAAAAACCAAAAAAAAAAAATAATGTTAATAAATGTTTAATAAGAGGAAAACTTTCATTTAGTTTCAGTATGTCAGGGGCCAGAATAAATAGTACAGCAGGGAGTAGATCATTTACCTTGCATCCAGCTGACCTGAATTTGATCTTAGGCATCTCATATGGTTCTCCAAGTGCCACCAGATGTGATCCCTGAGTGGAGTCGGGAGTACCCTAAGCACTTATGGGTGTGGACCCCCAAGAGTTTAAGTATATCTAAATTGTATAATAAAAGGAACTCTACTTGAAAAAAAATTTCTTTTTCGTTTTTGGGCCACATCTGGTGAGGCTCAGAGGTTACTCCTGGCTATGCACTCAGAAATCGCTCCTCGCTCAGGGGACCATATGGGATGCTGGGGATCGAACCCAGGTCTGTCCTGGGTCAGCCATGTGCAAGGCAAACACCCTACTGCTGTGCTATCACTCCGGCCCCTTAAATTTTTAAAATTTCAAGATATTTACATTCTTGTGATGGAGAGAGTACAGTAGGTAAGGTTTTTGCCTTGCACATAGCTGACCTAGAGTTGATCCCTGGCACCACCCAGAGTGATCCCTGAACTCGGAGCTAGCAATAAGTCCTGAAGATAGCCAGGTTTGGCTGACAAACAAAACAAAAACAAAAAGAAAATTTACATTCTTTTTACTAACTTTTCTTTAGATTCTTATTTTACCTGAAGAACCTCCTGAAACAGCTGAAGAAGTAAGCTTACTTTCTTTCTCTTTTGAAAGTTACTGTATATTTACATTTCTCTAACATCAAGTATGCCATATCTAAATTGAGGTTTAGAAAGGAAAACAGCATGAATGTGCTTGTACTGTACTTAGGTACAATCTTGTTTTGATGTCATAGCCAACTCCTTAGCCTGAGTCCTTTATAGCCTGCTGTACACTGAGCTTCATTTCTCAGGCCCTTCCTTTGCTTGTAGCACTTTAAGTTAGCATGTGAGTTTCTCATCAACAGAATCAAAATAATCCAATAACTTGAATTCAGTTTAAGTTCAGTCTGCAATGATGGAAACTGAACCCTGGTCTCATGCATGCAAGCCAGACACTTTATCATTAAGCCATAGACCCTGTGAAACTGTTGTTCCTAAACAAGCCTTTTTTTTAGTTTTTGGATCAGACCTAGTGATTCAGGGATTACTTTTGGCTCTGCAACCAGTAATTACTCCTGGTGGTGATTGGGGGACTTTATGGGATACCGGGGATAGAAATCGTATTGACTGGGGCTCGAGAGATAGCACCGAGGTAAGGTGTTTGTCTTTCATGCAGAAGGATGGTGGTTCGAATTCCGGCATCTTATATGGTCCCCTGTGCCTGCCAGGGGTGATTTCTGAGTGTGGAGCCAGGAGTAACCCCTGAGTGCTGCCGGGTATGACCCAAAAACCAAAACAAAAACCAAAACAAACAAAAAAAAGAAATTGTATTGACTATATACAAAATAAGCACCCTACTGGCTGAACTATTGCTCTGTCCCCCCAAATTTTTTTCTAGGGCTAGGGATGGAGATTGATAATATTCTTCCCTCACATATGTAAGGCCTTGGGTTTGGTCCAAAAACAGATTAAAAAATAGAATAATAAAAAGAATCTCTAATTAATCTGTTAGCCTAGACATATTCATGCCCACAATAGTCTGTCTTGACACTTAGATTCTCACTGCTCTTCAAGCTTTGTGTGGTTTCCATGACAACCATTTAGATTCCTGGAGTAATGCACCAGCTTCTGCCCTTTATGAATTCACTGTAGGAAGCATGTGCCAGTATTGATGTGTCATTGCATGGTTGTCCCCACAGGTACTCATATTCTGGTTATAAGATTGTCAGTGGATTCCTTGACATTATGCCTTTTTGTGACTATAGATTGAAAAACTTTTTTTTTTGGTTTTTGGGCCACACCCGCTTGATGTTCAGGGGTTACTCCTGGCTAAGTGCTCAGAAATTGCCCCTGGCTTGGGGGGACCATATGGGACGCCGGGAGATCGAACCATGGTCCTTCCTTGGCTAGCGCTAGCAAGGCAGACACCTTACCTCTAGCGCCACCTCGCTAGCCCCGAAAAACTGGGTTTCTTGAATCTTCAGATTTAGACTCTGCAAGATATTTTTCTTTTCTTTCTTTTTTTTTTGCAAGATATTTTTCAGTTTTTTTGTTTGTTTGTTTGTTTGTTTTATTTTGTTTTTGGGTGACACCTGGTGGTGCTCAGGGGTTTATTCCTGGCTCTGTGCTCAGAAATTGCTCTTGGCAGGCTCGGGGGACCAGATGGGATACCTCAACCGTGGTCTGTCCTGGGCTGGCCATGTGCAGGGCAAATGTCCTACTGCTGTGATATTGCTCCAGTTCCTGATATTTTTCAGTTTTAAATAAATTATTATTATTATTATTATTATTTTTTTTTTTTTTTGGTTTTTGGGCCACACCCGGTGACGCTCAGGGGTTACTCCTGGCTATGCGCTCAGAAGTCGCTCCTGGCTTGGGGGACCATATGGGACGCCGGGGGATCGAACCGCGGTCCGTCCTAGGCTAGCGCAGGCAAGGCAGGCACCTTACCTCTAGCGCCACCGCCCGGCCCCTTAAATAAATTATTTATTGGGCTGGAGTGATAGTACAGTGGGTAAGACATTTGTCTTTCATGTAGTCGACCTGGGTTTGGTCCCCATCTTCCCTCTGGTCCCCCGAGTACTGCCAGGAGTAATCATGAGCATTGCCAGGTATGGCTCCAAAACAAAACAAAACAAAAGCCAACCTCCCCCCCCCCCCCCAACAAGAAAACAAAAGAAAGCAAAATGAAAAATCCAAGATTATTTTTCCTTATTTTTGGGCTGTACTTGGTGGCACTGGGTGCGACTCCTAGCTCAGTGTCCAGGGATTTTTCTTTCCCTTAAAACGAATTCTTTCCAAGCCAGAGACAGCTTAAAGGGCTGGGTGCATTCTGTGCACAGAGAAGCCCCAGATTAGACCCTTGGCACCAAAGTACTGCTGGAAGTGAGTCCTGAGTACCAGTATAGCTAGAAAACAAAGCAATTACACAAAGGCATTACTTCTATATTATAATATATTTTGAACATCATCATGTGGACCTCTATGTCACAGTTTGTGAGAGATTCTCAGTTTGTATGGGTGAGCACAGTGTTAGGAATCAAACATGGCCTCACATTACCAAGTGTGTGTTCCACCACTCAGATACTGCCTGGAGCCCGGCACTGCTGTTCTTTTCTGTTATGTTTTGTTTCTTTTCCTTTGTTTTGGGCCACACCCAACGATACTTAGGGGTCACTCCTGGCAGTACTTGGAGGACTATCTGGGGTGCTGGGGATTGAACTCAGGTTGACCATGTGCAAGGCAAGTGCCCTACCTACTGTACTGTCACTCTGATCCTTGGTCTCCTGTACTGATGCTGAATGTATACAGTGCTGACAGGCAAGATGAGTGGGGATTTTGGGAGCATTGAGGGCAGTGAACTGGAATGCTTAATGAAGATTTATTTCCCCTCAGGTAGTCACTGTTGCTCTCCGATGTCCAAGTGGGAATGTCTCCCGAAGGAGGTTTCTGAAGTCTTGCAGTTCACAGGTGAGATTTTTTATTTTATTTTTTATTTTTTTATTTTTATTTTTATTTCTTTGGTTTTTGGGCCACACCTGGCGGTGCTCAGGGGTTACTCCTGGCTGTCTCCTCAGAAATAGCTCCTGGCTGGCACAGGGGACCATATGGGACACCGGGATTTGAATCAACCACCTTTGGTCCTGGATCGGCTGCTTGCAAGGCAAACACCACTGTGCTATCTCTCCGGGCCCGAGAATTTTTATTTTTTTGGGAGAAATATTTTGGTTAAGTTTGGCAATATCATCCCAGGTAGTATGGATGGTGTTATTAGGTGAGACTGAAGAGAATGTCAGTGTTTTTTTGTTTTTGGGTTACACTCTGCAGTGCTCAGGGGTTACTTCTGTCTCTGCGCTCAGAAATCGCTTTTGGGGGCCGGGTGGTGGCGCTAAAGGTAAGGTGCCTGCCTTGCCTGCGCTAGCCTTGGACGGACCACGGTTCGATCCCCCGGTGTCCCATATGGTCCCCCAAGCCAGGAGCAACTTCTGAGCACATAGCCAGGAGTAACCCCTGAGCGTTACCGGGTGTGGCCCAAAAACCCAAAAAAAAAAAAAAAGAAATCGCTTTTGGCAGGCTGGAAGACCATATGGGATGCTGAGAATTGAACCAGGGTCGCTCCTGGGTTGCTGCATGCAAGGCAAACACACTACCGCTGTGCTCTCTCCAGCCTCTCAATGGTGTGTTTGTTTTTGGGCCATACCTGGCAGCACTCACGGATTACTCCTGGCTCTGCTCAGAAATAGCTCGTGGCAGGTTCGGGGGACCATCTGGGATGATGGTGCTCCAACTAGGGTCTGTCCCGGAATGGTTGTTTCTGTGCTATCACTCCAGCCCTGTCAATGTGTTCTTTCGATATGGTAGGTATTCTGCTCATTGAACTGTTTTTATTTCTACATTCAAAAATTCCTTCTTCCCTCCCTCCCTCCCCTTCTTCCTTCCACTTTCTCTCTTTCTCCCTCTCTTCCTTCCCTGTACTCAGGGGTACTCTTGCCCTATTTGCTGTACTATTGCTCTGGCCCTGGCAGGCATTGTTTATAGACTGTAGTAAGTATAATTTTTGACTGTTGTGGCAATCTTCATATCAGGAAGTATTGTCTATTTATAGGAAGGGTGCAGTGAAAATTGGTCTGTCATAATAAGGCAGTCTTTGGGACATGGACATGTCTTTTGTGACTAAGTTCCTCAGTGATTGTGGGGCCACAGTTGGAAGTGCTCTGGTTTTACTCCTGGCTGTGCTTGCTGGTCACTCCCAGCTATGAACAGGGGACCATGCAGTGCCGGGGATTGAATCAGGACCTCCAGCTTACAAAGGAGGCTCTCCAGTCCCTCCTCCTCAGTGATTTAAGTGAACTTTTGGCTTAGATTTTCATCCAAATAATTTATCCCTCAACTGCTGACCCATTGTATTTGAACTTATTGAATAATCGAATCATCATTCCATTCCCAAAGCTGGGGCTTTTCTAATGGTTAAAGAAATGCCTCTATAGTCTCTAAGCCTTTTCTGAGAGCCTAATACATGTGAGGCAGAGCACTTACCTTGCCAGTGAGAGGCCCTTGGTTTGATCCCTGGTACTCCACAACAGCATCACCACCACCACCATTATCAAACATAGGAAGTTCCTTTGAAAGGCCTGGGGATTCCAATATTTTACTAGGGGCCTGCTCTCAAAATGACACTATCTGACCTTGTGATAAGAGTGGGTCACCGCTGTGTAGTTTTGATGAACTAAGATTTAACTTGCAGGTCTTGTGTGACTGGATGATGAAGATTGGCTACCACCCATCCCTCTACAGCCTTTCAACTTCCTTTCCTCGAAGAGTCCTGCAAGTGGAAGAGAACTGGTCACTACAGGACGTTGGAATAACAGTGGATACTGTCCTCATCATGGAAAAGAAGGAGCAGTTACTGGAGCAATGAGACCGACCTGTTCTTCAGCAAATCTGTGATGCCATGAACTTGCTTACTGGTCAATAAAGGATTCACCTTAAAATCTTGCTGGATCCTAGTTGAACTCAAGGCAGTGAACACTTTCCTGTGGTTCTCCAAGGAAGATGATAAGGACATGAGGAATTAGAAAATGATTGTTCTTTGGGGCCAGAGATAGTATAGCATGTAGGGGGGCACTTGCCTTGCTTGCATGCATCCAACCTGGCTTTGATCTCTGGCATCCCATCTGATCCCAAGTCCCACATAAAGCCACGAATAAGCCCTGGGCACAACTGGTTGTAGCCCTGAGTGCCAGTGGGAAAGGTCAGAGCTCTTGCAAGTGTCATCATCCATGTCGGGAGACTGCGTGTGAAGAGGTCTCAACACATGTTCCCAGCACATCAGTGATCAGCATCGAAAGTCACATGTCTGACCGCCACACCTCTTCAGTTTGTCTTGTCCCACTGAACATTTCGCAATTTCAGCTCTTTAAAGTTTCTTGAATAAGAAAGGGATATTTTTGTACTGGCCAACTCCCTGGGCTATACCATGAGAGATTTGGGTAGAAACACCTCCTTCCCCCAACTAAGTATATCTTTTCTGGACTCTGACTCACAGAAATTGTAGGGGTCTTATTAGTTTAAGATACTATGTTTTGGAGAGGAGATATTGTTTTAGGGCAGTTTGTTTGGTCATTCTTTTTTTGCTTTTGGGTCACACCCAGCAGCGCTCAGGGATTCCTCCTGGCTCTATGCTCAGAAATCTCCCCTGGCAGGCTTGGGGGACCATATGGGATGCTGGGATTCGAACCACCGTCCTTCTGCATGCAAGGCAAACACCCAACCTCCATGCTCTCTCTCCGGCCCTTTCATTCTAATTAGTAAAGAAATATGCAGGACTTTAACCCATGATGAGGGCATTCTGGTATATATATATTTTTTAACTTTTATTTATTCGTTCTGGGCCACACCCAGCAGTGCTCAGGGGTTTCTCCTGGCTCTGCACTCAGAAATCACCCCTGGCAGGCTGGGAGACCATATGGGATGCTGGTAATCGAACTGGGTTCTTCCTGGGTCGGCCACATGCAAGGCAAATGCCCCACCGCTGTGCCATCTCTCCAGCCCCTCCGGTAGATTTCTGATCGAATGATGTCTCACAGATTCAGCAAACGACCGTTACTATTTGAAATGAACTTGCATATAAAAAAGAATTAAAACGAACATCTCCATGCTTTGGTGTTCTGAGCCCGTTTTCACAGGCAGTAAAATACTCTGAATTCCATCCCTGGTATTACTTGGTTCCTCAAGCACCACAAAGTGTGAACCTCCCCCAACCCTATGTCAGCATTGAGCTGGGAGTATTGTGGGTATGGCCCCTCACAAAAGAAACCTGAAAAAATAAACACCTGAGCCCCTCACCCTCAAGGGTTGCTCTGGTATGCCCTGCGACTGCTCTGGAACCATAGCCTTGAACAATTAAAACAATTATTTAACAAATCGGTTTTTTTTTTTTTTTTTAGTTTTTTTGGGTCACACCCGGCAGTGCTCAGGGGTTACTCCTGGCTGTCTGCTCAGAAATAGCTCCTGGCAGGCACGGGGGACCATATGGGACACCGGGATTCGAACCAACCACCTTTGGTCCTGTATCGGCTGCTTGCAAGGCAAACACTGCTGTGCTATCTCTCCGGGCCCCGGTTTTTTTTTTTTTTTTTGGTTTTTGGGCCATACCCCGCGGCACTCAGGGGTTACTCCTGGCTGTCTGCTCAGAAATAGCTCCTGGCAGGCACGGGGGAACATATGGGATACTGAGATCGAACCAACCACTTTAGGTCCTGGATTGGCTGCTTGCAAGGCAAACGCTGCTGTGCTATTTCTCTGGGCCTGTTACCAGACTTTTTTAACCCATTCTTGTTCTTTTAAAAAATTGCTTTAGGGGCCGGGAAGGTGGCGCTAGAGGTTAGGTGTCAGCCTTGCACGCGCTAGCGTAGGACGGACCGTGGTTCGATCCCCCGGCGTCCCATATAGTCCCCCCAAGCCAGGGACAATTTCTGAGCGCATAGCCAGGAGTAACCCCTGAGCATCAAATGGGTGCGGCCCAAAAACCAAAAAAAATTTCATGACTTCATCTCTCCTGACAGCTGCGTAATCGGAATCTATTATGCTGAGTGAAATAAGTCAGAGAGAGAGAAAAACGCAGAATTGTCTCACTCATCTATGGGTTTTAAGAAAAATGAAAGACATTCTTGCAATAATAATTTTCAGACACAAAAGAGAAAAGAGCTGGAAGTTCCAGCTCACCTCAGGAAGCTCACCACAAAGAGTGATGAGTTTAGTTAGAGAAATAACTACATTTTGAACTGTCCTAATAATGAGAATGTATGAGGGAAATGGAGAGGGAAACTTGGGACATTGGTGATGAGAATGTTGCACTGGTGATGGGTGGTGTTCTTTACATGACTGAAACCAAAACACAATCATGTATGTAATCAAGGTGTTTAAATAAAAAAAAAAAGAAAAAAAATTGCTTTAATTAAGCACCATGGTTAAAAAATAGTTCATTGTTGCACTTTAGTCATACAATGTATCCATCTTCACCAGTGTACCCTTCTATGTCTTTTTTTTTTTTTTTTTTGGTTTTTGGGCCAACCCCTGTGACGCTCAGGGGTTACTCCTGGCTATGCGCTCAGAAGTCGCTCCTGGCTTGGGGGACCATATGGGACGCCGGGGGATCAAACTGCGGTCCGTCCTAGGCAGTCCGTCCTAGGCTAGCGCTGGCAAGGCAGGCACCTTACCTCTACCGCTACCATGCCGGCCCCCTTCTATGTCTTCTGTCTTCTATGTCTTTCTCCCACCCTCCAGTTTCTAGGGCAAGGCAAAAAAAATTT
Organism: Suncus etruscus; assembly: GCF_024139225.1. Classification (NCBI taxonomy): domain Eukaryota; kingdom Metazoa; phylum Chordata; class Mammalia; order Eulipotyphla; family Soricidae; genus Suncus; species Suncus etruscus. The sequence continues at coordinate 138,026,525 of NC_064851.1, forward strand.
TTTTTTGGGGGGGTCACACCCGGCGGTGCTCAGGGGTTACTTCTGGCTGTGTGCTCAGAAATAGCTCCTGTCAGGCACGGGGGACCATATGGGACACCGGGATTCGAACCAACCACCTTTGGTCCTGGATCGGCTGCTTGCAAGGCAAACACCGCTGTGCTCTCTCTCCGGGCCAGCAATTTTTTTTTTCCCGGGCCACACCCATTTGATGCTGGGGGATCGAACTGTGGTCCTTTTGCAAGGCAGACACCTTACCTCTAGCGCCACCTTGCCGGCCCCAGGGCAAGGCAATTTGCTTCTCTCTCTCTGCTCTTTTCTTTTTGACACTGGATTGCACTATTGTTAATGGAAGGGTGTCTTGCATGCCACTTTTCAGCACTGAGTTCTTGTCCAGAGCGACCAGTTCCAAATATCACTGTCCTATTAGATCCTTCTCTGCCCTAACTGCACTCACCTCTCTGTGGCAAGCTTCTTACCCTGACCCACCCTATTATCAACTGTCTCTGGATAGTACTATATATTTTTTTCTTTTGGTTTTGGGGCCACACCCTGTGATGCTCAGGGGTTACTCCTGACTCTATGCTCAGAAATCGGTCCTGGAGGGGTCGGAGAGATAGCATGGAGGTAAGGCGTTTGCCTTTCATGCAGAATGTCGGTGGTTCGAATCCTGGCATCCCATATGGTCCCCTGACCCTGCCAGGAGCGATTTCTGAGCATATAGCCAGGAGTAACCCCTAAGCAGTGCCGGGTGTGACCCAAAAACCAAAAACAAAAAAAAAAAAAAAGGAAAAAAAAATCGGTCCTGGTTTGGGGGATCATATGGGACATTGGAGGATCAAACCATGGTCCGTCCTAGGTTAGCACATGCAAGGCAAATGCCCTACCACTTGCGTCATTGCTCTGGCACCTCTTATAATTCTTTTTATATAATTTTTTTTGCGGTCACATCCGGCAGTGCTCAGGGGTTACTCCTGGCTCCATACTCAGAAGTTGCTCCTGGCAGGCACGGGGGACCATATGGGACTCCGGGATTTGAACCTATGACCTTCTGCATGAAAGGCAAATGCCTTACCTTTATGCTCTCTTTCCGGCCCTTCTTTTTATATAATTAACCCCTGGCACTAAGAGAAAGAAGTGCCTCAATTTGGCATTTGCCTTGCATGCAGCTGGCTTGAGTTCAATCCCCTAAATCCCACATGGCTTCCTGAGTTTTGCCAGGATTGAGCCCTCAGCAAGCAACAACCACAAAAAACTATCAGTTGCATGTACAGCTACAGGACTGAAAACAAAGATGCTTAATTGTTTCCTTGGTTACAAAAGCATTTCTTCCAAATTTGCAAAATGAGCTATAGGTGCTTTAATTCTTAGGCTCTTGGCTAACAACACTACTATTGGGGCTGGGGCTACAATACAGCAGTTAGGATGGTTGTTTTGCACATGGCCAACATGGGTTCTCCATATGGTCCCCAATGTCCCACCAGAAGTTATCTGAGTATAAGATGACATCCAGCTATTGACCCAAAACAAAGGTGTTTCCCCATCTTCCTGTTTCCTGTAAGTCTCTCCTTTGATTTGTAAAAGCCCACCTGGATCACTCTACCCTGCCCCACCCTAGTGGATTTTGTTCTGGGATAATAAAGAAATATTAGAAGAAAAATACTAAAGAAAGATAAGGTCAGTTCTGGCTTTTGCTGAGGCAGAGACATCGAGGTGAAAAACAGACTGGCTTCATGGCTTTCCTGAATGGCTTGGCTTATTCTTTCTTCACCATTATCCTGCTTCTTCATACCAATTCACCTAAGGGTTTAGAAAGAGCAGAGAGCCAGGAATAAACCCTGAGCACTACCAGTTAAACCCGCTATCACCCAAAAATATATAGGATTTGGGAGATGGCTCACATCTTTTTTTTTTTTTTTTTGGTTTTTGGGCCACACCCGGTAATGCTCAGGGGTTACTCCTGGCTATGTGCTCAGAAGTTGCTCCTGGCTTGGGGGACCATATGGGACACCGGGGGATCGAACCGCGGTCCATCCAAGGATAGCGCAGGCAAGGCAGGCACCTTACCTTTAGCGCCACCGCCCGGCCCCGGCTCACATCTTTTTTCCTGATTTTTTTTTGGCTTTTGGGTCACACCTGGCAGCACTCAGGGGTTACTCCTGGCTCTGCGCTCAGAAATCACTCCTGGCAGGCTTGGGAGACCATATGGGATGCCGGGATTCGAACCACCATCCTTCTGCATGCAAGGCAAATGCCTTACCTCCATGCTATCTCTCTGGCCCCTTTTTCCTGATTTTTTAAAATTAATATCTTTATTTAAACACCTTAATTACAAACATGATTGTGGTTGGATTTCAGTCATGTAAATAACATTCCCCTTTACCATCACCAATGTTCCAAATCTCCCTCCTCCTCACCCCCCTCCCAGTACTCTAGACAGGCTTTCTACTTCCCTCATTCATTCACATTATTATGATAGTTCTCAAAGTAGTTATTTCTCTAACTGCACTCATCACTCTTTGTGGTGAGCTTCATGTTGTGAACTGGAACTTCCAGCCCTCCTCTCGTCTCTGAAAATTATTGCAAGAATGTCTTTTCTTTTTCTTAAAACCCATAGATGAGTGACATTATTCTGTGTCTATCTCTCTCCTTCTGACTCATTTCACTCAGCATAATAGATTCCATGTGCATCCATGTATAGGAAAATTTCATGACTTCATCTCTCCTGACGGCTGCATAATATTCCATTGTGTATATGTACTACAGTTTCCTTAGATGGCTCACAGCTTAAGTATACACTTGTATGTGTAATCTCAAGTTCTCAGGTTTGTATCATCTTCTGCTCCTTGCCTTGGTGGTCCCTGAGCATTGAATCCCACCCACATGTCAGACTAAGCTCATGTTCTTTTAGAACATTCTGCTAGTATGAACTGATGCTAAAGAGAATTTTGGATAGGGTAGGGGGTCTCAAACTCCGTACATTTTGTGGCCCTGCCCTAGAGGAATCTTTTTTTTTTTAGCTGTTTGGGTCAACCCCCCAGTGTTCAAGGCTTACTACTGACTTTGCCCTCAAGGATCACCCCAACTTTGCCTCCTGCGGCCCCCAGGTAAATTGAGTTTGAGACCCCTGGGATAGGGATTGTCTTTCTGAGGGACATTTAACAAATGTGACATTCCCCTTTAATGGGATGGGAGGGCCACTTTTTTTTTTAAATGCTTATAACTTTTTAATAGGAAACTTCCAATTAGTCTCTTCAAATATATATATGTATTTGGGGGGGGGTTGTTTTTAGGTCACACCTGGCAGTGGTCAGGGTTTACTCCTGGCTCTTTGCTCAAAGATCACTCCTGGCAGGCTTGGGGGACCATATGAAATGCCAGAAATCGAACCATCGTCCTTCCTGAACCGAACACATGCAAAGCAAACACCCTACCACTGTGCTATCTCTCTGGCCCCCAATCTCTTATTTATTTTTTTGGTTTTTGGGCCACACCCAGCGGTGCTCAGGGGTTACTCCTGGCTGTCTGCTCAGAAATAGCTCCTGGCAGGCTCGGGGGACCATATGGGACACCGGGATTCGAACCAACCACCTTTGGTCCTGGATCGGCTGCTTGCAAGGCAAACGCCGCTGTGCTATCTCTCCGGGCCCCCAATCTTTTTTTTTTTTTGGGCCACACCTGGTGACGCTCAAGGGTTACTCCTGGCTATGCACTCAGAAGTCGCTCTTGGCTATGGGGACCATGTGGGACACTGGGGGATCGAACCGCGGTCCATCTAAGGCTAGCGCAGGCAAGGCAGGCATCTTACCTCTAGCGCCACCGCCCGGCCCCTAATCTCTTATTTTTAACATGCCTTTCATTTTAGACTTTTTTGTTTCATTCTTTAAATTTATTCAAATTTATACTGTGAAGCCTGGACAGAAAGGACTCCATTTTGTCAACCTAAAGTTAATTTTCTTCTTTTTTGTTTCTGGGTCATACCCAGAGGCGCTCAGAAATCACTCCTGGCAGGCACGGGAGGGGGACGGACGGACCGTATGGGATGCCGGGATTAGAACCACTGTCCGTCCTGGATCGGCTACGTGCAAGGCAAACGCCCTACCGCTGTGCTATCTCTGTGGCCCAACCTAAAGTTCACTTTCTATTTAAGGCTAACAAGGCTAAGTTCCATGTAAGGGCTAAGTGTCTACCCCAACAATAATGATGTTGACCCCAAGGCCCTATAAACCACAATATACTACCCTAGATATTGAGCCATAAAAGGATATAATGAAACACCAATCAACTTAAAGGTCAAGACTTCCTGCTTCTAGCCCTATGTAACTTGGCTTGTAACCCCTGGGTTGGATCGCCTCCTGTGGGTAGTTTGTAGCTTGTTTGTAGATGGGATATAGCTTTGTTTTGCTTTATCATTACTTTTTTTTTTTTTTTTTTTGGTTTTTGGGTCACAACTGGCAGCACTCAGGGGTTACTCCTGGCTCTAGGCTCAGAAATCACTCCTGGCAGGCTCGGGGGACCATATGAGATGCTGGGATTTGAACCACACTCCGTGTGCATGCAAGGCAAACACCTTACCTCCATGCTATCTCTCCGGCCCGTTTTGCTTTATTTTAATTGTGTGGTCTCATCTTTCTTTTCTTTTTTTCTTTTTTTTTTTTTTGTGGTTTTTGGGTCACACCCGGCAGTGCTCAGGGGCTACTCCTGGCTCCATGCTCAGAAATTGCTCCCGGCAGGCACGGGGGACCATATTGGACACCGGGATTCGAACCAACCACCTTTGGTCCTGGATCGGCTACTTGCAAGGCAAACACCGCTGTGCCATCTCTCCGGGCCCTCATCTTTCGACTCTGAACCCTAACAAAGACATGACAGGATATAAGGTCTTTTCCTTTGCTGGAGCCCAGGAGAAATACTAATGGTTCTCCCAGTGGTGGTTGAGAGCCAGGGCTACATACAGGATCAAACATAGGTAACAGCTCCCAGGCTACAGATCTTGAGGCCTATGTGCTCTCTGTCTGAGTCTACAAGGAATAAAAAAATTTCCTTTTTGTTTTGAGTCCATACTAGAGAGTTTTCAGGGTCTACTCTCAGCTCCATGTTTGGGGGTCACTTTTAGTGGTGCTAGGGGAATCTAAGCACCACTGAGTATGGTTCCCTCTCCACAAAGAATGAAAATCTTAACTATATTAATAAAAAGTACCTATGAAACATTTACAAACTGTTTTCTTTTGTACAAAGAACATTACAATGTAAACTGCTTATAGAGAGGGCTGGAGCGATATAGTAGAGCAGGTAGGGTGTTTTGTTTTGCATGTAGCCAACCTGAGTTTGGTTCCTGGAACACCATAAGGTGTTCACCATAAGTGATCCCTGAACAGTGTTAGTGTTACACTTAGCCATAAGTACTGCAAGGTATGGCACCAAAACAAAAATAAATTATGTGTCAGAAGACAACAGATTTTACTGTTTCAAAATATTCAAACTCTGGGGCTGGAGAGATAGCACAGCAGTAAGGCATTTGCCTTAGATACAGAAGGGCAGTGGTTCGAATCCCAGCATCCCATATGGTCCCCCGAGCCTGCCAGGAGCGATTTCTGAGTGTAGAGCTAGGAGTAACCCTTGAGCGCTGCTGGGTGTGACCCCAAAAAAATCCAAAAACCAAACCAAAACAAAAAAACCCCAAAATATTCAAACTCAAGACACACCAGAGAAAATCGGTATTTTTGTTTAAAATGGAAGGTTTATTTGCTCAGTACACCAAGTAGGATACAACAAGCACTATCATGACAAATATACAGAAATAGGCAGATCAAAAAAAAAACAGTAATTTAGTTAAGAATGAAGGAAAATCTCTTTAAATGTTATGACAACATACTCCCAAGAAGAATATTCTCTTCAGTTAATTATAATTTCAATAAAATAAAGGGTAATGAATTAAACGGAAGTCAGCTTGTGAGTTTTCCTTAAAAATAAAATCCCAACTCTATCAATCCATGCTAGTTAGACACTATCAACTAAAATTTCCAAGTGAGTTCAAGAGGAGATGAAGTAGGAGGAGTTGGTTACCTTTTTTGCTGGAATAGTCCAAAGGAAAATGGTTATTACAAATACAGCAGGCAAACTGTTAAGACGGACTGATCTAGAACACAGGGACTAATTTCAGTCTCAAGATGTGCTAAATGCTCATCCATTAGTATGGCACATTTTGGTCCATGATGTAGTCTGATGCTAACATAGATCCCAATTTGTTACAGAACACGTTACTTTTTTTCTTTTTCGTTTTACTTTTTAAATATATGTATTTTAAAAAGCCCAATATACTTCCACATATAAAGGCAGACTTTCCCAAGAAGAATTTACAGGAAGTAGTCTGGGGTACGTCTGGTAACATGAGGCTCTCCACGGCGAGGTGCTGGGTCAAACTGAAGGCTAGAAATAGGCAAAAGAGCAAAGAGTCAAAGACGGCAAGCAGGAATCTATCAAGTGGAAAGCTATGTAATGATTAAAAAAAATTGGGGGGGGGGGGAACCACACCCGGTGACACTCAGGGGTTACTCCTGGCTATGAGCTCAGAAATTGCTCCTGGCTTGGAGAACCATATGGGATGCCGGGGATGCTGCGGTCCAGCTGTCAGTCCCTAGGTTAGTGCGTGCAAGGCAAACACCCTACCCCTTGCAACTCTGCTCTGGCCCCTATATAATGATTTTTATTTTGTTTTGTTTTGTTTTTTGGCCACACCAGTTTGGTGCTCAGGGGTTACTCCTGGCTAAGTGCTCAGAAATTGCCCTTGGCTTGGCTAGCACTCGCAAGGCAGACCCCTTACCTCTAGCGCCACCTCGCTGGCTATATAATGATTTTTAAAGGGCTGTATTAATTTCAGGTAACCTTGAGATTTTGGTGCTCAGAGAGCCTCAACTGCCTTTTACTGGGGTTGGGGGCTGGTGATAATGCGTGGTGCTAGAGAACACACCTTGGGCCTACCACCCACAAATCATGTGCCTGCTGTGTTTTCTTCCTTTTTTTTTTTTTTTTTGAAATTACAAGTATTTATAAATTTATAGATTATAGACTTTATCATCTACATTCCCATCTAAGTACCACTTTCACTGTAGCCTAGAAGTTTTGGCACAATGTGTTCTTCTTTTCATTCACCTAAGTATTTTCTAATTTTCCTTGTGATTTCTTTTCTGGCCCACAGGTTATTAATTCTCATAATATATTAATTCTTTTTTTTTTTTTTTGGTTTTTGGGCCACAGCCGGCAGTGCTCAGGGGTTACTCCTGGCTGTCTGCTCAGAAATAGCTCCTGGCAGGCACGGCGGACCATATGGGACACCGGGATTCGAACCAACCACCTTTGGTCCTGGATTGGCTGCTTGCAAGGCAAACGCCGCATCTTGCCGCTGTGCTATCTCTCCGGGCCCTTTTTTTTTTTTTTTTTTTTTTTTTGGTTTTTGGGCCACACCCGGTGACGCTCAGGGGTTACTCCTGGCTATGCGCTCAGAAGTCGCTCCTGGCTTGGGGGACCATATGGGACGCCGGGGGATCGAACCGCGGTCCGTCTCCTAAGCTAGCGCAGGTAAGGCAGGCACCTTACCTCCAGCGCCACCGCCCGGCCCCATATATTAATTCTTATACTTATTTTCCAATTTGCCTTCTGTGGTTTTTAATTTTATTCTACTTAATTTGGAAAATACTGACATTAATTTCCTTAAATTTATGGCACTTGGCCTATAGTTCTAGCTTATGCCAATACTGGAGAATGCTCCAGGTTTATTTGAGAGGACTATTCTAGGACTGGATGAAGTGTTCTACAGACAGTAGGTAAAAAGCTTATAGTAAGCTTTTAGTGTTTCTCAGATCTTGATTCCTTCATGCTCTTCTGCCTGATTCTATTGTCAAAAGTATAATAAAATCTCCAACCTATTATTATTCAAGAGTCTTCCTCAAATCTGCTCTTTTTTTGTTTGTTTTGTTTTGTTTTTGGGTCATACCTGGTGGCACTCAGGGGTTACTCCTGGTTCTGTGCTCAAAAATTGCTCCTGGCAGGCTCAGGGGATCACATGGGATGCCGGGATTCGAACCACCATCTGCCCTGGATAGGCTGCATGTAAAGCAAATGCCCTGCTGCTGTGCTCTCTCTGGCCCCAGATCTGTTCATTTTTGTTCCAGATGTCTTCATTGTTAAGTATATATGTTTAAAGTCTTTTTTTTGTGTGTGTTAAACTTTATTGATTGATTGATTGGTCTTTTTTGCCACACCCAGTGTTGCTCAGGGGTTACTCCTAGCCCTGGGCTCAGAAGTTACTCCTGGCAGGCTGGGAGACTATATGGGATGCCAAGAATCGAACCAGGTCCCTCCAGGTTGGCCACACGCACACATTCAAGGCAAACGGCCCACTGCTGTGCCATCTCTCTGGCCCCATGTTTAAAGTCTTTTTTTTTATTTATTTTTTTGGTTTTTGGGCCACACCCGGCGGTGCTCAGGGGTTACTCCTGGCAGGCACGGGGGACCATATGGGACACCGGGATTCGAACCAACCACCTTTGGTCCTGAATCAGCTGCTTGCAAGGCAAACGCCGCTGTGCTATCTCTCTGGGCCCTAAAGTCTTAATGTATCCTAAATATTTTTGTTTTTTGGGTCACACCCGGCAGCGCTCAGGGGTTCCTCCTGGCTTTACGCTCAGAAATCACTCCTGGCAGGCTCAGGGACCATATGGGATGCAGGGATTCGAACCATAGTCCTTCAGTGTCTAAGGCAAACGCCCTATCGCTGTGCTATCTCTCCAGCCCCGTATCCTAAATATTTAAACTCTACAATGGGGCCAGAGATAGCACAGAGCCAGGAATAATTCCTGAGCACTGCTGAGTGTGACTAAACAACCAATCAGTCAATAATAATAATAAAAAAAAAACTATAAATATTGGGGCCAGAGAGATAGCATAGAGGTAAGGCGTTTGCCTTTCATGCAGAAGATCATTGGTTCAAATCCCGGCGTCCCATATGGTCCCCGTGCCTGCCAGGAGCAATTTCTGAGCATGGAGCCAGGAGTAACCCCGAGCACTGCTGGGTGTGACCCAAAAACCACCAAAAAAAAAAAAAAACCCCAAAAACAAAAACTATAAATATTAGAAACATATTTTGAGAATATCAGGGGTAGGGAATAGGGAGCCCTTGGGTTTGGTAATTTCAAAGAATAAATTTACTAACAATTTTGCTGCTCAGGGATTATTGCTGGCTCTGAGCTCAGGGGTTACTTCTCATAGGGATCAGGGGGCCCCATTTTGGGTGCCATGGATTGAACCAGACTTGGACATATGCAAGTGCCATATCCACTATACTCTCTTTCTGGGCCCCACACTTGCTAATAATTAAAGTAACAAAAAATTTTTTGGACTCCTTTCATTATGAATATACTTATATCCAGTAACAATTTTTTCTTTTGAAATTATGTTTGCCATTAGAATATTCAACCAGGGCCTGGAGAGATAGCACAGCGGCATTTGCCTTGCAAGCAGCCAATCCAGGACCAAAGGTAAAGGTTGGTTCGAATCCCGGTGTCCCATATGGTCCCCCGTGCCTGGCAGGAGCTATTTCTGAGCAGACAGCCAGGAGTCACCTGAACACCACCGGGTGTGGCCCAAAAACCAAAAAACAAAAAAAAAAAAATAAGAATATTCAACCAGCACTCTTTGTGGTTGCTGTCTGTGTGGGCCTATCTTTTTCTACTATTTAACTTTTTTTTTTTTTTTTTGGTTTTTGGGCCACACCCGGTGACGCTCAGGGGTTACTCCTGGCTATGCGCTCAGAAGTCGCTCCTGGCTTGGGGGACCATATGGAACGCCGGGGGATCGAACCGCGGTCCGTCCTAGGTTAGCGCAGGCAAGGCAGGCACCTTACCTCCAGCGCCACCGCCCGGCCCTCTACTATTTAACTTTTAACCAATTTTTAGAAAAAATTTTATGTTTTGCTTTTGGGCCACATATCAGAGTTACTTCTGGCTCTTTACTAAAAAATTATTCCTGGTTGGGGCTGAAGCTATAGCACAGTGGTTGTGTTTGCCCTGTGACCAGCTGACACGGGACAAACCTGGGTTCAATTCCCAGCATCCCATATGATCCCCAAACCCGCCAGGAGCGATTTTTGAGGGCAGAGCCAGGAGTAAAGCCTGAGTCACCGGGTGTGGCCCAAAAAACAAACACAAACACAAACACTACCTTTCTCTTTCCAACAAACTGAATTTTTGCTGCACTGCTTAAACCTCACATTCACTATCTCAATATGACTAAATTTATAGTTGATATAATAACTATAGATATAAATTTATACATGGTTTTAAAAGTGTCTAAAATTTCCTTTGTTCTCACTAAATTGCTTTGTTTTTTATTAAAAGGATATTTAATAGTGTAACATTTAAATTCCAGGGGCCAGGATATAGCACAAAACCAAATGGAACCAAAACAAACAAAAATCCCACCCAACCAAACGATTTAAATTCCTTTAATCACTTCTAAATTTTACTAGTACTTGCTCTATAAATTACAATGTTTGATAACATTTTAATTTAATTATAGCTAACAATTTTAGTGTATGACAGACATGTACTCCTAAAACATAGTTTCTCCTTTTAATTTTTTTCATTTTTTACAAGAATCTGAACTTCTCATCTGAAAGAAGCTAAGGGGAAACTATTTACAGGTTATTTTGTTTTTGTTTTTGTGTCACAGCCAGCAGCACTCAGTGGTTATTCCTGGCTCTATACTCAGAAATCGCTCCTGGCAGGCTTGGGGGACCATATGGGATGCCGGGATTTGAACCAATACTTTCTGCAAGAATGGCAAACGCCTTACCTCCATGCTATCTCTCTGGCCCCATATAGGTTACTTTTATGCTTTTATTTTCTTTGGATTCAACTTTCCATCTGGTACCATTTCTAACTCCAGTAGAACACTCTCACCCACCCACATCGTTACAGTACTGTTACTGTCAAGATATACTATATTTCTTCTAAACCCAAATCTACCACAAATACAGGCATATTATTTTAAGCAACTATTTTTAAAACTGTTAAGATGTAACTGCACTGTGTTACTAGCCCATGTCTATGTGTGTTTTATTTACTTTCTGACATAATTTGTTTCATCTTAAACTCCCTCTGTTATTATTTTCTTTCTTTCTTTTATTTTTGCTTTCTGGGCCACATCCAGTGACGCTCAAGGATTACTCTGGTTATGCACTCAGAAATGGCTCCTGGCTTGGGGGGACCATATGGGATGTTGGGGGATCGAACAGCAGTTGGTCCCAGGTTAGCATGAGCAAGGCAGACACCCTGTTGCTTGTGCCACTGCTCTGGCCCCTCCCTCTGCTATTTCTTGTATGACAGTTCTGCTGGCATTGTTTTAGTTTTTATTCTGGAAGTATCTTTTTTTTTTTTTTTTTTTTGTGGTTTTTGGGTCACACCCGGCAGTGCTCAGGGGTTATTCCTGGCTCCAGGCTGGCAGGCACGGGGGACCATATGGGACGCCGGGATTCGAACCAATGACCTCCTGCATGAAAGGCAAATGCTTTACCCCCATGCTATCTCTCCGGCCCCCTGGAAGTATCTTTGCTTTGCATTCTTATTATTCTGGATATGGAAGATTCTTGATTGCTGTTACTTTTGTTTTTTGAACACTTGACAATGCTCAGGGACTATTCCTGGTTTAGTGCTGGGAGTTACTCTTAGTATTCAGATCAAATCCAGCTCTCCTGAATGAAAACCATATGTTCAGCCCACTGAGCAATCTCTCCAATGTTTTGCTTGTAAAATTGGGCTGGACACATAATACAGTGGTAAGGTGCTTGCCTTGTACATGGTCAACCCAAGTTCCATCCCAGCACTATGTATGGTTCTTTAAGCACTGCCAAGTGAACCATGAGCAGAGCCAGAAGTATGTTTTGGCCAGTGATGTCTAACCTTTTTGAGCCCACAAAACCAAAGAACTTCCTTAAAAGTGACAGCACATCAATTAAGCTTTAATAGCAAGATTTTAGTATCAAAAAACTATGCGGCATGCGCTGCATATCTTTTTTTGTTTTGTTTTGTTTTGTTTTTGGGCCACACCCGGTGGTGCTCAGGGGTTCCTGGCTAATTGCTCAGAAATAGCTCCTGGCAGGCACGGGGGACCATATGGGATGCTGGGATTCGAACCAACCACCTTAGGTCCTGGATCGGCTGTTTGCAAGGCAAACACTGCTGTGCTATCTCTCCGGCCCTGTGCCGCATATCTTGATTGCGGACCTTCCCGCATGCCAGATGCAAGGCTTTCGTGCCATAGGTTCACCATCAGGGTTCTAGGCCATACTGGGGTGCTCTAACAAAAAAACCACTTGGTTGTTTTAAATTTTCAGTACACTGAATATGTGTGTTATCAGTGCTTTCCTATGAGACTCCAGGTAATTACCCTGTTTAGTTCCTTTTGTGTTAATTCACTTCCTTTCTCTTACTGCCTTCAAGACCTTTTGTGGGCTAGAGCGGTGGCGTGGAGTGGTAAGGTGTTTGCCTTGCCGGTGCTAGCCTAGCATCTTGTTGAGCTGATCCGCTGAGGAGCCTGGGAGTAAGGGGAGGGGAGAGTGCCCTGTGGCTCAAATCTTACAGGCTGCAGTCAGTGGCAAACTTTAGATGTTTCTTGCTCTTTTTTTTTTTAAATAACTTTTTGATCTTCCAGGGAGGAATAACTAAACTCCCTTCAGTCTTGTTTGTTTTGTTTATTTTGAGCTACACCTGGCGGTGCTCAGGGATTATTCCTGGCTCTACACTCAGCAATCGCCCCTGACTCAAAGGAACTCAAGTCCGTCCTGGGTCAGCCGTGTGCAAGGCAAATGCCTCACAGCTGTGCTACCACTCTGGCCCCATAAATATTAGTGTGTTTCTTTCTTTGCTATGTGTACAATAACTTAAAAATCAGTTTAAAGTTCTAGTTAAGTGACTTTTGTTGGGAAGTAGGTTTGGAATGCTCCTATCCCTACCTATTCCAGCAGCACATATATTAAACTGAATAATCGACATTAATTTATTACTTTCAGCCCAGGGAGGGAACAACTGGAGTTCTGAGGTACAAGGCCTGGGGGTTCCATTTTGGGCACCACCAAAAAATCAACCAAATCCATGTCTTTCTAAAGTTGATCACATATCACACATACAATTGAGACATTACTTACAAGGAGTACTTGAGAGTATCATCTAGTTCCATGATAGCAGCTTGGTTTCCACATCGGTAACAGTAGTTGGGTGCGCTGAAAATGGTGACCACGTTTCGGTCATGACACCAATTATACCCCTGCAGCATTAAAATTTTTTTCAGTATTTCACACTCTAGCATGACTTTTAATGTGCATTATGTATTTCTGTTATTGTTTTGTCTTTGGCCACACCACGCAGTGCTCATGGGTCACTCCTGGCTCTTTGTTCAGAAATTACTCCTGGCAGGCCCAGAGAACCATATGGAATGCTGAGATTCAAATCTGAGTCTGTTCTGGGTTGGCTGCATGCAAGACAAATGTCCTACTGCCCCACATTGCCATTTAAAAACAAAAAAGGAAAGGAGAAAAAGGAAGGAAAGATCAATATCCTAGAGGAAAAGGACATACCTCCATTACAAGTTGGTGAGCACGAGAAACCAGTGTGAGACCGTTGGCATGGTTAAATGTTTCAGAAATGTCTTGTCCAAACGTGTAGCCAGCACCACGGGGTGAGATACCCCACCCTCCACGGTCATCTGGGTCTGACCATAATAGGTCACACATGGGGCCCTGGCCAAGAGAATTGAACACATGTCAGAAAATGTCACTAATTATTAGTGACCATTTGCTAATTCAACTTAACCATAAAATGACTTTATATTCTATTTTTTTTTTTTTTTTTTGGTTTTTGGGCCACACCCAGCGGTGCTCAGGGGTTACTCCTGGCTGTCTGCTCAGAAATAGCTCCTGGCAGGCACAGGGGACCATATGGGATACTGGGATTCGAACCAACCACCTTTGGTCCTGGATCGGCTGCTTTCAAGGGAAACACCACTGTGCTATCTCTCCGGGCCCTCTATTTTTATTTTACCATTAACTTCTAACTCCAAATCCACCCTAGAATGTCACATCTATTTTAATTTAAAAATTCTAAGAGAGAAGAAAAGAAAAATGTCTTAGAGATAGGCAGGGGAGAGGACAGGAGGTAAACTGGGACACTGATGGCAGAAAATGTGCACTGGTGAAGGGTGTTGTATATTTTATGACTGAAAATCATGAATTGTAACTGAAAAAGAAATGAAATCATACACATGCATATGAAGATTAAGACAATCAGTAATTATTTAAGCCCACTCTTGTGCTATTATCTAAATCTGTAGTACTGAACTTGCTTACAAGGTATATATTTAAATTTGTGAAATAAAAGAAGCTTGCCACAAAGAGCAAGGAAGTACTATTAGAATGATAGTTGGAATAGATCACTCTGGACAAGAACTGCGTACTGAAAGGAGTAGTAGTTTTGTGTCTTAACAAAACTGCAAAAAAAAAAAAAAAGGGGGGGGGGACGAGGAGAGGGATAAGGGAAGGGGAGAGGTGGTGGAGATGGGAAGGGAGAGGAAAAAGAGGACGAGAAAGAATATGTTAAAACTTATTTTAAAATTAAATTATGGTCCCCCGTGCCTGCCAGGAGCGATTTCTGAGTGAAGAGCCTGGAGTAACCTGAGTGCAGCCGGGTGTGACCCCAAAACCAAAATTATTAAATATTTATTTAAAATAAAAGCAATGAAAAAGATAAAGAAACTATATTTTCAGATATGACCTTCAGAATCCTGGGGCCGGGCGGTGGCGCTAAAGGTAAGGTGCCTGCCTTGCCTGCGCTAGCCTTGGACGAACCGAGGTTCGATCTCCCGGTGTCCCATATGGTCCCCCAAGCCAGGAGCAACTTCTGAGCACATAGCCAGGAGTAACCCCTGAGCATTACTGGGTGTGGCCCCAAAAAAAAAATCAGAATCCTCATAATAATCTAAGGAAATACATTTCTGAATCTTTTTCTAAAGCTCCCCATAAATGCTTTGACACAGCTCAAAATAGTTATTTGCTATCAATCATCAGGATACATCATGAGGAAGACGAGAGGAAAAGCTATGCATATTCTCTGTAAGTATTAGTTATATTCCAACATGTGGAAATGAAGAATTTGGCGAAAGAGTCAGTGCTTAACATGGACATTTTAGTGACTGATTCAGAGGAAAAAAGCTTCTAACAGAAATGGCTACAAAAGGAAATTTCTTTCTTTTTCTTCCTTCCTTCCTTCTTTTCTTTCTTCCTTCCTTCCTTCCTTCCTTCCTTCCTTCCTTCCTTCCTTCCTTCCTTCCTTCCTTCTTTCTTTCCCTCCTTCCCTCCTTCCCTCCCTCCCTCCCTCCCCTTTCTTCCTTCCTTCCTTCCTTCCTTCCTTCCTTCCTTCCTTCCTTCCTTCCTTCCTTCCTTCCTTCTTCTTCTTTCTTTCTTTCTTTCTTTCTTTCTTCTTTCTTTCTTTCTTTCTTTCTTTCTTTCTTTCTTTCTTTCTTTCTTTCTTTCTTTCTTTCTTTCTTTCGTGTTTTTTTGGGTCACAACCGGCAGTGCTCCGCGGTTATTCCTGGCTCCAGGCCCAGAAATTGCTCCTGGCAGGCACAGGGACCATATGGGGTGCCGGGATTCGAACCGATGACCTCCTGCATGAAAGGCAAACGGCTTACTTCCATGCTATCTCTCCGGCCCCCACAAAAGGAAATTTCTAATCAAAGGAATTAAGTGCTTTCAAGAAATACTAAAAAAATTTCTCATGTTTTTTTAAATTTTTTTGTAGTGTTTTCCTTGTAGTGTTTTATTTTTTAATTTTAAATTTAGGTCACATAATTATAATATTGAGTTTTTCGTTTGTTTGTTTCTGGGTCACACCTGGTGGTGCTCAGTAATTACTCCTGGCAGGCATGGGGGGGGGATGACGACGGATGGGACGGGGGACTATATGAGATGCCAGGATTCGAACCAACGTTGGTCCTAGGTCAGCTGCTTGCAAGGCAAACACCCTACCACTGTGCTATCTCTCTGGCCCCAATTATAATATTGTTAACTGTGATTTGATGTATAGTTACTGCAACTCCATCAACAAAATGCCAAAGATATTCCACCATTTTTTTTCTTTCATTTTAAACCTAAAATTACCTCGTGTGGAACTTCTTGTAATCGATCCAGGGCTCTTATATGATCCAGTGTATCAATGGATGGAGAGAGGCCACCATGGAGGCAGAAAATCTGTTTATAGAATTAAAATGCACATGTTTTATTAACTGCTAAAAGTTAATGATGAGTAAATAATGGTTTCAAACATTAACAGCAGAAAAATTATGAAATAAAATGTAAACGATGAAAAATATCAGAATCAACGTAACATTTCAATGTATTTCTTTCATCACTTTTCTTCAGCTTTTGTTGTTTATTTTTTGGCACACCTGATTGTGCTTAAGGGTTACTGCTGCCTCTGCACTCATGGCGGGCTTGGGGGATCATACTGGGTGTCATATAGGACTGAGCCCAGGGTGGCCGTGTGCAAGGCAAGCACCCTAGTCCCTGTACTAAGTCCTGCCAGGTGTGTGGCTCAATGCTCTCTGAAAATAATGCTCAGTAGCAGAACACTTCTTTCATGTGTTATATCTTTTTTTTTTTTTTTGGGTCACACCCGGCAGCGCTCAGGGGTTACTATATGGGATACCGGGATTCGAACCATCGTCCTTCTGCGTCTAACCGCTGTGCTATCTCTCCGGCCCCATGTGTTACATCTTGGCTTCAAGATATAATAGAAGAGAATGGCAGGACCAAATTTTTCCTACCAGTCACTGGAGAGAATCTATTATACCTGTGAAAATGCTGGAATGATATGGATTAAGAATTGTAAAGTAGGGGCCGGAGAGATAGCATGGAGGTAAGGCGTCTGCCTAGCATGCAGAAGGATGGTGGTTCGAATCCCAGCATCCCATATAGTCCCCGAGCCTGCCAAGAGTGATTTCTGAGCGTAGAACCAGGAGTAACCCCTGAACGCTGCAGGGTGTGACCCAAACAAAACAAAACAACAAAAAAAGAGAATTGTGAAGTAAAACAGTAAATTTATTTATTTACTGCTTTATGAGTCACACCTGGTGGTGTTCAGGGGTTATTCCTGGCTCAGCACTTAGGAATCACTTCTGGCAGCCTTAGAGGACTATTTTGGATATGGGGCATCCAAACCACATTGGCCATGTGCAAAGCATATGACTTACTTGTTCTATCACTTCAGCACTAGGAAATTTATTCTAATTCTTCTGAGCCTTTTGGAGTCTGTACTACTTTTTTTTCCCCTCTTTGGGTTTTTGAGCCACACTTAGCAGCATTTAAAAGTTATTTCTGGCTCTGTGCTCAGAAATCATTCCTGACAGGCTCAGGGGACCGATTATACAGATTGCTGGTGGTCGAACCTGGGTAGCTACATGCAAGGCAAATGCCCCTACTCGCTGTGATATCAATCTGGCCCCTGTATTTTTCTCTTTATAAGATGCACATAGTTTTTAGCTATTCTCCTTCCCTGCACTCAGGCTTCAGTTCCAGGTGGTATTCGCTCCGCTTCATAAAACACACGAGTGGGAGGAGTGGGTTGTGGGTGGGGGAGTGCATCTTATGGTACGAAAAATACAGTATTTTATCGGCGGGGGAGGGGGAAAGATTCTGCATTATAAAGGTACAATACACAGTATTCCTACTTGCAGTCAGCATGCAAATAGAAAAATTATTAAAAATAACCAGCAGACACTGTGCAGCAGTTAAAAAAAAAATAAGCATGCAGTAGTTTAGGGTTTGATCTTTTCACTGAATGGTCTCCTGAACACCCTGGATAGTTAATCTCAAAGCACTGCATTAAGATTGGTCCCTAAGCAATTGCTGGGTGTGGTCCAAACAAAAAATTTTTTGTTTACTATTATGCAATCAGGCTCTTAACCATTTGTCTATAATTTAAAAGATAATGGCATATTCTTTGGCACAAAGATTAATACACACATCTGACAACATGGATATTAACTGGTCTCATATGTGCATGTATCTCAGTTCAATTCTCTGTTCTGGAAACTTAGGAGAAAGAAAACATAAAAGGCTAAGGAGATTTAAAAAAAATACATGTTAAATATCGTAGAATACCGTTTGCTAATTTTCTTTTCTTTTCTTTTTTTTTTTTGGTTTTTGGGCCACACCTCGTAATGCTCAGGGGTTACTCCTGGCTATGTGCTCAGAAGTTGCTCCTGGCTTGGGGGACCATATGGGACACCGGGGGATCGAACCGTGGTCCGTCCAAATCTAGCGCAGGCAAGGCAGGCACCTTACCTTTAGCGCCACCGCCCGGCCCCCGCTAATTTTATTTCTTAAGCACGTGTACACACCTGTCCATCTACTAAAGCTGTAAGTGGCAGATAATCAAATAGGTCTGTAAAGTATTTCCAAACATTGGCATTTCCATACTTTCGGAGACATTCATCATAAAAACCATATACTTGGGTAATTTGTCGACTTTCATGGTTTCCTCTCAATATTGTAATGCGTTCCGGGTAGCGCACCTGGAAAAAAGAAAACAAAACATAATAGAAAAGATAGTTTTTGCTAGTTTAACCTCGCACCCATTTCCTTAAATTTAAGTTTCTTTTTTCTGATTGTAAGCTAAATGCTAATTTTTTGTTTTGTTTTGTTTTGGGGCTGTGCTCAGGGGTTACTCCTGGCTATCTGCTCAGAAATGGCTCCTGGCAGGCACGGGTGAACCAACCATCTTAGGTCCAGGGTCGGCTGCTTGCAAGGCAAACACCGCTGTGCTATCTCTCCGGCCCCTAAAAGCTAATTCTTTTTCTTTTTGGGGGCCACACCCGGTGGTGCTCAGGGGTTACTCCTGGCAGGCACGGGGGACCATATGGGACACCGGGATTCGAACCAACCACCTTTGGTCTTTGGATCGGCTGCTTGCAAGGCAAACACCGCTGTGCTAACTCTCAGGGCCCTAATTCTTTTTCAGTCAAAAAATTATCATTTATGGGGCCAGTGAGATACCACTGTGGGTAAGGTTGTTGTCCCTTTATGTGGCCAACTCAGATTCGATTCCCCTGTTCTGCCAGGAGATTCCTAAGCACAGAGGCAGGAATATACCCTGAATATTGCCAGATGTGACCCCTTACCTCCAAATCTCATTTATAAGCAAGTCCTATTGTTTCAAATATTTGAAGTTTTACAATCAGTCTTCATTGCTATTTATACCACCTTTAATAGAATTCATATTACTCTGTAGTTACATCACAATATAAAGCTGTAGCTTTGTCACAATAAAATTGTAAATGTCACAAGTCTTTTAAATCTTTCCCAAATTCTGTCACTTCTTAATGTTGAATGGATACAAAACTTCTGAAATCTGGACCCTGGACAAACTACTTGACACACACATTTTCCACTCTTTTCAACTTTCATTTCTTACTGGAAAGTTGTCTTGCCAAGAAAAAACACTCTTGCAAAATCTGAGAAAGATTTCAAATGTATTAACAGCTGCTTTTCCACAATAAAACAGACATGCCTTAATGGAATACTAATTAATAATATTTCTTATATGACGTATAAAAAAAGCATCAGATTATAAATAAAACAACCAAAAGTTTGCTAAAAAACCAAACTTGTTTTATACTTACAGATAACTATTATGTGTGCAATATCAAACTGCCAGTGCTTAGAGGTAAGTGACAGGGCTATAAAAATATAAAACATGACTTGGGGCAGGACTCAGAAGGCACTTACAGCATCCCATATGGTTCTTTGAACCTTCAGGATGATGCCTGAATGTAGTGCCCAGAGTAACCCCTCAGCACCCCTGGGAGTGGCCTCAAAACAAGCAAACAAAACAAGACTTTTGTTCTTAAAGAATTAATCTTGGGGCCGGTGTGGTGGCGCTAGAGGTAAGGTGCCTGCCTTGCCTGAGCTAGCCTAGGATGGACCGCGGTTCGATCCCCTGGTGTCCCATATGGTCCCCCAAGCCAGGAGCGACTTCTGAGCGCATAGCCAGGAGTAACCCCTGAGCGTCACCGGGTGTGGCCCAAAAACCAAAAACCAAAAAAAAAAAAAAAAAAAAAGAATTAATCTTGATAAAGTTAAATGCTTGTACAATGAGTGCTAGAGAGAAGCACAGGTGGTAAGTTGCTTGCCTTGCACAGGGCTGATCCAGTTCACTCCTCTGAGTCCTTTGTGGTCCTCTCCAGCACTGCCAGGAGTAGTCCTCAGTGCAAAGCCATGAATAGCAAACCCCTGAGCATTGCCAGTTGTGTCCCAAAACCCAAAATAAATACATAAAATACAATAAAAGCTTATAAAAAGAAAACAATTTTATTAAACATACCTTTAATGCCACAAGGAGTGTCACAGTCTCCACAGAATAATAACCTCTGTCTACATAGTCGCCCATGAATAGATAGTTTGTATCTGGTGATTTTCCACCAATTCTAAAGAGTTCCATAAGATCATGGAATTGACCGTGCACATCTCCACACACAGTAACAGGACAACGAACTTCTTGAACATTTGATTCTTTTGTTAAAATTTCTTTAGCCTATTAAGAAAAAACAGA
This sequence comes from Suncus etruscus, assembly GCF_024139225.1. Taxonomy (NCBI): domain Eukaryota; kingdom Metazoa; phylum Chordata; class Mammalia; order Eulipotyphla; family Soricidae; genus Suncus; species Suncus etruscus. The sequence goes on from NC_064851.1 coordinate 138,047,179, forward strand.
TATCTGCAATTAAAAAAAAATTCTATCACAAATTTAAAGACATCATTGGCTTGGGGCCCAGAGAGAATGTTCAATTGACTGAGCACATGCTTTGCATGTAGGAGGCCTGACTTGAATCTCTGCACTGTATGGTCCCCCAAGCACTGCTAGGAGTGACTGACCCCTGAGCACAACTGGTGTGTGACCCATAAATAGATTGAAAAAACAGGGCTGGAGCGGTGGTGCAGAGCGGTACAGTGCTTGCTTTGCCAGCGCTAGCCTAGGACAAACTGCGGTTCCTCCCCGGTGTACCATATGGCCCCCCGAGCCAGGAGTAACCCGAGTGTTACCGGGTGTGGCCCAAAACAAAACAAAGATTGAAAAAACACTTGAAATGTGATTTAAATTTTATAATACACAATAAGATACCATTTTATACCTTATTAGTATGGCTGAAGAGTCATATATACATATGTAGATAGAAAGTAATTGTGAGAATGTGGAGAAGTCTAAATGCCCACATATTGCTAATAGGTTGTAAAGGTATAGCTGCAACAGAAAACAGCCTAGAAGTTTTCCCAAAGAGTTAAAGAGAAACTTGGCAGTGGAGTATACACTTCTTATACATGAGGTTCAGGGTTTTTTTTTGGTTTGTTTTGGGTCCACACCCAGCAGTGCTCAGAGCTCTGAGCTTAAGGATCATTCCTGGTGGTGCTGCAGAACCATATGAGATGCCAGGGATGGAACCTGGGTCAGTTGTGTGCAAGGCAGACACCCTACCCACTATGGCTATCTCTCCGCCCCTGGGTTTGATCCCTGTACCCAAAATAAACAACAAAGTTAAAACAAAGAATTACTGTTTAATCTATCAATCCCATTCCTATAAATTTACTTAAAGGTAAGGAAAGTTTCTATTTACATGTTAATGGCAACATTATCTAAAATGGCCCAAAAATGTCCATTAGAGCCAGAGAGCTGGTACAGCGGGCAGGGCGCTTGCCCTGTATGTGGCTAACCTCGGCTCAATTCCCAGCACCCCTGTATGATTCCTTGAGCACTGCCAGGTGTGATTCCTGAGTGCAGAGCAGGAGTAAACTCCCTGAGCACTACTGGTTATCAAACAAGCAAACCAATGAAAAATGGAATGTCCAGTAACTAAAGTGACTAGGGCACATTCACTCAATAAAGAAATATTGACAATATACAACCTTTGGAAACACTAAAAAGACAGCATTACAAGTGGTCATATACTATATTCTTTCATTCACATGAGCTGTCATTAGGCAGTTATACTGAGCAGAAAGTAGATTTAAGGCTGGGGTAGAGGGGTTGTACTTTTGTGGCAGGGAATAAAAACATTATAATACTGTGGTGACACATAAACATAAGCATAAAGGGTTAAATAACAGAGTTGGTAGACTATGAATGAGTGAATTATAAGGCATAGGGATTATGCCAATAAAAGTATTTGAGGGGGTTGGGCCACACTTGGCAGCACTCAAGGTTTACTCCTGATGGGTTTGGAGGACCATATGGGATGCTGGGGATCAAACCCAGGTCAGCTACATGAAAGGCAAACATTCTATCTTGCTGTGCTATTGCTCTGGCCTCATTAAAGCTATTTTTTTTTTTTTTTTTTTTGGTTTTTGGGCCACACCCTGTGACGCTCAGGGGTTACTCCTGGCTATGCGCTCAGAAGTTGCTCCTGGCTTCTTGGGGGACCATATGGGACGCCGGGGGATCGAACCGCGGTCCGTCCTAGGCTAGCGCAGGCAAGGCAGGCACCTTACCTCCAGCGCCACCGCCCGGCCCCATTAAAGCTATTTTTAAATAATCCTATTCACACATTAAAACAAGTCAACAAGGTAGTCACAAGCCCTTCAAATTTTTATGAACACATTCTTGGGGCCAGAGAGTGGGTAAGATAATTTGCCTTAAATGTGGCGCATCCTCCCCTCAAACTTGACTAAAATAAACATTCTGTAACAATCTCATCCTTCAATTTGCTTATTCCAACTTTGCCACATTTAATAAGTTAATATTATATATATATATATTCATTAGGGGACCTTCAACTGAAGAAAATATGTGCATAGGGCTAGAAGAAGTACAGTGGTTAAAAAGCTTGCCCTGCAAATAACTGAGCCCGATCTGATCTCCGACACCTCATATATTCTGCCAGGTGTGACCCCATCCTCACACACATATAAAACAAATTTACTGAAGACATTTCATGTGTCTAGCAATTTAAGAGAAAATAGTCCAGAATCAGAAAGAACATTTAAAAAAACCTCTGCAGATCTATACAGAACAAGAATGAAAAAAAATTTCCTTTACATCAACTTCAATAAAGGTGTGGCAGGCCTTATATTTGGCACAATGTGGAAATTCTAGAAAGCTACTTTTATATTTCCAGATCCACAAAGGATTTAGAAGAGAAAACATAAAGCTGGAGGTTATGTTTCCAGGGGAAACAAAGATAAGCCGACAGAGGTGACAGTGGTGCAAGCTCATGCTGAAGCAAAGGAGCCAGAGAATGAGGACGTGGAACTTCCGGACGGTCAATTCTCTTACCTCTCCCAGGATTTGATAATCTAAAATTCTAAAGAACTTTAACAACCACAAAGTTGGGAGTTTCTCAGAGAATATTATAATTCCTGTTGTTGTATCACCTTAACACAGACTTTATGCCATTAGTAGATAAGAAATAGTATCATGCTTTTGTTGTTTTTTGTGTAGCACAGAAAGTTTGAGTCATACTCTATGTTCAGGAGCCAGTGTTGCTGGGGATCAAATCCAATCAGGTACATAAAAGGCAAGCACATACCTCTTAGCTCTTAGGTCACATTAAAATTTTTTGTTTTAGGGGGGCTGGAGCGGTGGCGTTAGAGGTAAGGCGTCTGCCTTGCAAGTGCTAGCCTAGGACAGACCACGGTTTGATTCTCCGGTATCCCATAACGGTTCCCTCAAGCCAGGAGTGATTTCTGAACTCATAGCCAGGTGTAAACCTCTGAGCGTCAATGGTGTTGGCCAAAAAAAACAAAATAAATAAATACACTTTTTTGCTAAGGGGGTTAGAGAGATAGCACAGCTGTAGGGTGTTTGCCTTGCATGCAGCCGACCCAGGATGGACCTGGGTTGGATTCCTGGCATCCCATATGGTCCTGAGCCTGCCAGGAGTGATTTCTGAGCGCAGAGCCAGGAGTAACCCCTGAACGCCACCAGGTGTGGGTCCCCCCCAAAAAATGTTTAGGGGCAAGGGAGAGAGTATAGCAAGTGATGAGCACTTGGCTGACCTGTATTTGATACCCTGCATCCCCTATGGTTCCCGGAGTCTGCCCTGAGTACTGATCGGGCTTATGTAACATGGTTAACAAAATGTTATTAGGTAATATTTTTTGAAAAGCTCTGAGAAATTGTTACAAAATATTAGAGAATATAAAACTAAATTTAGATATTTGTTAAACTGTTTACATAGAAGGGCAGTGACTTTTATACCAAGTAACTAATATGGGAAACTTTTTTTTTGCTTTCTGAGAACTGTGCAGGGCTTCAAGGCCACTCCTGACAGAGGTGACAGAGAGTGTGGGACTCATGCTGAACAGGGCAGAGCTTGGGGCCACCAAAGTACACTATGGGGTTCTGTAGTGGTTCCAAAGATAAAACCTTGCACATGCAAAGATGGATTCCAGACAGTTGAGCAATCTCCTGAATGCCAACCTAGGTATAATTTCAAAATATCAATATGTATGGGCTCTATGTATTGCAGTGCTGAAGAGACAGGATTTCATACCTGTGAGGCACATGCTCTGCCCCACAATTCTGACAGAAGTCCCTCAATCACCAGGTATACAGATTTCCCTGGCAGTACATCACCAGAACCATCAGTCTATCCAAAGTGTGGGACCCCCTGTCATCTTGGGCACTGCTTGAGAAAACCCACCTCCAAGGCATCTATTCAATTAACAGAGATCGGGCCTGGAGAGATAGCACAGTGGCGTTTGCCTTGCAAGCAGCCGATCCAGGACCAAAGGTGGTTGGTTCGAATCCCGGTGTCCCACATGGTCACCCATGCCTGCCAGGAGCTATTTCTGAGCAGACAGCCAGGAGTAACCCCTGAGCACTGCCGGGTGTGGCCCAAAAACAAAAAACAAAACAAAACAAAACAAAAAACAAGTAACAGAGATCAATACGTAATGCAGCAGTTCAAGTATAACATGGGAGGGGGCATTTTCAGAGCTAAAGGGTTTATTTTACTAAGATTGTTTTTAAGAAATTAATATTTTGGAAGTTCAGTTTTGCCAATATAGTAAATATCAGCATTATGACTCAGAGTTCTTGGTAGAAATAAGGTGCAGTGGAGGACACACCTTCTAGGTGGAAGGTCCCAGGCTTGATCCCCAGCACTCCCAGCACCTCCTCTCTCCTGTACCTCTACCAAATGACTGCTAGTAGTAGGCCCCACAACGAAGAAAAGTTCTTTGTAATGCTTAGGTTTTAAGACTATAAATGGGTCACAAGACAAAAAAGCTTGAAAATCCCTCTTACTGCACCTGTTTGACCTACATGAAGTACATGAAGACAGACAGGATAAGCAGGTTTGTATTTAAAATTCTATACAGAAATGTACCCTATTCACTTCAGCTTGTTTTTGGTGAGTAGTAGTGTCTCATATTGTGTCAAATGCTAATACTAAAATATATAAAACAGTCACAATGGAAGAATGTACATACACTCCAGGAATCATAAGACTAGACTATGTCTTGAATCATTTATGCCAACTGGCTGCACCTAGCTCAGACACTTCTTTTAACTTAAAAGAATATGGGGCCGGGAAGGTGGCGCTAGAGGTAAGGTGTCTGCCTTGCAAGCGCTAGCGTAGGACGGACCGAGGTTTGATCCCCCGGTGTCCCATATGGTCCCCCAAGCCAGGGGCTGAGCACATAGCCAGGAGTAACCCCTGAGCGTCAAACGGGTGTGGCCCAAAAACCAAGAAAAAAAAAAAAAAAGAATATGCATCACATATTTGACATTTGTTTTCAGATAAGTGAAAGCAAAGTTGTTGAAAAAATAGAAAAACAAAAAATAAAATGAGAAAAAAGTTAAAAAATAGTACAGTAAGAAGCACAATTGTAAAAATTATATCTTCAATTAAGTCATTAATACAGTGGCAGAAGGGTTAAGTAAGCTCTTGTTAGCTCAGATATTACTTTTTTTTTTTTTTTTTGGTTTTTGGGCTACACCCGGCGGTGCTCAGGGGTTACTCCTGGCTGTCTGCTCAGAAATAGCTCCTGGCAGGCACGGGGGACCATATGGGACACCGGGATTTGACCAACCACCTTTGGTCCTGGATCGGCTGCTTGCAAGGCAAACGCTGCTATGCTATCTCTCCGGGTCCCAGACATTATTTTTAAAGTAAGTGACTCAAAGGAGTAGGGGGCAATGCAAAGTTTTATTCCATCAGAGGAGTTCTCTCCAGTGTTTCTAAAATGTTTCTATGGGAGAAAGGGATGAGATAGAGGTAGAGCTCAGGTTCTGCAGGTCAATGAGGCCCTGCTGGATCCTTACCTGGCTGTGCGGTCTTACACTAAAATGGCTGAGTCCAGGGCTGAGAGATAGCACAGTGGTAAGGCGTTTGCCTTGCATGCAGAAGGATAGCAGTTCTAATCCCAGCATCCCATATGGTCCCTGAGCCTGCTGGGGGTGATTTCTGAGCATAGAGCCAGGAGTAACCCCTGAGCACTGCAGGGTGTGACTCAAAAACCAAAATGCAAAAAAAAAAAAAAAAAAAAAGGATAAGTCCAATCGTTTTTTTTTTTTTTGGGGGGGGGGGGGCATACTGGCAGTGCTCACATGGGGATGTCACAGATCAAACCCAGGTAGGCTCTGTGTAAAGCAACCACACTACCTGCTGTACTATCATCCCCAGCTCCATTGTCCACATTTTGAAGGTATGTTTGTTTGACTATATCTAGTAGTGCTCAGGATTGGCTCCTGGATCTCTTCAGGGAAGCACTCTTGGCAGGGTTCAGAGGACCCTATGGGGGACTGGAAATCAAATCCAGGTTGGCTGTGTGCAAGGCAAGCCCTAGAGCCAGAGTGACAGTACAAACAATCTCCCCACCCACCCCCCCCCAAAAAAAAGAAACCAAAACAACTCTACCTGCTGTTTTTATCTTTTCTTGTTTTGGGGGCCATATCCAAACAGTGCTGAGAGGGTTACTTGTGGCTCTGGCGCAGGGATCACTCCTGACTTGAGTGAAAACTATGGGATACCAAGATTGAATCTGAGTTGGGTACCCACCTGCTGTACTATTTTATTACTGCTTCAGTTCCATATTTTTAATATGTGAAATCCCTTTAATTTCTGCAAAATTGTACAGTCAAGTTATACCAAATACTCTCCACAAATGACTTTTCTGCTTTAATTAATCAGGGAAACTTCCTTATTTATGAAAACATAGTATTTCTTTTGCTTAAAATTAATTACAACTATGCAAAGTCTCCCAGAAAATGAGTAGCCTAAGTTCAAATCTTGTAAAATCCTAAAATTTGTATAAATGAAACAACCCAGTGACGCTTGGGTTACTCTTGGCTATGCCCTCAGAAATCGATCCTGACTTGGTGGGCCATATGGGACATTGGGGATTGAGACCAGATCTGTCCTGGGTCAGGCCGCTTGCAAGACAAACGCCCTACCACTGCACCATTGCTTGGCCCCTAAAGACTTTTTAACTGGGACACTTAGAAATATATATATATATATATTCTTTTTTTTTTTTTTTTTTTTTTGGTCACACCAACAATGTTCAGGGTTACTCCTGGCTCTGCACTCAGAAATCACTCTTGGCAGGCTAGGAGGACCAATTGGGATGCCAGGATTCAAACCACTGGATTGGCTGCTTGCAGGGCAAATGCCCCACCACTGTGTTATCTCTCTGGCCCCAGAAATAATTGCTTAGTGTGATTCCTTAGAGGGAAGTGGACCTGGTGAAGGGATCAGTGTCCAAAACATTGTATGTCTGAAACTCAATGCTAAATAACTTTGTAGTGACTAAATTAAGAAAAGAAAAACCCTTGATTAGGGCACAAATGTGTATTCCTTCAGCTGTCCTTAGCTGTGTGGAAAAAATGTATTTTTCTAACATATGCTTTATTACATATACACATAGTATACACATTATATATATTACACAATACTAACAAGTTACTATAACATATTACTGGAATTGTCATAACTGGCAATCCTTGGAGTAGAACATGCCACATGCAAAACCAACTCCCCATTTGCACTTTTTCCAGTGTCCTGAAATTGTTTTTTTTCTGGGATTGGGAAGAGAGAAGCTGTGTTTTTTTTTTTTTTTTTCTCTTATGAAAAAAGATGCCTGGCTTATCTTGTACACAGCCAACCCACATCAATCCCTGACTCTATGTATGGCCAGGAATGATCTTGAGTAGAGGGTCTAGGAATAAGCTTTGAGCACTGCCAGACATGGCCTAAAACCAAAATGAGAGGAGAGGGAGAAGAGGGATGAAGAAAAAGAGGGAGATAGAAGGAGAGGAGGGGGGGAAGTGAAAAGGAAATGGAGAGGGGAGAGAAGGGTGGGAGGGAGAGGAGCCCAAACAAACAAAAGAAATAAGCCACCTATGTATACAGAGACTAAGACCCTTGTGTTATACGCAGCAGACTGGAGTTCAGAGGTCGAGCACACTAAGCTAAGTACAAAACCAGGACAGCCCCTGAGAACTTCTGGTTAAGTCCAAAAAACAGAAAAGAATGAAAGGGATAAAAAAAAAAAAAAGGAAAGGAGAAGAGGGCTAGAATAATACAAATGGGTAGGGTGCTAGCCTTGCATGCAGGTTCCACCCCCAGCACCACCAGTTGTGGCCCTCCAAAACAAAAAAATAAAGAAAATGAAAGAAAAAGAAGAAAGGAATGGTGTCATTTTTCATGAGGAAGCAAGGTAGCAGACTTTCTACGTAGGCTCTGAGTAAACAGAACTGCCAATTCATGATGACAAAATGCTAATACATCTCTAGATACGTTATCTGGTTATCTGGTTCTCAGTTACCTAAATGGCAGAAAGGACAAAGGGCACATGCCAGCAGTCTATTAGTTTTACAAAGTATTTCCAGAAGTCTCATATAAATGTCTGTGCTGTATCTCTTATCAGCTGACACAAGCTTTCTCCATCGCTAAAGCCAACCATGGAATGTGGCCCAATCCCAGTTAGAAGGGAATTTATTATCAAGCAACTCATGTTCAGGGGAAGCAAAAAGACTTCAGAAACACACATAATAAGTAAAACATTTTAAAAACCAAAATTTAGGGGCGAGAAAGAGCACAGCGGTAGGGCGTTTGCCTTGCATGCAACCGATCTAGGACAGATGTGGTTTGAATCCCAGCATCCCATATAGTCCCCTGTGCCTGCCAAGAGAGATTTTCTGAGTGCAGAGCCAGGAGGAACCACTGAGTGCCAACCGGGTGTGATCCAAAAACAAAAAACAGAAAACAAATTTAAACCCTGTCATAGTTTCTCATTTGGGGAGGGGGTTATACTGGGCAGTGCTCAGGTGTTACTCCTGACTCTGAGCTCAGAAATTATTCCAAATTTTTGTTCAGAAGAAAAGAATCACGACTAAAAAGCACATTCTAAACCAAAGTCTTCTATTAAAAACAAAACAAATCATTAGGCTGATGGCGCCAACTCTAAAAAGAAAAGCTGCTTCACATATGACTACATCATTAGTAACTACTTTCTTTTTCTTTTTAGGCCACACCCAGTGATGTTCAAGGGTTACTCCAAGCCATGAGCTCAGAAATTGCTATTGGCTTGGGGGATCATACGGGAAGCTGGAGATTGAACCGAGGTCCTGGATCAGCCACCTTACCACTGCACTATCGCTTGGCCTACCATTCACTACTTTTCTATCTGAATGTGTGTGTGGTCTGGAGGCCACACCAGAAAGTGTTTTGGCAATCATGTAGTACTCAAATCAGGGCTCATTGCATTTCAAATAAGCGCCTTAACCCCTGAATCAGGCAAATGCTCATTTGACCTGGGCATCACATATGGTCCTGGTCTCCTGTTGCCAGGGCCTCCTTCCAAATTCCTTTTCTTTAAATATAGAATTAAAGACAGAAGCCAGAGAAATAGTTTAGGGTAAGATATTTGCCTTGCACTTGGCCAACCCTGGGTTTGATCTCCGGGACCCAGAACGGTCTTCCAAAACTGTCAGGTGTGGTCTAAACCTCAAAATAAAATAAAATCATTTAAAGAAGATAACCAAAAAGACAGATGGCTCAAAAAGCTGAGAGCAAGCTTTGCATGTGGAGTGCCTAGTTTGATCCCTCCACTCCACTGTCCCTGAGCACCACTAGGTGTTTCAAAATGTAAATAATATCCCATACCATTGTACTTTTTGTTTATTTGTTTTGGAGGCTACTCATGGCTCTGTGTTTGTAGGATTAAGTGACTCCAGGAACTAAATTCAGGGTCTTACATAGACAAAGATAATGCTTTCCACCTAGTCTCATCTCCCCATAACTGCTCTTCTATGGGGGAAAGGGGTACCTGGTGATGCTGAGGAGTTTCTGGTTCTGAGCTCAGGATTTACTCATGGTAGGCTCAGGGGGACCATACAGGATGCCCAGAGATTGAACCCAGGGTTGGCAACATAAAAGGCAAGTGTTCTACTTGCTGGTCTCATTATGGCCCTCCCCTCAGTTGTTCTTTAAAGAATAAATGACTACACTGTCATATTGGCACATAGGGGAGAGTATGTTTCTATCTCAATGTGTTACATGCACAGGAGTTGTAGATATATGCCCAAGAACTACTGTATGTTAGGCCAATGTGAGCCATCCTGTTTGCCTACATTTGTCCTCCCTGATATTTCTAATGACTAGAATTATATAATCACCCCATCTACAGTCAGATTCCTGGATCACCAAGTAATGATTAAAGATCATGTTGGGCCCGAAGAGGCAGCCGATCCAGGACCAAAGGTGATTGGTTCAAATCCCGGTGTCCCATATGGTCCCCCGTGCCTGCCAGGAGCTATTTCTGAGCAGACAGCCAGGAGTAACACCTGAAGCACTGCCGGGTGTGGCCCAAAAGACCAAAAACCAAAAAAAAAAAGATCATGTTGACTTGCCTTCAGTGAAAAATCTGCTGTGCCTGCACAGTGTAGAATATAAAGGCTCCCCTGAGGTTTTGATGGCCAATGTAAAGCTCTTTTATGTCAGAGGAAGTGACTCTCCCCAGCTGATTATCAGCACCCAGGACAGGTACACAACTGCATGAGGACAACAGGGATTTGGAACAACACATGTAAAACTAGGCTAGCAAGGAGCGCATTAGAGATTCTCGGCTTGAGACCTGTAAATGGGGAGTTGGTTAGTGTAGGATTTCTTTTTCTAGCATGCATCTAAATTCCAGATGATAAGAAAAGCCCACGTTCAATCATTTATCCAGTTAATTGAGACAAAATCTTTCCCAGATCCAAGGTCCCAGATCAGCTGCATGCAAGGCAACCTCTATTTTTTATTTTTATTTTTTGGCCACACCACAGCAGTGCTTGAGGGGTTCCTCCTGGCTCTGTGCTCAGAAATTGCTCCTGGCGAGGCTCAAGAGGGACATATGGGATTGACGGTAATCAAACAGGGATCTGTCCTGGGTTGGTTGTATGCAAGGCAAATGCCCTACTGCTGAGGCTATGGCTCTGGCCCTAGAAATATTTAAAGGGGGGACGTCCAGATCACCTTTGGGCCCCAGAGTATAGGGAGAAGGGCAGAGAAGGAAGGAAATCAAAGGATGGTGGTGGTGATAGGAAGAGAGATGGGAAGCAACAGGGAGCAGGGCTCAAGGGGATCTGAGTACATAGGTGGTTGTAGAGGAGTGACAGACCTCATATCCAAACCACAGTCAGGTAACACTCTAAACAAGAGATTCCAACTTCAGAAGCCAAACTTAGAAAAATGCTCGTCAAGGGTGGCAGGCTAGGGATTGGGGGCTTGGGGTATAGCGGGAGGGAATCTGGAGAGACACTGGTGAAGGGACTGATGTTGGACTTAAGCGTGTCTGAAAGTCCAACTATAAATGACTTCAAAAGGTAACCTCGGGCCCGGAGAGATAGCACAGCGGCGTTTGCCTTGCAAGCAGCCGATCCAGGACCAAAGGTGGTTGGTTCAAAATCCCAGTGTTCCATATGGTCCCCCGTGCCTGCCAGGAGCTATTTCTGAGCAGACAGCCAGGAGTAACCCCTGAGCACCACTGGGTGTGACCCCCCCCCAAAAAAAAGGTAACCTCTATTCTTGCTGTTATAAAATCAAAATCAGGAAGAGAAAAAAAAAATAAAGCTTTGTGATGATATCCAAATGTCATAGAATGAACAATATATATATTTTTTCCACTACCCAGGTTTTAGGAATGTGAACTATGTAAATATACTGAAGTACTCTAACCCCCCTTGGACCAGGTGACACTGTATTATTGTCCAAGGCTGGAGGTACATTATTACTATTACTGGCACACAGGTTGGTGGACTACAGGGGGTGTTAGGGACTGAACCCAGATCATCAGCATGCAAGTCATAGGCTCTCTTCCTGCTGTACTATCCACTCTGGCTCTCAAAGACACTTAATTTCTGGTTGTTATACATGGAAACAAACAGCATTTCAAATCAAGATTATATGTGAAACATCAAACTGTTAAATTTAGTAAGAATCAGGTATTTGCACAGACTATGTTAAATAATTCTATTTAAAAAATGAAGATTTTGCAAGCAGCTGATCCAGGACCAAAGGTGGTTGGTTCGAATCCCGGTGTCCCATATGGTCCCCCGTACCTGCCAGGAGCTGTTTCTGAGCAGACAGCCAGGAGTAACCCCTGAGCACCGCTGAGTGTGGCCCAAAAACAAAAAAAAAAAAAAAAAGAAGAAGATTTTAAGCCTATGAACCCATTTTACTTGATTTCGACTATTTTTTGGGTCACACCCAGCAGTTCTCAGGGGTTACTCCTAGCTCTATGCTCAGAAATCATTCCTGGCAAGCTCAGGGGACTAAACGGGATGCCAAGATTCGAACCACCATCCTTCTGCATGCAAGGCAAATGCCCTACCTCCAAGCTATTTCTCCCACCCCATAGTGGTTGTAAAGAAATGGAGAGGGGAGAATAGAATGGTTGTTAATGAGTACATGGCATCTTAGGGGGGGGTGATGATTTAGTGGAAACTATCGCTGTAAAACTTTGAGTACAATAGAACCACTTATCATCACTCTTAAACTAACAACTTTTATAGTATCTGAATTTTACCTTTAAAAAATTACGAGTAGGGGCCGGAGAGATAGCATGGAGGTAAGGCATTTACCTTTCATGCAGAAGGTCATCGGTTTGAATCCCGGCATCCCATATGGTCCCCTGTGCATGCCAGGAGCAATTTCTGAGCACGGAGCCAGGAAAAACCCCTGAGCACTGCCGGTGTGACCCAAAAACCACAAAAAAAAAAAAAAAAAAAAATTACGAGTAAAACTCAGAACCAAATTGGATGAAGAAATAGTGCTGTAGTCTAACAGAATCAAAACACAACTATCAGCTGGAGAGACAACCCCAGAAGCTGGAAGATGTACAAGCCTGGCATGTGGGAGGTCAGGTTAAATCCATGGCACCAGCTCCCAGAGCACTGCCTCCGGGTGTGCCTGAAAACAGCAGCATTAGGAATATAATTATCCAGTTCAGGGGCTGAAGAGAGAGCACAGCGGTAGGTGTTTGCCTTGTACACAGCCGACTTAGGACAGTGGTTCAAATCCTCCCGGCATCCCATAGTCTCCTGAACCTGCCAGAGGCGATTTCTGAATGCAGAGCCAGGATTAACCCCCTTAGCTCCGCCAGGTGTGACCCAAAAACCAAACCAAAACCAAAAAAACCAAAACCAATAATTATCTAGTTCAATCACTTTCCTTTAATAGATGAAATTTTCACATTACACAGTACTGTATGTATTCATTCTATTATCACAGTTTAGTAAAAAAAAAAAAACAACAAGGTTTACAGTAACAGGGCTCAAAATTTAAATTACAACAGTATATTTACTAAAAATAATTACATATAGTTGGAGCAATAATACAGTGGGTAAGGCACTTAGCATGCATGCAGCACACCCGAGTTTACTCCCTGACACTCTATATGGTCCTCTGAGCCCACCAGGAATTACCTGAGCCCACTAGGAGTTACCTCTGAGCATTGCCAGAGATAAAATGCCAAACCAAAACAAAATTATATACAGCAAAAATGTTTATGTCAATATAAAATCATCATAGGTAAACAAGAAGTGCAGCATTAAGACCAATGACCAATCATGACTTCTTTCAATTTATTTTTTTTTTATTTTTGGCCTAGTTTGTTTGGTTTTGAAGCCACATCCAGCAATTCAGGGGTCATTTCTTTTTTTTTTTTGGTTTTTGGGCCACACCCTGTGATGCTCAGGGGTTACTCCTGGCTATGCGCTCAGAAGTTGCTCCTGGCTTCTTGGGGGACCATATGGGACGCCGGGGGATCGAACCGTGATCTGTCCTAGGCTAGCGCAGGCACCTTACCTCCAGCGCCACCGCCCGGCCCCTCAGGGGTCATTTCTGATGGTGCTTGGGGCACTACATGCAATGCTGGGATCAAACTAACTTCAAACTAACTCCAGTCACATGCAAGGCAAGCACCTTAACTGCTCTGGCCTTCTGACAGATTTTGTTTGTTTTCTTACTCTTGGCTTTATACTCAAGGAATCACGCCTGAAATGACTCAGGGGAACCATAAAAAATTGAACCTGAATTGGCCACACGCAAGACAAGTGTCTTCCATGGTAGTATCTCTCTAGCTCCTTTCTTTGACAGATTTTTGGTTATAGCACATCTGTTATTAGGTTCACACCCACATAGCATCTGTACTATCTACTAATTTTCAGTAATATGCTCCTGTGACATTTTATAAAAACAGATACCACAGCAGGGAAAACAGCTCAACTGGGCACATACTTTGTATTCAAGAGGCCCAGGTTCAATCCCCAGAACCACCAGATACACACTAGAAACAACCCTTTCAGCACAGACCCAAGTAGCTCCTCATTATGCTGTGTGTCGCCCCCAAACCATTAAAAAGAAATATACTCGAAGAGGGATTTGGTATGGAGAGTAAGAAATTGGCTTTTAATTCTGATCTGGGTTTAATCCGATATAGTCCCCTGAGCACCACCAGGAGTAACATGGAACTCTGCACAATGTGGCCTCAAGACAAAACAAAACAAAACAAAAAAACAAAAATTGCTCAACAATGATATTACAGCTCAGGAATGAAAAGTGTTAATACTGGAAAAGGAATTCAAGTCAGGAGCATACAGAATATAGAGCTGACTGGGATTGCTGACACAGCTGTCATTTAAAGAAAATCTGAGCGCAGGGCCAGGAAATACTGAATAATATAAATGAATAAGCACATTTATCAACATAATGAAGAAAATGGTTGTGACGAAAAGGATAAAGATATTCCAGAGGAAGCAATGTTGGCAAAAAAAATTTATCTATGAAACTCATAGTCACTTTATGACATTGAAAGCACACACACTTAAAAATAAGTTGGAAGCTTTTATACCACAACTCTATCTAGTTTCAGAATTTCAATATATTCCACAAAGTAGGATTTTTCAATATACAATCTGAAATGACTGCATCAGAATACCAATGACACTCTTTAAAATTGCAGTCACTGGTCAGGAAGATAGCTCAAAGAGCTGGAGTCATGCTTTGCATGCTGAACCCTTCTTTGGCACAGCTTGGTCCGGGGAGTGACATGCCAAAATGCTGAGCCAGAAACACTGCCCACCCCCACCCCAGCACCATCAGGGTGTGGTCCAAAAAAGCACCAACCAAAAAAAGAAAAGGAGGGTAATGTGACCATCCTAGGTTCACGCCCCCCCCCCCCCAGCATCACCTGACTGCAAAGTCTGAGTAGTAAGACACCTTCAGCCTGGATGACAGAACATGCATGACTGAGAATGGCTGCTGGCTTTCTGAGCACCACTTTCAAAGATCGAATGAAAAGAAGTCAAAAATTTTTATAGTGATGGCACAGCGGTGGGGCATTTGCCTTGCTCTTAGCTGACCCAGGACTGACCAAGGTTCCATCCCACATAGTCTCCAAGCCAGGAGCGATTTCTGAGCGCATAGCCAGGAGTAACCCCTGAACGTTACTGGGTGTGCCCAAAATACTTTTTTTTTTTTTGGTTTTTGGGCCACACTGGGCAGTGCTCAGGGGTTACTCCTGGCTAACTGCTCAGAAATAGCTTCTGGCAGGTACAGGGGACCATAAGGGACACCGGGATTCAAACCGACCACCTTAGGTGCTGGGTCGGCTGCTTGCAAGGCAAACACCGCTGTGCTATCTCTCCGCCCCCCCCCCCCAAATTATTTTAAGTAGTAGTCTCTAAGAGGTATTTATTTAGAGGGGTCTGAGCAGTGCTCAAACGTTATTCATAGCTAAGTGCTTCAGGAATTAAGAGGTGGTGAATCATGTGGTATGGGATACAACTATCTTCCCAGCACAAATATTCAATAAAATAGATTTTCAATGCAGATTCTAGGATGTGGCTCAAGTGATAAGACAGATACCCTGCAAATGCGAGACCCTGGTTCAATCCCTGGTATCATGAAGCCTGCCCTCTTCACAAGCAACACTAAAGTGAAGTGGCCTCCATACAGCAACAACCACACACACACACACATACACACACACAAAACAACCCAATAACTCAGACCTGACTAACACATAATTATCTTCTCAGATGCATTCAATAAATCTGCATTTTATTTATGCTTTGGGGGCCACACTCAGCAGTGCTCAGGCCTTAAGTACTGACCAGGAACCTAAATTTTGGGGTTTTGCTTTCCAATAATTTACACACACACACACACACACACACACACACACACACACACAACTACAGAAAAATGCTAAAAGATATGGAAAGAAATTTAAGCATCTAAAACTGGCTAACTGGGAGGGGGGCAGAGAGATAATATGAAATTCAAGTTTGGAAAGGCCTAACAGGAAATGTCAGACACAACATCTGGCCACTAACAAAAGAGGGCCCTATGGGACTCAAGGGCAGCTTTTTGACCAAAGTGACTTTTGTGCAAATGTGAGGCCACATTTTGAACCTCTGACGCCACCTACATGTGCTGACAGTGGTTCTGGTTGCTCTACTTTCTGGAAACCGGAGTGTGCGCTCAGGCACACAGCCAGGTGTGCACAAACACTGCCGTTGAAGTCTGTGACTGTGGTACATTAGAGCACCCCAGTAAGACAGCCAGAATGCAAAGAGCTTGACAATTAAAGGTGCACTCTCCCTGGGACACAGCACAGACAAGCAACTCCATATTTGTGAAACACCAACAAAGGGAAGGTGAAAGAATACAAAGGGTCTTTTCACAAAAGGGCAAAAGAACAATGGAAGTTCTTTATAAAACATGTTGTCATCCTTCAGAGCCTGAATTTTAAACAGATTCAGGCATTGGGGGACTCCTATTCAGCAATTCCTGCTCAACTTTAGGCCTTCTCTCAGCCTTGGGGGCTTTTCCAGAATCTCTTCCCAGGAAGTTTCAAGGCTTTTCCAATTCATATGTGGGCTTCTTCTGGAGTCCCCTTTTCTTTTCTTTTTTGTTTTTGGGCCACACCCGTTTGACACTCATGGGTTACTCCTGGCTATGCCCACAGAAATCGCTCCTGGCTTGGAGGACCATATAGGACACGGGGGGGGGGGGAATAGAACCACGGTCTGTCCTACACTAGCGCTTGCAAGGCAGACACCTTACTTCTAGCGCCACCTTCCCGGTCCCTGGAGTCCCCTTTTCTAACAAGACTCCCTGGTGTGAGTAAACAGGCAAATTTCTTTTATATCCCAAAAATCAAGCATGACTACTGGCCTCAAATCATTTCTCTGCATCTCATGGGTCTTGATTCCTATTATCTTGCATTCAGTACAACTAACACAGAATAAATGAAGTAAATTCCACATGGTAGCCATGACAGCTACAGTGCTTCAATTGGTCTGTTATTATTATTACTATTACTTCTGGTTTTAGAGTCAGACCTGGCTGCTCTTTTTTTTTTTGGTTTTTGGGCCACACCCGGTGACGCCTTCAGGAGTTACTCTGAGCCAGTAGTCGGCAACCTTTTCTTTCAACTGAGCCAAATCTTGCCAAAACCACGATTGAAATTTATTTTGAGAGCCACACAGGGCGCGCACTGACAGAGGCTAGGAGCAGAGTCCTGACTCCTGGAGCGGCCTCCCGGCACACAGAAGAGCCAAAGTAAAAGTGTAGAGCCACATGTGGCTCGCGAGCTGCAGGTTGCTGACCACTGCTCTGAGCTATGTGCTCAAGAAATCGCTCCTGGCTTGGGAGACAATATGGATGCCTGGAATCAGACAAATCGAAGTCAGTCCTGGATCAGCTGCATGCAAGGCAAATGCCTTACCACTGCACTATCGCTGACCCCTGACCTGGCTGTTCTTGATTTACCACTGGCTCTGCACAGGCAGGACTTGGGAGGGCCATATGGAATGCCGGGGAACAAATTCAGGTTGGACAAGTGCAAGGCAAATAAGTCATAGTATTACTGCTGCAACCCTGATCTGTTACCTTTTTTTTTTTTTAACCACAGTACACATTTGTCTGTTAAGATTCAAACTATTAAAGTTTGTCAGGTAGTTTTTACTTGATCATCCTAAATAATTGCATGAGTTTTCTTTTCTTTTCTTTTTTTTTTGGTTTTTGGGCCACACCCGGCGGTGCTCAGGGGTTACTCCTGGCTGTCTGCTCAGAAATAGCTCCTGGCAGGCACCGGGGACCATATAGACACTGGGATTTGAACTAACCACCTTAGGTCCTGAACCGGCTGCTTACAAGGCAAATGCCGCTGTGCTATCTCTCCGGGCCCAAGAGTTTTCTAAATGTAGCTTCACCAGTCATGATCAGCAAGGCTCATTTAAAAAATATGACATATATATTTTTGGCCACACCTGGCAAGGGACCAGACACTACTGGGAATTGGACCTAGGCCCCCTACACTTAAAATATGCATTTGGCCTATTTTATTTAAAACTTCATTGATTAAAACAAACAAAAAAATAAAACTTCAATGATTGATTGGTTTTTGGGCCATACCCAACAGTACCCAGGGTTACTCCTGGCTCTGCACTCAGAAATCGCCCCTGGGAAACTGGGGGACCATATAGGATAGAACCGGGTCCCTTCTGATTGACCACATGAAAGGCAAATGCCCCACCACTGTGCTATCTTCCAGATCCGCATTTGACCTATTGAGCCCTATTTCCGGACACTCCTTGAGTTCTAATAACTAGTTTATTAATATTCTCTTCTTTGGCTTTTGGGTCACATCAGGCAGTGCTTAGTGTACCATGCAGTGCCAGGGCCTGAAACTGGGATTCCCACAGGCAAAGTATGCACTTCTTAGCCCATTTTTCTCTACTATTTCTTTGGGAAGTACGTTTATGTTTTTGTTGTTTTGATCACAATGAAAGTGCTCAGGGATCACTCTTGGCTGTGCCTAGAGGACTATATATGTAGAACCTGGAGAATCATGTGGTACCAAGGATAAAACCAGGGTCAGCCACGTATAAAACTCAGAAAATAAATAGGGTTCATATATCTAAAATAGTGATGACTTTGTCTTTTATTATGTAGTTGTGAACTGTAGCTGTGAACAAGGTGCTATGTGGGGCCAGGATTGAACTCAGGGCCTTAAACACACACTAATTTATATGCACTGCCATTTAGATCAACTTTATTTTTAATACCTAACATTTTAATTTCCTTTTTATCAAAAGATTTTATTCACCTTTCTCTTCTTAGCATTTGTCCTGAAGACTGTGGAAGAAAACATATATATCTGCTACAAGTAAAACTAATTCATAGGCTAGAAAAATTACTATGTAAATATTTTCATTTTATCTACTGATAAAAATTTTTTTGGGGGGAGGAGCAACCCTTATGTGGTGCTGGGTATTGAATCAGGGTCTACTATGTGTAAGGCAAATATCTTAACCCATGCACTATCTCTCTAGTCCAAGATAATTTTTTGGAGGGTGGGGGGGCACACCCAGCGGCACTCCGGCACCTGGCTCTGTGCTCAAAATCCTCTTGGCAGGCTCAGGGGACCATATGGGATACTGGGAATTGAACCCAGGTCTTTTCTGGGTCGGCTGCATGCAAGGCGAACACACTACTGCTGTGCTAGCTCTCCAGCCCTGCCCCCCAGGATAATTTTTTTTTAACGTATATATTTGGTTGATAAATAATGAAGTGATCTCAAAGAGCTTTTCTACTCATTAGCTAGCCCATGCTAGTCTGGTTTAGTTTCTACCTGTCTGCTAAATAAGGACAGAGGGAATTACTAAGTACTATTAATAGTAAAAAGCTGGCTTAAAAGCGTGGGAAACAACCATCTGTTTATCAGAATACGGCTTGAGCTTCATATTTTACTATAATCAGAAATTTTGGGGCCATACCCAGCGATACATAGTAGCTTCTCCTGGTCCTGGGCAGAGGAGGTGCTCTGAAGGTACTAGGTGAGAAATTCACCTGTGATGAACCTGGGTCTTCTGCATGCAATGTATACGCTGAACGTTTTCAGTTATCACACTGATTCAAGACTTTTTGTTTTGTTTTGCTTTTTGAGCCACACCTGGTGACACTCAGGGGTTTACTCCTGGCTACATGCTCAGAAATTGCTACTGATTTGGGGACCACAAGGGACACCAGGGATTGAACCCAGGTCCATCCTGGGTCAGCTGTGTGCAAGGCAAATGCCTTACCACCGAGCTATTGCTCTGGCCCCTGATTTAAGACTTTTTTATTTTGAATTTTGGACCACATCCAGCAGCACTTAGGGGTTATTCCTTGCTCTATGCTCAGAAATCAGTTCTGGCAAGCTTGGGATGCCAGGGATTGAACTGACTGGCAAACTCCCTCCTGGCTGTGTTATCTCCCTGGCTCTCAAAACTTATTTTTCTGGGTCATTCTATCAAAAAAAAATTTTTTTTACAAGAGGGGCTGGAGAAAGCACAGCTAACAAGGTGTTTGCTTAGTACATGAATGATCTGGTTTAATTCCCGCTAAGAGTAACTCCTGAGCACAAAGCCAGGAGTAAGCACTAACTAAGGCTTAGCTTTGCAGGGTGTGGGCCAAAGACAAAGCAAATCCAAAAGATCTTTCACAGAGCTCACACCAATCAATTATTCATTTGTACCAGGTTCTCATTTTCATTAAGATGGCTTTAGGCGTTCAAGAATTTGAGAACGTTATTTACTACTAATGAAATACCATCTGCAGAACAGAGCTTTTATCATGGTGGGAGAACTGACGGAGTACGATGGAGGGGACATTGGTGGAGTGTGGTATGGAACACTGTGCATGAAATCATATTAACAGTACTGCAAACCACAGTGCCTAAATTACATAATAATAAAAACGATATTCTAAAGCCATTTCTACTATTTCAAGGCTGAGGCTAAGATGAAGAAATAGATGTATTCTTGTAAACAAACCTCATTTTTTAAAGCAAGATTTTGTAATAATCAGAATATAACAATCTGCTCACATACAAACAAGCTAAATTTTCCTTTCTACTTGAGAGTCCTTCATAAAGTTCTTTCATGTACAATTGTTCATGTCAAAGAACCTAATTTTTTTTTACTCTTCTGAGACTCTACCAAGAGTTAAAAATAATAGTTCTAGTCACAGAATGTCCTGAACAGGGACAGACTGGCTCTTGAGACACACAATCTTTAGGATGGCAGAGCTACTGCTGGGGCAGGAATGACTTGCAGAAGAGATCTCTCTCCACATAAGCAGAGTCAAATTCACAGTTTAAAAAGCTGGACTACTAATTTAAGTAAATGTCAAGAGACAGAATTCTCAGCAGAGATGACTTATTATTTTATGCAAACAACGTTTCTCAAGATAGAAATTAACCTGAGTCCAGTCCAACTAAGACACATACTCTTTTTTTCGGGATCAGGGACACACATGGCAGGGTGGTATTCTCTCCAGCACTCACGGCCATCTTTTCAATATTCTTTCTAATCAGCATCAGTATGGATGTTTTGGTTTGTTTTTAGGCCGTATCTGGCAATGCTCAAGGGTTACTCTTAACTGCACTCAAGAGTTACTCTGATGGGGCTTGGGGACCAAAAAGGATGCTGGGGATCTAACCTGGGTTGGCTGTGTAAAAGGTAAATGCTCTACCTCCAGCCCCAAAATAGAGAATTTTCTTTTTGCCACTATCTCAAACCAAGACCTTTACCAACCACTGATTTTAGTTGACTTCTTCAATCTCTGTTTGAACAGGAGTTTAATTCTGAGGGAAAAACTATCAACATAATTTAACATTATGTAGAACAGTTCTTTCAAAAGACTCCCCAAAATATCTTATGAAACCAAACAAACAAACCCCCCCCCCTAAAACCTAGGGAGCTGAAAAGATAGTACAGCAGGTAAGGAGTCTGCTTAGCATGAGGTAAATCTGGGTTCAATCTCTAACAACACATATGGTCTCCTGGACAGAGCCAGGAATAAGTCCTGTACACAACCAGTTATGATTCAAAATAAAAAGCAACAAGAACTTAATCACAAAGAATCAAAGATAATTTATATAATCAGGTTTATAGAATTACTTTGTTTTCTCCATATTCTTTCTCTACGCCTTCAATTGGCCTCCCCTTTTACAACAGGGTTATTTCCAGAAAATTTTGGTGAGGGGCTCTCAGGGCCCCTAATAATGCAGCTGTACCTGGAAGCATAAGCCTGAAAACACTTGGTCCAAAAGTCTGAAAGTTCGGTGTGTGGAGGGTCACCAGAGCTATTCCCAGCGGGGACTTGGCAAAAGGGATGCCAAGTACGGGTATTGAGCGCTCAAGGGCTATGCCAGCTTCTATGCTTTGAGGGACCAGATGGTGCCAGGGATCAAATCAACGCCTCTCACATATGAAAATAAGTACCCACTTTTTGAATTATCTCATGCCTGTGCCTATCAATCTTATAAGAAAGGGCAAAGCAAGCATTAAATTGATCAAATGAGGAAGAGTAACTTTACCAAATTGCAAATGATCCCAGTACTCTGTACTTTAGAGAGAAAAGACCACAAAAATAATGGAAGCTGCAGCTTGTCAAAATTATAGTCATAGACAGAGAACATCACAAAGTACATTTACCAGAGAGAAGTCAGAGCCACATTATCTTCTGCAAAAAAAAAAAAAAAAAAAAAAAGTGACAGCAGATTTAAAATGAGATCTAGTAGCTAGCTACTCTTGGTTTCGGTTTTTCTTCATTTAAACACTAAGTGCCTATTTCTTGTTTGGATTTAATATTTACACTAAACCAGGAGATAGCAAATTTTCTGTCTTATATAAAGACAGGTAAGGAAGTTGAAGTCGACTTCAACTTGGGTTTGAAGTCATGCTGACTATCAGAGTTCAGTGTAATCAATGCTAGTATTAAGAAAAAGGAGCTATGGGGCAGGCGGTAGTCTAGCTAGCAGATAAGAAGAACATTTGACTCTCATGCTGCCAACTGGGATTAGAACCCCAGCATTCCACATGATCACCACTTCCCAGATTCCTGAGCCTGCCAGTGCAATTTCTGAGCAGAAAGACTTAGGAGTAAGCTCTTGAGCACTGCCAGGTGTGGACTACAAGCAAACAACAAGAAAAAAAAGCAAAAAGGAGGGATCCCTACTGTAGGAACACAAGATGAAACCAGGGACAAAGGTGTCAAGCAATACAAATACAAGGGGACAGTCACAGCTGCTAGAAGAGAAGAGATGGCAACACGCAGTCCTGCTCACAACAGAGAAAGGGGGACCACTCTTATACATCCCACTGGCAATATCCCCAAAGGAAAAAAAATTTTTTCCACTTGAAAATTTATGTTTAGGGTGAGAGAGAAGACAGCTGCCTTCCTTGTAGTCAACCCTTGTATACAACATATACCCTGAGATGTGCCAGAACTGGCCCCCAAACAAGAAAAAACTTCAAAATTAAAAAAAAAAATTAAAAAAAAAATTTAAAAAATTAAAAAAAAAAAAAGTAGATGCAAGCACTCAAGAAAAGATTGATAAAAATACAGCTTTAGGGGCCGGAGCGGTGGCACGAGTGTAAGGCATATCTGCCTTGTACTTGCTAGCCTAGGACAGGCTGTGGTTCGATCCCCTGGCGTCCCATATGGTCCCCCAAGCCAGGAGCGATTTCTGAGCGAATAGCCAGGAGTAACCGAGTGTCACAACAAACAAACAAATACAGTTTTAATAAACAACTGAGGTTTTAAGAATTGGCAGCCCATTTAGGAGCTTAAGTGACAATCAATACAAGTGCCCGCAAATGAAGGTGTAAACGAGAAAAGTAATGAATACACCATTCTTCAGTAAGAATCCATCTTAAAATTATTAGTCAAAGTAAAAAAAACCAATTTGGCTTGACTTTGTGGGGCTGAAGAGAGCACAGCTGATGGGCACGGGCCTTTGAAATCCCCAGAACCTCATGATCACCTGAGCGCCCCAGAAGTGATTTCTGAGCAAAGAGCTAGGAGTAAGCACTGGGCACCATTGGGTGTAGCTCAAGAACAAACAAACAAAATCAACTATGAACTTCAACTAAAAAAATATCTAATAACAGTGAGGTTACCTGACTCAACTCAATTTCAAAATGTGAATATTCTGGTATTAGTTACTATTTTATTTTCAAATTGAGGAGTGGAAGTGGATGGAGATGGACTTAAATGGTAAAAGCTATCTCCCAAAATTGATGTCAACTTGAAGCAATAAGCAGTTTCAGAAAAGCATTTGCTTGCCAGTCCTACTCAGAGAAATTCTCCTATGTTAATAGTTACTATGTAAAGGCTTTAAGGCACATTACAACGACCTTTTTGTTTGTTTGTTTTTGGGACACACCCGGCAGTGCTCAGGGGTTACTCCTGGCTCTACACTCAGAAATCGCTCCTGGCAGGCTCGGGGGAATATATGGGATGCAGGGATTCGAACCTCGGCAGAAGGACTTTTTAAAAGAAAAAAACTCCCAAGATTTTAAGAAAGTCTTATTCTTCCATCTCTAAACTGAATACTTTTTTTTTTTTTTTTTTTTTTGGTTTTTGGGTCACACCCGGCTGTGCTCAGGAGTTACTCCTGGCTGTCTGCTCAGAAATAGCTCCTGGCAGGCACGGGGGACCATATGGGACACCGGGACTCGAACCAACTACCTTTGGTCCTGGATCGGCTGCTTGCAAGGCAAACACCGCTGTGCTCTCTCCGGGCCCTAAACTGAATACTTTTAAACGTTCTCTCTCAAGAATATTGACAAAGGAATGGAGAGATAGTACAGGAGGCAGGGTACTTGCTTGGCACGTGGCTGACCCGGGTTCAATACAAGACTAATCCCTAAGTATCCCTAGAGCCAGGAGTAACTGAGGCACCAAAATACAAAAAGAAAACCAACCGAACAAAGACAAAAAATTGACAAAAATCTTTCCTATTTTTTTCATCGTATTTTTTTTTTTTTTTTTTTTTGGTTTTTGGGCCACACCCGGCGGTGCTCAGGGGTTACTCCTGGCTGCCTGCTCAGAAATAGCTCCTGGCAGGCATGGGGGACCATATGGGACACCGGGATTTAAACCAACCACCTTTGGTCCTGGATCGGCTGCTTGCAAGGCAAACGCCGCTGTGCTATCTCTTGGGGCCCTTTTCATCCAAATTCGATCAAAAACCTTTTCAGTTCTGGGTTAGAGATGCGGACCAACCCAAAAGCATCAAGGAAGAAAATAGCTTCCTCCTTCCATTATGGAGTTCAAGTGGAGAACATAAAAATGCAGAAAATTGACTGTGTCCAGGTTATAAAAGATCAGAAAAACTCAAGATCTAAATAAACAAGGAGAGGCGGAAGCAGCCAGACAGAGGTCCAGGGGAGAAAGTGGCAAGCGAAGTAAGTGACTGTAGTAAGTTAGTTAACTGAAGTGACGCTCACCCATCATTGACAACTGAAAAGAGTGACAGCACCTGGAGGATGATCCAGTTGAGCTGAAGTAATGAGTACAAAGTTCTTCAGGAAGGATACGTCTTAAAAAAAATGATCGGACCAAGAGAAAACCCAATTCAATTTGCAAGAAAACCAAAACAAAACATATATAGTAGCAATGGAAGGAGACCCCTAAACAGTGCCAAACTTAAAACCCCACGTTTTCTTTTTTTTTGCTTCCCAGAGCCACTCAGAGGGAAACCCCATCACCATCTATGTATTCGACCAAAGGCAACCCCCTACTCTAAAAAAAAAAAAAACTAAATTAAAATAAAAATAATGGGGGGAGGGGAGGAAGGAGAGATAGATAGCACAGCGGTAGGGCACTTTGCTTTCCATGCAAGCAGCCAGCCCAGGACGGACCTGGTTCGATTCCCGGCCTCCCATCCCATGTGATCCCCTAAACCCTGCAAGAAGGGGGATTTCGGAGTTGCAAAGCAGGAGTGATCCCTGAGCATTGCTGGATGTGGACCTTTGAAAAAGCCAATCAATCCATTAATCAATAGTTTTTTTAAATAAAATAAAATAAAAAATCAACCCCTACTTTAAAATTTTTTTAATTAAAATGTAAAAAAAAAGGGCATTTTGCCTTGCATGCATGCAAGCAGCCAGCCTAGGACGGACCTGGTTCGATTCCCGGCATCCCATCCGAGAAGGCCTCCTGAACCTGCCAGAGGGGTGATTTCGGAGTTGCAAAAGCCGGGAGTGAACCCTGAGCACGGCTGGATGTGACCCCCCCCCCAAAAAAATCAATGCATCCATCAATCAAGTTCTTTTTAAATCAACCACAGGCAATAATAAAAGATGAAATGAATTATTTTTGCTTAGCCAAGCTTTTTATAAAAACATTTTACGTGTTGATAAAGATGCATCACATACTTGGCATAACTAGTAATACAGAATGCAACTGTTTCCATGAAAATCAAGATAAGAAATCACAGCCTGCCATCACGCCCAACTTCTCCAACCCCCTCTGGGTCCGACTTGGGGCGCGGGGCCTGGGGCTGGGGGGCCCGACGGCGGCGGGAGGCAGGGAGGGAGGGAGGAGGGAGGGAAAGACCCGCTCAACGCCTGCGACAGAGCGACAGTTCGAGCGAGCGCGGCCGACGGTCGGCCCGGCCCAGCCGCCCAGCCCAGCCCGGCCCGGCCCGGCCCGGCCCGGCCCAGGCCGCCCGCCCGCCCGCCCGCCCGCCCGCCCGCCCGGCCGCTCACCTTCTCGCACAACGTCCGCACTTGATTCTCGTTGAGCTGCTTGCACTCGTTGAGCTGCTCGACCCACTGGTCCAGCTCCTTGGTGAACGCCTTGTCGTCCATGGCGGCGGACGGGCGCCCGCCTCCGCCTCCGCGTGCCCCGGCCCCGCCGCCTCCCGCCCCCCGCCCGGCCCCCGCCCGCCGCCCGCCGCCGCCGCCGCCAGAGCCCGGCGCAGGATCGAGGAGCAGCCGCAGCCGCAGCAGCAGCAGCAGCAGCAGCAGCAGCAGCCGAGCCCCGGAGCGCGCCGCGCCGCGCCGCGCCTCGCCACGCCTCGCAGTGCACGCGCACTTCCGGCCAGACCCCCACCCGCACGCACGCACGCACGCACGCCGCTCGCTCAGGGGTTATTAGGAGGCGCGGCAACGGCGAACGCGGCCGCCCTTTCCTTCAGGGCCCTTCTCTCTCTCTCGCTCTCGCTCTCCTCTCTATCTCCCCTCCCTCCGGGTTTCCGTCATCGCCCCGGCATTTCCGGCGGCAAAAAGGAGCGAGAGGGCGCCTCCGGGATGAGCGGCGCGGTGAAGGACGCAGCGCCCCCAGGCGGCTCGGAGGAATAGACGCTCCGCCTGAGTCTCACTCCCCCCAACACCACCACTTGGAGACACCCACCTCTCTTGCTCTCCTTCCTTGGTACTTTATATCCTTTGCAGCTGGCATCTTGGAGTCCTTCCTTCCTTCCTTCCTTCCTTCCTTCCTTCCTTCCTTCCTTCCTTCCTTCCTTCCTTCCTTCCTTCCTTCCTTCCTTCCTTCCTTCCTTCCTTCCTTCCTTCCTTCCTTCCTTCCTTCCTTCCTTCCCTCCCTCCCTCCCGCCTGCAGAACTTTCTCAAATTCTCTAGAGGAAATTGGGAAGATTGTGCCTGCGTTCCTTCCTTCCTCCCTCCATCCCTTCCTCCCTGCCTCCATCCCTTCCTCCCTCCCTCCATCCCTTCCTCCCTCCCTCCCTCCTTTCCACCTTCCTCCCTCCCTACTTTCCTCCTCCCCTCCCTCCTTCCCTCCTTTCCTCCTTCCTTCTTTCCTTCCTTCCTTCCTCCCTCCCTCCTTTCCTCCTTCCTTCTTTCTTTCCTCCCTCCCTCCTCCCTCCTTTATTTCCTCCTTCCTTCCTCCCTCCTCCCCTTCTTCCTTCCTTTCTTCCTTCCTCCCTCCCTCCTTTCCACCTCCCCTTCCTCCCTCCTTTCCTCCCTCCCTCCCTCCTTCCTTCCTTCCTTCCTTCCTCCCTCCTTTGCTCCTCCCCTTCCTTCCTTCCTTCCTCCCTCCTTTTCTCCTCCCCTTCCTTTCTTCTTTCCTTCCTTCCTCCCTCCCTCCTTTCCTCCTTCCTTCTTTCCTTCCTCCCTCCCTCCTCCCTCCTTTATTTCCTCCTTCCTTCCTCCCTCCTCCCCTTCTTCCTTCCTTCCTTCCTTTCTTCCTTCCTCCCTCCCTCCTTTCCACCTCCCCTTCCTCCCTCCTTTCCTCCCTCCCTCCTTCCTGCCTTCCTTCCTCCCTCCTTTGCTCCTCCCCTTCCTTCCTTCCTTCCTTCCTTCCTTCCTTCCTTTCTTCCTCCCTCCCTCCCTCCTCTCCTTCCTTCCTCCCTCCCTCCCTCCTTCTTCCCTCCCTCCCCCTCCCTCCCTCCCTCCTTCCCTCCTTCCTTCCTTCCTTCCTTCCTTCCTTCCTACCTTCCTTCCTTCCTTCCTTCCTTCCTTCCTTCCTTCCTTCCTTCCTTCCTTCCTTCCTTCCTTCCTTCCTTCCTTCCTTCCTTCCTTCCTTCCTTCCTTCCTTCCTTCCTTCCTTCCCCACATTGTCTACTCAAGAAACTAGCACTTGGCCTATGGGAAACCTGCAGTATGTTTGAGTCCATTACGTGAGCCGTGAGCTGTTTCTAGTTTTCTCTCTGCCACTTTCTAGCTAGCTATGAGCATCAAAACTCTCATGTATTTCTTTTTACTAAGTCAAATGAAAAAAATTCTCTCTTGTTCAGGACTGGTTTAAGAAGTATTCATTGAGTAGAAACATTCTAATAATGTATGCAGTCTCTCTCTTTTTTAAAACCATAATATACCACTAAACCAAATATATACTCTTAGGCCCTTTGAGGTTCGAAGTTTCAGAATGAAGAGAATACCTTAATTACTAGGTATCTTATATATATTTGAAAAAAATTTAAATATAGGAAACACCTGTAACTTTTCTTTTGTTATAAGTGTATAGAAACGACAATTTTATATACATTTGGGGCGACAACTTGCCCAAGATTACATAGATTAATGTTTAATGGAAAGGGCTTTTAGTTGGCACACTGCCAATCCAGGTTGGATACCTGGCACCCATATAATCTCCCGAATCACTCAGAAGTGATCCCTGAGTACAGAGCCGAGGAGTAAGCCGTGAACACTGGGCCCCCAAACAAAATCCCTTCTCTCTCTCTCTCTCTCTCTCTCTCTCTCTCTCTCTCTCTCTCTCTCTCTCTCTCTCTCTCCTGTGTGTCTCTGTCTCTGTCTCTCTCTCTATATCTCTCTGAAGGGGAACAGACCCTTCATGGTTAGGGTTGGGATGATAATACAGCAGGTAGGGATACCTGCCTTGCACACTGACCTGGGTTTGATCATTGGCACCCCTGTTCCTGACCCCCACCAGAAGTAATTTCTGAGTTCAGAGTCAGGAGTAAGCTCTGAGCTCTGCCGAGTGTGGCCCAAATAAATAAAAAAGGACAACAGAAAAAGAACCTTTATGGTTACACTTGGAGGAGTATATGGTGCTCAGGATTAAAGCCAGAGCCTTACACATGCAAGGTAAGCACTCTACCTCTGAACCACCTCTCCCACCATGAACTGAACTGTAAACTTAAAAATTTTAAGTTGCCAGAAGTCTCAGACCATTTATTGCTGATGTCAAAGGTTCTTCTGGAATCTTGCTTAGGAGACCACTGCTTAAGCATGAATGACTTCCTGCCCTTTCCCTCTTTCTAGTCCCTTCAATACATATTTTTTCTGAATTTGGGGAGCAGGAGGTTTGGGACTTTACTTATTCTCCCCTCCTTTATCTCCCAACAGAGTTTAAAAGTTCTCTCTGGAATTAGGGAAAGATAAGACAGACCATCTGAGACTTGTAGTTTGGAGGAAAAAGCTTTTCCAGGGAGAAGAGGCCCCTTGCTTTGATGGTTCTGACTTGGTCAAAAAGGAACTTCAATGTCCCTGTGCCCCGAAATGATCTCAGACCTTGACTGGCCAGTAGTGGCTGGTAGAGACTCTGAAGTGGTAGTCTCTTCTACCTGTAGCCTTCTTGCTCTCTTACTACTATAAAACATACCTTGAAGATGTTTCTCTGCCATTTTCTGTTTATGTAAGATATGTTCTTTGTATGTTCTTACACTCACTGTTCTTGTTCATGAATATATATGAGTTTTCTGGAAAGCTACTAGAATATGCATGAGCTGTCATACCATTGTCTCTCTGCTGGGCATAAAATAAGAATCCCCAACTCCCGCCTGTACTGGTGGACCTCCTAACTTAAGTGGTCTATTTTTAGTTTTTTATTTTGAACCATTTTTAGCAGTGCTCAGATTTACTCCTGGGTTTGTGTTCAGGAATCACTCTTGACAAGGCTTGGCTGGTGTTGAGGATTAGGTCAGCCATGGCAAGGCAAGTGTCCCACCTGCTATACGATGTCTCTGGCCTTAAGTGGTTTCATTATCAATAAAGCCAACCTTTTTTTCTGTTTTTGGAGGGGGCCGGATATACACCTGGCTGTTCTCAGGGCTTACTCCTGGCTCTGTGCCGGGATCACTACTGATAGGGTTCAGGAGATCATATGGGGATCAAATCTGGGTCAGCAGTGTGCAAGACAAAGTCCCTACTCAACTGTTGTTCCAGTCCCTAAGTCCCTTCTTTTCTATTCAGTTGTTCCTGTATTTTTTGAGGATGACACCAGGACCACCAAACAGGGCCTCACGGGCTACACTCAGCAATACTGGGGGGGGTGGGGAGCATTTAGTGTAGGAGTTTGAACTTGAGTTCTAGCACATGCAAGGTATGTACCCTAACCTCTGAGATATCTGTTGGCCCCAGATTACATTTTGTTTTATTTTTTGGTCATACCTGGCGGTGCTCAAGGTTCACTCCTGGCTCTGCACTCAGAAATCACTCCTGGCACAGGAGACCATAATGGATGCCGGGGTTTGAACCATCGTCCATCCTGGATCTGCTTTGTGCAAGGCAAACGTCCTACTGCTGTGCCATCTCTCCACCCCCCCATTACATTTTAAAAGGTTTTGAGTTAGTTAAATCATATCAATTTAATTATGCCATCCAGAGGCCAAACCCAAAACAAAGGTAAGATACAAAGGTCTAGACATAAAAGAGCTTGCTTTTGGGAAGGGATTTGAGTTAAACCTGGCAGTGTTTAGGAGTAACTCCTGGCTCTGCACTCAGGAATCATTCTATGTGGAGTTCTGGGGACCATATGGGATGCTGGGGAATCTAACCTAGGTAAGCCATATGAAAGGTAAATACCCTACTAGTTAAAATATCTTTGGTCTTCAAAAGAGATTAGTTTGTTAAGTAAACTTCCAGACATGCATCCTAATGTTTTGTTTTGTTTTGTTTTGTTTTTGTTTTTTGGGTCACACTTGGCAGCTCTTAGGGGTTACTCCTGGCTCCACGCTCAGAAATCCCTCCTGGCAGGCTTGGGGGACCATATGGAATGCCGGGATTCAAACCAATGACCTTTGCATGGAAGACAAATGCCTTACCTCCATGCTGTCTCTCTGGCCCCAATGCATCCTAATTTTTAATAAATATTTGAATTGTGAATATTTGTTTTAAAAGAAAAAGAAGAAAGACTTTTTATTGACTTAAAATAGTTTTTCTTGGGGCTGGAGAGATAGCATGGAGGTAGGGCATTTGCCTCAGATGCAGAAGGACGATGGTTTGAATCCCATATGGTCCTCCAAGCCTGCCAGGAGCGATTTCTGAGCATAGAGCCAGGAATGACCCGTGAGCGCCTCCAGGTGTGAACCCCCCAAAGAAAACCCAAAAACAAAAAAAATAGTTTTCCTTGGGGCCGGAATGGTGGTGCAAGCGGTAGAGCGTTTGTCTTGCACAAGCTAACCTGGGATAAACCGCAGTTTGATTCCCTGGCATCCCATATGGTTCCCCAAGCCAGGAGCAATTTCTGAGCACATAGCCATGAGTAACCCCTGGGTAATCATGGGTGTGGCTCAAAAAAGCAAAAAAAAAAAAGTTTTTCTTGGGATCTGAGAGTTAGCTCAATGTGTTAGATCTCATGCTCTGCATTCCAAAGACCAGGGTTTAATCCCTGACACTATGTGGTTCCCCAGCATCCATGGCATGGACATTTTGCCCTCTACAGACCAAGCTAGGAGTAGATCAAAGCACTGCCAGGTTAAGACCTAAAAACCAAATGAAGGGGCCGGGCGGTGGCGCTAAAGGTAAGGTGCCTGCCTTGTCTGCGCTAGCGGTTCGATTCCCCCGGCGTCCCATATGGTCCCCCAAGCCAGGAGCGACTTCTGAGCGCATAGCCAGGAGTAACCCCTGAGCATTACCGGGTGTGGCCCAAAAACCAAAAAAAAAAAAAAAAAAAAAAAACCAAATGAAGTCAACAAAATACTCCACCACATAAAAGCCATATATGTGGTTTATTTTTTATTTTTTATTTTTTTTATTTTTATTTTTTTGGATCATACCCGGCAGTGCTCAGGGGTTATTCCTGGCTCCATGCTCAGAAATCACTCCTGGCATACTCGGGGGACCATATGGGATGCCAGGAATCGAACCAATGGCCCTCTGCAGGAAAGGCAAATGCCTTATCTCCATGCTATCTCTCCGGCCCCAGTATATGTGTTTTTTTTTTTTAAACTTTATGTATTTATTTATTTATTGATTGATTTTGGGGCCACACCCAGTGGTGCTCAGGGGTTACTTCGGACTCTGTAGTAAGAAATCTCCACTGGCAGACCGGGGACCATACGGGATTCTGGGAATTGAACCGGGTCTGCATGCAAGGCAAATGCCCTACCACTGTGCTATCTTTCTGGCCCCTAAAAGCCATGTGTTAACCATGAAAACCTGTCTGGATCCTAATCAACCCCTAGCCCCAAAGCCCTGCTCATAATAGAGAATATGAATGAAACACAGAAGCAGTCCTTACACATTATGGGGGGCACCCCCTTTTTCTGAAGTCTCCCGGACTTAGAACGTCACGCTATTTTTTTTCAAAGACAATGAATGATGTGACTTCTTAGAGGAAAACCCAGTCAGAAATAACAAAATATAGTACATAAATCTTAACCCTAAAGAAATAACATAGTTTTGGGATCCAGGACATAATTCAGTGGCACAGAGCTTGCCTTCCATGCATGACACCTTGATTTGATATCCAGCATAGCAAAGAATAACGAAACAAATGAACCCTTCATAAAACAGAGGCATCAAAGGAAAAACAGATGTATCTGAAGTAACTTGATTCTAGGGGCTCTGGCTCAGACCACTATACCATGCAGGCTGTTTCATAAACTATAACAGATGTGCATTACTATGATGAATAACCACTTAAGACTGGGGTAGGGGAGCCGGAGAGATATCATGGAGGTAAGGTGTTTGCCTTTCATGCAGAAGGTCATTGGTTCGAATCCCGGCATCCCATATGGTCCCCAGTGCCTGCCAGGAGCAATTTCTGAGCATGGAGCCAGGAGTAAACCCTGAGCACTGCCAGGTGTGACCCAAAAGCCACACACACACACACACACACACACACACACACACACACACACACACACACACACACACACACACAAAAGACTGGGGTAGGGATACCCAGGTCTTCTCATTTTGATCATTGGGTCACATTAGTAGCTCAAGGAAAACTCCCAGTTCTGTTTGAGTGTTATTCTCTCTCTCTCTCTCTCTCTCTCTCTCTCTCTCTCTCTCTCTCTCTCTCTCTCTCTCTCTCTTTGGTTTGGGCCACACCCAGTAGTGCTCAGTAGTTACTCCTGGCTATCTGCTCAGAAACAGCTCCTGGCAGGCACGGGGACCATATGGGATGCCGGAATTCGAACCAACCACCTTAGGTCCTGGATCGGCTGCTTGCAAGACAAACGCTGCTGTGCTATCTCTCCGTCCCCTGAGTGTTATTCTTGGTGGTGCCTAAGGAACCATGTAGTGTTGGGGATCAACCTGGGCCTTCCACATGTAAAGCATGTGATCAGCCCATTGAACTATGTCCTGGGTTCCTATTTTTCATCCAGGTCTTTGGTCCTTATTTTTTTGTATCAATATTGCTTTTTCCAACATCAGCACAAAATCAATAAAAAGCTCTTGTGACTGAGGTTAGGAAGAATCTAAAAATACAATGACAGGGAGCCGGAGAGATAGCATGGGGGTAGGGTGTTTGCATTGCATGCAGAAGGATGGTGGTTTGAATCCTGGCATCCCATATGGTCCCTGAACCTGCCAGGAGCGATTTCTGAGCATAGAGTCAGGAGTAATCCTTGAGCGCTGCCGGGGGTGACCCAAAAACTAAAAATAAATAAAAAAATTTAAAAAAATACAATGACAGGTGTACCCAAAGTCTACCTATCCATGGTAAGAAATTATTTATTGAGACACCATGGTTTATAAAGTTGCTCATAATACAGTTGTTTCTGGCGTTCAGTCCCATCACCAGTATAACATTATTACGCAGTGTTACACAGTGTAACATTTCTTCAATCATTGTTCTTAATTTCTTACCCCCCAAGTCTGCTTCCTTGGCAGGCATAAATTAAGGTGCTTTATATTGCTTGTTACAACTAAATAGTAATGAAATTATAAAAAAACTTCAGTAAAAGAATAATATTTAAAATGTTAAATCACAATCGGGTCATTAAGTCATTGTCTCAAGGTTTACTAAGCTGTTAGTTGCTAATTGATCATTCAGTGTTATTGCTTAGGTGGCTTCTATGCTACTTTAACATTTAATTTGGTGCTTCCCTTCTGGGGTGTATTAAATAATTTGTATATGTCACACAGCCACATAAGCAGCCCCACACTCCAGGAATTCCAGGATCTGTGAAGCTGGACTGATGAGTTGACATAGCAGCAGCTGTGGGATGTTCTGCGGCTGCCAGGGTTTCCAGAGTGTAGAGGGCTTCCCACCCTCATTCTGGGAAGACCCCAGAGTTCTCAGCCCCCAAACCAGCATTGCTGGAGATTTCTACAAGTATTTCTGCAGAGATCAGTAAAAAAGTGGTGAAGTGGGTCATTGCCATGACAGTGATTGTAGGGTGTGTATGCAGTTGCCTAGGCTTTGATAGGGCAGGGATTTGGCCTGTGGCACCCCCAGCCTAATATTCCTAGAGGTTTCAGCTGCAAGACCTGTGTACCCACAGATTTTCACAGGTTGGCTTGCTTCTCTTTTGAGAATAAGTGAGTCCATGGACTGGCTGGTGAACTGAAATGGCGGTGGCTGTGGCATGTGTCTGTCCACATATTAACATTGTTAAGAGGACCCTTCATGGAAAATAATATCCATAGCTCCAAATTGTGAATGCTAAGGAATGGTATATTATTTAATGCTGACACTGTTATGGTAGAAGTGGGAGGAAGGGGCACCAGGTAAATAAGCTAATTTAATTGGGCATTTAAAATTTTGCCCTCCATAGAGCCGGAGAGATGGTACATAGTAGGGAGTTTGCCTTGCACGCAGCCAACCCAGGATAGAGCTGGGTTAGATTCCCAGCATCCCATATGGTCCCCTGAGCCTGCCAGGAGCAATTTCTGAGTACAGAGCCAGGAGTAAGCCCTGAGCACTGCCAGATATGGCACAAAAACAAAAAAAAAAAAAAAATTTTTTTTTCCACCCTCCAAATGAGTTTAGTTAAAATAGGTAATAGTGGGGCCTAGCACAGTGCTAGGGCATTATGCTAGTTGCCTTGCATGCAGCCAACCTGGGACAGACCCAGGTTCAATTCCCGGCATCCCATATGGTCCCCGGAACCTGCCAGGAGTGATTTCTGAGAGCAGAGCCAGGAGTAACCCCCTGAGCACTGCTGGATAGGACCCAAAACAAATAAAACAAACAAACAAACAAAAACCCTTAAATTAAGAAAAGGTAATAGGACAGCTGGGGGTAGAAGATAGCAAGAGATAAAAGGAAAACCCAGCCAGGCAACTGTCTTCAGAAGGCAGGATAGCAAAGACTCTGACTATATGCATGTGGCTCTCCTTAAGGAGAACTGAGGGGACAGAGAGCCACTGGAATACAGTCCTAGAGAGGCCCAGTGGCAGGTTATATAGAGCAGCAAGTCCCAGCAGAGAGACAAAGGTGACAAAGTTGCAGACCAGGAGCCTTTCATTGGACAGAGAAAGGTGTAGGGACAAGCACAGTAATCTGGATGAACAACTTGGTACTCAGGCAAATAGCGAAGGCTGGACACTGGGGAAGATCCTAGTCATCTACCAGAACTGTACAACAGACTTTAATTTTCTAAGCATCCGAGTTTTGTATGCAAATCTTTTGGGGGGGGCAGGGCACACATGGTAGTGCTCAGGATTTACTCCTGGTTTTGTGCTCATAAATTACTCCTGGTAGTATTTGGGGGACCATTTAGGGTTCGGGTCTGCAACATGCAAGACAAATGTCCTATCTGCTCTGGCCCGGTGTGCAAATCTTTGACACAATTCTCAAGAACCTAGAGCTAAGAAATAAATCCACTTTTGTTCTAGCAACATGACTGGAAAAATAGATAATAAATGTCATGAACTGGATGGATAATTAGTTTAAAACATGATTATTTTATTATAGACAGATAGGAAAGGAGAACCCTGAAATTAGATATTCCAAGAATATCACCAAGATAATGATAGCAGGAATGTGAATTTATTCCTGTGTATGTGAGTTCTTGAGAATTGTATTCAAATTTTGCATACAAATAGCAGATGCTTACCAAGTCAAGGGTTTAGATCCCTGTTATATGATGTCGCTCACCATCTACTTGGCCTGTCTGCTTGATTCAAAGTGTACAATGACCTGGTCATTTTCCTAAGTCATTCTCAACCCAGCGTATACATTCCAGATCTGGAATCCGCAGCTGGAGTCCTGTCACCGTTGCCCCATGCTAGCATTTGCTGCTTTGTGTTGTATCACTGGGCTTCTAAGATGGCATCCCAGTGGCTCCCTGTTATCAGCACTTTCCTCAGTCTCCAGTCAAGGCCACGTGCACGAGGATGAGATCTCTGCTGCCTTGCCACCTATCTGGGTGTGAGCGAGGAGGCAAAGAGTCAACTTCCTGCCTATGGGTTTCCCATTAGATGCCACTATTTTTCATCCAAAGTCATCTCATTATGTGAGATTTGTTTGGATATCTTTTCAGGTTGGTGGGATTTAAAATGATCAATTAAGGGTATACTGTTGCTCCAGCCTTGAGTTTGAAATTTGGATGGTTCTTCTCCAGAACCCTTTGTTCCAGCTGGAGCTTCTCTCAGAGGGGGTCCAGAATTCTCTGAAACTGTGCTGGCACCATATAAAAGTCTTACGAGTTCTCAGTTCCTGTGTCCACAAAATGGGTCCTGCCAATAATGCTTTCAGCCTAGCCATGAGGCTCACTATGACTTCTTCAAATCCCATCTCAGTTTATTGTCCCAAGAACTCATTGCCAGCCTCCCTATCCCCCAACTACCCATCTTCCTCAAATGTAAAGTTTGTGAGAAAATTTGAAAAGAGCATCCAGGATTCAAGGCTCTTCCCCTTAAGAAAGCCAAGGCCCTGGCTACAGTTCCTTACACCTGCTCTTTCTTCTACCCCCAACCTTTCCACTTTCTCCTGAGCTTAACTTTAAACCCAATGAAAAATGAAAAGTGCTCACCCATCTTAGTTCAGGTGCTATAAAAAAGGAAGGTAATCCTATTTAGAACACACACACACACATACACACACACACACACACACATACACACACACACACAGTGGGCTCATGCCCTTTTCAAATTTTTTTTTCTTTTATTTTCTTTTTGTTTTGGGTCCACACCAGTCGATGCTGGTTCTGCTCTCAGGATTCACTCCTGGTGGTACTCAGAGGACCATATGGATGTTGAGGAATCAAATGTGGATTGTATACAAGGCACATATACAAGTACCCACTATACTATTGCTCTGCTCCCAAATCCCCTCTTTTCAATTGCTTTTCCCTTGTCTTAAAAAATCATTTCTGGGGGCCGGAGTGATAGCACAGCGGTAGTGCATTTGCCTTGCATGTAGCCAACCTGGGACGAACCCAGGTTCGATCCCCAGCATCCCATATGGTCCCCCAAGCCTGCCAGGAGTGATTCTGAGCACTGAGTCAGGAGTTACCCCTGAGCGCCGCCAGGTGTGCCCCCAAAACAAAAACAAAACAAAAAAAATGACAAAAAATCATTTCTGGATCACACTATTTTTTCTCTGGTGACCTGCTCCAATTTTGGCTGCTTGAGATCAAGAACCTGTGTGCTGGAATAGAAGCAAGTTCCTAGTACCCTGATTTTTAGGCTTAAGCAAGGTGATATTCCTCCACTGGAGTTCCAGGTTCTGAATTTCTCTTGCAGAAAGGAATTTAAGAAGAGAGGGGACAGGCCCGGAGAGATAGCACAGCGGCATTTGCCTTGCAAGCAGCTGATCCAGGACCAAAGGTGGTTGGTTCGAATCCCGGTGTCCCATATGGTCCCTGTGCCTGCCAGGAGCTATTTCTGAGCAGACAGCCAGGAGTGACCCCTGAGCACCGCCGGGTGTGGCCCAAAAACCTAAAAAAAAAAAAAAAAAAAAAGGACAGGGGAATAATACTTTTAGTAAAAGAAATGAGACAAATCCAAGAAAGAACAATCCCTTCTTCAGAAAGAGAAAAAAACTGAATTACTGTGGGGTAAGTGGTAGAATTTGCAGAGAGGGAGAGAATTAGATGGAAATTCACCAGTCAGAGGTAGCCTAGAGAGGCCTGAGGTCAAAGAAGATAGAATAGAAAATAGATAGAAAGCAGGCAGCATTTCTTCAATGGTTATCTCTGGCCCCTCTGCAAGTCAGCAGGCACTGCTCTGGTCAGTATTCTGACCACCCTGCCAAAAAACAACAACAACAACAACAACAACAAAACCCTCCAAGTTTCTCCTTTTATACTAGCATGACAAGGAGGTGTGTCTATGGAATGTACCCATGGGGCATGTCCAGGTTCAACAGTCATTACAGTAAGGGTATCCAAGGGGCTTGTCTAAGTCCAACTGCCATAGTAGAGATGTATCTTTTCTGAGTTGCTTAGAGCCAGTTGCTAGGGCAATGCCAAGAAACAGAACTCTGAATTCTAGTGGTCTTTTCATTCTGATTCCGATCAGGGTCTTGGTTCCTGCCCATGAACTGCCTCCAGAGGAGGTCTTGAACTGGTATGAGTTGAACTGACAGCATAATTTGTTTGTTTGCTTTTGCGCCACATTCATGAGTACTGAGGAGTGACCCCTGGCAGTGCTCAGTGGCTATTCCTGACTCTGTTTAGGAGTGATTCCTGGCAGTGCTCAAGGGACCCTACATGTTGGGTTACACCATATTTTACCTAAAACTATGTTTATCCCTGGTTTCTTTGTATCAGTTTGTTTACAGCTTGGTTTCATCCAAAACAAAGATGGTTTTACTTGTAAACCTG
Organism: Suncus etruscus; assembly: GCF_024139225.1. Taxonomy (NCBI): domain Eukaryota; kingdom Metazoa; phylum Chordata; class Mammalia; order Eulipotyphla; family Soricidae; genus Suncus; species Suncus etruscus. The sequence goes on from NC_064851.1 coordinate 138,086,166, forward strand.
GGTGGGTTTACTGTCCCACTCAGGGGTCATCCCTGTACTCAATAAAAACTGCAGTTCTGGCAGGCAGCAGAACCTACATACTAGGTAGAAAGACTGCCAGGCTACACCTGTTTCACCCTCAGCCTGGTCTGGATTGTTTTTTGTCCGACTCTGATTCACACTGGGGCTGGAGATACAGTGCGTGGGGTGACTTTACACATATGTAATGCTGGTGATTCAAATCAGAGCTTCAGTCCCCACAGCCAAAGTCAAGTGCCTTGTCTTCTGCACTATCTCTCTAGCTGCCCCAAATAACTTGTTTTTTTTTTTTTGTTTTTTGTTTTTTTTTTGGGTCACAGCCGACAGCGCTCAGAGTTACTCCTGGCTCTACACTCAGAAATTGCTCCTGGCAGGCTCGGGGGACCATATGGGATGCCGGGATTCGAACCACTATCCTCCTGCATGTGAGGCAAATGCCTTACCTCCATGCTATCTCTCTGGCCCCCCAAATAACTTTTTTTTTGTTGTCTTTTGCACCACACCTGATGTTCAGGGGTTATACCTGACTCTGCACTCAGGAATTGTTACTGGAGGTAATCAGGAGACTATATGGGTTGCCCAGGATTGAATCCCAGTTGTCCATGTGCAAAGCAAAAGCTCTACCTGCTATACTATTGCTCAGCCCCTCAAATATCTTTTGCCTTTTTTTTTATTTTTTTATTTTTTGCTACACCTGGCAGAGCTCAGGGCTTACTCCTGGCTCTGCACCCAAGGCTCTAAATATTTTTTGGGGGGGTTACTCCCGGCTGTGCTCAGAGATTACTCCTGGTTCTGTGCTCAGAAATCACCCCTGGCAGGCTCAGGGGACCATATGGAATGGCAGGAATTGAACCGGGTCCATCCATGTGCAAGTTGTTCATAATACAGTCTTTTAGGCATTAGATGTTCAAACAGCAATCCCACCAAGTGTGACCTTCCCTTCACCAGTGTCCCCAATTTCCCATCCACCACAACTGGAGATACAAATTTACTTCATATTGCTTGTTGTAACACAAAAGTAAATGGAATAATTAAAATTTAGATCAACATAGGTCAATTTGAAATGATTGTTATACTCTCCATGATGTTATTAAACCAGTGTAAGGATTTACTGGTCTGTAGTTGGTGCTAGTTAAGCCTTTTGTATTATATTTGGACTCACAGAGGTTGGTGATTTCTATGTAATCTTACCATTGGATTTCCTGTAATATTACTGGGCTGACATTATGTAAGATATTGAATTTTCTCATAGTCCTGTAGTTCAGGATAAATCTAAAACAAATTTGGTAGCTTGGAAATTTGATAAGGTTAAATCGCGGAATTGGGCTGTTTCTGTCCGAAGGTATAGGGATGGTGTTGGGCTACTGTCATTCATGCAGAAAGGGGAATCTGCGCCCACCCCACACCCTTTAAAGAGGATGCCACAGAGGTATCATCCAAGGCCAGATTACTTGGAAAGTATTGGCAACGATTATTTTCTTTTGGAGCTTGGTGGAGGAGCTGGCTGTTTTTCTGTTGGCAGGGCTGCTGGGTTTTCTGGTGTTGGTGTGGGTGTGAGAAGGCTTGGCCCAATCTATTTTCATTGGGAAAGATGCAGAGATGTCAGCCACATAGTTGGATCTCATCTGAGAGGATTTAGCTGCACAGTATTATTTGATTTTATTGGTATCTCTGGGCAGTTCCTGCTGGAGAGTGTAAGGTGTGACGTTGGGCTGTTGTAGTTCAAACAGAAAGGGGAATCTTACCCTTCCACTCCTGAAAATGCACAGAGGTATCAGTCTGGATTGGCGATAACTGGGAAGTATAAATAGCCATTATTTTTCTTTTGTCCAAACATTTTTTGGGGGGTCCAAACCCATGGTGTTCAGGGGTTACTCCTGGGTCTGCACTCAGGTATTACTCTTGATGGGTTTCTAGGGACAGTGTGGGACACTGAAGATTGAACTGAGGTTGGTCCTATGTACAAGGCAAGCATCCTACCTAAGGTATTATCAATCTGGCCTCTCTCCAAAAATTTCTTGGTTTCATGACTTTCTGATATTACTTACCAGCAGTGCCTCTACCTAAATGTCTACTTCACAATCAAACAAATGAATTGAATACACATATCCAAAAAGAGATAGAGGGGAAGAGAATAACAAAGGGATTATTTTGTTCTTACAACTAAACATGTTGTATGTAGGAAATGAATATGTTAAGTATATGTTAAGATGAACAAAGCACTTTACTAGACACATTGCTTGAGATAAGGATGCTGACAGCTGCTTCTGGGGGAAACACAATAAAAAGAAGATTGAAAAAAAAGAAGATTGAGAGGAGTTCTCAGCAATAATCTAGGAGTTTAAGCAGACACTGAGATTAAGCCACTTAAAATGTTTCATATTTCTTTTGGGGGGGACACACCTGGTGGTGCTCAGGGGTTACTCCTGGCTCTGTGCTTAGAAATCACTCCTGGCAGGCTTGGAGGACCATATGGGTTCTGGGAATCAAACCTGGGTCTGTTCTGGGTTGGCCATGTGCAAGGCAAATGCCCTACCACTGTGCTATTTCTCTGGCCCCATGTTTCATATTTATACATAAAAATATGCTGGTATTTCTAATATTGGAATATTAGAAAATTATTCTTGTTATTATGTATGTATTTGTCTATAACCTTATTTTAGCATACTAAATCTGTCACAGGGCAATAAAATGGGGAAAAATCTCATTTATAATCCTATTGTTCATTTCTGGATCTCTAAGTTTCTTTTGTTAAAACTTTTTTTTTTGATTTGTAAAGTATTGAAATAAGCATTGAGCATCATAGCCATAACCCATCAAAATTTATCTATATACATACATATAAATTTGCTTATGAAGTGAATCATGAAGTTATGGTATATATACACAATACTGCAGAACTGGAGTACTTTACAGCTCTAAAGAACAGTAAGATCATGCAATTTGTTGCAAGATGGACGGAACTGGAAGATATATTTATTTTAATTTTTTATTTTTAATTAGGAGAACAATGATGGACAATGATGAACAATGATGGAAAGAGGACAAGGTAAAGTTACAGTGGAAGGACAATCATCCATAAACAGAGATCTCAGAAGAAATCCCCTTGCTGACAGCTAAATTTTGAACTTACAGTCAAAGAACATTAAGAAAAATAAAACAGAACCCATGTACAATTACTTTGTCCACAAGTCCCCAGATTGTAGTACATTATAACTTTTCTTAGCAGTACACAAAGCAATATAAGGCCATGAAATTTATGTGACTCCTTAAACATTGAAGGCATAGTATTTTTTTTACATTTTCATGCACATGCGTAAGTTAACATCAAAAGTTTCAGTGGTTTTTTTTTTTAAGGTTTAGAGTCAAAGGAGCACAGTAAAAATGGTGTTAGAGTGGCAAATATTGTTTGCATAGGCCCACCAAAATATGGGAGACATGGAAAGGACAAGCCTTGGCCTAAATACAAGGAGACCCTACCCCTGAAGTTTCCTGGCATAAGACCAACTCTAGGATCCAGGCAAACTAGTTTGTTCAATCCAAGTCATTGTCTGTAGTGCCAATACAGTTTTTTCATGCAGTCTCTATTGTTGGCATCAGGTTTCTGTATTAATGATCCTGGAATCTGCATGTCCTGACATTAGAGTCAGGCTGGTGTGGAGCATCCTCTCGTTTTACCTCACGATTAAAGGGCAATGCAGAAAGCCCTGTCCAGTAAGCAGGTCGTTGTTGTTAAGTCTTCTCAGTGTTAAGGGAAGTCTTTTGAGTAGGTCGATGTCAGAGCAGCGGTAGGGTCTTCCCTGGTAGAGGATTGCTTCCAGGTGATGTTATAGACAACCTTGGATGTTTCGTAGATGGCTTTCCTAGAACAGGATATATTTATTTTTTAAATATTTTTTAAACTTTATTGATTCATTGATTTGTTTCTGGGTCACACCCAGTGGCACTCAGGGGTTATTCCTGGTTGTGCACTCAGAAATCACCCCTGGCAGGCTGGGGGACAAAATGGGATGCCAGGAATTGAACTGGGTCCATCTCAGGTTGGCTGCGTCCAAGTCAAATGCCTTACCACTGTGCTATCTCTCCAGCCCCAGAAGATTTTAAATTAAGTAAGCCAGGAGGATAAACACAGGATGATCTCACTTATATGTTGTATATAGAATAACTTGATGATGGAATGCTATATTTGAAATGGAGCATGCTGAGATTACTCTTAATCCCAGTGTGTAGGGAAGAGGTGGACAAAGGAAGAAAGAAATGGAGGGGGAGAGACAGATGAGAAGTCTTGGCAACTGCACCCACAACATATTGACTACTGCCACACAATTGGCCCAACTTCATCATTTCCCCACTGATCTCTATAGAGATGCTTGACTGACCAAAACTGCAAGTATGTGGTATTTAGGCTGAGGCTCTAAGGTCTTTTCAGAATGAAGGTGGCCAGCCTCTCTTTGCTATTCTGTACTTCTAGAAGCCCTGGCAGCAACAGACATGTCCCACAGCCACCATCATGTCAGTTACAGAACTTGGAATTCCTGGAGCGCAATGGCTGCATACACAACCACATGACATTCCCAAAATTTTTAATACTGATAATCCAGAAGAAACACACTAAATTAGATGTTAAAGTAGCATAAAAGCCACCTAAGATTAGTGAAGAAAACCAATAACACAGAATGATCAACTAACAACATGCAGGTTAGTAAACCTAGTGAACAAACACTGTTAGATATAACAGTTTTCATAATTTTTCTTTTGCTGAAGTTTTTTCAGTAATTCCATTATCATTGTCATAAATTAACAATATAAATTATTTCATGCTTGCCAAGGGAGCAGGCTTGGGGAGGGGTGGGAATCCGAAAACAATATTGGAGGGAGTCTTACAATGGTGGTGGGAATAGTAACGGAACAGGAATACCAGAAAGTTATATTGTAAGCAACTATGTAAATCACAGTGTTTAAATAGATAAAAATGTAATAATAAATGTGCCTGTAAAGGTAAGAGGTTGGAGGTATAGGTTAGGGAACCTAGGAGCAGTGGTGGAAGGGAAGTTGACACTGGTGGTGGGATTGGTGCTGGAACATTCTATGTCTAAATCCCCAATATAAGTAAATCATGGTGCTTTAATAAAATTTCAAAAAAAAAAAAAACCTTTGCTTATCACAGTTTATTTTTCTAAAGGACAATTGGTAAATCTCTGTCCAGTTTTAAATTCTGTTTGTATTTCCTCTTTTGTCTTTTGTCAGCAAATAATATTTTTTGTTTTGTTTTTGGGCCACACCCAGTGGCACTCAGGGCTTATTCTTGGCTCTCTGGTCAGAAATCACTCCTGGCAGGCATGGGGGACCATATGGAATGCTGGGATTTGAACCACTGTTGGTCTTGGGTCAGTCATTTGCAAGGCAAATGCTCTACTGTTGTACTATCTCTGTGGCCCCTAATAATGTATTATTAATAATGTATTTATATTAATGTAGTTGGTGTTTGTCCCTGATTCCTGGCACAGATCTCTAACTGATTGAATTTCCTGAGTGCTGGAATGTCTTTGTTACACTAATGAGGTGACTCATTGTGTGCCCTTAGATAGCTTCACCCATGTGATAAATTACCCAACTTGAGAATTGTTGCCCTTAGAAGAGGAGACTAGGCTGTAGATTAAGGGCATCTAATCAATGACTCATTAAATATGCAACAAAGCAATAACAAATGTGAATCCATATCAGTGTTCTGTGGAATATGCAAGTCAGTGAATACATTGATATTGGGGTGAGTACTGAGTTCTACAAGGGAGGACACATAGACTTGCATACCCCATCTGCTTCCAAAGATTAAATTTATGCGTTTCATAATTTGACAGTTCTTGGACCTTATCTTTTATAGAAGTCTAACTTTGAGTATAATGCTTCAGCCTTTTCTGGCAAATTAACCCCAAGAAGGTTGAGGGAAGTTCCCAATTTATACAATGTTTGAGGTACACTGAAGCTTATGGTTGGAGTACGAAATGGGCACAGGTTTGTGATGGACTGCACCTTTCATGTGAGGTTCATGTTCATTTCATGTCTGTCAGAATTAAGATGATTCACAATAATTCCAATTAGGGACATGGAATTAGTAGACATGGAATTAGAAGAGGGCAACATAATAAGCTTTTATCTGAATACATATTTAACAATTAAACTTACACCATTTTCATCTTGGTGAGCACTAAATTTAGCTGTCATCTAAAATAATGCAGTTTTAATATAGATTTGCACACACATTGTGTGTGTGTGTGTGTGTGTGTGTGTGTGTGTGTGTGTGTGTGTATTGAGGGACTTACTCCTGGTTCTGTGCTCAGCAATCATTCTTGGTAGTGTTCAGGAACCATATGCAGTGCTGGGGATAGAACCCAAGTTACTAAGTGCAAAGGTAAGTGCCCTACCTGCTGTACTATTATTCTGGCCCTTAAACAGTTAAATTTTAAGTTGACAATTACATTTTTTTTTTTGGTTTTTCGGGCCACACCCGTTTGATGCTCAGGGGTTACTCCTGGCTAAGCACTCAGAAATTGCCCCTGCCTTGGGGGGACCATATAGGACGCCAGGGGATCGAACAGTGGTCCTTCCTTGGCTAGCACTTGCAAGGCAGACACCTTACCTCTAGCACCACCTCGCCGGTCCCGACAATTACATTTAAAAAAAAAATATAGTTATACTTTAAGTGAATGCCACACTTTTGTATTTCACATACAGGTACAATGAGTCCTACTTTATGACACATTGTCAGATCTGTCCCCAAATTCTTGTTTTCTCTCCCCTCTTTATTCTTGAATGCAATTTTTTTCCTTAAAAAATTTTCTTTCCCGGAGAGATAGTACAGCGGCGTTTGCCTTGCAAGCAGCCGATCCAGGACCAAAGGTGGTTGGTTTGAATCCCGGTGTCCCATATGGTCCCCGTGCCTGCCAGGAGCTATTTCTGAGCAGACAGCCAGGAGTAACCCCTGAGCACCGCCAGGTGTGGCCCAAAAACCAAAAAAAAAAAAATTTTTTTTCTCTAATATAGGACCCGGAGAGACAGCACAGCGGTGTTTGCCTTGCAAGCAGCCTATCCAGGACCAAAGGTGGTTGTTTCGAATCCCGGTGTCCCATATGGTCCCCTGTGCCTGCCAGAGCTATTTCTGAGCAGACAACCAAGAGTAACCCCTGAGCACCGCCGGGTGTGGCCAAAAACCAAACCAAAACAAAACAAAACAAAAAACTCTTAATACAGTAATATATTTGGCATATATCCTTAAATTATCCATGTAAAATAATATTTACAGATATTATGTGTATATATACATATATATGGACTTAGTGATACACATTTTATTGCTTCAACTTTCCACACTAAATGGTGAACATTAGTATTTAACTTCCAACTCCTAATATATAGTATTCTACTTCTGTATAAATCCACTATATTTAATCCATTTCCCTAATGGGACAAGTCTATTTTATTTTTTCCCCTGTACTGATGTGTAAAGCAATCTTATAAATTTGCATTTTCTTCTACAAGTCTGAACATCTTATACATTTGTTGGCCATTTGAGCCTTCCTCTTCTGTTCTTTTCCTATTCACATTACTGGATGCTCAAAGTTATTGTTTTGTTTGCTAATTTATTTTTTGTTTTATTTTTGTTTTGGGGCCACATCCGGTGACACTCAGGGGTTAGTCCTGGCTATGTACTCGGAAATCATTCATGGTTTGGGGGACTATATGGGAGGCCGGGAGATCAAACCCCGGTCCATGCTAGGCTAGCAGATGCCTTATCATTTGTGCCACCGCTCTGGCCCTTTGTTTGCTCATTTCTAAGAACCATTCTATAATGCTAATCTATAACTGATTTTATTTGGCATATATTTCTCTGTCAGTATTGTGGGATTTTTAAATATGATTTTTTTGTTAGTGTTATTTTCCTTTTTGTGCTTGTTGGGTTTCAGTAATTTCCTACTCTGAGCTGTATATATATTTATTAGCTCTGTATTTGTTCACTGTGAAAACTAGGGGTCAAGCAAAAGTTGTAATCATGGGGAAATATTCTATAAACCCATGCTGAGAAAATGTTAAATACTGTAATTTCAATCTCATATATGAAATCAAGAAACATTTCAAACCAGAAATTTTTTATTTTTCAAACCAGGGACTTGACACTATCATTCAACAAATGAACCTAACTTGGATTCTGCTGCTGTAAGGCTCATTAATGAAACAAATAGTGAACACTAGGTTGGGTAGGATTACACAGAAATGATGTTTCTTTTTCTCATTTTAATGATTACATTGTGATGTAGGAGGATGTTCTTCTTTGTAGGAAACATGCTTAATTATTCAGTGGAAAGAGGTACCCAAAGTCAGCAATAGTTCAATATAAAATATTTTTTAATTTTTGTGTGTGGTTCTTTAAAAAAAATCTATTCTTCTAATGCTCTGGATCCAAATAGTAACATTACTAACCCTTTCCTGAAAAATAGTCACACTGTATGACCAGTCCACATTCAAATTTTTATTTTACCTTTTTTTTGTTTATTTCTTAGCTGAGGTTATTGGCTCTGTGTTTGGGGGTTGCTTCTGATGGTGTTTGAGAAAAATGAACCAGGGCTGGCTACCTGTCAGGCATCCAAAAAGTCCTTTACAATATCTCTTCAGTCCACTTACTGATTTATAAAAGGAAAAGTGATACATATTAACCCCAAATTTCTAACCATTTTCTGAAATGTAGCAAAAACCTATAAAATCAAATTTATTAGATAAGTATACACATAACAAGCTATTGCATTTGAGTGAATATTACTTAGAAAAGTCATAATCATTTTCTTGTCTACATTAATCACTTTCTTCTTTCTTCATAGATTTTTTTTTTCCTTTTGGTATTTGAGCCATAGATGGTGGTGCTCAGAGTTTACTCTAAGCTCTTACCCTCGATGGTGCTTGGTGGTGGTGGGGAACCACGTTGTGCTAGGGGACACATGCAAACCATACACTCAATCCATTGAACTCTCTCTCTAGGCCCTTCACTACAGTTTTCTTGTTCTCATCTGGCAAGGGCCCCATAACAAACAAGGAAAACAAAATTGAGAAAGGTCCATACTGAATACTAGCTGTGACACCAAGATATCTATAATTCTGTTTTGACATTTGGGACACTTTACGAAGTGCCTGTAAATTCTATCACTACTATTTGTCTTTTGTTCTATTTTTCTTTTAATCAAATACTACCACTAATATTTGATATATACCTTATCTACACATCATATTAAAATAAGTATTGTGACTAGAGTGATAATACTGTATTGTGGCCAGAGTGATAGGATGCTTGCTTTGTATATATCAACTCCTGGCATTCCATATGGTCCTGAGCCTCACCAGGAGTGATCCTTGAGTACAGAATCAGGACTAAACCATGGGCAACTTTTGGGAGTATAAAAAAAACCCCACAAGTATTTTCCTCAAAATTAAACTAGTTTAAAGTATTCCAAAGATCCAACCAACCAACCTACCTACCTACCTACCTACCTACCTACCTACCTACCTACCTACCTACCTACCTACCTACCTCCCTACCTCCCTTTCTTACCTACCTACCCTACCTACCTACCCTACCTACCTACCCTACCTACCCTACCTACCTACCCTACCTACCTACCCTACCTACCTACCCTACCTACCCTACCTACCTTACCTACCCTACCTACCTTACCTACCTTACCTACCTTACCTACCTACCTACGTTTTTAGCCCAAACGTGCTCAGGGCTTTCTGGCTCTGTGCTCAGGGATCACTCCTGGCAGGGATCACGTTGGGGGACATATATTGAACCCAGTTTGGCTGTATTCAAGGTAAGTGCTCACTAACTATACTATCTTTCCAATCCCCCAGAAGTTTTTGGTTGGTTGGTTTTGAGGCACACTTGTTGATGGTCAGGGCATTCCTGACTCTGCACTCAGAATTAACTCATGGTTGAGCTCAGGGAACAAATGGGATGCTGAGTATCAAACTCGAGTTAGATAGTACCTGCTGTACTATTTCTCCAGCCCCAGAAGTGATATATTTTATATAAATCTGAGTATTAAGAAAAATCATTAATGGGCTTTGGATGTGGCTCAGTGGCAGAGTACGTCTTGCATGATACAAGCTTTGGAATCAATCTACTACACTAAAAAAATTTAAAGAATAGGGAAATGAAAATATAAACAAAAATGACATCTCATATTTGTTACGATGGTTAATTTAAAATAAAACACCACAGCAACAGAAAATGTTGGTGAGAATATAGAAAAACTTGAACACTTGAGAAGTTAAGCAGCAGGCAAAACAGTGTAGCTGATCTGGAAGACATGGCAGTTATTTTTATTATTTTTTATTAATTTTGGGGGCCTTGGGGCCACACCCAGCAGTGCTCAGGGGTTACTCCTGGTGTGCTCTCAGAAATCATTCCTGGCAGGCTTGGGGACCATATGGATGCTGGAGATCAAATCCAGGTCCATCCAGGTCATCTGTGTGAAAGGCAAATGCCCTATCGCTGTGCTATCACTCTGGTCCACATGGTAGTTTTTAAATATTAAAAAATAAAACTTTAGGGGCTGGAGAGATAGCATGGTGGTTTAAATCCTGGCATCCCATATGGTCCCCCGAGCCTGCCAGGGGCGATTTCTGAGCATAGAGCCAGGAGTAATCCCTGAGCACTGTTGGGAGTGACCCAAAAACCAAAAACCAAAAAACTTTATAATTTAAAATACAACTTCTGGGTATATGTCTCAAATAATTGTAAACAGCCTTTGAAATTCTACTTTTGCATCAGTTTATGTCGACATTCAACAAGAGCAGAAAGGAATTAGAAATTTACTCATTATTGTTCAAGGAATGAACAGGTAAATGAATGTGGGTGGCACATTAATGGAATATTGTTCAGTTTTAAAAGTTCTTACACAAGCTAAGCCAGGGACTAAACTGGAGGCTGCAGAGCTAAATCTGTCAAAAGAAACAAATGCTGTTTGACTTCATTTATGTAGTCAAAATTAAAAGTAGTCGAAATCACAAGAAGTGGAGTAAAGGGTGCTAGATAGGAGGGGAGGAAGGCACTCATCTTGCATGTGGCTAACCATGGTTGGGTCCCCAACACACTCTGGTTATCCATGGAGCACTGCCAGTAGTGACCTCTGGGCATAGACCCAAGAGTTGGTCTGAAGTACCTCAGCACCGGGTTCATCCCTTGCACCACTCCCTCAAATAAAATGGTGGTTACTTAGGGAGCTTTTTCAATGTTTTTTGAGTTATAGTCTGTTATTCATGAGATTGGTGACCCCACAAAGTAAATATACTTAATACTATTTGAATTGCACAGACAGAAATGGTAAAGAAAGGTGGTAGCTTGTTGTGTCTTTCACTGTAGTTAAAATCAAATTTCAGTAAAATTCTATGGAACTGGGATGTGATGTGCTTCCCTTTTATGTCCCACAGACAGGGCAATGCTGTGAGTTCCCATTTCTCAATTGACTCCCCTGTGAATACTGTACAGGACATTACAAGGAAACCACAGGTGAAAACTGCAACAATGGAGGGGGTACAGCAGGAGACTCTGGGGCTAACTAATAAGTCAGGGAGGCATAAAGGAGGAAACAAAGTTGGAAGAGGGCCATGGTGGGGAAAATATGTATTATATTTATTCATGTTTCCTCTAATTAAAGCTTATTCTTTTCACATTTTTGTCTCAAATAACTTAATATTGCTCATATAACTCAAGACTCAGGTTGAGTCTGCCTCTTGCCCTTCATCTAAAAAGTATGCTTAGGGGCCAGAGAGATAGCATGGAGGTAGGGCGTTTTGCCTTGCATGCAGAAGGACAGTGGTTTGAGTCCTGGCATTCTATATGGTCCCCTGAGCCTGCCAGGAGTGGCCCCAGAGCACTGCCAGGTGTGACCCAGGAACCAAAAAAAAAAGTATGCATAAATTTTTATTCTTGGGTTATTCCCAACAGTGCTCAGGAAATTATGTGAGGCTGTGGACTAAATCTAGACCACCTCACAGTAAAATAAGTGTCGAGTGTCATATTCTTTAAGTAACCCTAAACCCAGTAGGTTAAATTCTATGGGATTCTTTCTTTCCTTGTAACATCAAGAATCATCAACCACAGATCACTTTTAAATTGGTTCTATGAATGCTTCTCCTTTCAAGTCAGTCATGTCTTATTGATTTTTCTATCTCAACTGCCTATCTGTGGTATCAAACATAATAATATAGGATGCACAATAAACAATGCTTTTGTTTTTTGCTTAGGCTTTACCCCTTACTCTACAATCAGGGATCATTTTTGATGGTGCTGGGGGAATGAGATGCCAGGAATTGAACATAAATTGGCTGACGTGTCACGTTCTCTCGGAGATTGGTTGAGGTTTGATTCCCACCAAGCTTTCAGTTAGGAAAGGCAGTTCCCATTGCCATTCCCTAACAGTTCCAGTTGTAGAGATCTGCAGGAAATAATTCACACTGTGGAAAGGTACAAAAATGGGTTCAGGAAATCCAGTGCTGGAGCAAGGAATTCAAACCACAAAAGCTTTCTGTTCCTAAGATTGAGTGTGTAGTTCAGTGGAAGAAGACCAAAGAATGAGCCCCTGCCTTCCTCAGACCCCTGCTTTTATTGAAAAGAATCAGGTCCCACCCTAGGGTGGGAGCAGAATACCTGTATGAAAAGCAAGTACTTTAAACTAGAAAGCTGTATCTCCATCCTTTTTTAATTAAAAAAAATGGGGGGGGGGTCTGGAGTGATAGTACAGCGGTAAGGCATTTGTCTTGCACATGGCCAACACAGGATGGACCCAGTTCGAATCCCGGCATCCCGTAAGGTCCCCTGAGCCTGCCAGGAGCGACTTCTGAGTACAGAGTCAGAAGTAACTTCTGAACATTGCTGGGTGTGACCCAAGAAACAAAATATTTTTAGCAGGAATTGGGCTATACCTGGTGGTGCTCAGGAGTCAATTCTGGAGGTGCAGAGGACCATGCCATGCTTAGGGGTCAAACCTGGGTCTGGTCTCCAAGACTAATTTTTCTTTCCTTTTGTATGTATTGCTCAGTACTCAGGAGTTATTTCTGGGCCTACACTAAGGAATTACTCCTGGTAATTCTTGGAGAACCATATGGGATACTGGGAATCAAATTTGGGTCATCTATGCAAGGAAAGTGCTTTACCCACTGTACTATCTCTCCAGCCCCACATTCACTGTTTGTATGCAATGTATATATATGGAATGAGATGGTCTTTCATTATGTCTTTACGAAAGCAACTAATGTCATACCCACCCTCAACTAATGTCAAACCCACCTTAATTAATTTGGGATCTTCACTCATCAAAGGAAACACTCATGGTGAAATGATTCACAAAGATTTTTATCAATTGATAGATGGCAATAGAAAACTATAAAAGAAACTTAAATATATATTTATATTGAATACAACTGAATGAAATTCAATATATTGAATATATTTGAATATATTTATACATGAATATATTATATATAATATATATTTGGTTTTGGGTTCATACCCAGCAGTGTTCAGGGGTTACTCCTGGCTCTGTGCTTAAGAATGACTTTCAGAAAGTTCTGGGGAACCATATAAGATGCCAGAGATAGAATCCAGGATTGGTTGCATGAAAGGCAAATAGATGACTTACCTACTATATCATCTCTGGACTTGAAACTTAAATTTTTTTAATTGTGATAACATTGATTTATATTACTGTTTATAAAGTGCTTTTCCCACACCTTTTCAAAAAAAATAAGTTGCCATATCATATACAGCCCCAAAGTGCAAACATTTCCCATCTTTATCTGCTGGACCCAACCTCTCTATTCTGTGCCCTCTCAGTTCTCACCGCCCCACCTCCCAAGTTCTGTAGTCTGAATTCCAAAGGTCTGGTTTGCTTTAGTTTTGTGCCTTCCTTGACTTTGTTCCTTTATATGAATAAGATAATCTTGTCTTGTCTTTGTTTTTTTCTGACTTTATTTTGTTACTGCAATATCCTTGGGGAATTTTTTTAATGACTCTAAGTTTCTGGATGAAGACTCCAGACATTGGGATCAGGGAGAGAGCAGAGGGCTGCAGTCAGTGTATGTCTTATATGAGCAAGGCCAGCATCACGTGGAATCCTGGTCACAGCCAGGTGCAGCCCTGTTGACCCCCAAATTTTTAGGTCCAAATCAAAAGTGTCTGTTGGAAACAGTCATCAGGATCCTGCTGAAAGGTGCCACTTCCAATTCTCCTCCAAATAATAAAGAACCCCCAAAGATGCCTGCCACTAAGGTGATATGGAACAGAATAGAATAAGCTTTAGGAAAGCATCTGTAGTGGTACAGTATAGATAGCCAATTTTGAGTCAAGTGATGTTTTCATTAATGTTCAGACATGGTTTCAACATTCCTTGGCTGGGAATCAGATTAAAAGTGAATAGTTATGTGATTTAGCATAACTCCCAATATGCAAAACATATTCACCTCTAAACAGAATCAACATCTTAGCCATAAATACAAAAAATAATCTGAGCTGAAGGACTGAAATTACTCATACATAATAATTATTTCTTATAAAGCATATGGAAATAACTACTATATATTAGTAGTTTATGCTCTTTGCACATTCCATGCTAACACTTTTAACAGAAGGGATTATATATCAGGGACCTAAGATGCTGTCTGGAATTTATAAAGAATGCAGGAGACTTAAGACAGAGCTTGTTGATTCTTTTCAAATCAACAATACTGAAAACTATTAAGTAATTTTCATAAAAATATCTACCTTGAAGTGCTAAATATTTCTGGAGGAGGTGAAGGGTATTGAACTCAAGCCCTTACACTGTTAAAGCTATAAGTACTTTCTGGCCTTAGAGGTTCTTTTACATCATACTAAAATCATGGTATAGTTAAAATATAACAGTATAATGGGTGAAGCCATAGTCCAGTGGGTAGTGCATTTGTCTTAAATGTTACTACCCAGGTTCTATCCCCAGAACTACATATGGTCTCCCACATTCTTGCCAGGAGATCAGAGCAGGAGCAAGCCTGGAGCACTTTTGGGGATGGCACAAAAACCAGAAGAAAAAAAATATGAAATGGGACAGTGCTATAGGGCACTTATGTTGCATTGCATGTGGCTGACCAAGGCTCAATTCCTGGCACCACATATGGTCCTTTGAGCTCTGTTAGGAGTGATACCTGAGTGCAGAGCCAGAGTGACCCTTGAGCATAATAACATGAAAGTTAGCTAGATTGCTTTCTTGGGGGGGTGTTTGAGCCACACCTGGTGATGTTCAGGGGTTTCAGAAATTGCTTCTGGCTTGGGGAACCACATGGGATGCTGGGAGATTGAACCACAGTCCATCTTAGGTCAGCTGTGTGCAAGGCAAACGCCCCACCGCTGCACCACCATTCTGGCCCCTAGATTGCTTTCTTAAAGTGACCTTCCAGTCATTCTTTATTTCTTTCACACAAGCCATTAATTTTGAGGGGGAGGCTTCTCAAGCAGTGCTCAGTAGACCCAGGCTTATTTTGGGTCATAGCAGGCAGTGTCCAGGGCTTACTCAGGACTTACTTAGGGGACCATATGAGATGCCTAAGGCAAATGCCCTCCCTACAGTCTGTCTCCAACCACCACATCACTTTTATTTTGAAATTAATTCCTGTTTTCTTGCTTCTCTCTGAGTATTCTCATCCTATGAAACTCCAGATAGTACAAGGTTTTTAAGGAAGAAGAGGAAGAAGGAGAAGAATAAGGGAGAGAGGAAAGAGAGGAAGGCAAAGATAATTGTGATGGAAGGAGCTTCACATTTTAGTCAACTAATAAGTCAGTTCTTTGTAAGCTGTTCTTCACATAGTGGGAATGTGTGAATCTAAATATAGGCTCATTAATGAAGAAATCCAGAAGAGAGAAATAAAAGAAAAAACAAAAATTGGGAGGAATTCAGTTTATTCAGATAGTTCTTTAGGTTTGCAAGTTCAATTATTTTCTTTTATTATGTTAGGTAAAATTTTATTATATTCAATTTTTATTTTTAGAACCCAAATGTAAACTTCTTGCTCCATTTTTCGTATTTTGTTTCAAAGTGTAGATTTTAAAATGTAACATGCCAGGGGATTGAACCGTGGTCCATCCTAGGTCAGCCACGTGCAAGGCAAACACCTATCGCTTGTGCCACTGATCGGACCCTTTATAGACTATTTTCAAGTAAGATAACTATTAGGACAAAATATGCATCTATTTGGATGTTATTTTGGTTTAATAATCTTCAAAGTAGTAATTTCTCTTACTTGCTGTCCTTCATCTGACTTTCCCTTCTTAAAGGTCTATATGAGGATCAAGGAATATAATTCAGTGAAAACTTAAAAAGGAGAAAAAAAATCTAAGTATCCTGTTTGTGGCTAACAGATATCACCCAGGGGTTTACATATTTTCTAAACTGCAAAAGTACAATACGTTTGGATCTTTGATAGTCTATGCAAGTTAGCAGAGAAGGTTTGCTGACATAAAATTTGCAAAACAACAACAACAACAACAACAACAACAACACTGAAGCTTTGCTACTTTTAAAGATTTAGCTAAAACAAATCTTGTCATACCTTAGGGCTTGGTAGCAACAGCTACCTGTGAGGTACCTTTCTGAGTAGCATCTTCAAGAATACAGAAATGATGACTCACAGGCAGAGAGGCTGCTGTTACAGTTGATAACAGATACATACCTGTTATCTACAGTCATTATTACTATTTTGAGGGTTTTTTTTTTTTTTTTTTGTTTTTTGTTTTTTGTTTTTGGGCCACACTTGACGTTGCTCAGGGGTTACTCCTGGCTATCTGCTCAGAAATAGCTCCTGGCAGGCACAAGGGACCATATGGGACACCTGGATTCAAACCAACCACCTTTGGTCCTGGATCGGCTGCTTGCAAGGCAAACGCCGCTGTGCTATCTCTCTAGGCCCATAAGACGACTTTTTGTTTTGTTTTGTTTTGTTTTTGTTTTTGGGCCACACCCGGCGGTGCTCAGGGGTTACTCCTGGCTGTCTGCTCAGAAATAGCTCCTGGCAGGCACAGGGGACCATATGGGACACCTGGATTCAAACCAACCACCTTTGGTCCTGGATCTGCTGCTTGCAAGGCAAACGCCGCTGTGCTATCTCTCCGGGCCCATTATTTTGAGTTTTTTTAAAAAAAAACTTTGTAGAGTGTTGAAAGAAAAATAGAATCTATGCTGATAGCATTAAAAATTGAGGGGTTGGAGAGATAGCACAGCGGCGTTTGCCTTGGAAGCAGCCGATCCAGGACCTAAGGTGGTTGGTTCGAATCCCGGTTCCCATATGGTCTCCCGTGCCTGCCAGGAGCTATTTCTGAGCAGATAGCCAGGAGTAACCCTTGAGCACCGCTGGGTGTGACCCAAAAACAAACAAAACAAAATCGGTATTCGGGAAAATTAGCAATTTCTATTAACCTCAACAAGTGAATAAATTAAAAAGACCAAAAACAAAAAACTCTAACACAACTTGTATTTGCACTACATTATAAAAACTGAAGTAAAAGGCAAAAGATTTATGCAATCTGCAGAGAAACCAGAGTATACACAGACAATGGAGATGAGGGCTGGAAGGACCATCCCATGATATGAAACTATCATGACAACGGTAGTGAGTGAGAAAAATAGAATGCTTGTCTCAAATACAGGTAGGGGGCGGGAGAGGAGGGACATGTAGTACTGGTGAGGGGAAGGGTGTTCTTTTCTATAACTGAGACACTACTACAAACATGTTCGTAATATGGTGCTTAAATAAAGATATTATTATGAAAAATAAATACAAAATAAAATAATCCCTGCTGACGTACCATACACATGACAGAAAGCTGAAAACATTTTTCTAGACAAATGAATGATTTATATTATAAAATAAAAAACAAAAGAAAACTTATCAAAAAAGCCATTAATAAGAAAAATGAGCAATATGTGGCTTTAAGCCTATATAACAAACCCAACTGCTTTAATTAATTTAAAAAACTATACTAAAAAGTGCTGAAAATATGCAAACCAAATTTTCTATTAAAAATGACTTATGGGGCCAGAGAGATATCACAGCGGTGTTTGCCTTGCAAGCAGCGGATCCAGGACCAGGACCTAAGGTGGTTGGTTCGAATCCCGGCGTCCCATATGGTCCCCCATGCCTGCCAGGAGCTATTTCTGAGCAGATAGCCAGGAGTAACCCCTGAGCACAGCCAGGTGTGCCCCCCCCCAAAAAAAAAGACTTATAAAAGTATATAACTTACAAGTAAAATAAAAAAATATGGAAATTGGGTCTGGAGTGAAGGCATAGTGGTTGGGCATTTGTCTTGCATGTGGCTGACCCAGGAGGAACCCAGATTCAATCCTCCAGCATACCATATGGTCCTCTAAGCCAGGAGCAATTTCTGAGAGCATTGCCAGGAGTGACTCCTGAGAGTATGTGGGTATGGCCCCCCAAAAAAAGAAGATATGGAAATTATAGAAATTTGTCATGTTAGATACAAAATTAGAAGTTATACAAATACAAGTGTCAAAAATTACAAAATTACTAGTTTGATCACATCATCTATGTTTAAAAAACAATTTCAACTAAATGACATACTACTATAAAAATATACTAAAACATCAAACAAAAATCTTGGTTTAAATATTTTACTATTATTTTAACCATATTAAATGTTATAACTATTCTCCTAATTCCATTAGAGTAAGTAAAAGAAAATATGCAAATGTATGAATGTATATTCATTATACCCAAAACTAAATTTCAAATTATTATAAATGTTTCTGATAGTTGAGTACTGAAAATAATAATGCACTAAAATAATTGCGTGGAAATAATGCTGATAACTTGATCTCTAAACTGATTTCTTATTGCATGATAGATACCCTGATGCATTTGCACACTTTATAAAGGACTATAAGTTTATATTCTCTGTATTTACATATATCTTAAAATTTAAAATGAAGTAAAAAAATACTTGGAAAAACTTGTCAAATTTCCTTTATTCTGTAGAAAGGAGACCAGGAAACCATTTTCAGTGTCCTGGCTGAAAGGATTCTTGTTGCCACGGAGCTGGAAGAAAAAAAATCCACAAAGGTATGAGAAAAGTTAATGAGATAAGGATATACAGTAAAACCTGAGTTGAGTTAGATCCTAAAAAGTCAGTTTGAATTGCATAGCTGCACTGTACTAACTAGGAAATTCCTCAGCAAGTTATTTAAAGTTTTCAAAGGAGTCAGTTTTATCATCTGTTAAAGAACAACAGCCACATCTCTCCCAGCCATCTTGGAGACATTAATAGAATAAAAGATTGGACCTGGCACCAGGGCTCACTCATCCCTGGTTCCACTTGTGGAGTAATTGAGAGTACAAGGTGTCCTGAGAAAAGTGAACTTTACATCTATAAGGAATTTTAACATCTTTCGAAGAATCTTTATAAGGATCCTGTGTGATCCTGCAGTTCCTGTATAAACAGGTTTTTATTTATGAACAAGACAACATGTATTTATTGCCTCCTAATTTGAGTTACTTCTGGGTACTATAAAAATAAGATAATTATTTTTTTCTCTACTTGCTTAACAAAACCAAGAAGATTAAATTTTTTTGAGTCAAAGCTAAAACTAAAATTTATCTGAAGCTATTACTTAATTTTTACTTTATTTAAAGAAAATGCATCACAATTATGCATCACATAATTGACAATTATATATTTCCATATTAAGCAAAAGTATAACACATTTGCATTATACATAATACAAATACACAATACATTTTATTTTCATATAAGTAAAAGCATTATTAAAAATAGAAAGAAAAAAGAAAAAAAGAAAAAGAGAAGGTTTTTGGGCCCGGAAAGATGCATGCAGAAGGACGGTGGTTCGAATCCCTACATCCCATATGGTCCCCTGAGCCTTGGAAAGTGATTTCTGAGCATAGAGAGCCAGGAGTAACACCTGAACGCTGCCCGGTGTGACCCAAAAACTAAAACAAACAAACAAACAAAAAACAGTAAAAAAGAAAAAGGTTTTTAAAAAGAGAAAAAAAAAGTACAGTAGCAAGCACATTTGTGAAATTTATTATATTTCCAATGAAGTCATTAATACAATGGCAGAAAGTTTTAATAAACTCTTGTTAGGCTGTCATTCTATTAAATTTGGTGTGATCTTATAGGGACGACAGCATCAAACAAATGAAGTTGTCCAGAAATTCAAAGCACTGTTATTGATACAGTGACTTTTAGGGGGGCATGTATAGAACTGCCAGGTCTTCCAGAAGAAAATATGTGTGTTTGTCCACACTTCAATTTCTTTTTTTTTTTTTTTTTTGGTTTTTTGGGCCACACCCGGCGGTGCTCAGGGGTTACTCCTGGCTGCTCAGAAATAGCTCCTGGCAGGCACGGGGGACCATATGGGACACCGGAATTTGAACCAAACCACCTTTGGTTCTGGATCAGCTGCTTGCAAGGCAAAACGCCGCTGTGGCTATCTCTCCGGGCCCATTTGTCCACACTTCTAAGCTATCATTTTTAAGTATCACCAAACTCAGTTATTTATGCAGAATGCAAGAAAGTTAACACTATGAGTGGTGTGTGACCATTTTTCAGAAGAGATATTAATAAAGAAGAGGGAAAGGGTAGGAAAGCTCCCTGACCCCCACAGTATACAAGGAGGTCTCCTGAGTCAGAGCAATAGAACAGCAGGTAAAAGGTTAAGGCACTTGCTTGCATACAGCTGACGTAGGTTGGATCCCTGACACCACATATGGTCTCCTGAGCTCTACCAAGAGTGCTCCCTTAGTACAGAGTCAGGAGAAGGAAGCCCTGAGCACTAAGTATGCCCCCCCCCCAAAAAAAAAGGATAGTTTCTTAAGTAGGGTTCCTTATAAAAAATTATTTTCTATTCCTAAAAATTTTTTTTTCTTGAGGAGGATGATTTGTAAAATACTATGGTGCTCAGAGATTGCTTCTGGGCTCTGTGCTAAGGGTATCACTCCGAGCTAAATGCCATTTTAAATTTATGGATGTGACACAAATACTCTTTATACTTTTCACAACAGATCTACAGAAGCAATGTAGTAAATGAATCAAAATGGAAAAGGCAATCAATCCTGCTCTCACCACACTTATTCTGGCTGAACCACAGACCATGGGTTTTGCTATAATTTTAGGATTAACTATTATCTGAGTCAACCATTCCTTAGGTTTGGGGATTTACTGAGAGATATTTTAGTGACACTAACACTTTTTTTTTTTTTTTTTTTTGGTTTTTGGGCCCACACCCGGTAACGCTCAGGGTTACTCCTGGCTATGCGCTCAGAAGTCGCTCCTGGCTTGGGGGACCATATGGGACGCCGGGGGATCGAACCGCGGTCCGGCTCCTAGTCTATTGCGCAGTAAAGGGCAGGCACCTTACCTCCAGCAGCACCAGCCCGGCCCCGACACTAACACTTTTATATATTTCTGGATAAACTAGAGATTTACCTGACAACATAATTCAATTTTGCCTGATATTTAAATGATTCTACACACCTACACAGAAAAATTAACCTCCACAAATCACCTGAAAATCTATTGACATAAATGTGTAAAGTAAACATTTAATTGAAGACTTGAAATCTCACCATAGATCCAAGGACATTCTGGAAGTAAGCTTGAATTTGGTGGATAGGAATATGAAGCTTGTGATAATGGGCTGATGGAAATTATACTGTGAAAAAAATGGCTGCTGGGAAATGATAAACAGGCACTTGAGGATTGAACATACCCATCTCACTGGCACAAAGTCATTTGTTTGTGACTCCACAGGGACGTGACTAAAGTACTGAGAATATGCAAGATCAGTACGTGGTGTTTTGGGCACATGCACCTGAAGTCAAAACCGCAGGAGGTGCTGGACCTTCATAGGATGTGATTCCTGATATTCTGGGTAATGGAATTGCCATTGATGCTACTGCAGTGATAAACACACCAAGTGTAATAGGGGTAGTGAGATTCCCAAATGAACTCTCAGAAGAATAATATTGCCGGGGGACGTGAGGGCTGTGGAAGGTCATTCCAAAATGTGGTAGGATCCTGAGATGGAATATTTGAATTTTCATTAATCTGTTGGCTGGAAAGAGGAGTATTGTGCAGTTTGAATTTCATATTCAGTGTTACATTCCCAGATGCTCCAATAGGTCGAGTATTGGGATTCAACATATCATCCATGTACTTTTTCTTTGATTCAAGGTTCTCCCTGCTCTGTTTCATTTATTTGCAGAACAGGGATTTTTTGTTCTGGATAAATATGGGTTTTCTGAAGAACTGGTGCATGTTTAAATTTTAACAGATGATTTACAATGTCCTTATCTGGAAGGTTCACAGACAGCAATCATCTATTTCTAAACCAGCATGGATATCTTCACAAAACGGAGACCAGGCTTTGAGACAGCTGACAGGTCATGCAAACAATATGCTCCAGTTTTCTGATTTTACATCTGAGGGAGATGAATCTCCCAAGGATCTGAAAAATTCTTAAATTTTATGTGATGTTTTCTCAGGGTTCTTTAGAAAAAGTGTCATGTACACTTTTTTGGTTGCAAACTGTGAAAGGAAGATGATCTTTCTTAGTATTTGCTTTAGGTAGTAGCAAGAGATCATGTCTATTTTCCTTCATGTTATCTCCGTGTTGTCCAGTCAAATCTTCTGAAGTATCAGTTTGAAATATTGGTTTAAATCTATTTTGTCCTCTGACTTTGATGCACAAATGTCTCTTTAAATTTTCTAAAGGTGAAAATGAGCTAGGCACTGATCTTTGCATTTCAATCTTTCTTGAAGACACAAGGTTCTCTTCTCAGATTGTCAGATGAACTTGGTTCTAGCTTCATTTTTGTTTTCGAGATGAGATCTTACAGTTCTATTAAGCATTAAGCACACACATATAGTCATAAAATGTAATATAAATATTGGGGAATTTGGCTACAGAAGAGAATTCTTTGGTGTAAGTTTTTGGACCACAACCAAAGAGTTTACTCTTGACTCTGTTATCAATCAAGGATCATCCCTGTATGGGCTCAGGGACAAAGTGGGGGATGCTGGGGATTAAAATTGGTTCAATTGTGCGCAAGGTGTGTCTTCCCCACTGTAACTACCTTGTTGGTCCCAGAAGAAAAGTCTTAGCATTGATATTGACCTCTTTTCTATTGGGGAGTGTACAAAACAAGAAACAGATTTTCCCTATTTTATTCCCTTGGTTTTGAATTAGACACATTTCCTCCTAAAGAAAATTTTAATTCTTTTTTTTTTGAGGGGGCAGGATGGCTTACTTTGGGCTCTGCATTCAGAAATCACTCCTGACAGGCCAGAGAGACCATAGAAATCAACCTGGGTCAGCAGCATACAAGGCAAGAATCCTACCCCGACACTATTGCTTTGGCTCCAAGAATTTAAATCGTGCAGCATCATTTCTTATTCATCCATCTCTCATCCATAGACACCTCCTTCAATTTGGTAAGGCTGTGGTCCTATATCTAATCCCTCTCAAAAGATTTTCTGTTATCATAAAATAGTAAGGTATTTTTTCCTATCTAACATAAAAAAATGGACCCAGAGAAAGAGCTCAACAGGCTGAAATATATACTTTTCATATAGTAATGTTTCAACTCCCAGCATCATATGGTTCCCTGAACACTGACACAGGAATATCCCGAGAAACACTGGATGTTGCCCTCAAACAAACAATCAGGCCGAAGAGATAGCATGGAGGTAGGGGCGTTTGCCTTGCATGCAGAAGACGGTGGGTTCGCATCCCGGCTTCCCATAGTGGACCCCCCGAGCCTGCCAGGAGCGATTTCTGAACATAGAGCCAGGGAGAACCCCTGAGCGCTGCTGGTTGTGATCCACCCCCCAAAAACACTCGTCCAAACAATAAACATCAAAAATTTAAAGTAGGGGAAGTAGATCTCAAAATAGTCACCATTTTACTTGGATTCAACCTCTATCCAATGCACTTTGGAGGAGCCAGAACAAAAATACAGAAGGTAGAACTTTTGTCTTGAAAGCAATTGACCCGTGGCTTGATCCCTTGGCATTCCATATGGGTCTGCTAAACACTGCCAGAAATGATCTCTGAGGTCAGAGCCAAGAGTAAGCTCTGAGCACAGCTGTTGTGGCTCCCAAATAAAAAAATCATAAAAGTACTTTAGGACAACCTATATAATGTTTACAAATCCATATAATACTTAGATAATGTCTAGAAAGTATAATTTTGACTTTATTTTTTATTTTATTATTATAATTTTTTTTTGCTTTTTGGGCCACACCTGGGTGATGATGGTCAGGGGTTACTCCTGGCTATGTGCTCAGAAGTACACTCCTGGCTTGGGGACCATGAGGGGGAGCCTGGGGGATCAAATTGCTGTCCGTCCTAGGTTAGGCAAGTGCAAGGCAAACGCCCTACTGCTTGAGCCACTGCTCCATTCCCTAATTTTGACTTTATCACATTATCTATGTTTTGAGTAATATCTCAGTCTTAAGGACTAACAGTTATTTATACATGGCTGTTATGAATCCATGAAGACGACACTAGTTAATCTTATATGATCTTCACTTTCTGTTGTTTAATTCTTTAAGTAGCAGATACCACCTATACTTGCAAAAACTAAGATTAAAGAACTTGTTTCTTGAGCCATACTGGGTGGTGCTCTGAGCATTACTTTTGATTACTCCTGGCATCATTTTTGGGGCTATTCTGACTGTGTTTGTAATTGAACTTGAGCATTCAGCATGCAAAAAAAATGTACTAGGCTTTCAAACCAGCCCTTGCTCCTATAGAACAGGCTTATGCTATACAATAGAGAATTCAACTTTATAACCACTATACACCTCTTCAAGTCACATATTCCAGTAAAAGTATCCTAAGGAATGTAGTAAATAATCTATTGCATTTGAGAGCTGAATAGAGTAGGGCAGCAGATAGGGAGGGTGTCTTGCAAGCAATATACTTAGTTTGATCCTTGGTGCCTGAGATGGTCTCAGGCAATGCCAGTAGTGACCCCCTGAATGGAGAGTCAGAAGTAAGCCCTGAGGGATGAGAGTGGATAGATAGTACAGCAGATAAGGATTTTGCTTGCACATAGCTGACTGAGGTTTCAATTTCCTGCATCCCAGATGGTCTCCCAAGCCACCAGGAGTAAATTCCAGAGTGCAGAGAGCCAGGAGCAGCCTCTGAGCTGACCATCAGGTGTGGGCCCAAAAAACTAGAAAAATAAAAGCAGCCTTGAGCTGGGGGGGGGGGTATAAAGACTCCTCCATTCCCCCAACTGCATTTGGGGCCAGAGAGACAGACTAATTGGCTGAGCACTCTTTGGTATATGGTCCCCCATCCAAGGGAGAAAAGTGGGAAGGAAGGGAAGAGAGAGTGTAGAAGGGAGAGGGTAGAGGGAATATAGGAGAGGGAGGAGGGAGAGGAAGAGGATAATGGTTCTTTGGATGTGGTTCAGCTGCATAACATGACAAACAACGCTCTGAGTTCAAATCTCTGGTATCATGCAGAAAAAAAAAATAGAAGTTGCTTTTAAAGCAGCAAACTCAAGTGAGATATAATGGGAATGTTTATCTCTTTATTCTACTTCATAAAATAGAAAAAATGATGTAGTGATGGTTGTCACAAATTCAAAATTTTACAAGATTTGAATGAAATGGGTCAACAGATTTAATAATATCACTTTGTGCAGTAAAACAGTATAAAATTATGTGTTTTTCATGCAAATATTTCAGTTGAGAGAATGTAATTTTTGGGGTCATCTTTTCCTATAACATGGCCCTAGCCTTTTGTATGACAGCTACTATATATGTGTGTATGGTGTGTCTAGAGATGAACTTCCACTCAGTAATAAATGCTAACAATTTATAGCTCTGAAGCCAATTTTGATATATGGTCTATAAAATCCACAAATCAAAAAAATACCAATAAAATCACTAATTTTATTCTTTGTGTCCTTTTTGGGGGGTTTGTTTTTGATGCTATAGTTTGCGGTAACCAAGAGGGCAACTTCTGGTTGTGCTCAGGAGTAACACTGGAAGTGCTTGAGTTACCATATGTGGGATATGAAGTTGGCTGTATGCAATCTCTCTGGCCCCTCTTTGTCCTTTTAAGTAAACATATTGCTGCAACTTCCATCAATATTTTTTTGGCACACCTGTTTCAGCTGCACTTGGCCTTCGCCAGGGAGGGCTTGGAGAACCTTAATGGGATGCAGAGGTAGAACACAATCAGCTGTGTTCAAGGGCATTGCAATTTCTCAATGCACTATTTCTCTGGCCCTGAGTCCCAATGATTCTTAAAATAATGCTTGTCAAATAAAAATTTATTACTTTTTACAGCTTCATTCTTTTCTAAATGATGGGCTTGTACTTGCAACTTTGAGCTATATTCAGATTCATTGAAAAAACTCACTTCTCAGGATCTAATGCTTGAATACTTTTGGGAAATGAATTTCAGATTCCTTAGGGCTTTATTTAGACATTACACAAACAAAATTTCCTTTTCTTCTTCCTTTTTTTTTTTTGGTTTTTTTGGGTCACACCCAGCAGTGCTTCAGGGGTGGCTCTATGCTCAGAAATCACTCCTGGGCAGGCTTGGGAATCCATATGGGATGCCGGGATTCAAACCACCGTCCCTTCTGCATGCAAGGCAAATGCCCTACTTCCATACTATCTCTCCAGCCCCTCCTTTCTTCTTCCTCAGTTTAACTCTTATTCCTAAGTTTCATGCACAATTCAACAACTAAAAATATTACTGGTTTTTAATATGCACTCATTTTTGTTTTTATAGTTTTTCTTAAGAAGAGCACTGACAGAAACTCCTACCTGAGAAGTTTGAGGTGTTGTCTTTTTCTCTGCTGATATTTGGGACATCTTCCAGGTCAACCTATGTTTGTACAAGAAAAAAACCCAGACTGATGGCTTAAACTGTGATATAAATATTTCTTAGCGTAGTATCAGGATTCTTGTAATTTTTATTCCATCATTATCTAATGTGCACTGTTTAAAAACTATATTTGTAGTGCTTGCTCCCTTAAACCAGTCCATTAAGCAACCATGAGATTTAATAAGAATCAAACATAATTATCTACCTTTTTCTATGTCTTGAATGACTTCTACATTAACTAAAACTTACAGTCCATGTTTTCAATCACAGGGGAAAAGGTTTCACAAGACACTATCCTTTCAATAAAAACAAAGTTCAGACATGTTAAGTTCAACATTTAAGACAATGTATAACTTTCCATTTTTCTAGGATGGTGAGGGAGGGGGAACCAGAGCCAGCAGTATTAGTGGGGTCATGTGTGCTGGAGACTGATTCCAGGGCCTTTCACACAATATTAGCATGTGTTTCTACTAATTGAGTCATATTCCAGGAAAAGAAAATGCTCACACACCAATATTCTTCTGTACATGAGAACTTCTTCACTAAGTTACTTTTGTTCCAGACTAATTTTAAACTCCTTCTCTCAATAATGTTTGAGAAATAGGCACTATTGATTTATTCAGAATCTACTTTCGCACTGGTGATGCTCATAGGCTACACCTGGACTCACACTCAGGAATCACTCCTGGCAGTACTTGGGAACATATGGGATGCTGAGAGATTGAACCCATTTTGCCACGTACAAGGCAAGGCCCCCTATCCACTGACTATCTCTCTGGTTTCTAGATAGTTAAAAGCATTTATGTAATTTTATAGATATTAACTGCTTAATCCAATATTGCTAGGTAAGTACATACTTTTTTTCCTTTTTTTTTTTTTTTTTAAGTTTTTGGGCCACATCTGGTGACTCTCAGGGGTTTACTCCTGGCTATGCTCCTGGTTTGGGGGATCATATGGGATGCTGAGGGAGTGAACCGTGGCCCGTCCATAGTCAGGTGCATACGAGGCAAATGTCCTACCACTGCGCCATTGCTTCGGCCCTAGTAAGTACACTTTTTTTCTTTTTTTTTTCCTTTTTTGGTTTTGGGTCACACCTGGCAGCACTCAGGGGTTACTTCTGGTTCTGTGCTCAGAAATTGCTCCTGGCAGACTCAGGGGGGACCATATGGGATGATGAGATTCAAACCACCATTGCCTAGGTTGGGCTGCTTTGCAAGGCAAACGCCCTAACCGCTGTGCTTTCTCTCCAGCCCCCTCAAAAAAAGTATTTTAAAACGGAGGCAATAGCATAGTGGTAGGGCATATGCCTTGTAATGCAGCGGACCCAGGACAGACCTGGGTTCAATCCCCGGTGGTCCCATATGGTCCCCCTCACCAGAAGCGATTTCTAATCGCATAGGCTAGGAGTAACCCCTAAGTGTCCACCGAGTGTGGCCTGAAAAACAACAAAAATGTTTAAAAACATTTACTACCTTTGTTTTTTACAACTGAAAACAGCAGTATTTTTCTTTTGTTCCTGAGAGTCTTCAGATTTGTCAACAGTGAGACGTCGTTTTTTAGAAGAATTTGGAATATTTTTTTAGTATTGTATTCTGAAATAGAGGGCGCCATCATACAAGGTACTAGGCTTATCAATGTTCTTACTAATTTTTATAGGAATGTTAGTTTTTTCTTTTTTCATCGGTTGTAAATGTCTTCTTTCTGTTATGTATCATTTGGCATAGAATAAAGGAAATGGTTAGCCTTTCAGTTTTTTGCACATATGATTTTCATATGTTCAATAGTTTTCATAACCTTTGTTATATGGGCCATTTTCCCCAAGTCTTTCTTGTGGGGCAGTCTTTACATTTTTGAGCAGTGTAGAAAACTGATTGTAGTTGTATTCTAACTCAGTCACTGTGCTTCCATAATTTTATGGATGCTATAAATGGCACAAAGTTAATAAATGTGTGTAACGGAATACAGAGACATCTTACGAAGTTTTTTTATTTCTTTAAGTTCTTCAAGTTCTCTTGAGTACAAACGAAGAGCATATGAAGATTAACAGCATTGTGATGCTTCAGGATAATATCCAGTTCTTTATTAAGTGCAGAAATAGTTGTTTCTATCACTTTCTCAAGGCAATCTGTTGCATTTTCTCTAAGAAATGAAAAAGTTGTCATTTTTTCCTTGGCAGATAATCAGTTCAGGAACAAGTGACAAATCAAACCAAAGCATACCTCGGAATCTCTGCTTGTCTTGTTTCTTTGCTACTGTGTTTTTAAGGAAGTGGACTGTTTCTGAGAGCATAACAATTTCAATGTAAGTCTCAACTACTGCTTCAGGTTTCAAAATTACAGTCCCAGGTTTCTGATCTTTCAGCATATCCAGAACATTTTTCTTCAGTGATAAAAACATCATCTATGTTATCTTCTTGCTGCATCTGAAAATATGTCTTTAAAATATTTAGGTGCTCATCACATTTTCAAAATAAGTTCCTGTAATTTTTTTAGGTCTGCAAGTTCAGCCTGATCGATTTATTTCACTAACATAACAGAAATCTGGATGTGAAAGCATAGTCCTGTTAAGTCTACAGTTTTCTATACTAACTTCATTTATTTTATTATCTGACTTTTTGGAAGTCATCATAACACTCTCCTCAAAGCAATTACTGGAAACTTGCTCAAATTTGTTTAAATCTTTAGATAATGTAGCATATATCTTCTTCAACTTAGAAAAAAGAATTTTGATTTCATTTTAAGTAACATCTCTTTTTTTTCTCTTTCCTGTGTATATTCTGCTAAAAATTTTCCTCTTTTCTTTCCATACAAGACTTTTTGCAGCATCAAAAAAGATATGTTCCAGACCATAAAGAGATATTTTAATGCTTTTAGCTTCATTGTTTTTTGATAAAACTTATTTTTGAGGGAGACCATTTCTATGATAATCCACAGGTGGTCTTGTTTTTCTGGAGAGACATTATTTTTTAGGAGAGTCTCCGTAACTACTAATCACCTTCAAAGGTGCTTTTTCGTAAGGCTTCTAAATCTCCTAAATTATCTCCAAAGTTAACTCCACAGGTAAATGGCACAGAAAGACAAAAGTCAAAGCAATTCAGAACAATGCTTCATTATTGCTTTCACACTCATCAATCTGCCGTTTGTATTTTAATAGTGTGTAGTATGATTTGTTTTCCCTTTTGGTTTCCTCAAACAAGTCAAGTAATTGACTGTGATAGTTTTGCAACTCACAGAATGCATTATATTTAACCTCCCCTTGAAAAGCAGGATAGAAATTAGATTGTTGTTGAAATCCACGTGGCCTCCCAAGCAGCTCACTGTACAATGTTCTCTTCATACCATAGCAAACTTCGGAATGTTGGTTCACCTCCTAAGAGCCTTTTTTTATTTTCAATGAATTGAATAGTTTTCCATCACCATTTGGAGGTCTGCCAAGGAGTCAACAGCACATGGTTTTTAATTTGTATTTAAAATTATTCCATCGGTTCTGTTCTAATAGTTCTCTGGAAATCAGTACTTGTTCAAGTGAACATTCTTGCATTCTTTCAAAAGTTTTAACAAAGAAAGGCAGAATATTTTGACAAACCTGGGTCTGTTCCTGTAGAATTTTCAAAGATGAAACTTCATCTGCCCTCCTTAAAATCTGAGTTAGACAACTTACAAGAGTTGAATGATCACCTGAGGAATGCTTTTCTTTTAAGTCATTCACATGTGATATAAATTTCTTCTGAGGAATAGTGACTTTGGAGGTTTCAGAATAGGCATGTAAATCAGACACATGATTCATTTCTGTAATGTCTGGTTTGGAATTGGAGGTTATTTTTGAATGCAATGAGGACTCAGATTTAGAGATATTATTAACTTCAGTCTCTTTCTTTTTTTTGTTAAGTTGATTAAAAGCTGTGTTATTTAAAGAGACTGCCTCGGACTTTTTTTTAATGCAGTTTTGGGAAACGTGATCCTTTATATTATTCTTTAACTGTAGAGATCTATTATTGGAAATTATATTTTCTCCACAACTTTTACTTTCTTTTGCTATTAGTGTGCAGGCCAGTTTGGCATTCTCAATAACATTTGTTTTGTTGTCATCTAAATAGATGCGATTACTTAAGGAGGACAGTTCTGTCTTCAAAGACCCCTTTGAACCCTGTCCTTGCTGACAGGATGGTACCGTGGTAGATGTTATGATAGAATCTACTGCAAATATTTCTTGTTTATCCAAATAAGATTTTGAAGATTTCCCATCATTATCTGTCACTGCTGCAATAGGTAATAAGTGAGGTGTATTGTCATACTTTTTGCTTGTTATCAGAGTCAGATTTAATGGGTCTGTAAGAAAATTTCCTCTAGTAATGCTTCGTTTTGAGCTTTCAACAGGACCTATCCACTTTTTGATAGGAAAATTTACTTCCATATTTCTTTGAAAATCAGTCAAAATAAGGTTATCTGGCTTATAGAGATCAACATTTAAAAAAATGTTCCACATTTGACTCTAAGACTGAGATAAATACATCAGTATTTAATTTCGTGTGACCTATACAAATTGCATCAAAGTCTTTGTCTGAGCTAAAATTTCCTTTGTTTTCTTTCATGGAACTTAAAGAGACTGAGTCATTTATTTCTTCACTTGCCTTAGAACTATTTTCTTTTGTTACATCGTTAGTATCACATACTGAATGGCTCTCAATATGTCCATCTTTACTAAAGTTAGATAGGAAATTGATGTCATGTTGATTTCTTTTTCAGTTAGTTTCATCACCTGGGAAGGCAGAAGAAAACGAAGACTGAATTTTTTCAGAGAAGGCTGAAGTTTTGATGATCGTGAACTCTTAAGATTGCTACCGTTAGAAGATAACTGAGCTGTACTTTGGGATGTGGAGC
This sequence comes from Suncus etruscus, assembly GCF_024139225.1. Classification (NCBI taxonomy): domain Eukaryota; kingdom Metazoa; phylum Chordata; class Mammalia; order Eulipotyphla; family Soricidae; genus Suncus; species Suncus etruscus. Next base: position 138,118,024 of record NC_064851.1, read on the forward strand.
ATAGGGTTAACTGTGATTCAGGACACTCCTGATCACAAAATCCTCTCACATGAATAGTGGTCTTATTTCTGGAGACACTTCTAGTCACAGAGTTCTTAGAAAGGTACTTTGTAATTCTCTCTTCCCTTGTTTGGTAAGGCTTGTTCTTTGAAACATGAGTGATTAACTTAAACCCATCAAATCCTAAAGGTCTTCTCTCTCCTGGTTTGTCATATTTTCTTTTTGACAAAAGCTGCTTAGTGGAATAATATCTTCTTTCAGGCATAGAACTATAGCCTTGAAGATCACAACTTTCCCAGAAGTTATTACATATTATTGCATATGACTTGGGTAATGGGCCCTTTCTTGTTTCTCCTACTTTAGCTATTAGCTGTAAAGATGTGTTAACTCTTTTATGAGCTTTTTTGAGATGAACTACTGCTTTGTCAAGTTTTCTGGAAAGACGTTTGCTTTTGCATAAAGATACTTCACTATTTAGAATATCCAGGACACTTCTAATATGCTTTTCAGACTGTGAAAAGATTTTAATTCGTCCTTGGGATAACGAAGAAAAACATTCAGATGAATTTTGAATGTTTAGCTTCCTCTTCTTCCCACCAATTTCACATCTCAGATTTTTTTCTGCTATATCCTGGTCCTTAGAAGATACATGTAGCTTTCTTTTTGCCAATTCTTGAATCTGTGTCCTTTTTGTTTCTAGTATCATCAGTTTTCTGACATGGTAGAGGAACATGTGCCTTCATTGTTTATTGCTGTGACAGAAGCAACTTCAGTGAGCAAAGGCACATTATTTTGTTGTTCAGATGTGTGAGTCATATAAGTTTTATGACTGAAGTCAAAAGAATGTGAAATTTCAGATTTATTCACTAGGTCTGATGAAAGTCTTATGTTACCATATTCTTCTTCACATGCATCACCTGAAGTTCCTCCAGAACATGAAGAATGAAATTCAAATTCTGGAATTTTTTCATTGTCCTCATTTATTTTTGTTTTTGTGGCTTCAGTTATATACTTGCAAAAATTATCATTCAAAGTAAGGGACTTGAAAGTGGGGCTAAATCTTGACATGACTGTATTAGCAATTTGAACTTGTAGATCTGGAAGCAAAATTGGGTTGCAGAGCTCTTTATTTTTTTGTGTAGAGAAACAAAAATAATTACTTTGCTCACAGTAAAACTGATCACCATTTTCTTTTCTTTTCATGCTTTTCAAAACATCTCTCTCTCCATTTTTACTTTCTAATAGGCCTTCCCAATCAATACGAGAATCTAGATTCTTATATAAGGCCCCTAAATCTTCATATGGTACATTTCCATGGCTAGCAGTATCTTGGTGAAATAGATATTCATCATCATGCTGTTTTAATTCCACTTCAATCTCATTTTCCAGTTCAAAATTTGCAAGAATTAGGTTGTCACTTATTGATTGAAAAAACACATTCTGTAGTTTATTTTTATCTACATTCAGTTCACAATCAGAAGCCCCATGTTTTATGAACAAATCAGAATTCCCAGAAGTTTCTTTTAATTTGTATCCTTGGTGATCTTCAGAATTTGTGCTCAATTCTGGCAATGTAGTGTCAGTGATCTGGATTGCTGCACTGGAAACTACATGACCTATAGAACCTGAAGTTCTGTGAAAAATGGAAGACAAATGTTCTACACTCCTTCCAATATTCTGAGTCTCTTTTTGCTTTATGTCATATTCACTTCTTAAATTTTTATTTTCTGTTGATGCATTTTTTTCCAATGCCAAATTAAGTGTAGCAGAAGAGTCTTCAGAATTCAGAGTTTCTACATAGTTATAATTTTTATTATTCTCTCTTTCATCTTCATTGATGAAATTATTGTTTGTATGGAAACTCTGTTTCTCAGCTTCATATATAGATTTTGTGTTGTTTTCTGATGGCAAAACAGTTTCTTCTTTAGTCTCATGTTGATTTTCTTTATTTATTTGTTCTTTGAAATCAGTATTTATGTGCACATTATTGTCCAACTGTGCATTATAAAACAGAGCATAATCTTGACCTCTATCGCTCATTTGAGGTGTTTTTTTATAGGTTCTTTGAATATTCAGTAATGATGCTGGCTTGTTTCCATTTTTTTGTATGAACCCATACTTGTTCACCCAGCAATGTTACAATCCAAATTGTCATGAGCTTGTTTTAATGTCATGAAGTGAAATAAACTTATCAATTGGTGATTTGTTGGTCAAAATGTCTTTTGCTTCCTTGAAAGAATCACTCACAACACTAATACAATTTTGATTTGTTTTTTTCAGTTTTAGTTTCATTAGTTTTTGAGAAATGGCAAAACTTGTAAGAATGTCATCTTGACATAGCAGAGGGTGCTGAGGATGCTCATGTGAGAGGCTCTCCACACCAGGAGAAAGATTATTTTGCAATTCCAATGCTGGATGACTTACTTCATAATTATTCATTATGGTAGATGTAGAAGATTTTGGTATTTCCAACTTTTGAGTCATTACTACATGATCACAAATTTTCCCCAAAGAATCAAAACTCATATTTTCTTTACATTCTTGATGCAATGAAATGTAATTATCTGCTGAACTGTTTTTTGTTTTCCATAAATTTTGTTTTTCTTCATGGTTGAAAGTGTCTTCTGGGCCAGCGAAGTTTCTCATATCTTCACTATTTTTAACGTATTCACATATGCTTCTTTTATTTGGTGTGGAAAAAACTGCAGAGGCTTGCTGATCAGTCTGATACATAGGCTGTAAGTGAGAAAACTGTGATCCCTGAGAGATGGGATCATTGTTCCCATGTGTACCAGTATTCACTGATTTATTATATGGGTCACTATCTTGTTCAAATAAAAATGGAATGCTGCTTCTCTGTTGGGATCGCTGGGCTTTTTCCTCACTATAACTTTGTTCTTCAGCTTCTGAAGATTTATTTGACAAACACACTGGGACAGAATTTTTGTGTTGATCTGTTGTGGTAATTTTATTGTAAGTTGTGGAATCATGGTCCTTAGAGTACATGTCCTGAGCCTGCGATTGTGAAGCATCAAAAGAAAATTTGAGGCAAGGGGTATCCAAACAATTAGAAAAAATAGCATGATCACTAGGCATGACTTCAGATGAGGGGGCAGAATCAGATGGCACAGATGATAGATTTAATTTTGAGTCAACAAACTCAACACTTTTCTCCAATGGTAAAACCTCACTTCCACTTGTAACATTAACTTTTTCTTGGTTTTCACCTCTTTTTTTGAGTCTGGGATCTTTGATGACTTTTGAAGTAGTAACTATACTTGAGCCAACATTATTCTGAAGAGGTAGGACAGTAGAAGACTCCTTAAAATATTTCTAAGATATGCCACACTTAACAGGAGGGTCACCATTAACACTTTCTTTGTTATCATCGGGAGTAAATGAAATTCCTGAATCACATGTATATACTTGAGAAGTGTCTTTACATACTGCTAAATTGTATTCCATCTGTCCATTATGTGTATCAAGTACAGAATTGTTCCCATTTTGGATATTTCTAAAGGAATTAGTAATATTTGAATTGGAAGGATTTATCTCAGAATTAGGTGGTGTATTGCAGGAACAGTTTTCCTGAGCAAATATATCTGCAGGTTTCCTGAAATGTTCAAAGATGACAGTAGCATCTTTTCCTTTTCCAATTCTTTTGGCCACTGTACAGTTATTCAAAGAGCAAGTTCTTTCTGTAAAAAATAAAACACAACCAAAAAGAAATAAGAAAAAAAATAGAAAAATGTTGCTACAGTTTAATATAAATAAACTGCCAGAAGTTATTCTAATTAAAAAACTCAATAATATAACTATGATTAAAACATATTTTTGGGGGGCGGGCGCGGTGGCACTAGAGGTAAGGTTTCTGCCTTGCCAGCGCTAGCCTAGGACGAACCTCAGTTCTATCCCCTGGAGTCTCATATCGTCCCCCAAGCCAGAAGCGACTCCTGAGCGCATATCCAGGAGTAATCCCTGAGAGTCACTGGGTGTGACCCAAAAACCAAAAAAAAAAAAAAAAAAAAAAAAAAAAGACCCAAAAAAAACCCCAAACATATTTTTGGGTACAAAAAAAAAAAAAAAGAAAAAGGGGCCGGCGAGGGTGGCGCTAGAGAGGTAAGGTGTCTGCCTTGCAAGTGCTAGCCAAGGAAAGATTGGGACCACTGTTCAATACCCCGGCGTCCCATATGGTCCCCCCTCCTCAAGCCAGGGGCAATTTCTGAGCGCTTAGCCAGGAGTAACCCCTGAGCATCAAATGGGTGTGGCTCGAAAAACCAAAAAAAAAAAAAAAAAAAATCAAAAAAAAACCAAGGAGAAAAGAATGAGTAATGAACTGATAAAATAAAAAAAAAAGAAAACTTTATAGTTCAAGACCTTATAAAAATCATAATAAAAAGTTTAAGGCCTGTAGACTATGGTATATAAATTCTATTTCAGGGCTGGAGAGGTAGTACAGTGGGTAAGGCATTTGCCTTGAGTGCAGTCAATCTGAGTTTGATTTCTGCTACCACAGGTGGTACACTGTGTACTACTGCCTGGGCTGATTCCTAAGCATAAAGTCAGGAATAAGCCCTGAGCACCACTGTGTATGGCTCATTCTCTTCAAAATCTTAAATAATAAGTTAAATATAATTAAAATTTATTTATTTATTTTTTGGTTTTTGGGCCACACCCGGCGGTGCTCAGGGGTTACTCCTGGCTGTCTGCTCAGAAATAGCTCCTGGCAGGCACTGGGGACCATATGGGACACCGGGATTTGAATCAACCACCTTTGGTCCTGGATCGGTTGCTTGCAAGGCAAACGCCGCTGTGCTATCTCTCCAGGCCCAATTAATATTTATTTTTAAAAAATTTGTCAGACACCAAGAAATACAAAAATTGGGTAGGAATTAAAATGTTGCTCACAAATTAGGAGCCAATTAAAATAAGTACCTACATTCCTATGCCTGTAATAAAAAACAGTATATATTTTATATATTACTTTATTTAAAGACAATATATTACATAGTTGCTCATAATATATTTGTTCTAAGACTAATCCCATCACCAATATAAAAATCCCTAAACCATAGTTCCTGTTTCCCCACCCATCCCCAAGCCTACCTCCCTGACTTGAGCTAAACAGTTTATTTTATATTGCTTGTTTACTGGTAAATAGAAATTAAATTATTTTTAGAAGTACAGTTATAAGAAAATTTGTGAAAAATAATGTAACTAGCAATGAGGTTATTAAGTTATTGGTCCCTCAAGTACCACCAGGGTTATTTCTGAGCACAGAGCCAGGAATAACCCCTGAGAACTACAGGTGGTGTCCCTCCAAAACAAAACCAAATAACAAACAAGAACCACCCAAAAATAAACAGGTTAGTATGTGTGTAGTTACAAAAGGAATATTATATGTACATATAAAAATGAAGCCATATTTATGTATGTCACAATGGAAAAAATCACAATGTATGTAAATCTATAAAAAACCAAAAATAGGGGGCCGGGCGGTGGTGCTAAAGGTAAGGTGTCTGCCTTGCCAGCACTAGCCTAGGACGGACCCGCGGTTCGATTCCCCCGTGTCCCATATGGTCCCCCCAAGCCAGGAGCGACCTTCTGAGCGCATAGCCAGGAGTAACCCCTGAGGCGTCAAATGGGTGGGGCCCAAAAACAAAAAAAAAAAAAAAAAAAACCAAAAATAGGCATATTATTATTCTACAGAGAAATTTATCTTTTTGCTTTTGAGGCCACCCCTGGTGGTGCTCAGAATCACTCTAAGCAATTCTGAGGTTCTGGAGATCAAATTTAGGCTTTTGTCAATGTCAAGCACATGTTTGGAGCTATTTCCCAAAAGGGCCACAGAATTATATTTCTTAAGTTGCAATCCCAGTACAAAACTACTGAAGTACAGGAATACTACCTGTATATTACAAGTACATTACCTGATCTCTTAGGAAATCCTGTTGAGAGGAATTTCAAAGATGTCATAAGATGTCCATTGTCTACTTTTTGACTAATATATTTTACTGTTAGTATTGCATATGGAAGACATTGTCTAGGTTTATCTACTGGCTTTGAAAGAACACTGTATTCATAAATATATACCTGGAGATTAAGAAAAATATTCTGATTAATATCAGTAGCTAGAGTAAGTTTTCATGGAAAAAGAAGCGCAGGGGGCTGGAACAATAGTACAGTGGCAGGGTAATTGCCTTGCATGCAGCCAGCACAGATTCAATTCTCCTTACCACACACAGTCCCCTGAGCACTGTCAGGAGTGAGACAGGACCAAGTCTTGGGCAACACTGGATGTGGACCAAATTTTTACCAAGAAAATGAAAGTTGAAAAAGCATAAAACTTCTTATTATTTATTCATCTGCTTCCAAACACCCCTCTTACCTACCTACTTGAGCCTCAATACTTTAGTTATTTATGCTGTTTGTTGATTTATGTATTTATTTTGAAGTTCAAAAATTAAACCCAGATATTCATACATGACATGCACTCTTCCACTGAAGTACATCTCCCCCCAACCCTAATAGCTTTGAAAATACATTGTGCATATGTGTGGATGTGAGAGTGTGTTGTTGGTGAATGAACGCAAGCAAGGAATGTCTTTACCACTGAATCACATCACCGGACCAAATATAAGAGTTTTTATCCCCATCTCATATTTATTTTCTTGAGAGACAACCAATGTCGACAGAAGCAGATACAACCTATTTTTAAAATAAAACCATTTTTTTCATTAAAAGCTTAATATCTTGCATATATTTTATTTGGTATAAGTTAATTATAAAATTATGATAATTTAATGTATTTCACATATGGAACATTTATATTCTAATTTTTTTTTGGTTTTTCAGGCCACACCCATTTGATGCTCAGGGGTTACTCCTGGCTATGCACTCAGAAATTGCCCCTGGCTTGGGGGGACCATATGGGATGCCAGGGGATCGAACCGTGGTTTTTTCCTTGGCTAGCGCTTGCAAGGCAGACACCTTACCTCTAGCGCCACCTCGCCGGCTCCGAACATTTATATTCTTAAAGAATCAGATATGAATATATTACAACATATATAATTTAACCTTCTGTAGCAATCTACTTAATGTCTGAATGACATACAATAGAAAATTACTCTAAAATGACTAATAAGTCTTTTTTTTTCTGCAAAGAGCAATAGATAAGAAACTTTGCTACATTTATTTTATAGTTTTGTTTTAAGAAGAGGCTGGTATGTTTTCAATTTAGGAATTAATCTATGGAAAATCTAATTTAAAACAACCATGGTACTTTGAACCAATTTAAATGTAAATTTGGAAACTTCTTTATTCATATTTCCAGGGAAAATATAAAGGCAGTTTTCACTTTTTGGGGAGAGGGCTACATCTGGTAGTGCTCAGGGGTTGAGACTGTATGGGAAATGTTGGGGAATGAACCTTTGGCTGGCTCTGTGCAAGACACACACCCTATCCACTGTGCTATTTCTCTGGCCTCCAGCTTTCTCTATGTAAGGTAATTTTAATGGAATGAATTAGAAACTTTTACTCAATATTTTAAGAAGTTACTTTAAATCTTTTTAATATGGAACGCTTCACAAAATTTGCATGTCATCCTTGTGCAGGGGCCATGCTAATCTTCTCTGTATTTTAGGATATGCGTTGCCGAAGCAAGCACTACTTTAAATCTTATATGTGAAGCATGTAACTTTTAAATACTCAAATGAACTAAAAAGTTTACATACTGCTGAACCATGGGCCTGTAGTTCAATAGTATCTTTCATAGAAGGTGTATTTCTTGACATATGACAATCAAAATTTGGGGAAGGATCCAAAGAGACTTTGTTTTTATCCACTGATGGCTGAATTTTCTTCACTTTTCCAAAGAGAACCTAAAAATGTAAAGCAAAGTTCAAAATCCACAACACATTTTTTTTTGGTGCCCCATCCAGCAGTACTCAGGGGTTTCTCCTGGCTCTGAGTTTAGGAATCACTCTTGGTAGGATGATACGGGATGCTGGAGATTAAACCTAGGTAGGTCATGTGCAAGGCAAGCACCTACCCACTGTACTATATTTCTGGTTGCCAATTCACAATACTTACTATTTTTTTTTACAGAAAACACAAATTTATTATTATAAATATATATGTATGAATATATATATGAATGTTTGTTTTGGGGCCCCACTGTGTAGTACTCAAGGGTTACTTCTGGCTCGGAGCTCAGGAATCACTCCTAGCAGAGAGCTGGGGACCATATGGGGTGCCAGGGAATCAAAACTTCTTGCCTCTTACAAGGCAAGAACCCTACTCACTGTACTATCATCTATATTTTTTACTTTGGAGGGGCACACCCAGAAATGTTCAGGCTACATGGGATCACTTGGTGGTGCTGGAGATCAAACCTGGGTTTCCTACATGCAAAGCATGTGCCCTAGCCCCTTGAACTATTTCCCTGCCACTCTTTTCAAAAAAACACAAAAACTAATATCTATGTCACAGATGAATAGGATAACCCAATACTGTAATTATATTGGCATTAGTGGTATAGTGGTGAGCATAGCTGCCTTCTAATATTGTGATTATGTCAAATTTTCCTTAAATGTAACAACCACAAAAATTTGAGCGTATTTATGTGTAGTCTAAAAACTTAAGCAAAAATAGAAAGAATATGAAGTCTACAAAATCTTATGATTTTGGAGGGTGGGCCACACCAGCATTGCTTAGGGACTATTAATAGTTCTGTGATTGGAAATGAGTCCTAGCAGTGCTCAAGGGACCATAGGGCAAAGCTGAGGACTCACACTGGGGTCACTGCTACCACAGCTGCAGGCAAGGCTTGTGCCTTACCACCTATACTACCTTTCTAGTCAATAGTCTGTAAAATCTTGGGGGAGGGAGGAAACCAATACAACTTTGGGTTTTTTCAAATATTTAAAAACATAATATTACTTTACCTGGTTTTGTTTTTTGGGTCATACGTGGTGGTGCTCAGAGCTTAATCTTGGCTCTCACTCAGGGATCAGTCCTGGTAGTGCTTGAGAGACTCTATAGGATGCTGGGGATCAAACTTGGGTCAGCTTAATGTGAGGTAACTACTGATCTGGCCCCATACTTAGAGTTTAATCAATTATTGTGTTAGCTTCTGGGTCACACCAGATGAACCCTGGTCCTGTGCTTAGGGACCATTCCTGGTGGTGCATCACTACAGATCAAATATGGATTGGCTGTATGCAAGGCAGAGACTTTACCCTCTGTATTCTCTCCGCCATTAGGTACTTTTTAAAAGGATGGTATTACCACTAGAATAGGCTCTCTGAAAAGAAAAACACTGAGAAAAATAAAAAGCCTGGAAACAAATTCCAGTTTCTATAAAAATATAATACAGGGACCAAGGAGTTAGCTAGAGAATATGCTTGCTTTGCAGAGAGGAGACCTACATATTAACACCAGTCCTGCATGTTCCCTGAGTACCAACAGAAATAACTCTGAGCATGAACCTAGGAACAGGCCCTGAGCACTGCCAGGTGTACCCCTAAATCAGAAAAGTAAAATACAATATCTCAAATACCATTCAAAGTAAATGAAGGAAACCCCAAATATTTGCTAACTGTGAAACTAAAAAATTAAATTTTCTTAAAAAAGCTAAAATTAGGGCCCGGAGAGATAGCACAGCGGCGTTTGCCTTGCAAGCAGCCGATCCAGGACCAAAGGTGGTTGGTTCGAATCCCGGTGTCCCATATGGTCCCCCGTGCCTGCCAGGAGCTATTTCTGAGCAGACAGCCAGGAGTAACCCCTGAGCATCGCCGGGTGTGGCCCAAAAACCAAAAAAAAAAAAAAAAAAAAAAAGCTAAAATTAACATTACATTATTTTTTAATACTAATATTGTAGAAATATAAGTGAATATAATCTCAGGATGAACTCTCTTTAATCATGTATGCCAAGATAGCATGAATACAAAACACCCTGCACTACATAATTCCAGAAGTTCTGGAAACACCAAAAATAATTGCTTACATATTTATTTTTAAAACCATAAAACAATTGATAAAAGATAATATGAAGGGAACATGACAAGAAATGTGTATATATATTTTTTTAATTTTATTTACTTATTTATTTATTTATTGGTTTCTGGCCTACATCCAGTGGCCCTCAGGGATGACTCCTAGCTCTGCACCCAGAAATCACTCCTGGCTTGGGAGGCCATATGGGACACTGGGAATCAAACCGGGTCCCTCCTGGGTTGCCTGCATTCAAGGCAAATGCCCTACCACTGTGCTATCTCTCCTGTCCCAAGAAATGTATATTTTAAAGTCAGAAATTATATTTTACTTTAGCAAAGTTAAAATCATTGAAAAATGTGTTGCAGGGGCTGGAGCGATAGTGCAGCGATGGGGCGTTTGCCTTGCATATGTCTGACCCAGGATAAACCTTGGCTTGATCCCTGGCATCCCATATGGTCCCCCAAGCAAGGAGCGATTTCTGAGAGCACAGTCAGGAGTAACCTCTGAGCGTCACTGGGTGTGGCCCAAAAACCAAAACAAAAAAGGACGGGGTTGTAGATATAGCTCAGCATATATAAAGTCCTGGGTTTAATCCCTGATACCAAAAATAATTATGCACAATTTAAATAGAAAAAGTAAAGTGGTATTATCTGTAGTCGAATAGAAAAGGAAAACATTAAAAAATTAGCAAAAGTTGGGGCCAGAGCAGTGGCACCAGAGGTAAGGCATCTGCCTTGCAAGTGCTAGCCTAGGATGGACCACAGTTCGATCTCCCAGTGTCCCATATGGTCCCCCAAGCCAGGATCGATTTCTGAGCTCATGGCCCTGAGCGTCAATGGGTGTGGCCCCAAAACAAATAAACAAAAAACTAGCAAAAGTTAAATCAAGGTTATGATTTGGTTAACTGTTAACTAATTTTTATTTTGTTATTTATTTTACTATCCAGCTATAATCAACAAGTACAATGTTTAGTTTCTTAGCTCAGACAATTTTGCAATAGTTATGTGAAATGTGAGCACTGGGGAACATCAGTTAAATTTTTTTTCTAGGATGTTTTAAATTTTTCAGATGTATAAGAATTGATTTAGCAAGAATGTCTTGAAGCAAAAAAGAACTTTTAACATAAAAGGGTTTAGTTTATCAGAAATATTAAAACAATTAACTGTAACTCATGAATGGACATTAGTAAATTTGCAGCCTCTCACTTTAAAAAAAAACATGCAATTTGTCTTTAGTTTTCTAGCACCTGGTAAATGTTAGTTATGAGAAACAACTTAATTTCAAAATTTCCATTTATCTTGGGTGTTCAAAACAAATGGTGGATTTAATAACAATAATTTTAAAAATTCTTTACGAAGTATTTTATTGTATGCTACTGTATATAAAATAATTATACTTGTGAAACAGAAACTAATAAAAATTCAGAGAGGTAGATTAAGCTATGACTTGACAATACTCTGACACATATGGTTAAGTTTTCATATTGGTGTTTGGATTTAATTCCATTGAATATTCACTGGTTCATGAACAGTGGTTTAGAAAATCTTTCAAAGATTCATTTTACCTACAAAAAAAAAAAACAAAAAAACAACAAACTTTCTGGGGTCTGAAAAGATTAGGACTTGAAGACACTCCAGTCAACAAAGGATTCATGTTGAGTATTCTGCAGACAGAATTGTTTCAAATCTGCAACAGCCTGGGAAACCTTCACACGGTTGAGCCCGGCCTCTAGCCTCAGCTGCTGGACCACTTTCTTCATGGTGGCGACGCTGGAGAAACCAGACATAGTGCGTGCGAGGGTCGGGCTGAAGCGGTGTCGGCTCACGAAAAAGTTCATCTGTTAAATTTTATACAGACATTTTCTGTACCATCTTTGTAACATTTGCCTTTTTTTTTTTGGTTGTTTTTTTGTGCCACACCCAACAATGCTCAGGGATTACTCCTGGCTCTGCACTCAGGAATCATTCCTGGTGGTGCTGGGAATTCCGGGGATCAAACTTGGGTTAGCCATGTGCAAAGCAAATGTCCTACCTACTCCACTACTCCTATAGCCATTGTAACATTTCTTATGTTGAAATTATTAAAAATTAAAAGTTGTCAAATTTAAATATACTGTACATATATTCATTGATATTCTTTAGTAAATTGCCTATGTAGAACACTTAAATTTAGGAATAAAAAGTTTCCTGAGTATGCCAGGAGTGAGCACAGCAGCAAGTCATAAATAGGCTGAACCCTGCTGGGCATGGCCCCAAAACACAGTAACAAAAAATGAATTATATATTACAAACTTGATAATATTAACCAATTTGTCTGCTGATGCTTGAGCTTCAACTATATAGTTATTTTTAAAATTCTAAATTATTTTAGATTTTAAGAAAAGCTTAAAACTTAGTTCTAAGGTCATATGGATGCTTATACCCACTTTCCCCCAATGTTAGCATCTTACATAATCATGGGGGAAATGATCAATCCTAAGAAATTAACATCACAGTACACTATTCTATGTACATGTTTAGGAACATAATCCGAAACTAAGATTATGGTAATCTTAGTTATCATAATAACTGTTTTATTATGTATTTTAAAACATAATTTAAAACAGACATTATTTAAAACAGACATTATGGTTTGGACAAAAAGAGAGATGATCAATTTGGATGAAAAATTTATGGAAGAAAGATAAATCGAGGGGCCGGACCTTTCATGCAGAAGAATGGTGGTTCGAATCCCGGCATCCCATATGGTTCCCCGAGCCTGCCAGGGGTGATTTCTGAGTGTAGAACCAGGAGTAACCCCTGAGCACTGGCAGGTGTGACCCAACCCCCCCCCCCCAAAAAAAAAAAAGAAAGATAAATACAACATAACCTGCCTTTTTTTTTTTTTTTTTTGGTGGAGGTTGGCCTCCCTGACAGTATTGGAAACCCAAAGGCCAAAACTGTCTATGACAACTGGCCTAATATCCGAGCCCTTGCTTTAGCTTTCTGGGAACTATCTTAAGATGCATACCCAGTTAGAATCAGAAATATAGGAAAGGGGCTGGAGTGTTAGTACAGGGGGGTAGGGTATTTGTTTTGCAGATGGTCAACCTGGTTTAATCCCTAGCATCCTATTTGGTCCTCTGAGCCTGTCAGGAAAATCTCTGAGCACTGCCAGTTATGCCTTCAAAACATAAAAAACAAAACAAAAATGAAATAGAGAAAAATTCTAAATGATTACAAAAATAATAAATATTATTTAACATATAATGCAACTTAAATACAAAATATTCGGGCCCGGAGAGATAGCACAGCGCGTTTGCCTTGCAAGCAGCCGATTCAGGACCAAAGGTGGTTGGTTCGAATCCCGGTGTCCCATATGGTCCCCCGTGCCTGCCAGGAGCTATTTCTGAGCAGATAGCCAGGAGTGACTCTTGAGCACTGCTGGGTGTGGCCCAAAAACCAAAAAATCAACAACAACAAAAAAAAAACAACAAAAAATACAAAATATTCATATTAAAAGTAAAATTTTCCCCCAAAATGGGGGCCTGAGCAATAGCACAGCGTTAGGGTGTTTGCCTTGCATGTGGCTGACCCAGGATGGACCCAGGTTCGATTCCCAGCATCCCGGATGGTTCCCTGAGCCTACCAGGAGTGATTTCTGAGCACAGAGCCAGGAGTAACCCCTGAGCACCACCAGGTGTGGCCCAAAAATCCCCCCCCCAAAAAAACTATTCAGGTACACTTAAAGGAAATAAAATATCCTTAATATTTGTTTTATACTACCACCTACCTTAAAAATTATAATATTTTCTACAGTAGTGCCTCTACTATGAGCATAATTCAAGGCAACATCAACATGTCTAAATACATAAATTCCAAGAAGAGGATTTCCTAAAACTTTCAATGGAGATGCTTTGGTGCTTAACCCTTTATGATATATCTCAGCCACATCACTCCGAGGAAGTGCTATAAAGCAGAAATGTTCCTCCAGGTCTCTTCCATGTCTTCCACTCTCACGCATCTCTGACCTAAAGCAGAACAATATGTGAATTAAGAGTGCCAACAGAATTTTCAAGTTGATAAATACTCAATTTAGTTAGAAAGTAAGATAATTACTAACATATTCAGAGGTACCACTATTCTGGGTTTAAAAAGTCAGTCTGGTGGAGGCTGGAGGTGTTCTCAGGATGGTTTAGTGACAAAGCACCTGTTTTGTAACAGGTGCAAAATCAAACATGAGTTAGATCCCTGGCAACTTCCCACGCATGCACAGAGCAAGATTCCAGCAGAACTGTTATTTAGGGATCCTGGTACCATGACAAATAGTGTGGTGTGTCCATCATACCACAAGCAACTGTTAGACTCTCAGCGAGCACTGTAAAATTTTTTTGAGCACCACAAATAAAGAGTGTCACTGCTGAGGAACTTGTATCCTGGCAATGCAAGCATTATTCTAGTTGTCACAATAACCAAAGTAACAACAAAGACTAACTAAGAAAGGGGAATACAAAAGAAGTAGGCTGTAGACAATCTAAAGAAAAAATTCAGAAGTAGCTATTTGTCCAGGAATATGGACTACAATTTTATAGCTTGTGTTTTCTTTGCGGGCCATACCCAGCAGTGCTCAATGTTTATTTCTGGCATTCCTAGCTCTGTGCTTAGGACAGATGGCAGATGATGCCAGGACCCTGCTTTGTGATGAGAACCTCACTCTGTGTATGTAGTGGGCCTGGGGATTGAATATACAATCAGTTGGCAAGGCAAGAGTTGTAAGTCATTGATCTGTTCGTCTGGGCACAGATCATCTTTTTTTTTTTTTTTTTTGATGGATGTGACCATTGGGGGGCTTATCTCTGGTTCTGTGCTCAGAGATCACTCCTAGAAAAGGTTAGGTTACCGTATGGGATGTCAGGGATTTAGCCTGGGTTGGCCATGTGCAAAGAAAGTGCCCTACTCACTGGCTCAATAGCTCTGGCCCTAAATTTCATATTACTTAGGTGTCTATGATTCCCCTCCCCAATTTTCTTATAACTAAGACAAGAGTTCTCCAAGGTAAAACAAAATATGAAAACATGTGAAACTGGTTGATACGCTCAGAAAGGGGGAAGCCGCTGAACTCTGCTGAAACTCTGATGCCAGCACCTAACTGTCTCTTGGGCTGTGCTGAATTCTCAGCCTGATTTCATCCTTTGTGTAGCTTCATCTGCGGATGGCTAGCCTTCCCTGGAGGTGAGTTGATATGCCTGGAAAGGGGGAAGCCACTGAACTCTGCTGGAACTCTGATGCCAGCACCTAACTCTGTCTCCTGTGCTGTGTTGCATTCTGGGCATGATTTCATCCTGTGTGTGGCTTCAACTGTGGATGGCTAGCCTTACCTGGAGGTGAGAGGGAGGAGCCAGAGGAGCGCGGCCACTCTGCTTCGCTACGTGACCGCACACATCATTTAAGCAATGAATACAACCACAACACGTAGAAAAACCCACAATACAAGTGTGACAATGGGGAAACAATGCAGGCCAGTGCCAGACATAGAGAATGAAGATGGCAATTCAGGTGACTGGAACCAACTAGTCAGTCTCTCAGATAAGGAGTTTAGAGTCGAAATATGAAAGATGTTCAAAGAACTCAAAGAAAGTATAGAAGAGAACACTAATAAGAATCAAGAGAATATGAAGATAGATATCAGAAAACTCGAAACTGAAATTTCAGGTCAAATAACAGGTCTGAAAAACTCAGTAGATGAATTGAAGAAAAACATGGATGAGCTTTCCCACAGGTTAACAGCAGCTGAGGACAGAATTAGTACACTGGAAGATGAGATGAATAACAACTCCATACAGCAGAAGAGACTGGAGAAAAGCCTTAAAGCAAATGATCAAACAATGGAAAAATTACTCAAAGAATAGGAACAGATGAAAATAGAAGTCTATGGTAAGTTCAACAGAAACAACTTAAGAATCATTGGAGTCCCAGAGACCCAGGAAGAAAATCTCCAGGAAGAATCAACGGTCAAGAACATCATTAAAGAGAAACTACCAGAGCTAAAGAATACATGTGATCAAATTCTGCATGCCCAAAGAGTACCAACTAAAAGAGACCCCAGAAAAAACATCCCAAGACACATCCTAGTCACAATGACGAATCCCACAGATAGAGACAGAGTTCTGAAAGCAGCAAGATCGAAAAGAGAAATTACATTCAAGGGAACATCCTTGAGATTTACTGCAGACCTGTCACCAGAAACACTCAAGGCCAGAAAGCAGTGGTGGGACATAGTGACAAAACTCAATGAAATAAATACTTCGCCTAGAATACTGCACCCAGCAAAACTCACTTTCAGGTTTGAAGGAACAATACATGGTTTCACAAACAAACAAAACAAATAGCTCAGAAAATTTACAGACTCAAAATCAGTCTTAAAAGAAAAACTGAAAGACCTACTTTAAGACAAGACTGACCAACAGACACAACAAACTTCGATATAAAGATGGCACTAAATCTCAGGACAATTCTTTCTCTCAATGTCAATGGACTAAATGCACCAGTCAAGAGAGACAGAGTGGCTAAATGGATCAAAAAACTCAATCCAACCTTCTGCTGCCTACAAGAAATGTATTGAATAGTTAGAACAAACATAGATTCAAAATAAAAGGATGGAGGAAAATCATCAAAGCAAACAACAACCATAAAAAAGCTGGAGTGGCCATACTAATATCAGATGATGCAAACTTTATACTCAGGAAAGTTGTTAGGGACAAAGATGGACATTTTGTATTAATCAAGAGATATGTACAGCAGGAAGAAATCACTCTCCTAAAATTATATGCACCAAATGAGGGACAACAAAATATTTAATACAACTGTTGTCAAATCTGAAAAAAAATATCAATAACAACACAATAATTGTGGGGGACCTCAACATGGCTTTGTCAACACTGGATAGGTCAACCAGACTGAAAGCCAACAAGAATATACTAGACCTGAAAAGAGAAATGGAAGTAAGAGGCCTAGTAGATATATATAGGACACTCCACCCCCAGAAGCCTGGATACACATTCTTCTCTAATGTACATGGGACATTCTCCAGGATAGACTACATGCTAGCACATAAAACATACCTCCGTAATATCAAGAGGATAGAAATTTTGCAGGTTACCTTCGCTGACCACAAGGCCTTGAAATTATATGTGAACTAAAAAGGGACACAGAAGAAAAACTTTAATACCTGGAAGTTAAACAGCCTAATACTGACTAACCAGTGGGTCCGAGATGAAGTCAAAGGGAAAATCAAAACCTTCCTAGAAACAAATGACAATGGAGACACAAACTATCAGAACCTATGGGACACAGCAAAAGCGGTCTTGAGAGGAAAATTTATAGCTTTGCCAAGCACACATCAGGAAAGAAGAAGGGGCATACCTAAATAGCTTAATGATGCAGCTCATAGAATTAAAAAGTGCTCAACAAAAGGAACCAAAAATAGGGAGACAGAAGGAAATAACAAAGTTGAGAGCAGAAATCAATGAAGTGGAAACCCAAAAAGCAATCCGAAAGATCAATGAAAGCAGAAGTTGGTTCTTTGAAAAAAATAAACAAGATTGATAGACCATTGGCAAAACTCACAAAGAAAGAGAGAGAGAGAAACTTGATAACTCATATTAGGAATGAAAAAGGAGAGATTACTACTGATATGGCAGAGATTCAAAGGGTAATCAGAAACTACTTTGAAAAACTCTATGCCACTAAAAATGAGAACCTGGAAGAAATGGATAAATTCTTGGACTCTTATAATCTTCCACGATTGAATGAAGAGGTTGTAACATATCTAAACACCCCCATCACTATTGAGGAAATTAAGACAGTAATTAAATGTCTGCCCAAAAACAAAAGCCCAGGCCCAGATGGATTCACTAATAAATTCTTTCAAACCTTTCAAGAGAAACTACTACCAATCCTGGCAAGACTCTTTTATGAAATCAAAAAAACAGGAACACTTCCAAATAGCTTTTATGAAGCCAACATCACCCTGATACCTAAACCCGACAGAGATGCTACGAAAAAAGAAAATTACAGACCAATATCGCTGATGAACACAGATGCAAAGATCCTGAACAAAATTCTGGCAAATAGGATTCAATGCCTCATTAAGAAGATCATCCACTACGATCAAGTAGGTTTCATCCTAGGAATGCAAGGCTGGTTTAACATCGTAAATCTATCAACATAATACACAACATCAACAACAAGAAAAATAAAAATCACATGATCATATCAATAGACACAGAGAAAGCATTTGATAAGGTCCAATACCCATTCTTGATCAAAACTCTCAGCAAGATGGGAATGGAAGGAACCTTTCTCAATATAGTTAAGGCCATCTACCACAAGACAGAGGCAAATATTGTCCTCAATGGAGAAAAACTAAAAGCCTTCCCTCTAAATTCTGGCACAAGACAAGGCTGTCCTCTCTCACCACTCCTATTCAGCATAGCACTGGAAGTACTCGCTATAGCGATTAGGCAAGAAAAAGATATCAAGGGAATCCAGATAGGAAAGAAAGAAGTCAAGCTCTCGCTGTTTGCAGATGACATGCTACTCTACTTAGAAAACCCTAAAGACTCTACCAAAAAGCTTCTAGAAATAATAAACTCATATAGCAATGTGGCAGGTTACAAAATTAACACACAAAAGTCAATGGCCTTTCTATACACCAATAATAATAGGGAAGAAATGGATATTAAGAAAACAACACCATTCACAATAGTGCCACACAAACTCAAATATCTTGGAATCAACTTGACTAAAAATGTGACAGACCTATACAAAGAAAACTATAAAATTCTGCTTCAAGAAATAAGAGAGGACACGCGGAAATGGAAACACATACCCTGCTCATGGATTGGCAGGATTAATATAATCGAAATGGCAATACTCCCCAAAGCATTGTACAGATTTAATGCAATCCCTCTAAAGATACCCATGACATTCTTCAAAGAAGTGGATCAGGCACTTTTGAAATTCATTTGAAACAATAAACACCCTAGAATAACTAAAGCAATCATTGGGAAAAAGAATATGGGAGAAATTACTTTTCCCAACTTTAAACTTTACTACAAAGCGATAGTTATCAAAACAGCATGGTATTGGAATAAAGACAGGACCTCAGATCAGTGGAATAGGGTTGAATACTCAGAGAATGTTCCCCAGACATACAATCACCTAATTTTTGATAAAGGAGCAAGAAATCCTAAATGGAGCGAAGAAAGCCTCTTCAAGTGATATTGGCACAACTGGCTAGCCACTTGCAAAAAAATTGAACTTAGACCCCCAGTTAACATCATGTACAAAATCCAAATGAATTAAAGACTTCCATATCAGACCCGAAACCATAAGATATATAGAACAATACGTAGGCAAAACACTCCAGGACATTGAGACTACAGGCATCTTCAAGGAGGAAACTGCACTCTCCAAGCAAGTGAAAGCAGAGATTAACAGATGGGAATATGTTAAACTGAGAAGCTTCTGCACCTCAAAGGAAATAGCATCCAGGATACAAGAGCCCCCCACTGAGTGGGAGAAACTATTCACCCAATAACCATCAGATAAGGGGCTAATCTCCAAAATATACAAGGCACTGACAGAACTTTACAAGAAGAAAACATCTAATTCCATCAAAAAATGGGGGAGAAGAAATGGACAGACACTTTGACTAAGAAGAAATACAAATGGCCAAAAAACACATGAAAAAATGCTCCACATCACTAATCATCAGGGAGATGCAAATCAAAACAACTATGAGGTACCACTTCATACCACAGAGATTGGCACACATCACAAAGGAGGAGAACAAGCAGTGTTGGCGAGGATGTGGAGAGAAAGGAACTCTTATCCACTGCTGGTGGGAATGCCGTCTAGTTCAACCTTTATGGAAAACGATATGGAGATTCCTCCAAAAACTGGAAATCAAGCTCCCATACGATCCTACTATACCAACTCCTAGGGATATACCCTAGGAACACAAAAATACAATACAAAAATCCCCTCCTTACACCTATATTCATTGCAGCACTATTTACCATAGCAAGACTCTGGAAACAGCCAAGATAACCTTCAACAGATGAATGGCTAAAGAAACTGTGGTACATATACACAATGGAATATTATGCAGCTATCAGGAGAGATGAAGTCATGAAATTTTCCTATACATGGATGTACACGGAATCTATTATGCTGAGTGAAATAAGTCAGAGAGAGAGAAAGATGCAGAATGGTCTCACTCACCTATGAATTTTAAGAAAAATGAAAGACATTCTTGCAATAATAATTTTCAGACACAAAAGAGAGGAGGGCTGGAAGTTACAGCTCACCTCATGAAGCTCACCACAGTGAGTGATGAGTTTAGTTAGAGAAATAACTACATTTTGAACTATCCTAATAATGAGAATGTATGAGGGAAATAGAAAGCCTTTCTAGAGTATAGGCGGGGGTTGGGTGGAGAGGAGGGAGATTTGGGACATTGGTGATGGGAATGTTGCACTGGTGGTGGGTGGTGTTCTTTACATGGCTGAAACCTAAACACAATCATGTATGTAATCAAGTTGTTTAAAAATATATCTATATATATTAAAAAAACATGTGCAACTAAACAATACACTAATAAAGGTAAATATTTAGTCAGACTCAGAATTATCTTTTCCTGCAATATGGTTGTATGTTAAGTATATGTAGTGTAAAGATTAAAGTCTAAAGGTATTAAAATTGTTGCAGTTGATATAATTTATTAATAAATAGATATAGAAACATGTATATATAAATAACAAATGTATGTGCTCACTTCGGCAGCACATATACTAAAAATTGGAACGATACAGAGAAGATTAGCATGGCCCCTATGCAAAGATAACATGCAAATTCGTGAAGCATTCCATACTTAAAAAAAAAAAAACGAAAAACAAATGTATGTTGGGAAAAAAGTTATGTGTCTAAGTTAAGACAGGATTGGAAGAAGGTACTATTCCGGGCACATGTCTAGCAAGGCTCAAACTAGTTTGAGTCCTGGAACAATATGGTGAGGCGTGAACATTGCTGGATATTGTTCTGAAGAGACTGAGTATTTTTGGGGTGGCCTGAGTATCCTCAGTACCACAGAACTCAAATAGCATCATATTCTTAGGCCCTTGCATTAAGCTGCCAACCTGGTTGCTGGTGGGCCCTCCAAGCCTGAGAACCACTTCGGAGAGGCCCCCCACCAAAAAAAAAAATAAAGCAACGATGTCACAAATTTAAAATAGAATGCTAGGGGCCAATAGGTAATTAAACAGGTTGAACCTAGAATTTTCTTTTATTGTTTTGTTTGTCTGTTTGTTTGGGGCTAGCATTAGTTAAGCCAGGAGTAGAGAGATAGGGGTTAAAGTACTTGTTAGGGAACCAAGAGTATAATTGATGGTAAACCTGGATTCAATCTCTGACACCCTAAATTGTTCCCTGAACACACCAACAGTGACCTTGAACAAAGCTGGGCACCTGTGACATAACATAAAGATTCAAATCCAGTGTTTACTGTTGATTTTCTGCCTAGGTTAAATTGATAAAATTAATACACTGGAATCCTTTCTCCATTATTGAATTGTGTTATTCCCTTCAGATCTCTTAGTATGTGCTCAATATAGTTAGGTGCTCTGATGTATGCTGATATATTTTGATTTCTATATTCTTGTATGTTTGTATTAATGTACTTTTGCTGATTTTATACTTTGGAGATAGTATACTAGATAAGAAGAATTGCGACCCATGCTTTTGCTGAGATCAGAGACTTATAAGTTTATAAGGTATTGATATAAAGAAAGTATGAGTTAATCAGTATTTATCAAAATTTATTCTTTCATGACTCTTGTGCTAAGAATTCTGATTTTTCTCTTCTGTGTTTTAAGGCTATTTCCTAAAATTATGGAGATTTTGTTTTGGGTCCAATCCAGTGTTTGAAGTCACATCCAGTGGAGCTTGAGGAATCACTGGCATGAGGTGAATAAGTTCTTTAGCCTCTTTGAGTCATATCCCCAGCCCACATAATTTAAAAATTGAAATAAAAATTTAAACTAACAGGCCAGAGAGATAGCATGGAGATAGGGCGTTTGCCTTGCATGCAGAAGGACAGTGGTTCGAATCCCGGCATCCCATATGGTCCCCTGTGCCTGCCAGGAGCGATTTCTGAGTGGTGAGCCAGGAGTATCCCTTGAGTGCTGCTGGGTGTGACCCAAAAACCAAAAAAACAAACAAAAAATTTAAAGTTACAAGTGTCTACTTTAGACTCAATTTCATACTATGGATACATCAGAAATTTTTTTTTTATTTTTTATTTTTTTGGTTTTTGGGCCACACACTGCGATGCTCAGAGGTTACTCCTGGCTGTCTGTCTGCTCAGAAATAGCTCCTGGCATGCACGGGGGACCATATGGGACACTGGGATTCGAACCAACCACCTTTGGTCCTGGGTCAGCTGCTTGCCAGGCAAACACCACTGTGCTATCTCTCCGGGCCCACATCAGAAATATTTAACTCACAATGTAGTAGGGGAAATTAGAAAAAGCTATCATATTATGTATGGTAATTCCCACAAATAAGTAAAAATAACTATGGAAGCCAAATGCATCTGTCTAGTTGAATAAATGACAATACATAAATAAATATAAATCCTATTCATTTTGGTCTTTTAGAATGTTCAACATACATTGGTTAGCAGGTAGTTTAATTTTTTCTGAAACATTAACAAGGGAGAAAAATAAGTTGAAAAATATTAAGCAGGGGTCATTATAAAAAATTATCCAACATCTAGTGTGCTCAGGAGCTACTTTCAGCTTGGTGCTTGGGGTCACCGTAGCAGTGCACAGGGACCATGTGGTGCCAGGAATTAAATTTAGACCTTCTTCATCAAAGCTTCATCTTCTCCAGCCATAAAAGGACAACAATTTTATGTGCCCAAAGGAATCAAAATCAAAGAACAGTTATAGTAGATCACTTTTGGTTGACATGTTATTGCAATTTGGAAGGGACAGGACATATCTAACATGTTTTACTCTTGCTCTAAAATGTGGTCTTCAGAGGAAAGAACCTGGCAACAACTAATTCTGTCATTTCCACCAACTCTACAAATTGACACCAAGTGGTATAGCATGTTTGAGTCAAGAAGATCTTAAACAAAAAGAGGGACACAGAAATAGCAACGTCTAGACTGCACGCTTTGGCCTCAGAGGCCTGGGTTTGAGCAGAGTAGCTCCTGAGCATTTGAAACCCCAAACACCACAAAATTAGTTCTGAACATCACCAAGCTACTTAGGTCTTAGGAAGTGCCATTAGGAAAGGAGGAAATGGCAAGTTTAGAAAATGAAAATGATAATATACCAAACTGTTGCACAAAATCTACACCTATAAATACAAAATGTTCTTTTTGTTTTAGTGGAGAAATAGTATTTGTTATATATTAAATAAAATATAACACTAAGACAAAAGAGTTAATGCAGAAATCTGCTTATATGCTTATTATTTTTCTTTTGTCTTTTTTATTTGTTTTTTTGGGCCATACCCAGTGACACTCAGGGGTTACATCTGGCTATGCACTCAGAAATCACTCCTGGCTTGGGGGACCATGTGGGATGCCAGGGATCGAACTGAGGTTCATCCTGGATCAGCTGCATGAAAGGCAAATGACCTACCATTGCGCTATCACTCTGGCCCCTGCCTATTATTTCTTCTTTTTTTTTTTTTGTATGTGCCTACTGACTATCTATTTGTATTTCTTTCTTTTTTTTTAAATTTTTATGCCTATTATTTCTTATTAAGTTAACATAAAAGAACATGTTTTCCAAAAAATCAAAAAATGTGGTTTTAAAAAATGTCAGAAAGAGTGGTTCTTGTGCAGTGCTTACCAAAATAGGCTATATTGGGTCCGGAGAGATAGCATGGAGGTAGGATGGTTGCCTTGCATGCGGAAGCATGGTGTTTCGATTCCTGGTATCCCATATGGCCCCCTGAGCCTGCCAGCAGCGATTTCTGAGCATTGAGCCAGGAGTAACCCCTGAGCACTGCTGGGTATGACCCAAAAACAAAAACAAACCCAAAAAACAAAAACAAAATAGGCTATATGACCTCTAGGTGCACTAGAATAACATAGGGGTATAACTGGGAAGTTTAATTAGGAGGGGCGCTTTCCTCTTCGTTCATTTGCAGCTTTTTAAGGGTAGGGTGCTGAATAATTTCCCCCCAAAAGTGGGTAGGTAGGCCAAATAAATTCGGGAACCTCTCTCTAATCAAATGGTGTAGTTGAAAATAGCCAGATCCAATCTGTCCTAAGTAAACTAAATTCAATTCAGTCTCAAAAAAGTTGAATAAGAAAAATGTTACCTTCTGAAAACTTTCATTTCTGTTTTATAGTATGTAAGTGGCAAAAACGACCTACCAGAGGAAAATAAGTGTGCTCATGTGTGCTTCTGAAAAATTTATGAAGAATACAAATTAGGCCCAGGAGGAATAGAGTGATAGTACTTGCCTTGCACGTAGCTGACCTCGGTTTGCTCCCCAGTTCCTCATATGGTCTGCTGAGTTCGCCAGGAGTGACACTTCAGTGCAGAGCAAAGAGTAAGCCCTTACCATCACTGGGTATAGTCCCCAAACAAAACAAAACATTATGGTAAAAAAAGCAGGGTTGCCTTGCAATAGCCAACCAGTGTTTGATTCCCATCACCTCATCTGTTCCCCGAGCATGCCAGGAGTGATCTCTGAGAACAGGGCCTGAAGCCTAGCATCACCAGATGTGCACTCCTTCCCACCCAAAAATGAAAAGAAAGTGACTGAAGTAATGGTTCCATTAATATATAAAATATTAATCAAACACCACTTAGCTATTCACTATTACACATGGTTAAGAAGGTGAAAAAATAAATAATCCAATTCCTTACTTATTTTAATATTAATAACACATTGCAAATGGTAGAAACAATAAATTCAAGTAAGTCTTCAAAGGGAAAGTGAAAATGGTAAAATTCCAAATTTCCTTAGGTCAGGTAACTCACCTCTTAGAAGTAAATTTTTTTTCTAGATACTCATTGTGAACCAGTTTTGTGTCTCCAAACTGCCATGATGATTGTAGGTCACAGCTTACATCAAGCCGGCACTGATTAAGAGTATCATGGATGAAACTGTACTCTCTAGTATTGGTGTAACAAGATGACAAGTAAACTACAGGAAAGGATAAGAAGTTATTTATGTATAAAATGACATTGCTGTTTACCTGGGACTACATGTGGTAGAATGCCCACTAGGGACTGAACTAGCCAGCAGTCTCAGTCTTGCAAGACAGGAGCTCAGTGATCTAGACTCCAGGCCCACATCACACACTTCTTCAGCTTACAACCACTAGGCTGCATATCAGCACTTAGCACTACGCAGTGGGGGCCATTTTAAAGAGCACAGCCAGTGGCAACAGTGCAAAAAGCACAGCACTAGATGATGAAATGGACACATTTTTAACAATATGAGCACTGGAACCAGGAGCAAATTATTTTCCCTCAACAGGGAACGTGTATATTGAGTGCCTCACATTTCACATACCCACAGATGACTATGGAAACACTAAAGTTATTTGTGGGTCATGAACAAATTTCAGCAAACAGAAGAATTCATCAATGTGAAACTCATGACAAATGAGGACCAATTATATATAATAAATAGCTGAAGGCAACTTCCAAACATACAAATCTAACAAAACAGTAATTCTCTTATTTTAGAGTACATATTTCAAATGTATTAAAGTAATATTGGTTGCTGAAGCTACAATACAGCAGGCATGATGTTTGTCTTACAAGCATCTGACCCAGGGTCAGTCCCTAGCATCCCATATGATCTCTTGAGCACCACCAGGAGTAATTCCTAGTGAAAAAACCAGCCCTGAGCATCACAAAGTATGCCCCACAATCAAAAGGAAGGGAAAAGAAGAGAAAATAGAGGGAGGGTGGCAGGGTGAGAGGAGAAGGGGTAAAGGGAAAGAAAAAGAGAGGAGAGAGAGGCTGTCCCTTTACGTATTCAGAAACCAACGGGTTGTTTTGGTTTGGTTTTATCTGTCCTCTATTTAAATAGTAGTTCTTTTTATTTAACAATCAACAGGCTGAATTAACCCCAAAAAAGATATAAAATATTACAACCCACTGGATTTCAAAAATTACTCACTTTGTTTATTGATATACAGCAAACCATGGGTATGTGGAACATCTTTATTTCTTTTTTAAATTTTTTATATAAAATCTTTAAGCACCATGATTACAAATATGACTATAGTTAGATTCCAGTCATAAACAGAACACCCCCTTCACCAGTGCAATCTTCCCACTACCAATGGCCCCCACGCCCTTCCCAACCCCTGCCTGTATTTGAGATAAGCATTTTACTTCTCACTCAATAAAATAGTCATGGTATTTGTTAGTATAGCTATTTCCCTAACTGCACTGATTACTCTTTGTGGTGAGCTTCATATTGTGGCTGGTCCTACCGGCCATCATCTCTATTGTCTCTGGGCATTATTACAATAATGTCCTTAATTTTTGGGGGGAGGGGCACACCCGGTGACACTCAGGGGTTACTCCTGGCTATATGCTCAGAAATTGCTGCTGGCTTGGTGTACCATATGGGATGCCATATGGTGTCCTTAATTTTTCTTAAAACCCATAGGTCAGTGAGTCTATGCTGTGTCTATCTCTCCCTCTGACTTATTTCACTCAGCATAGTAGATTCCATGTACATCCACATATAGGAAAATTTCATGACTTCATCTCTCCTGATGGCTGCATAATATTTCATTGTGTATATATACCAGTTTCTTTAGTCATTCATCTGTTGAAGGGCATATTGGTAGTTTCCAGAGTCTGGCTATTGTAAACAGTGCTGCAATGAGTATAGGTGTGAGGAAGGGATTTTTGAATTGCGTTTTTGTGTTCCTAGGGTATATCCCTAGAAATCTTTGTCCCAATTCATTTCCAAACTTTTCGGTTGTTCTAAATATTTTTCTTTAATATTTGTATAATTTTAATTGTTATAAAACTTGACTCTTTCATAAAATAATTTGGGTCTGTGGTCTTTACTTTTCAGCTAATTTTTAAATAAATATAGACTAACAGGAATTTGTAGAGGTATACAGAAAAGTCTTGTGTACCCTCTTAACCCAATTCCCTCACTGGAAATATTTTACTTAATTATAAGAGTATCAAAATAGAAAAATTAACATTGGCAAAATCCAAAAACCTTAGTAAGAGTTTAACAGTTTTATGTACACTTATGAGAGTGCACAGCTTGATGCAATTTTATCACATGCTTATTTAAGCCTCACTCTAATCAAGACACAGGGAGGTGCCATTTTCACAAAGACCTCCCTTGGGTTAGACCTTTATAAGCAGAGTCATACTGAGGACCCTATTCCCCTTCTCTGCCTCTAACTTCTGGAAAAGACTAAGTTCTCCATGTCTCTATTTAGGACTTCAAAATTCCTTTTTTTTTTTTCTCTTTCTGGGTCACATCTGGTGGTGCTCAGGAGTTGGATTCTTCTGGCTCTGAAACTGTATGCAAGGCAAGTGCTTTGCCTGCTGCAATATTGCTCTGGTCCTTCAAAAAATAGTTTCTAAGTGAAATTTTATACTTCCTATTCAAAGAAACAGGCTGCTTTTCATTCAACATAGTCCTTCTGAGATCA
Source organism: Suncus etruscus (assembly GCF_024139225.1). Lineage (NCBI taxonomy): Eukaryota > Metazoa > Chordata > Mammalia > Eulipotyphla > Soricidae > Suncus > Suncus etruscus. Next base: position 138,145,735 of record NC_064851.1, read on the forward strand.
AACCACATTTTTTTTCTTTTTCCTTTCCTTTTTCCTTTTTTCAGAAGATTGACTCTTTTAATTGCTGAGTATTCATAGTATAAATTCACCAGTTTAATCATTCACAAAATGGAATTCTGTATGGTTGCCAATTTGTTACAAATCAGGTTATAATGAATTTCTGCAATGTTTACAAGGTTTTCTGCAAGCTTACATAAACTTTTGGCAGATTAAATGCCCCAAAGTGCAAGTGCTAGATCACATGATACCTGCAGGAAATTATCAAATGGTTATTCATTTAGTTGTCTGAAAAAAAGTATTGTTATACCTCACTGGGTTATTGTCAATATTTCCTACTGGTTACGCTGTCAAAAGTCTTTTTATATACTCATTTGCCATTTGTATATACTCACTAATGGAATATACATTTTTTTCTTGTTTTCTACTTGGATTGTCCTTTCTCTTACTATTAAGTTTAGAAACTGTTTATATTGGTGAAAGGGGTGTTCTTTTTTGTTATAACTGAAACGTAACTACAAATATGTTTGTAATCATGATGCTTAAATAAAGATGTTACTTAAAAAAACTATATTTTAAAAACCTTTAAATTCTAGATAAGAGTTCTTGTCAGAATATGATTTCCAAGTATTTTTGTTCTATTCTCAGCTTGTCCTTTCACCTTATCACTCTAAAATGATTTTGATGAAGTCCAATTTATCTGTTATTTGTTTTCCCTCTCCTTGTTTTTTTCTTTTTAATTTTTATTGTGGTCAAAGTGAATTACAATTATTTCACAGAAATATTTAAGGCACATAGTGACAATGACTGAGGGGCATTCCCACCACTAGTGTGTCTTCCCTCCACCCCTATTCCCAGCATGCATCCTATATCTCCCTCTTTTAACCCCCATAATGCTAGGTAGCTGTTTCCCACTTGTACAGCTTGTTGCAAATTGGGTATCGATTCTGTTGTTGTTGACTATGGGTTTGGTGTTCCAGTCTGATCTTTTTTTATTTCCACTAAATGTTCATATGATTGGTCTTGGTACCATCCATTTCCCCCCCTCAAATTGTGAGGCTGAATGAGATGATTACAGTAATGTGGTTCTGTTGTAGATATATGAAAAGATAAGGGAGAAGAAAAGAAAAACAAAAGGAAAAAAAAGAAAAAGGAGAAAGAGGAAAAGAAAAGAAAACAAAGGAAACCAGGGGAATTTGTCTAGAAGATGTTATAAATTCCCCTTTAGAAGGAGAAAGGGAAAAAAAGAAAAAGAAAAAAAAGAAGAAAAGGGTAACATAAAGCAAACCAAAAAACAAAAGCAAAACCAAAAAACAATAGGGCAGTAATAACAAAGTACAAAAAGAACAAAAAAAGAGAACAACCCGAAAAAAATAAAATGAAACAGAACAAAACAAAACCAACAACAACAACGAAAACAAAAACAGTAAAAAAAAACAAATAAGACTTTTTTATTACTTAAAAAGGTTTGTGCCTCCTCTTCCTTCTCCTCTTCCTCCTTCTCCTTCTTCTTCTTCTTCTTTTTTTTTTTTTTTTTTTTTTTTGCAAAGGCACAGTAAATACTGGGGAAATTAGAATGAGAATTCCCTTGGTCGAATTTCTCCACCCTTAAAGCATACTGCCATGGGAAGAACTATAGACTCTATACCCCACTCATTTTCACACTCCAAGTTCTTTTTATGGCACCAGGGAACTTTCCGGTCAGTTGTGGATGATATCATGCCCCTGTAGCCAGAAATCTTGTTGTTTGCATAGGTCATAAAAGGAAGGCTAGGAGAGAGCTTTTTTTTTTTTTTTTATGGTTCTAGAAGTTCTGTTCCATCCCTGTTGTTGTAATCAGTAATTAGTGGTCTTGGTTTTTGCTCAGATCCTAGAACAGAGCCTAGGATAGAGACTTTCAGTAAGAATTAGAGATCTTGGTTTTTGTACAAATCCTAGGCCTAAGGCTTAGCTAGGATCTTTCTCATTGGTCCATCCATGTTTGTCAAGGTCAGTCTTCTGTAGTTAGTAATTTTGGTTTTTGCATATAGCAGAGGCTGTCATGTCTCCTGATTGCATCAGACCGGTAGGTGATGAGGTAGGACAACCCTCTCTTAGATTAAGTTGTTGCCGTTTCCTTATGTCATGATGTCATATCAAAACCATTGCAAGTTGGTGCCAAAGCAGTATTAGGAATTTCCCAGGGAGGAATTTGGTTCCCGGTGCTATTGCTGGGACTTGTGTCAGTTCCACTTCTGGGATCTGGGGTTCTGGGTTGGACGGTCGCTGTCCAATCACCTGGAGAATAAGTTTCCCCTGTTTTTTTTTTTTTTTACTGTGCTTTTGGCATCATGTCTAAGAACTTTTCATCTGTCCCCATGTCTTGGAAATATTCTTTCATAGGTTCTTCTAAAAAATTTACAGTTTGACATTTTGCATTTTAAAACAACCTTACTTTTCTTTTGGGGGCAGGGAATACATTCAGCAATGCTCAGGAATTACTCCTGGCAGGGATTGGGGGGAACATAAGTGATGCTGGGGATGAACACAGGTTGGCTACATGCAAGGCAAATACACTATCTATTCTGTTCTCTCCAGCCCCATTCTAAATTTATTTTTGTAAAATTCTGATGAAGTATGTTATTTTTGCCTATTAATGCTGTCCAATTGTTCTAACAAGACTGATGGGAATATCAACATTTTTTTCTATTCAATGTTGCTTGGTCGAAGATAAATTAGAAGAAAACAATGGAACATACATATGTAGGTCTGTTTTTTTTTTTTTTTTTGGATTTTGGACCACACCCAGTGGTGCTCAGGGGTTACTACTTCTGGCTCTGTGCTCAGAAATCACTCTTGGCAGGCATGGAGGACCATATGGGAAGCTGGGATTCAAACCACCATTGGTCCTGGGTCCGCTGCTTGCAAGGCAAACGCCCTATCGCAATGCTATCTCTCTGGACCCATGTAGGTCTATTTCTAAAATCTGTTTCACCAATATAACTTTCACTACTCTTGCCAAATACTATGTTGTATTGATCACTGAATAGAGAGTCTTACTATTAGGTAATTTCAAAAACTTTCTTCTATTTCAAAGTGTTCTCTATGTCTAGTTTTTTGCTCACTCATGTAAATTTTATAATAAGCTAAAATTTATTTACGAAAATTTTGATGAGATGTTAATAGAACTTACAATCTTCAATATGTTCAATATCTTCAATATTTTCAATATGTTCTATGAATATAGAATACTTCTTCATTAATTTAGATTTGATTCTTTAGCATTTTGTAACTTTAAACAAAAAATACTAATTTTTATCAGGCTTATATTGAAGTATTCCATAATTCAGTTGCTACAAAGAAAGGGATTGCCTCCAGCCAGGAAAAGGGGACAATTTTCCATGGTTTGAACCCTTGATTTCTACAGTATCCTCAGTGATACTCAGAGGTACTTCTGAACCAGAAGTGAGGTTGAAAGTCCACCAACATCTAAGAATCCAGGATGCTGTGTTGGATATAGGTTTCTTGTGATAGTGAGTATAGGTTCCCCACCTGGTCATCCCTGACTCTGCTCCAGGTGAGATGGAACAACTCACCACCATGTAAGGATTGAGAACTATGAAGCTAAAGGGACAAAAATGGCATGAATGAGAGAAATCACTCAGCCTTTGCTTACAAAGGAATTATGGAGGAATGGAGAGAATTCAGAAAGTTAAGGATAGTGGGGCTGGAGTGATAGCACAGTGGTAGAACTTTTGTCTTGCACAAGCAGACCCAGGATGGACCTGGGTTTATTCCTGTCATCTCATATGATCCCCTAATCCTGCCAGGAAAGATTTCTGAGCGCAGAACCAGGAGTTCTGGATATACCCCCGCCCAACAATCAAAATCAAAAATAAAGTTAAAACCAGAACTTAGGAAACCCAAGTTCTGTCCCTGGCACTTCTGGTTTTTCTGAGTACTGCCAGAAATGACTCCCTAACCTTGAGCACTAGCCTCTAAGCATCACTGAGTATGGATACCCAAAAAGAAAATTTAGACCCCTGAAAGGTGTAGTTTATATTATACTCTCATCCTCTTGCCCACCACCGGTGTTCTGCATGAACTGTTTTTTATTTATTTATTTGGTTGGTTGGTTTTGGGGCCACACCCTGTGATGCTCAGAGTTACTCAGAACTAGGTCCTGGCTTGGGGGACCATATGGGATGCTGGGGTATTGAACCACCGTCCATCTTAGGTTCACCACATGCAAGGCAAACACCCTACCGCTGAGCCACCACTCCGGCTCCAGTAATGCTCTGATTATTGTCCATCAGATTCTTGTATTTCTAGGATGCCTCTTCCCAGTCTTAGGTAAAAGGGAACATATTTTCTTTTTTTGGGCCTCCAGAATGCTCAGAGCGTGCACTGACCATCACCAGATATTCTTGATCAACCTCCTGAATGCTGAATGCTAGGGCCTGAGGATTCCTTTATTACCTTGAGGGCCTCTAGACTATCTCCAGAGCTGTCTGAATGGCACTTATAGGGCTAAGGATTGAATTCAGGTGTGCTCAAATTCTTTTAATTATTTTATAGGCTCTAAAACAGACTTTTTCTATGGATTTTTGCATCTGTGCTAGTTAGAATTTGAGACATGGATATATGATCTGAGACATAGATGAAACAGGAAGAAAATCCAGATAATTTATTAATATGTCATTCCTTACATTTGAGGGTCTCAAGATTATGGTTATAATCTTATAATAATAATCATCATCACTATGACCAGATAATCATAATCTGGTCATAATCTCTCCACTTCTCAAAGTCTTGTGTTTATATGTTGCATTCAGTATTTTTAGGCATATTCACAAAAAGAAAGGAAACATACTCTATTCCATTTTGTGTAGAAGTACACAGTACATGGGTGTTTAAAGAATTAAAGGTCTGACACTACTTAAGTTTATACAAAATTAAAATAGGTGAACATAAACTAAGAATTATAGAAAAGCAGTTAATCACTATACATTAGTTTCCTCTTTTTTTTTTTTTGTGGTTTTTGGGTCACACCCGGCAGTGCTCAGGGGTTATTCCTGGCTCCAGGCTCAGAAATTGCTCCTGGCAGGCACGGGAGGACCATATATGGGACGCCGGGATTCGAACCGATGACCTCCTGCATGAGAGGCAAACGCCTTACCTCCATGCTATCTCTCCGGCCCCTAGTTTCCTCTTTTAAAGAAATATTACCTTTATCAGTTGTCTTCCTAATCTTGGGAATAGTAAATTTCTTCAACGGATTGACTTCTGCACCAGTAACTAATAGAGGTTCATTGGTTGGGTTCACTTTCCATATTGTTTTGTGTTTAGAAATCTCTTTCATTTCCATTTTGTTGGTGGCCTAAAGTCAATCCAAAGGTAGTAAGCAAAGAAGTCAATAAATAAATAAAAGTTAGTGGAATTAAAATCAGTTAAACATTCTTAAATTAAGATACAATTTTATTGTCAGACTAGGTATCACAATAGATTTCAATTTCTGTCTAGGTTACCTATAATAGAAAATAAAAGAGCAACTTTGACTTTGTTATAAATTAAAAAGTCATTTTGTATAGTTTTTAATAGATCTATCCCTGTAATTCATGTATTTTGTGTGCTTTAGTAACTTTCTGTATTTATTAATATTTTGTATAATTCTTGACAGATACTATATTTTAAAAATATTTTTGTGGGTCTGTAGTGATAGTACAGCAGGTAGAGCCCTTGCCTTGCATGTGGTTGAGCTCAGTTTAATTCTGGCATCCTATAGGGTCCCCCTGAGCATGCCAGGAGCGATTCAATGAGTGTAGAGCCAGAAATAAACCCTGAGTACTTCTCGGTATGGTCAGAAAATATTTTTGGGACTGGTGCAATTGTTAGCAGGTAATGGGTCTGCTTTGAATGTGGCCAACCTGATTTTGATGCCAGGTACAACATATGATCCCCAAGCACCACCAAGAGTGATCTTTGAGTGCAGAGATAAGAGTAAGTCCTGAGCACTGCTAGGTATAGTCCAAAAGCCCCCCCAGCCCAATTTTTCATATATACCTAGAGTTAGAATGGCATTCTCTTTAACACAATTCTATCAAATTATTGTTATCAAGAGTTGGGGCCAGAGCAGTGGCACAAGTGGTAGGGCATCTGCCTTGTACGTGTAGGACGGACCGTGGTTCAATCCCCCAGTGTCTTATATGGTCCCCAAGCCAGGGGTGATTTCTGAGCAAATAGCCAGGAGTAACCCCTGAGTGTCACCAGGTGTGGCCCAAAAACAAAAAAAAATTATTGTTATCTATTGATCAAATTCAGGGCTCTTTATATGCAAGACATGTAAGCTCAGTAGGTAATCTATCTATCTATCTATCTATCTATCTATCTATCTATCTATCTATCTATCTATCTATCTATCTATCTATCTATCTATCTATCTAATCTATCTCTAAAAGCACTTTTAGCTTTGGAAGAAATTATGACGGTCCAAAATAGTCAATTGCTCACTGGCTATTATTCTATATAGCTTTAAATGGATTAAGACATCTTTATACTGTCACAAAGTAGTAGCAGATTCTTTTTCCTGCCTTTTGTCCCCACCCTTTACAACATACACAAGTTCTTAACCTTTAAGTAGAACTCAAACTGGACATCAAAGTATAGACATGGAGCCAACACAGAAATACATAAATACTATTTTTCATGCTATTTCTTAATATGGTTTGTGAGCCTCCTGATAGGTATCAACTGCTCAGCTCAAATGTTAGCTAACAATCCACTCAATTGTCAAAATTCTATGGAAGGATCAAAAAGCTAAGATTCCGCAGAAGTTTCCTAAGTGAGTGAAAGAAGCCACACCCCTCGGCTTGTCATGAAAGTTGGTTGTGAAAATTTCCAAACAAACATGGGGTCAGAGTAGGGAATGGACAAAGAAGCAGGCCAGTCCTTCTTTCTTCTAGCTCTATTAAACAGGCACCAGTGGTATTGTCTACAGTCGTATTTTATGAAAACTCTTAAATATAATAGCTCTAGTGATAACCATCAAGACTGCCATGTTCATCTAGTAGTTTATTAAGGAGGAAAAGGGGAAATGAATTTACAGCAACTTAAATCACAAAAATCTCATCAATGAATCATGGTTAATGCTACTTATAATGGTCAGTTGAGTGAGTACACTTTGAAGAATCAAGTACTAACGCTGATTGCTTTTAACTTACATTACATTTTCAGGAAAGCTGTATGAGATTTCACTAATAGAAGTTTTTACAAACCTCAGCCAGCAGTTTCCACATTTACCTTTCTCACTGTAAGCACATCTCTGGCTTATAACTTAACTTGGCTTCACTCTGATATCTCTGTTCTTGAAATATTAATTTCCTGACAGTTGTGACATTATAATTCTAATTTTACAGCTCTTTCACAGGTGGTACTTCCTAGTCTCAATTTATCTTTTCTCATTTGGCCTGTGCCACAGGCCAGCTGAGTTGGGCAGCACTGAGGGGACTTTACAGTTACTTGGAAAAAGGATGGGAGCTTTGGAGTTGGTATAGAGTGGGTACTCAGAAACCAAACACACTCAAGGGGGCTTGAATATGAGTCCATCTATAGACGGACATTACATAAATTATAGCTGCAGGGTTAAACATTGTGAATCAATACAGTAGGAAACCACTACCTTTATACTCTGAACATTTCTAAATATTTCAGTATTTTGCATAAATTCTTTATTCTATAGTCATTAGTTTCACTACCCTAAATAGAAATCATAGAAATCACTTTCCCATTAATCATATCTTTACTAGTACCCCATTAAGATTTACTACTAATCAACAAAATTATCTATGGAAACATAAATAAGCTACAAAGAACCTAAAAAAACATTCTTGTGATGTTAACTTCATTGATTTAGTGGCTGATGATTATGTGAATACTTTCAGCATGGGACAGGCAAGGTGTGATTCATTGTTTTTTAACTATAGGAGGCATGAACAAAATTTTCCATGGAAAACCAGGTGTTCTTGTACCGTACATGTTACTAAGTGTAATATTATTGTAAATTTTCCCAATCTTTGGAAATGCAACTTAGGGTAGTAAGGTGTGTTCTAGCTGGAAGGGGCATAGGCAGTTTTTCATCTATTATAATACTCAGCATTGTTAAATTTCATTACATTAATTTTATTTTTAGTAAGCTCATTGTTGCTATCCTGCCATACACTACACTAGGGCACAACTGGCCTTTCCTCAACAGTGTATGCTGAGGACCGCACCCCCCTTTTTAGTGGGGAGTCTAGGCTTGCACCAAGGCAGTCCTGCTGGTAATCAGCCATCATGCTGTAGGCCAGGGACTGTGGCAGGCCTTTATTATTGTTTTAATTTATTTATATTTTTATACAAAATTAAAAGTCTTAGAATATTATTAGAATTTTACCAAATTAATTAAAAAAAGAAACTCAAGGCTTCACCTGCATTCTTTTCTTTTCTTTTTGATTATAAGCCATACCCAGTAGTACTTGGGTTATTTCTGGCAAGCTTGGGGACTATTTGGGATGCCAGGGATCAAACTTGGGCTGACTACATACAAGACACCTGCCTTTTCCATCGTGCTATCTCTTGGGCCCTTGCATTATTGGTGAAGTAGAATCATCTATCTTTTGACTTAGTTAAATTTTTCTCCATTTTCTTTTTGTCTTTGGTTTATTTTGGAGCTACATCCAGCTATATTCAGGGCTTACTCTTGGCTCTATGCTCAATAATCACTCCTGATGATTCCCTGATGATCAGGGAAACATCTGGGTGTCAGGGATCAAACCTGGGCTGCTGTGTGCAAGAAAAGCTACTTTTCACCAGGCCCTTTTCCTGCTGTTTTAAATAGGTAAGACAGTTTTAAAGCTGATTATTTCTAAGAATTTCTTTTTTTTGGAGGAGGCACATTCAGCAGCGCTCAGAAATCACTCCTGGCAAGGTTCCAGGGGACCACAGGGAGTGCTAGGGATGGAATTCAGGTTGATCATGTTTAAAGCAAGGGTCCTAACCACTCTTATTATATTTCCAGTACATGATTTATCAAAATTTTATATGTATATTTTGTATTTGTTGGTGTTAAGTTTTGCAATATTTTCAAAATGGTATTTTCTTCCTGAGAAAAAGTTTGTGTGCCTAATCTCTTATCATGGGATACACGATGGTCAGGGGTGCTTCTGGCTCTGTGCTCAGAAATTACTCCTGGCAAGCTTGGGGAGCTATATGAAATTGAAATCTGGTTACTCATGTGGAAGGCAAGCATCCTACCATATAAACTACCTCTCTAGTTTCTATTTGTTTTTTGATTTATTTTTTAAATTTATATTTGGGCCACCATCAGTTGTACTCAGGGCTTACTTACTCCAGGTGGTGCCTGTGGAACCATAAAGGGTATTTGGGACCGAACTGAACTTAGGTGCATTTATTACGTCTAAGGCAAATGCCCAACAAGATGATCTCTCAGGATCATCTCAATCTTTTATTATGTTTTGGGGACCAGAGAGATAGCATGGAGGTAAGGCGTTTGCCTTGCCTGCAGAAGGTCAGTGGTTCGAATCCTGGCATTTTTGAGTTTTTACACAATCACTCGTAGTGACTAAGTTCTAAACATGCCTTTCTTCATTAACATTTGCTACTCACATACCATGCTCACAGTTGTGAATAATATCTCATTGTTAATTTGCACATCTCTTGATTTTCTGATCAAGACTGACCATTTGCTGAGTAAATTATGGTCAATTGTGTTTTTATGTTTGTGAAATACCTGTTCAAGGTTTTTCACTTATCTTTCTTGAATACTATTTATGTACTTGCAAGAAATCTTTATGAGATATTATGCCACCATTTATACTTGCTATAAATAATTTCTTCCATTTTTTTGTGCTGTTGTGAATTCACATCTCTGAAACCATTGGGGAGGTACATTCCCCCACAAAATGATTGAGCCCAAGGATGTGTTTCAAGTGACAGAGCATATGCCTTGCATATAAAAGGTCCAGTCACTTTATAATTAAAAATATGATTACCTAGTGTTACACTACTACTCATAATACTTAAGTTCTTTTAAGAAGAAAACAAGAAATAACAATTAAAAACCATAGTACAAACAAAAATAAACAATGGTCAGGAAACCACAGATAGGAATAAACAATTCTCATTTAAAAAAATCAGATGATAGGATTGCTGTTCTAACATCAAACCTGAAACAAGTATATTATGAAAAGCTTTGTAAATCATGATGTTTAAATAAAGTTTAAAAAGCTTTATGATCCCTTAGTATTACCAAGAGTAACTAATTGCAAAGCTAGTAGTAACCCCTGATCATCACTTCGTATGCTCTCCCAACAAAAAAAACCCAAAATGCTCAAAACCCACAAATATACAGGATTTTTGGGTCACACCCAGCAGTGCTCAGGGGTTATTCCTGGCTCCAGGCTCAGAAATCGCTCCTGGCAGGCTTGGGGACCATATGGGATGCCGGGATTCAAACCAATGACCTTCTGCATAAAAGGCAAACCCTCTACCTCCATGCTATCTCTCTGGCCCCTAATATTGATATTTCAAGTCAGTAAAAATAATCTTAATATTGATATTTCAAGTCAGTAAAAATAAAAAAAATAGTCATGTGGAAAATAAATAACAAAGCTATCACTCTAGTCTCCATATCAAAATTAATTCAAACAAAATGAATCATTTAAAAATTGACAAATGAAGCTATAGACTTAAACATCATTATAAGAATACTGGGCAAAACACCTCAAGATTTATTTTGAAGAACAAAACTTAAACTACTTTGAGTTTTTTTAAACTATAGTTATTTGGAAACAAAGGTAAAGCAAAAATACAAAGTCAGGGGCCAGAGTGATAGCACAGCAGGCATTTATCTGCTGTACATTGCTGTCACTGGTTCAATTCACAGCATCCCATGTGATCCCCAAACCTGCAGGAGTAATTTCTGAGTGCAGAACCAGTAATAACTCTTGAGCGCAGCCAGGTGTGGCTGAAAAACAATAGGATGCTAAAAAAAGTGTCAGTATGGAATGCTGTATGGAATATCAGTATGGAATGGTGAAAGTACATAGCAGCCAGAGCTCTTCATTTATTTCTGGTGACTGTGTACTATGATACACTTTAGAAAACAGGTTGGCATTATTAGCAGGACTGAAGATGTGCATGCTTTAACTTAGCAATCTCATTCTCCAAATACTACACCCATGTAGCAATTCACAAAGTGTGGTCTGGAAATTCCTGGAATCACTCAGGTTTCCAGCAAGGCCTCTCTCCAACCACACATCTGGGAAGCTAGATTTTCTTTTGTCTTCAAACAAAACACAAAAACGACAGAAGACTGCACAAGCAGCGATGAAAATCCACCTAACTTCATGATTCACATAATCTTTCAAAACTGTAATAACCAAGGCACTTTTCCTTGAAAAATAGTTACTTTTCTGTTTTTTTTTTTGAGAGGGGGCACACCTAACAGTATACTCAGACCTACTCCTAGCTCTCAGGGATCACTCCAGGTAAGCTTAGGGAACTCTTTGGGGTACCAGGAATCAAACCCAGGTTTGCTGCATGCAAGGCAAGCACTTTACTTTCTGTACTTTATCTCCTACCCTGGAAAATAGTAACTTTTCAATTAAAATATCATTTGTTAATATATAATATATGTACTTTTAAGAAGTTAAGATATCAATATATAAATCCTTAATAAAAATTGTTTAGGACCTTACATTTAAAGTGTGTAAATGGATCCTTTGCTATAATAGTGTATCTGGTCTTTTACCTGGCACATAGTTTCAAAAATCTTTGGGATTCCCTGCATCACAGAAGTGTCTCTGTTAGACCAATGAGCATGCGCAGAGGGCTCCTGCTAGCTTCTAGACAGGCACTGGTCAATGGGTGGGGGCTATTAGCTCCTCTATCCACTGGAGAGAAGAGTGAAAACCAAGTTCAACTGCAAGTACAGTGACTAAATCACCTGTACCTGCTTAAGGAAAACCCAAAGAACACTCTGGGGCTACATGTCTACTGACTGCATTGATGTGCCAGTGGTTACGCATTTTAACTTCATCCCACATAGAAAGGGATGAAGTGCTGAACTCAGGCCATTCTCCCCTCAGATCTTATGCTATATATGTCCTTTACAATAAAACCATAACCGCACGTTTTTTTTTGTTCTTTCTTTTATAAGATCTCTGAGCTATTCTAGAAAACTACTGAAACTGTAGAGTTTATGAGAATCCTTGACTTTATAACTGGTTGATCAAATACATGAATAGCCAGAAAACCCTATTTGTGTCTGGACAGTTTTATGAATCACTGCCACAATATTAGAAGTATTGACCAAACTTAAAAACTCCATACTTAAAAATCCTGGAGCTCATTTAAGGTGATTAGTGGTTATACAGTGGTTGTACACCTCAGATGAAATGAAAACAGCAAATTGTAAAGTCAACATCAAGAAACACTGCTACGAAAATCTATTGCACATGTATAGGTAAACTAAGTAGACACATTGTAAATAGCACTACTACTAAACAACTGAAATCACCACCACCAATCAGCAGAGTGAACAAACTGTATCATACATACCAGGAAATATAACAAGTTAAAAATAATGCAGTCATGAACAAAATTGTCATATCAAGTTGCAAAGAGTGCTTGTGGCATAGTGGCATTTATATAAAATATTATATACTGGGGTCATTGCAGTGGCTCTAGAGGTAAGGCATCTTCCTTGCAAGCACTAGCTTAGGACGGACTGAGGTTCGACCCCCCAGCGTGCCATATGGTCCCCCCAAGCCAGGAGCGATATCTGAGCACATAGCCAGGAGTAACCCCTGAGCGTCACTGGGTATGCCCCCCCCAAATATTATAAACTAAAAAAGTCAGCAATTTAGAGGGAGAGAAATATAGCAGATTAGTCTCCAGCTTAATGTTTTACAACCTTGAAGAGTTTTCAATTGTATACCAGGTGAGATATAAAACCTTAAACAGAAGGGTTTAGACAAATTTGTGCCTTACAACTTTCTCTAGTGCCTGTCCTCACCACTTGCTTTAGGGGGTGCTGGGGTGGGCTGAGGCCATGCTCTAGAGTGCTCAGGGCTTCCACCTGGCTCTGCACTCAAGGGCCACACCTACTCATGATGGGAATCAAAATGATATTAGCCGCATACAAGTGCCTTCTTAACTCCTGTATTATCTTTCTGCCTACCACTCACTTTTGAGATTTCATTATATGAACATAATTGATACAACTATATAACAATTATAAGAGCACATTTTTTCATACTGTAAATGTTTATAAATCAGGACATTAAAATAATTCTGAACTTTAATGCTGAAATTTTGACTACCCATACCAAAAGACTACTATTATATTAACCATTTTTTTTTTGGTTTTTGGGTCACATCTGTGGCTTTTAGGGGTTACTTCTGGCTCTGCACTCAGAAATAGCTCCCGGCAGGCATGGGGGACCATATGGGATGCCGGGATTCGAACCACTGGTCTTCCTAGATTGGCTGTGAGCAAGGCAAATGCCCTACTGCTGTGCTATCTCTCCAGCCCCTATATTGACAATATATCAAATGGCAATCTAGAAATAAATATTCTAGAGATATATTAAACAACTGAAGAGCATATGAAAGTTTACCCATCTCAAAATCTTTTTTATTTTTTTGGGGGGGCACTCTAGGCTGTGCTCAGGGGTTACTCCTGGCTCTGCACTCAGAAATCACTTCTGGCTTGAGGGACCATATGGGATGGTGGGAATCAAATCCAGGTCCGTCCTGGGTCAGCACACATGCAAGGCAAGCGCTCTACTGCTGTGCTATCTCTCTGGCCCTATCTCAAAATCTATATTTTATATAAATTTCTATTAATATTTTATAATATAGAACATATATACTATATTATACATTTTATTGTACATTTCCCTTATGCTTATCTGATATATATATATGTTTAGTATTAAAAAACATAGATCTGGGGCCGGGCGGTGGCGCTAAAGGTAAGGTGCCTGCCTTGCCTGCGCTAACCTTGGACGGACCGCGGTTCGATCCCCCGGTGTCCCATATGGTCCCCCAAGCCAGGAGCAACTTCTGAGCACATAGCCAGGAGTAACCCCTGAGCATTCCCGGGTGTGGCCCAAAAACCAAAAAAAAAAAACAAAAAACAAAAAACATAGATCTGAGGGCTGAAGAGGTAGTACAGGGCTATGGTGATAGTCTTAAATTCAGCTAACCCAAGTTTGATCCTTGCATGACACGGTCCCCAGACCCATCATTGGGAGAATGACCCCACTCCCCACATGCAGAGACCCAGAAGCAGCCCCTGACCACTGCCAGATGTGGCTTAAACAATGAAAGAGGAACTGGGTAAAATCAGAATTATACTATGATTAAAAAAAACGGTATATTTTTATTTTTTCTAGAAAATTAATTTTTAGTTTCTATTTTTGTTATTATCTTTTATGTAAGGTGGACACATGAATGTTAGCATTTATGGTATTGATGTATACAGTTGTCTCACCATCTCTAAAGGGCAAAGACCTTCCTTCACCAGTTCCTAATGCATCCAGAATTCAAGTTAAGTTGCATGTGTGACAATGGGGATGACCCCTACAAAATTCAGTGATACTGTGTTTTCTCTAACTGCACAGTCCTAGTGTTCTCAAATTTGCTGACCTGGTAACATGCTGACCAGTTTGGCCATTGGTACTAAAGTATATAATTTATCAGTAAATAAAGGAAATGGACTTTAGATTAGACACTGTCTTTTTTGATAGCTTTACATAATACATCACTGAAAATAAAATTTATGGTGCCATTTGTGGGTAACAACACCCAGTAAGGGGTACCTTACAAGGAACCCATAGAGGCTGTTGTTACTGGCTGCTCTTGTTTTTTTCAGAAGTTAGATGGCATCTCATTTGTTTGAGTTAAGGTTTTTATTTGTTTTTGTTTTATTTTTGGGTCACACTCGGCGATGCTCAGGTTTACTCCTGACTCTACACTCAGAAATCGCTCCTGGTGGGCACAGGGGACCATATGGGATGCCAGTATTTAAACCACTGTCCTTCTGCATGCAAGGCAAATGTCACTGATAATATAGCACATGACTGACCTACCTGGGTTTGATCCCCTGCATCCTATAGTCTCCTGAGCCTGCCAGGAGTAATATCTGAACAATGAGTCAGAAGCAACCCCTAAGTGCTTCTGAGTGTCACCCCCCCCAAAATAAAAACTCCAAGAAATTTATATACACATATATTATGCATCTAGAATTCAGCTGCTCTTATTGTTCAGACCAAAGTTCCATAACTTTGGCAACATGAGAGAGACGGAATGTAACTAGATGGGATGGAACAATACTATAATGAAATAAACTGACTCTGGCTTTTCCTGAGTGATTATAGAGTTTGTTTTTTTGTGGAAGATAAGACATTTTAAAAGCACATGATAAATAAGATACATCTATATTTAATCGGAACTTTCTTGGAAAAGTACAGGAAGATATGCTTTCAGAAAAAAAGAATCATTTTAAAATAAAAGTAATATGAGCTTTTAAAAAAAGAAGCTCAAAGAGTGTATAAGCTATGTTGAAAGAGTGGCACAAAGTTTCTAGGAAGCTACCAGTCTATGTGCAGCAGAAAAAAGGTTCTAAAGATGGTTAAAAAAGAAAATGGAAGGAGCTGGAGAGGTACCACACAGCGGTAGGGCATTTGCCTTGTAAGTGGCAGACTCAGGACGAATGGTGGTTCGAATCCCGGCATCCCATATGGTCCCCTGTGCCTGCCAGAAGCGATTTCTGAGCACAGAGTCAGGAGTAACCCCTGTGCACCATCAGTGTGGCCCAAAACCCAAAAAATAAATAAATAATAAATGGAGGGCCGGAGCAGTGGCCCACACAGTGGTAAGGCATTTGCCCTGCATGCCTATGACCTAGGTCAGACTGAAGTTTCATCCCCTGGCATCCCATGTGGTCCCCCAAGTCAGGAGTGATTTCTGAGCACATAGCCAGGAATAACCCCTGAGCATCACTGGGTGTGGCCCAAACACACACACACACACACACACACACACACACACACACACACACACACACACACAAGAAAAAAGAAAAAGAAAAGAAAATGAAACTTGTGTTTTAGGACTTAACTATCTTAATAAAATTACTCGAGAAGTTCTAGCATGATTGGAGGGAAAATTATCATAGAAAAGTAGCTAAAATACTAATTATAAGCAAAACATTCATATTATAAAGAGCATTAGATCAAAACATGAGCAGTGGGGCCGGAGAGAGAGCACAGCGGTGTTTGCCTTGCAAGCAGCTGACCCAGGACCTAAGGTGGTTGGTTCGAATCCCGGCGTCCCATATGGTCCCCTCGTGCCTGCCAGGAGTTATTTCTGAGCAGATAACCAGGAGTAACCCCTGAGCATAGCCGGGTGTGGTGCCAAAACCAAACCAAACCGAACAAAAAAACCTAAAAAAACAAACCATGAGCAGTGCCTTATAAAAGAAAGCTGTAAGTATTACCCTCAAACATGGGTAAGTGTGGCCTGGTCCCTTGCTTCTCTGATCCAGCACCATTAGTTCTGAATATCTCCAGGGAATGGGTCTGGGCCCCCAAGTCCTGCCTCTTGACCTCCTTCCCATAAAAAAACAAAAAACAAAAAACAAAAAACTAAAATTGGGCTGGAGAGATGGCGCTAGAGGTAAGGTGTCTGCCTTGCAAGTGCTAGGCAAGGAAGGACCCTGGTTCCATTTCCTGGCGTCCCATGTGGTCCCCCCAAGCCAGGGGCAATTTCTGAGCACTTAGCCAGGAGTAACCCCTGAGCATCAAATGGGTGTGGCCCAAAAACAAAACAAAACAAAAAAACCTAAAATATTACTGTGAAAAATTTGTAATTTACTTTGGTTAAAAAATATTTAATTAAATAAATGGAAAACTCTTAAGTATTGGAAGAATGGGTAAAGAAAGCTGATATTAATTCTTGTCTATTACGATGCTAAGAATCAAAGAATGACTTCTACCACCGACACATCAAGGAGCAGTAGTATAAACCTATTAACTAAAGTGTCAAGATAAAAACCTAGGAAGGCAGTTATAAGAATTGAAGGTGAGGGGCCGGAGAGATAGCATGGAGGTAAGGCGTTTGCCTTTCATGCAGAAGGTCAGTGGTTCAAATTCAGGCATCCCATATGGTCACCAGAGCCTGCCAGGTGTGATTTCTGAGCAAGGAGCCAGGGTAACCCCTGAGTGCTATCAGGTGTGACCCAAAAACAAAAACAAACAAAAAAGAGAATTGAAGGTGATTGGGTTATGAAGCAGAATTAGGGAGAGATGAGAGCAGAACAACAGTTAACTGTTTCATAGTACAGGTTTAGTACTATGACCCTTTTAATCATGTGCCATGTAGCTAAATTGTAAAACAAAAGTTCATTTTATAAGGTGGCATAATTTATATTCTCATTTGAATTAAAAATAGGGCATATGAAAACAACTTTGATAGAAATGATACCTATAGAGGGCAATATCAAACCTTTGAGAGGAGAAGTATTCACTTGGATAGAAAACTGTGAAGTCATCCAGGAATTATGACATCATATTTTAGTATTCTCATAGATCCACTAACATTCTGAAGAATGTTGAGGGAAAGCTTGCTTGGCACTGTGGTAGTTGAATTCCAAATGAATGTCCCAAGTTCTCTTCAATTTTTTATGCTATTTGATTATTTATAGCATTTTTTTTTTTTTTTTTTTGGTTTTTGGTTTTTGGGTCACACCCGGCGGTGCTCAGGGTTACTCCTGCTGTCTGCTCAGAAATAGCTCCTGGCAGGCACGAGGGACCTTATGGGACACCAGGATTTGAACCAACTACCTTTGGTCCTGGATCCGCTGCCTGCAAGGCAAACGCCGCTGTGCTATCTCTCCGGGCCCTTATTTATAGCATTTAGTGTACGGTACAATCAGTGTACTGTACTCAGTGCAATGTGGTGAGGGAGGGGAGGATCTCAGTGTGGGAGATTGTTAAAAAATGTATCCTTAGATCCCTGATCTCTAGCTGATAGATTCAGGTGTTTATCTTGCTAATCCACTGCTGGTGGGAATGCTGTCTAGTCCAATCTTTATGGAAAACGATATGGAGATTCCTCCAAAAACTGGAAATTGAGCTCCCATACGATCCAGCTATACCACTCCTAGGAATATACCTGAGGAATACAAAAATGCAATATAAAAATCCCTTCCTTACACCTATATTCATTGCAGCACTATTTACTATAGCAAGACTCTGGAAACAAGCAAGATGCCCCTCAACAGATGAATGGCTAAAGAAACTATGGTACATATACACAATGGAAATTATGCAGCTGTCAGAAGAGATGAAGTCATGAAATTTTCCTATACATGGATGTACACGGAATCTATTATGCTGAGTGAAATAAGTCAGAGAGAGAGAAAGACGCAGAATGAACTCACCTATCTATGGGTTTTAAGAAAAATGAAAGACATTTTTGCAATAATTTGTAAAGACAAAAGAGAGGAGGACTGAAGTTACAGCTCACCTCATGAAGCTCACCACAAAGTGATGAGCTTAGTTAGAGTAATAACTACATTGAGAACTATCCGAACAATGGGAATGTATGAGGGAAATAGAAAGCCTGTGTAGAGTACAGGCAGGGGTGGGGAGGAGGGAGAATTGGGACACTGGTGATGGGAATGCTGCACTGGTGATGGGGGGTGTTCTTTACATGACAGAAACACAACCACAATCATGTTTGTAATCAAGGTGTTTAAATAAAAAATAAAAAAATATTAACAACAAAAAATTTACTACAATCTAAAGTCTATATTATCCTCCCAAACTATATCCCCAAAGATAGCAAGATTAGAAGAGAGATTAGAAATACATCTCTAACATTCAGAGACAGGGGTGGGGATTCTAGGCCACACTCAGCATTGCTTAGAGACTACTCCAAGTTCCATGCTCAGAAATGCTGAGGGACCATATTATGTAGGGATAGAACTGAGATCAACCATATTCAGGACAAACAACTTGTGCTAAGCAAACACCTACGTAGCTCTCCAATCCCTATTTAAAAATATTTTTTAAAATGTCTTGTATTCTCATATCTCCAGCAAAACAACGTATTTTTTTTAGGCTAAATATTAAAACAAAGTTTGTTGAAAGGGCAACTGGGGTAAGTAAAATCCACCTTATCTGTTATTAATAAATCCACTTGTGAAAAACGTTTGTTGATTTAGAAAGAAGGTTGTTGACCTCTCCTTGCCGCTCAATATGGACAGCAACATCTGGATAACTTTTTCTTATTGATTTTAGATTCAGCATCTTTGAAGTCTTAATATTGTGGCACACATCCTAAGAAATACCTTTATAGGTTAACCAGAGATTTACATACCAACCTTTGGACAGTTGGGAGTTTTTTTGGGAGTGGTGTAGTTTGAGTGACAGCAGACAGTGTTCAAAGGATAGTCCCAATTCAGTAGACCATGTGGAAAGGGGAACAAATCCAGGACCACTGTATGTAAAGTATGCACTCTAACCCTTTCAGTGATCTTATCAGCCAACTTTTGCATTATTTGTCACTTATGAACATCTGCATTTAAAAACGCGCAATTTTTTCCTTTCCCTATTTTCTGATGGGGTTTTTAGGTTTTGTGAAGTTAACCTTTGTGACTACTCTGTATATCCTATATATCAAACCTTCATCTGATTTGTTGAGTGCAAAATTTTTCTCCTATTCAGTTGGCTGTCTTTTAATTTAGCCTCTTTTTTTTGCCATACAAAAACATTTTAGTTTGATGTAGTCCCATTTATTCAGATTTGATGGTATAGCCCTTTCCACTGGCATCCTATCATCAAAGACTTCTTTGAGGTCTAGGTCTTGGAGTGTTCTTCTTAGTTTTTCTCAGTGCACTTTATGGATTTGGGTCTAATCTCAAGGTCTTTAATCCATTTTGAGTTAACTTTTGTGTAAGGTGTGAGATATGGATCAATCTTCGATTTATTACACATGGTTATCCAATTGTTCCAACACCATTTGTTGAAGAGACTGTCCATATTTCATTTCAAGTTCTTGGCTCCTTTGTCAAAGACTAATTGACTATATACTTGGGGTTTGTTGCTGCAGCCCCTGGCCTCCAGGCATGATGACTAAATACCAGCAAGACTGCTGTGGTGTAGGCCTAGCCTATCCCTGAAAAAGGGGTGCGGTCCTGGCAGACACAGCTGTGAAAAGACCAGTTCTGACCTAAGTTAGCACTTGGCAGGATAGAAACAATGAGTTTATTAAACATTAACGTATAATGAGAACTAACAATGCCGAGTACATGAAAAAACTGTCTTTGCCCCTTGCATTAAAACAAGAATTGCTGGAAAATACTTTACTTAAACTAAGCTGCTGGAAGAATCTACAATATTTTTCCCAAGTTGGTAAGATTTTTTTAGTTAAGTTATTTAACATTGTGTAGGTTATGAAAATACTTGATTTTTTAAATTATATCTGCCCTCTTTTTACAATAGTTCCTTAGTTTAACATTAATATACAATGGGCCTGTATTTTGTTGATTAATACTTGAATAGCAAGAATCATATCCAAGAGGAAAGAATAAGTAAATTACTAATTTCTGTTTATGGTAAATGAAACTGATGAAAAAAATTTCATAAAATAGGGCCAGAGAAATAGCACAGCGGTAGGGCATTTGTCTTGCATGCAGCTGATCTAGGACAGAAGATCCAGGACAGATGGTGGTTTAAATCGTGGCATCCCATATGGTCCCCAAGCCTGCCAAGAACAATTTCTGAGCGCAGAGCCAAAAGTAACCCCTGAGCACTGCCAGATTTGACTCCCCCCAATAAAAACCAAACAAACAAAAAATTTATAAAATACATGCAATGTTTAGATGACTGTCTAATGATTGTGCTGACACATGATGTTTAATCCTATGGCTAAAAAACATGTCACACCTGATCTACTCAACTTCCTACTATTCATAATTTTTTGCTTAAATATGAAGTAGAACTCCCAATAAATCTGGCTCAGTTCTGACAACTCTTGAGTGTGTCTGGTCTCTGAGTACCTATTCTTCACTGGCCCTCACTCCCATCCTCCTATTGAATAACCCTAAAGCCCCTCTCATTGCTGCCTGACTCAGTTGCCTGTGACAGTTTGTCACTGGATATTCTACTATGGACCATTGGTCTAAAACGGTTTTTGTTTCCATACCATGTTGTTTCGATGACTATGACTTTGTAGTAAAGCTTCAAGTTTTTTGTTTTTGTTTTTGTTTTTGGGCCACACCCGGAGATGCTCAGGGGTTACTCCTGGCTGTCTGCTCAGAAATAGCTCCTGGCAGGCACGGGGGACCATATGGGACACCGAGATTCGAACCAATCACCTTAGGTCCTGGATCAGCTGCTTGCAAGGCAAACGCCGCTGTGCTATCTCTCCGGGCCCATCCACACAAACTTTATAATTGATTATTCTAAGTCCATAAAGAATGTGGTCTGAATTTGAATAGGAATTGCATTGAATCTATTTAGTAGTTTATATAAGATGGTCATTTTTATAATATTGGTTCTTCCAATCCATGAGCATGGAATGTTTTTCCACTTCCTTAGGTTTCCTCAATTTTTTTCTTGTGTCTTAAAGTTTTTGTGGTATAGGTCTCTCACCTCTCTTGTTAGATTGATTGCTAGGTACTCAATATAGTTTTGGACACTATTTTTTTTTATTTGTTTTTTGGGTCACACCTGGCAGCGCTCAGAGGTTACTCCTGGCTCTACACTCAGAAATTGCTCCTGGTAGGCTTGGGGGACCATATGGGATGCCGGGATTCAAACCACCACCCTTTTGCATGCAAGGCAAACGTCCTACCTCCATGTTATCTCTCAGGGCCCCATGGACATTATTTTAAATGGGATAGTCTTTGATCTCTTTCTCTTCTGAGTTGTTATTTGTATAAGAAATGCAACTGTCTTTTGTATATTAACTTTGTAGCCAGCCACTTTACTGCATTGTTTTATTGTTTCCAGCTGGACTCTTTAGGGCCTTCAATGTATATCATCAAGTCATCTACAGATATAGTTTGACTTCCTCTCATCTACAGATATAGTTTGACTTCCTCTTTCCCAATTTGGATTCCTTTTGCTTTCCTTCTCTTGTCTGATTACTGATGCTAGAACTTCTAATACTATATTGAATAAGAGTGGAGATACACTCAGAAATTGCTCCTGGCAGGCACCGGGGACCATATGGGATGCCAGGATTCAAACCACTGTCCTTCTGAATGTAAGGCAAATGCTCTACCTCCATGCTATCTCTCCGGCCCCCGCTGTAGGCTTTTAATAGATAGTTGTTACTATCTATAAGTCCCTTCCATGTCTAAGAGTTCGCTGAAGTTTTTAATCATGAATGGGTGTTGGATTTTGTCAAATACTTTCTCTGCATCAATTAATATGATCATGTGATTTTTATTATTTCTTTTAATGATGTGGTATATGATAATGACTGATTTGCATATACTGACTGAACCATCTTTGTATCCCTGGGATGAAAACTACTTGGTCATAGTGTATAATCTTTTTGATGTGTTGTTGGATTTGGTTTGCTAAGAATTTTATTAAGAATTTCTGTTTCAATGTTCATCAGTGAGATTGGTCTGTAGTTTTCTTTCTCGGTGGAATCTCTGTAAGCTTGGGAATGAGCGTGATGTTAGCTTTTTAGAAAGTACTGGGAGGATTCCCGTCTCTTCAATATTTTGGGAGATTCTAAGGATCAATGGTAGTAACTTTTCTTTGAATGTTTGATAAAACTCACCAGTAAACCCATATGGTCCTGGACTTTTATTCTTGGGTAATTTCTTTTTTTTTTTTTTTTTTTTTTTTTTTTGGTTTTTGGGCCACACCCGTTTGACGCTCAGGGGTTACTCCTGGCTATGCGCTCAGAAATCACTCCTGGCTTGGGGGGACCATATGGGACACCGGGGGATCGAACCGCGGTCTGTCCTATGCTAGCGCTTGCAAGGCAGACACCTTACCTCTAGCGCCACCTTCCCGGCCCCAGTTCTTGGGTAATTTCTTAATTACTGTCTCAATATTCTTACTTGTGATTGGTCTGTTAATGCTTTCTACTTCCTCCTCATTCAGTTTTGGGAGTTTATATATTTCCAGAAATCTGTCAATTTCTGCTAGGTCTATAGATTAACAAAGTACAGTTGTTCATAATAAGATCTCATGATGTCTTGAGTTTCTTGGGGTTCTGATGTAATCTTGCTGGAAACATGGTGGAGGAAAATTGACATAGGTAGTAGGATTGGTGCTGATGCACTGTATGTCTGAAATCCAACTATGAAGGACATTGTAAATCACAATGGTTTTAATAAAAAAAGATCAATTTTATCATCGTGACTCAAAGAGCTCTACCCTTAGTTCTCTTTTAAGGCCTTTAAATTAGGTTTGTCTACAGATTACTTGGAGTTTTGGGAGAAAAATAGGTATCTGAAATGTCTATATGACCAAAATGTCTAAAGTAACCAAACAGTTCCTTTTATAAATTACCCCCATCCTCTCTTATATACAGAAGGGTACAACTAACTAACTAAACAAAATGTTTCTAAGGGCCAAACATTCAGGTAAACAAGCACTTGTATTGCAATCGTGGGACCTTAGCTTCAATTACTGGCACTTCTTGATCTCCCAAATTATTTTTATCTTTATCAAAAAAAAAAAGTACCACGAAAGGACAGGGAGAATTGGAGACATAGTACAGTATGTAGGGCATGTGCTTGCTCATGCCTTACCCACAGTTGATCTCCAGTGTGGTTCCCCTACCCCATCAGAAATAATTACTGAGCTTAGAGCCAGGAGTAAGCCCAAAAACAAAAAATCAAACATACACAAAGGACCATAGAGGCAGCTCAAGTGGTAGAGTATATGCTTAGTATGTCCAAGGCTCTAAATTCAATTCATCACATAGTGTTTGAGCACTATTTGCTGTAGCTTTGATGACCCTAGCACACTAAAAAATTTCCTTAGAAATGAAATAGCTAAGAATCTCATAAGTAGTTTTATAATGCCTTAAACTCATTCATATGCTCATAAGAACACTCTTACTTCTTTTCCACTCATCCTGTGTACTGCCAAATCTTAGAATCTTTTAGAAAAAGCAGCATATGGAGATGATCAAATCCTCCTGTGAGATGAGCATCTGCTGAGTCCTACTTCTGGAAGGCATTACTAAGAATCAGCAACAGTTAACAGCAACTAGTAACGGCTAACAGCAACTAGTAACAGTTAACAGCAGCTATTCAGCAATTTCAGCAGCTAGCTGTACTTATTACCAAGAATTAATGAGAGGTTGGTCTGTGGGGGAAAAAAACAACATAACTTGCAAGATAACACCTCTACTCTGTCAATGTATATTTTAGTTATGTTTCAAATATTTAAATTAGTAAACGTTTATTAAAAATTAATTTTCCAAAAGGATGTAAAGGGTGGGGATGGGAGAGATGTTCATGAGATACTGGTGGAGATGCTAATACAGGTTTTGGGTGTGTTGTTGGAATATTGTATGAAGGAAACCATATTATTAACAGTATTGTAAATAATGGTGTCTAAGTAAAAAAATAAAGACTTTTGGAATTTGAAGGATTTTGAAAAAAATATTCACATTTAAAATTAATGAATACAGAGGTTGGAGAGATAGCATGGAGGAAAGGCATTTTCCTTGCTTGCAGAAGGTTAGTGGTTAGAATCCCAGCATCCCATATGGTCTCCTAAGCCTTCCAGGAACGACTTGGAGCATAGAGCCAGAAGTAACCCCTGAGCGCTGCCGGGTGTGACCCAAAAACAAAACAAACAAACAAACAAACAAAAAAGTGAATACTTTCCTTTATCCAAAACATCCCCAAACTACATAGATGAAAGATTTAAGTAAGCAGATCCTATGTGCTTCTGAATATCAGTACCTGTCTATCAACTATCTCCTCAGAAAGATTTATCAAAAGAAAGTAACATAAATTAGGCTGCTTTACAATTCTAAATTTCTGGAAATTTATCAAGACTGTACAAAGTTGAATGATTTAAGGGAATAACATCTTACAACCTTAGATGAAAAGTGATAAATATACTTACAAACTGTTACCAACTTTTAGATAAAAATCTGAGGGCTACCAAGTAACATTGGAGGAAATCTCAGATGTGTTTTTAAAGACTTTGCTAAGATAGAAAAAATAAATTTTCTCCCCAATGCAGATGAGACTAGAACTGGTCACAAGACTGATCCCTGGGCGTAGAGTCAGGAGTAAGCCAGATCCATAGAAATACTCAGTGTGGGGCTGGAGAGATAGCATGAAGGTAGGGCATTTGCCTTGCATGCAGAAGAATGGTGGTTCGAATCCCAGCATTCCATATGGTCCCCCGAGCCTTCCAGGAGCAATTTCTGAGTGTAGAGCCAGGAGGAACCCCTGAGTGCTGCTGGGTGTGACCAAAAAAACAAAAACAATAAAATAAAAAAAAATAAAAGAAGTACTCAATGTACCCTCAAGGTTCCCTGAGCCCTGCCAGGAATGATCTCTAAGAGAAAGGCCAGGAGTTGCTCAGGAGTCCTGAGCAGCACTGGGTAGCAAAAACCAGAACTAATGAACAAACATAAAAGTTGGGAGGAAAGAAACCTAAATTTGCAGGTCCAGTTATGAATAGCTGAGAGTAATCTGATGGAGAGCCAGATTAACTTAATGATTCTATTTTCACCTATTTTCTCAAACTGCCTTTAAGATACTGTTTTGAACAAGAATTTCCTTGAAAGTGTTTGTGATATAGCATAGAGAGTGCTCTACACAAGAAATCAGTGTAGTTTTTGTCCTCATTCTGTCATTCATTGACTATTCCCAAGCTTTACTCTACATCTGCATTTCATTAAGGCTTGGAACTGTAAATGGTAACAAGTTTCGTCTCTTTCCACCCCTCTTTTGACCACTTTCAGATTCCATTTATTCTCTTTTCTTTGAGGTTCCAGATACAGGCACATGTAAAAACTGTACAAGGTATGCAATTTCCTATATTTAGAGTTGTATAGTGAAAATAGGCTTCTATTCTTCCCTTAACTTTCAAATTATTTAGGAAATTTATTTACCTAGACGATGTCTGCTCTAATGACACTCTTGTTTGTTTAGGTTTGGTATGTATTTCACTTTTTGGAATTACTCCTGCCTGGAATTATTATGCTCAGAGAACATATAGATCCTGGGATTAAATTTGGTGCTCCCTCATGCAAAGCATGTTTTCAAGCACTGTGATCCACCTCCCTGGACCAAATGTTTCTGTTTTGAAGCCACACCTAGCAATGCTAGGGACTAACTCCTCGCTCTGTGTTCAAGGATTACTCCTAGCATAATTTGGGGAACCATATGAGATTCTTAGAATTAAACCTGTGTCAGCCTCATGCAAGGAAAATTTCTGTACTTGCTGCCCTATTGTTCTGTGTCCCCCCAAATTTTGGTTTTGAAATGTCAACAGTTGGTTCACTTTCCCATCCCTTGATCTGTTTTGTTTTTAGAAACACTAAATGCAATTTAAAATCCACCTAATTAATGTGTAGATTACCAAGTGTGGTCTTACCACTTTTGATTGAAAATGAAATCATCTGGAGCCCGAGTGATGATAGTACATTGAGTAGAGTTTGCCTAGTATATGGCTGAAATCGGGTTTGACCTCTGGCACACCACACAGTTTCTCAAGCCCACTAGAAGTAAGTCCCGAGTACTGCTAGGCATGGCCCAATAACCAGAAAAGGAAAAGAATAAAGAAATGAAATAATCTGGCGAAAATATAACCAGGTTTCTTATTCTGTTTTTGTACTGGTTTCAAAATTATTCAAAACATAACATGGAGGTGGGCATTTGCCTTGCATGCAGAAGGACAGTGGTTCAAATCCTGGCATCCTATATGGTCCCCCAAGCCTGCCAGGAGTGATTTCTGAGCTTGTAGAGCCAGGAGTAACCCCTGAGTGCTGCCGGGTCTGACCAACCCCCTCCTCAAAAAACAAAAAACCTGAATATTTACATATGACCTGCCTTTCTAAATTCTTTTTTTTGTTGTTGGTTTTTCAGGCCACACCCATTTGATGCTCAGGGGTTACTCCTGGCTAAGCGCTCAGGAATTGCCATTGGCTTGGGGGACCATATGGGACGCTGGGGGATTGAACCGAGGTCCTTCCTTAGCTAGCGTTTGCAAGGCAGACACCTTACCTCTAGCGCCACCTCGCCTGCCCCACTAAATTCATTTTAATACTTATAGTTAACTCCATAATGTACCAGTATCATTGGATTATAATTTATGCATATTTCTTTCTTAAACACCAACCACATTTCTTAAGTATAGAAGGAGAATTTACTGTAAAATATAAAAATGTAGACTTTAAAAATATTCCAATGGCTATGAAAAAAATTACCCATTCTTCAGCTTTCTTTTTGATTGTGAAATTTATATCTCACTTGTAAAGGGGTTTTATTTGAAATACTTACCATTCAATGGACTCTACCATCATCTGGTTTGTAATCAGGACTTATCCATCTGTAATCAGGATTTATCCAGGCATAAAAACTGCAAAGAAATACCTATAGAAAAAGAAAAATAAAGGCAAAAATATTGATAATTAAGGGTACAGAATCTCTCTCCAAAAACTATCTAAATCTCCCAAACCAATTAATTATTAATTTTAAGTTATTTTATTAATTTATTTCTATTAATTTTCTTGTTTTCTACTTTCCTATTATTCCTGTTTAATTTGGGAGGAGAAAATACTGTTCTCAGATTCTGCTCACTTATACCCTTGCATCCTTTTCTCCTCTCATTCTTTTTTTCTCAGTAAGTCCTTTTCTTCCCTTTAGCACATTTTATCTGCTATCTAGAATCAGCTCATCACTTTTTTTGGGGGGGTCACACCCAATGGTGCTCAGCGGTTACTCCTGTCTCTTTGCTCGGAAATCGCTACTGACAGGCAATATGAGATGCCAGCCGGGATTTGAACCACCATCCATCCTGGATCGACTGCGTGCAAGGCAAACACCCTACCACTGTGCTATCTCTTAGGCCCCAGCTCATCACTTTTTTTGAAGCTTTTTTTTTTTTGTTTGTTTTTTTGTTTTTGGTTTTTGGTTTTTGGGCCACACCCGTTTGGCGCTCAGGGGTTACTCCTGGCTATGTGCTCAGAAATTGCCCCTGGCTTGGGGGGACCATATGGGACGCCGGGGGATCGAACCGCGGTCCTTCCTTGGCTAGCGCTTGCAAGGCAGACACCTTACCTCCAGCGCCACCTACCCGGCCCCTTTTTTTTTTGAAGCTTTTTAGGAGAGGAAAAAAATATGTCACAGCAGATATGTTCACACTTTGATTTTTTTAATACAGCAAAGACCTCTAAACTCTAAAAAAAATTAATGTTAAACACCAAAAATGCAATAAATTGTAAATAGTTAATGCTATGTAAAGCGCAGGTACTGCCTATCAGTATCTGATTTAATATTCATTGGTAGTATTAGTCCCATTTTTCAGAAAAGAAAAAGAAAAGTTTGAGAAACTTTTAGATTGTAAAGTTCAAGTTTAACAACTTGGAGATCCCTCATGATCCAGCTAGGGACCTTGGGAACACAAAAATACAATGAAAACATTCCTTCTTCACACCTATATTCAATGCAGTGCTATTTACAATAGTCAGACTCTGGAAATAACCAAGATGACCTTCAACAGATGAATGGCTAAAGAAACTGTGGTACATATACACAATGGATTATTATGCAGTTGTCGGGAGAGATGAAGTCATAAAATTTTCCTATACGTGGATATACATGGAAACTGTTATGCTGAGTGAAATAAGTCAGACGGAGAGAGATGGACACAGAATAGTCTCACTGATCTATGGGTTTTAAGAAAAATTAAGGACATTATTGTAATAATGCCCAGAGACAATAGAGATGAGTGCTGGAAAGACTGGCTCACAATATGAAGCTCACCACAAAGAGTAGTGGTGCAGTGAGGGAAATAACTGCACTAACAACTATTATGACAATCTTAATCAGTGAGAAAAGTAGAATGCCTGTCTCAAATACAGGCAAGGGTTGGGAAGGAGGAAGGGGCATTGGTGGTGGAAATGTTGCACTGGTGAAGGGGGTATTCTGTTTATGACTGAAACCCAACTACAATCATGCTTGTAATCATGGTGCTTAAAGATTATATTTTCATTTTCGTTTTTGTTTGTTTTTGTTTTTGGGCCACACTTGTTGACGCTCAGGGGTTACTTCTGGCCATGCACTCAGAAATCACTCCTGGCTTGGGGGGACCATATGGGACGTTGGGGGATCAAACCATGGTCTGTCCTAGGCTAGCACTTGCAAGGCAGACGCCTTACCTCTAGTGTCACCACTCTGGCCCCTAAAGATTTTATTTTAAAAAATTTATGTTTAGGGGCCGGAGAGATAGCATGGAGGTAAGGCATTTGCCTTTCATGCAGGAGGTCATCGGTTCGAATCCCGGCGTCCCATATGGTCCCCCGTGCCTGCCAGGAACAATTTCTGAGCCTGGAGCCAGGAATAATCCCTGAGCACTGCCGGGTGTGACCCAAAAACCACAAAAAAAAAAAAAATTATGTTTAAAATTTTTAAAGTTTAGAGTTTAAGTTTAAAGACTGAAAATTTAAGAAACGTTTAGAAAGGCTCAAGAAACTTTTAGAAAAGTTTAAGATTACCCAGTGTAAACTGACTGTACCCAGGTTTGAGTGGCACTACACAATCTTCAAGTATTACAGAGTATAACCTTGGAGGACCCCGAACACTGCTGGCGTCCAGCCCTGCAGGTCCCACCCACCACTATATTCTTAGAATCAAGCATCAAACCAATGGCCTGGTTGGCAGAGTATAGCCAGGAGTGGTCTGAGGTCCCCTGAGTTCACATTAGGAAGATCCCCCTAAACATGCTACAGAGAAATTGGGACTTGGCTCAAGTAGGACAGCTTATGCTTAGTGCCTCCCTCACACTGCATGGCCTCCTAAACACTGTGAGTATGGTTCTTGAAGTTTCCAAGCATCACCAGGCTTGAGCACTGAACCTCTGAGCTTGAACCACCAGTCAAAGCGTTGGCCCATATAAAAGAAGTAAATAAAATTCCATGTTTTCTCTAAGAAAAGCTATGCTTTTATTACCGAAACATCGAGCACAATTTGAAACAGATTCTAAATTCTAGATTTTTTTCTCCTTCAAATTAAACATGGAAGAAAAACAAGCATTTGTTTCTTTGTTTTGTTCTGGGGTCACACCTCTCTGTGTTCAAGGCTTACTTTGGACTCTGCACTCAGATATCTCTTCTGGCAGAAATCAGGGGGACCATATAGTGTGTCAGGGATAAAATTCAGGTCAGCAGTGTGCAAAGCAGGCACCCTATTCATTGTATTATTGCTCTGGCCCCCAAGAAGTTATTTAAAATAAACACTATTGTCCCATTTATGACATATTTTAGAACTCAGGTATTTTGTGGACAAAATATCATGCTATTCACTACTTTTGCTGAATGCATTACTTTGCCTATGTTACTGCCAGTAAGATAGAAAGAAATAAAAGTTGAGATGTAAAGCAATGGGAAAAAGTATAGTCTCCTCTTATCAGTAGTAAGGATGAAAAAACTGGCATTAATAGTGAGATGTAGGTGAGCCAGAGTAATAGCAGAGTGGATTAGGAGCATGCCTTGTGCATGATCAATTATGATTCAATCTCTTAGCATCCCATATGGTACTAGAGCACCACCATGAGTCATTTCTAAGAGCAAAAGCAGGAGTAACCCTTGTTTATGATCAGGTGTGGTCTCATAAAAACAAAACAAACAAACAAGAGGCTGGAGAAATAGTACAGGTGCTTGCTTTGCAAACAACCGACTTATCATTCCATATGGTCCCCTGAGCCCACTAGGAGTGATCCCAATGCTCCGATAAGTGTGTTCCAAAAACAAACAAACAAACAAACAAGCAAAAAATCAAACCAGAAACTCTACAAAAATACCACCCCCAAAAATCAAAGTCCTAGACATTGGGGGGTGTGCAGAAATCTGTCTATGGGGACATTGAAATTATGGGTACACTAACTAAAATTATTTTAAACAGAAAAAAAAACAAAAAGGATTTGGAATTATAAGCCTCTATTTTAATTATTAAGCACATTAAAGAAAAATTAGAACTGTCACCAACTGAATTTAACCTGTAGGAGGTTTAATTTTCAGAAGGATGCAGAATTGTTTAAAGTTGAAAATATTCAACTAATTCCTATTCAATTTAGGTATTCTGCATACATTGATACATTCCAAATCTTTAAAGTTAATTAAGCAATGGGATAATAGACTCATAAAAGAAAAAGTCCAAGGTGCACCTTAATTTAATCTATTTCATGATATGAAATAATGTGTTACATAAGAATTCATGTAGACTCTTGTATCCTGGGCACTGTTTCCTTTGAGGTGCAGAAGCTTCTCAGCTTAATGTATTCCCATCTGTTGATCTCTGTTTCCATTTGTTTGGAGAGTGCAGTTTCCTCCTTGAAGTCTCAATGTCATGGAGTGTTTTACCTACATGCTGTTCTATATATCTTATGGTTTCAGGTCTGATATCAACGTCTTTATTCCATTTGGATTTTACCTTCGTACATGATGTTAGGTGGGGGTCTAAGTCCACTCTTTTGCAAGTGGCTAACCAGTTGTACCAACACCACTTGTTGAAGAGGCTTTCCCTGGGATTTCTTGCTCCTTTATAAAAAATTAGGTGGTTGTATGTCTGGGGAACATTCTCTAAGTACTCAAGCCTATTCTAGTAAGCTGAGGGTCTGTCTTTAGTCCAACACCATGCTGTTTTGATAACTAATGCTTTGTAATACAGTTTAAAATTGGGGAAAGTAATGCCTCCCATATTTCTTTTCCCAAGGAGTGCTTTAACTATTCAAGGGTGTTTATTGTTCCAAATGAATTTCAGAAGTGCTTGACTCACTTCTTTGAAGAATGTCATAGGTATCTTTAGAGGAATTGCATTAAATCTGTACAATGCTTTGGGGAGTATTGCCATTTTAATGATGTTAATCCTGCCAATCCATGAGCAGGGTATGTGTTTCCATTTCCTAGTGTCCTCTCTTATTATTATTATTATTATTATTATTATTATTATTATTTTTAGTTTTTGGGCCACACCTGGCATTGCTCAGGGGTTACTCCTGGCTGTCTGCTCAGAAATAGCTCCTGGCAGGCACAGGGGACCATATGGGACACCGGGATTTGAACCAACCACCTTTGGTCCTAGATTGGCTGTTTGCAAGGCAAACACCACTGTGCTATCTCTCTGGGCCCTCTCTCTTATTTCTTGGTTTTCTTTGTATAGGTCCTTCACGTCTTTGGTCAAGTTGACTCCAAGATATTTGAGTTTGTGTGGCACTAATGTGAATGGGTTGTTTTCTTAATGTCCATTTCTTCCCCATCATATTGGTGTATAAAAAGGCCATTGATTTTTGGGTGTTAATTTTGTAGCCTGCCACCTTACTAAATGAATCTATTGTTTCTAGTAGCTTTCTGGTAGAGTCTTTAGGGTCTTCTAAGTAGAGTATCATGTCATCTGCAAACAGTGAGAGTTTGACTTCTTCCTTTCCTATCTGGATTCCCTTGATATCTTTTTCTTGCCTAATCGCTATAGCAAGTACTTCCAGTACTATGTTGAATAGGAGTGGTGAGAGAGGACAGCCCTGTCTTGTGCCAGAATTTAGAGGAAAGGCTTTTAGTTTTTCTCCATTGAGGATGATATTTGCCATTGGCTTGTGGTAGATGACCTTAACTATATTGAGAAAGGTTCCTTTCATTCCCATCTTGCTGAGAGTTTTTTTTTTTTATATCAAGAATGGTGTGGACCTTATAAAATGCTTTCTCTGCATCTATTGATATGATCATGGGCACCTCAAAGGAAACAGTGCCCAGGATACAAGAGCCACCCACCGAGTGGGAGAAACTATTCACCCAATACCCATCAGATAAGGGGCAAATAGCCAAAATATACAAGGCACTGACAGAATTTTACAAGAAATAAACATCTAATCCCATCAAAAAATGGGGAGAAGAAATGAACAGACACTTTGATAAAGAAGAAATACAGGGGCCGGGCGGTGGCGCTCGAGGTAAGGTGCCTGCCTTACCTGCGCTAGCCTAGGAGACGGACTGCGGTTCGATCCCCCGGCGTCCCATATGGTCCCCCAAGCCAGGAGCGACTTCTGAGCGCATAGCCAGGAGTAACCCCTGAGCGTCACCGGGTGTGGCCCAAAAACCAAAAAAAAAAAAAAAAAAAAAAAAAAGAAGAAATACAAATGGCCAAAAGGCACATAAAAAAATGCCCCACATCACTAATCATCAGGGAAATGCAAATCAAAACAACAATGAGGTACTATCTCACGCCACGCAGATTGGTGCACATCACAAAGAATGAGAACAAGTAGTGCTGGTGGGGATGTGGAGAGAAAAGAACTCTTTTTTTTTTTGTGGTTTTTGGGTCACACCCGGCAGTGCTCAGGGGTTATTCCTGGCTCCAGGCTCAGAAATTGCTCCTGGCAGGCACAGGGGACCATATGGGGCGCTGGGATTCGAACCGATGACCTCCTGCATGAAAGGCAAATGCCTTACCTCCATGCTATCTCTCCGGCCCCGAGAAAAGAACTCTTAAT
The DNA here is from genome assembly GCF_024139225.1 of Suncus etruscus. NCBI lineage: Eukaryota > Metazoa > Chordata > Mammalia > Eulipotyphla > Soricidae > Suncus > Suncus etruscus. The sequence continues at coordinate 138,179,487 of NC_064851.1, forward strand.
TCACTGCTGGTGGGAATGCCGTCTAGTCCAATATTTATGGAAAGCAATATGGAGATTTCTCCAAAACCTGGAAATTGAGCTTCCATAAGATCCAGCTATACCTTTCCTAGGGATATATCCTAGGAACACAAAAATACAATACAAAAGTCCCTTCCTTACACCTATATTCATTGCAGCACTATTTACAATAGCCAGACTCTGGAAACAACCAAGATGCCCTTCAACAGATGAATGACTAAAAAAAACTGTGGTATATATACACAATGGAATATTATGCAGCCATCAGGACAGAAGCAGCAATCAGGAGAAATGAAGTCATGAAATTTTTCTATACATGGATGTACATGGAATCTATTATGCTGAGTGAAATAACTCAGAGGGAGAGAGAGATAGACACAGAATAGTCTCGCTCATCTATGGATTTTAAGAAAAACAAAAGACATTTTTACAATAATCCTCAGAGACAAAGAAAGGAGGGCTGGAAGATCCAGCTCACTACATGAAACTCACCACAAAGAATGGTGAATGCAGTTAGAGAAATAACTACACTGAGAACTACCATAACAATGTGAATGAATGAGGGAAGTGGAAAGCCTGTCTAGAGTACAGGTGGGGGTGGGATGGGGAGAAGAGAGATTTGGGACATTGGTGGTGGGAATGTTGCACAGGTGAATGAGGCGTTCTTTACATGACCGAAACCCACCTACAATATTATTTGTAATCAAGGTGTTTAAATAAAGATATAAAAAATAATAAAATAAATACAGCAGAAATTAGGCAACTTGAAGAAAAAAAAAGAAATAAAAGAATTCATGTAGAGGCCAGAGAGAGCTCAATAGGCTGATCACTGCTTTGCATATGAAAAAACCAGGTTTGATCCATCTCATGTCAAAGTCCTTTCAGGTCTGGCTCAAAACACACACACACACACACACACACACACACACACACATACACACACATGCAAAGAATTCAAATAAGGAGTCAAGACTATAAAAAAGCTGAGAAGAGGGTGAGAGAGATAGTACAGAGCATAGAACACTTGCTTTGTATGTGACTCACCCAGGTTCCATCTCCAGTACTAAATATGGCTCCCTAACCACCAGCAGGAGTGATCCCTGAGTCCTGAGCATTGACAGGTAAAGCTCAGAAACCAAAAATTAAAAAACCTGAAAAGTTGGGCCAGAGAGATAGCACAGCGGTAGGGCATTTGCCTTGCATAGAGCCTATCCAAGATGGACAGTGGTTCAAATCACTGCATCCCATATGGTTCCCCAAGCCTGTCAGGAGCAATTTCTGAGCACAGAGCCAGGAGTAAACCCTAAGTGTGCCAGGTGTGACACAAAATAAATAAGTAAATAAAAATCCTGAGAATAAGTCCAAAAATGGCATTACCTTTCCAACTCTTTAATGTGCTGATATATTTGAAAATAGATGGTCGGAGTCCCAGGTTCTTTGCCTAGCACCTCATGGTCCCCCTCTACTTAGCACTGTAGGAGTTACCCTACAGCACTATTCTTGGAACATCCCTTAAGCATCACTGGGTACGGTCCTCAAACTAAAAAGAAGAAAGTAAATAATAAAAATGTTTGGGTATTAATTATAATAGAAAGTAATCTTATTATTTGATCAAATTACCACTTAGTAAATAGTACACTTGGTGCTTGATGAATTCAACAATAGATCACAACAGGATCCGAAACAAAGAAGTGTTACACCAAGGTTCTGGAAGAAATACTTGCCAGGAGTCAAGAGGTCACACCATCAAGGAAGAGTGCAGAAAGTGAGAAGCAGGCCGTATGCATATACCTTCATTAAAAGCTTTTGTCTGGAATGCTTTGGAGTTCCTGGGCTAAAGACAGATTAGCCCATTCAACCCAAAATAGCAGGGTTTGGATAAGCCAGATGAGGTGCACTAAGAGGCACATAAACAGAAGATAGTAGAAGATGGGAGGAAGTTGGGGAAGTCCTATGAAAACCTCATTGCTGTGACTCTGAGAGCTACTGTTCAGGAAAGCACTTTCTGAGCCAACTAGTTGGTGTCATTTATGGGCACAGCCAAAAACTTCATACAAATACAACCCAAACACTCAACATAGCTCTGAGCAAAGAAGCATCAAAATGATCTGTATAGCAAGAAAAGACCCTGTTCCATTCACTTTATTTAGAAAGGTAATTTCTGAGTCAGGTGGTTTTTATTTTTTTTTTAGTTTTATATATTTTTAAATGTTGGGATTACATATACTGATGCTTAGAGCTTACTCCTGGCTCTGAGCTCAGGGATCACTCCTTGGATTGGCTGCATGTAAGGCCAATTACCCTACCTGCTGTACTCCTTATCTTGGACACTTCGTGTCAGTTTCTAAAGAAGTCTAAAAAAAAGTCTCATGTTAGAAGGAGATTTCTACCAGACAATTCTGTAAAAACGTAGCATTCTCATCAGTCCATTTTTCTCTCTCTTTTTTTTTATGTCTCCCCAATCACAATACAGACCAGGCAAAGAACCTGGGCTGAGGTGTATATGGGGTGCATTCCTCTTTCTATACAGTCAGTGTAAAGAACACAGCTTGTGGTAAGCATTGGGAGGACTTATCTTTTCTTTTATATATATGTATATATATATACACACACATATACATATACACATATATATAAAATAAAAAGAAAAAAACAGTATGTTTCTCATCAGAATATATATATTATAGTAGCAATTATGCATCATTGGCTATACTAGTACCAGAAAATCACATTAATAATTTATGCTTCTTCTGTAGTAAATTAAGGATACTGATTCTAAAATTATGGTTGTCTAGGCCATCAGTTAACACTTGGAACCTTATTGACAATGCAAATCTTTTTTCCTCTTGATTTTTGGTCTACATCTGGTGGTGTTCAGCATTATCCGTGGCCTAGAAAATCATATACAGCATGGGGGGTTGAACTTGGGTTGGCTGTGTGTAAAGTAAGTGCCTTAATCCCTATACAATCTCTCTGGTTGGCCATACAAATCTGATGGCACCATTATAGACCTACTAAATCAGAAAATTAGAAGTTGGGCTGGGAAATCTGTGATCTAACCAATTTTCCTAATGTTTCTGGCCTAAGCTAAGTTTGAAATAATACTGATTTATTGATTCTGAAATAATTCAGAGGAAAGCATTCCGACATCTAAGTAAGGATCTTCCTTATTCTTAATTTCACATGAATAAAGTGAAGTTTTGCTTAGGTGGGGAGGGAATGAAGGCAGATATTAAATTCATTTAAGCAATATTTATTAAATAGCAACTAGTTCCAAGCTACTTGATGTTAGGGAAAAACAAGGAAATGGAATTATGAAGGTTACCAGCAATTTTACCTTGGGTACCATTCAATTTAAGTAATAATAATTCAAATTATCTATTCCTGGTGTGTACATTGACAGTAATATCTGGATAATGCTATTTATATTGAAGCAAAAGACAAAAAAAACAGTAACAAAACATGATTCATACCAGTGACCTAGGGTTAGCAATTCTCAAACTTTCTCTTGTCTGAGAATCTTTCAAAGGACTGTTGCTGGGGCCACACTCGTCTGTACTCTGAGCTTACTCCTGCTTCTGTATTCAGTAATCAATCTCTCCTGGTTTGGGGGAATATATAAAGTGCTGGGAATCTAACCTGGGTTTTCATGCAAGGCCAATCCTTATCCACTGTGTTATACTCTGACTGCAGGAGAACTTTTTTTTTTTTTCGGGCCACACCGTTTGATGCTCAGGGGTTACTCCTGTCTTAGCGCTCAGAAATTGCCCCTGGCTTGGGAGGACCATATGGGACGCTGGGGTATCGAACCGCGGTTCTTCCTTGGCTAGCTCTTGCAAGGCAGACACCTTACCTCTAGTGCCACCTCGCCGGCCCCCCAGGAGAACATTTTTAATTTTTTTGTTTTGTTTTTGGTTTTTGGGTCACACCTGGAGGTGCTCAAGAGTTACTCCTGGCTCTGCACTTAGAAGTTGATCCTGGCAGGCTCGGAGGCCATATAGAATGCCAGGATTAGAATCAGGGTCTGTCCTTTTGTTGGCTACATACAAGGCAAACGCATTACCGCTGTTCTATTGCTCTGGCCCCTGCAGGAGAACATTTATAGAAAAATGATATAACTGGATACCAACTACAGTTTGCATATATTAGAAATGAAGCCCTCAGAATTTAATTTCTAATAAATCCCTAAGTTATTCTAATGGTTCAAGGTTCACAATTTGAGAATCACCAATCTCGAAGATTGGGCACAAATTGGGTAAAACTCAGGCAAAGGAGATTTAAGGAGTTCCAGCACATTTCTCAAGATTTATCCATTTATATTTATTGCAGAGGTTTGATCTATTTAGGTAAAAAAGAGTAAGTGGGGAGAGAATTTTTTTTAGATGATGTGGCTTAATGATACTTAATCATAATAACCAATACTCAGTTTTCTATGTCCTCCAATATGAGGGATTTCCCAAACTGGAAGTAAAAAACTCAGAAGTTTCCATTATTTTGTGATGATTAAAAAGTTCTCACTTTGTTATACTTGCTTGCCTTGTATGTACAGATTTCTCTAAAAATTTGGGTCAGACTCTACATCTAGGCCCAACCAGGATCCTGTTTCTAATTACAGAGTCAAGTGAGAGTAAAGTTAAAAGTAATTTACTCACTATAAAGACTCTCCCAAGAGTTTAGGCAATGGGAAAGACTACATCCAGACAGCTGCTTTTCAACAGAGGAATAATTAAACTTAAGGGTTCCCAAGGGTTAGGACTCCCCTGTGCTTTTTTTTCCCCTTTGGAGTTTAGAAGCTTTGGCAAAAATAGATCAGGTTCCACAATGAGGCCAAGGTCATCCAAACTCAAGAGAAAGGGAAACAGCTCAACTCTTTACAGACTCTGGCCTTCAGTTCTATTTTCTCCTTAAATGCCCCATTTCTGACTGGATTTAGCAAAACCAAACTCCACTGCCATCGAGTAAACTGCCAAAGTATTACCTACTAATTATTCCACGACAAGGAAAATAATTTGGATTACCTCTCTCCTTCTCCTCCTCCCCTTCCTCTTCCTTCTCCTCTTCCTCCTCCAAGTCACCCTTGTGATATAAACAAGATGAACACAACAAGAGTGTAAGACTTACACTCTTAGTGTTCCTGCTAGTGAGCCTGACTACCAGGTTCATCCCTCTGTTACTGCAATTAAAAAAAAAAAAACAGTGAAAAGCAAATGAAAATGACAAGAAGTCAGTTTTTAGCTAGATTGTCTTTTCATAGCCACTTCTTGTTCTCCTTGAGCAGATACAAATAGAATTGATATACCTGGCCAAAGTCCCTGGGAATTGAATGTGCTGCTAAAAGGATGAAAATGTGGGAGTTAATTATGCTACCAGTCTGTGAAAGATGAGGAATAGAGCAGTCAATATATCCCCAAACTGAGTGCATTCTCTATCAGCAGATGGAAATTATATGCAAAAGTAGTCAGGGAATTATTGAAAGGCACAGGGATAAGATAAGTAGTTAATCTATTATGGCTATGAGACTTTTTTTAAAAGACATCAGGGAACTACAAAGAAATAGTCAAATGATTCAAGATAATAACACAATTTCCAAGGGAATTAAAAAATACAAAATTACCGGAAGAGAAAGAATAATAAAAAACACCTTACAACCTTGTAAGACATTTTTCACTTTACTCAACAATGTTATATCTAAAATTGCTCATCTCTAAAAATCTATACAAATTCATTTAATCTAGAAAAATTAACTATATAAGTAAAATGAGTCACTGCCTGAGATATTTCTAACTAGGACTGAGTCCACACTACAACAACTTATTCCTCCTGTTCTAGACTGGATTCTAGTTAAAATTCAATAGTATCCTTCATATTGGTCACTAATGTTGATATAAATAGTTCTGCTATTTAAGATGTTCTCACTTTATATGCATGTATATAAATTTGTTTTGGGGCCACACTTGGCAGTGCTCAGGGACTACTCCAGGCTCTGAGCTCAGGAATTACTTCAGGTGGTATTCATGGGACCATATAGGATGCCAAGGATGGAGCCCAGGTCACCCGTGTACCAGGCAAGTGCCCTAGTTTCTATACTATCACTTTGGTCCCCTCACTTAAAAATATTGTTATTTTAAGTGTTCATCAAAAACCTCAGTAGTAGTTTGATTTTCTCTAAATCTTAATATGAAAAACATTGCCACAGATCTTATTCAGCTATTATGATCTGCTGAATCTAAAAGAAATGCTTTAACTAGGAAGATAAGGTATACATGTTTTTTAAGATAACTTTATTAACAGACTATCAGATCTAAAATGATATCATGCTCAAAAAACACTAATGCAAGGTTATAGTTCCTAAATAAAAGAAAATAAATATCCTTCTTATGAAAGCAGATAAACAATTTAAAAACTATTTTTCTTCATTTAAATTTGACTGAATTATAGTGTAGGTTGATCTCAGAGTTCTCAGAGCTTGAGTCAGTATTTTTTTTTTTTTTTGTGGTTTTTGGGTCACACCCGGCAGTGCTCAGGGGTTACTCCTGGCTCCATGCTCAGAAATCGCTCCTGGCAGGCACGGGGGACCATATGGGACGCCGGGATTCGAACCGATGACCTTCTGCATGAAAGGCAAACGCCTTACCTCCATGCTATCTCTCCGGCCCCCGAGTCAGTCTTTTAAATTTATTTCCTTATTTGGTTTATTTTTGTAATGACGGGTTGAGCACAGAACCTAACACATGTGTTATTGCTGAGCCACAGCCTTGCCCTAAATTTAAATTTGAAAAGGAAACAACTGGGAATTATCCAACTTTTCCAATCAGTAAGCTAATTAATGTACATTTGTACAGTGTTCCTATCAAGAATGGATTCAATACATTTTATATAAAATTTTTTAATATTTATAACATCAGATTCACTGTAAGATTCCACCTAATGTTATTAATAACCAGAGCATTAAAAAGTCCATGGATCGGGCAGGAGCAATAGTACAAAAGGACTGGGGTTCGATCCCAGGCATCCTGAGCCTACCACAAATAATTTCTGAGCCATGGGTAACCTGAGTGCCACCAGTCCAGGTGCTGCCCCAAACAAAACCAACAAAAACACAAAACAATAAAGCCCGTTGAAGTGGTTTAATCATCATGAAATAAGCCTGCAGGGAGGATTCCAACAATTAAAAGACTTGGAACCTTTAGGACTTAAGCCACTGAGGTGGCTCAAAGAAAGGACTTGATGCAAGAGAACCTGAATGATGTCTAGCACCACATGGTTTCCAAGCACCTCATCCCAGATAAGGGGACAAACAAAACATAAAACTTCAAAGTTGCAAGGAGAAAATGAACTATAATATTTGTTATAACACCCTAGACAGAGATACTGACTTGGATCGTTTTTCTTTTTTTGTTTAATTCGTTCTGGATCTTCCCAGCTGTGGTGGGGGTTACCTAGACTACAATGAGCCTGTGTGAGAGGTCATGCAGTGCCTGGGGTTGAACCTGGGCCTCTATGCAGCTTCTGGGTATCTCTGCCAGCGCTTTGAGCCATCTCCCTGGACTCAGAATTATCTCCCTGTACTTTTGTAATTCTATTCTCTTAGACTACAAAAATTAAGCCATACTTTTGGATAATCACATTAAATATATGGTAACCAAAATAATAATTTTCGATTAGCTGTTTTTCAGACTCAGCAAATTGGTCACAAATAATTCTCAAACCTAGCATAACTTAATGCAGGGGAGAGAATATGGCTTAAGGTGTCTGCCTTGCATGTAGTCAAGCTTAGTTAGACTCCCAGCATCACATGGTCTCCCAGCATTGCTAGAAATAACCCCCAGAACTTCCAGGTGTGCCCAAAAATTAAAGATAAAGATAATTGGGAGGGAGAGAAAAAAAGATAAAGATAATTTTTGTTTGTTTGTTTTTGGCTTCTTCTCATCCATTTCCCCAGACTTTTTTTTTTAAAAAGAAAAGTATTTGTCTTACTCTAGTATAATCAAATATAAATATTTTTAGTGAAAGTTTAGTGAAGTCAGACAACCTGATTCAAATCCTGTTTTAAGCTTTTCTAATGGAAATTTTGGATCAGTTATCATTCTACATGAAATTGGGAAAATGAACAAATATCCACTAAACAACTTAACTCAGTTAATTAACACCCTCTCTTGCTGAATTTTTTATTTTTTGGTTTTTGGGTCATACCCAGTAGTGTTCAGGAGTTACTCCTGGCTCTGTGCTCAGAAGTCGCTCCTAGCAGGCTCGGGGGACCATATAGGATGCCGGGATTCAAGCTAAATAAGATTACATATAAAATACAACAGAAAATGTCAAAATATAAAGCTTTATGAAGATTATCATTCTGGGATCACCATAGTATGTAATTCTACTTGCAAAGAATTGGTTGACTTTTAACAAAAGCTTTGTTCCTGGCAGAAATGGCTTTTGCCTTGCATACAGCCAACCCGGATTCAATTACTGGTATCCCATATGGTCCCCCAGCCTGTCAGGAGTAATTTCTGAGCATAAAACAAAACAAAACAAAATTTTAATAAAATAAAAATCAGATTAAAATTTTAGTTTTGTAAGCTGAAAAAGATAAGTAGTAACAGTTTGAATTCAAATCTACTCTGACACTTTGTGCTTTGTGGGTCCTTCCTAATTGAATGTTCTTTGCTCAGTGGTTTGCAAATGGTTTGTTTATAGTATTCTAAGTTCATCAGTCTTAGTAGAAACTAACATAAAAAGTATATTATCTTTAAAAATAAATAGAAACAAATATTTCCGAATGTAATAGATGAAATGTTTATAGAACAAATAAAAAGGGAACAACGCTTTTTTTCACACCCCCTTCCCCATTTTTTGTTTTTGGTCCATAGTTTTTGCAGCGCTCGCTCAGGAATTATTCCTGGCAGGCTCAGGGATAGAACCCAAGTTAGCTGCATGCAAGGCAAACGCCCTGTTATGCATTGCTCCAGCCCCATTGATATGCTTTTTAGAAAAGGCCTTCTAACACATACTCTCATTTAAAAATCTCTGATCAACGTAAAGGGGAGGGAGGGGGCCAGAGAGACAGCACCAGTGGTAGAGGTGGTTCAAATCCCAGCATCCCAGATGGTCTCCCGAGCCTGCCAGGACAGGAGCGATTTCTGAGCGTATAGCCAGGAGTAACCCATGAGCACCACCGGGTGTGACCCCCCCAAAAAATCTCTGGTCAGAGAATTACAACAGTTCTTGGTTCTTACTGATTCTAATATAAAACGCCATTCTTCCCCTCACATACACACTTTCATAAATACACAATGCCATAATTCTTTTGTTTTTCTGATTACATTGCAAATATAATAGGGCTAACAATTATGCGTGTAAAAGTGTAAAATAAAGTTTTCTATTCATTAGCAAATCAAACTACTCCCCCTTTAAGTGTCAGCTAGTGAAAGTTTTAGGTGTGTATCATCTCAAGATAGAAACCCAAATAGTGATTTTTCTCTACTATTCTCTTCAAAATCTTCTAAGCACATGAGTTAAAGTTTTTAGAAAAATCAAAGTCAAAATATTTTTGTTACTAGAGTTTAATAAGCACTACCAAAACAAATGGATTCTGATAAGGATTTAATTGTCCATACTGTCACAGCCACACTGTTAAAAGCAGTATATGCAGCTTTGCCAAAGTCTCAGCTGTTGTAATTAAAGACAGACTCTCAGGAACAGATCTGATTAGTTTCAAAGAACAATAATTACAAAGGCTTTGCATTATGTGGATTACACATTCCAAACATATAGAATTGCTACCAGGCTTCGCGGACAATTTTAATGGGCAAGTAGCTCATTAAACCACACCAAATTTGTTCTAACTGAATTTTGTTCATTTTACCATGAATCCTTTTACCCAACTTATAAAAAGGAGTTATTTCTGAAAATTTAACATCAAATAATCTAACCCTTCTATTGGAATGCTTATAAAATATAAATTATTACCCAGTAAAGGCAAATCATACTTGAAAGACACCAAAATGATAAGTGAAATACATGTTTTGGAAGTATTTGAATTAAAAAAATTTTTTTCTTTTTGATAAAACAAGATACAAATTTAAAAAAGATTAACTGGAAAACTAATCTCAAATGTGCAAACACTCAATAATTAAAAAATACCAAATTTCACCAGTTCTAACCGGATAGATAATATGCAGGAACTTCAAATTTCCTAAACTCTCTGCAAGAAAGTAAATAGTTCTTTAAATAACAGAGAAAATAGGAACACAGTAAAAGCAAATAGAAATAATAACCACTGAAAGTCACAATATAAAATTTTCTAAAATTAATCCTAAAATGCTGTGAAAATGACAGCTTCCCCAACTTTGTTTTTACATGGGCCACAGAGAGACTATAGTGTTAAGACGCTTGCCTTGCATGCCAATAACTGTCACTGCATGTCAATTGACCCGTTACCAAGAGTGTGGCATCCAAACCCCCCAAATTAATTTTTTAATTTGCAATAAAAATGTAATTTTAAGGGGCCTGAACAGTGGTGCAAGCGGTAAGGCTTCTGCCTTGCCTGGACCGTGGTTCGATCCCCCAGCGTCCCAAATGGTCCCTCCAAGCCAGGAGCGATTTCTGAGCACAGAGCCAGGCCAGGTGTGGCCTCCCAAAAACGAAACAAAATAAAAAAATGTCACTTTAAGAACAAAAACCACAACTTTATCATTTACAAGCACCCAAGTACATTAGTTGAGGTACTGAAAGAACAAGTGATTCTTGGTTACCAGAACTAAATAAAGCACCTTAAGGCTATTTTATTAATAAAAGTACCATAATTAAATCTTACTGGTTGTATATCATTTTGCATTGATAAAATTATGTCAACTGAAACATACAATTATATTAGTCTTGGTATTACATGATTTGGCATTGTATATACCACAACATGGCAAAAATTTTAACTTATTTAACTAAAAATAAAATATGACTGAATAATATTTCTAGGATAGAAAATAATTTTAGCATTTTGAGCTAAAAATTTGAAAAAGGTTATTATGCTGTTCTTCCTACTGGTCAACAACTGACCTCTATAAATATATATATATATTTCGATATATATATATATATATTTCGATTCAATTGTTCAGTTTTAAAAAAAACATGCATGAGTATTTAAAAAGCATAAGCATTTTCTACAAACTTTTAATATATTTTTGCTAAGGTATAAGATTCAGAAAATAAGCTATCTGGGAAAGATGGCAAAGAAATAAGGTAATTTCTTAGAGGCTTTTAAGAAAGAAAGATGACTATTGAATACATTTGGTACTGATTTTACACCACCAGTCCCCTTAGCTTCAAAAATAAATAAACAAACATAATAATAAAAATAAACAAATAAATAAAATAAAATAAATAAAAGTTCTCTTCTTTTCAAGTCAACGGTGTATTTGAAATGAAGCTTAAAACCTTTCTATTACTGTGAAAGATTTGTAAATCCACTTTGGCCACAATAAAAATAAAAAAAAAACTATCTTATAAGTACACTTATTTTCTAAACGTGAATTCAATGCCAAGTAAACCCTATACCACTTTAATGCCCTCTATAGATTAAAAAATTCAAAATAGTACAAAAGAAAATGAACAAAACGTTAATTCAGCAAATACAGTTTTGGGTCAACTTCTACTCTAGACTTCTAAATTAGTCCCCCTCTTTATGTCACCCCGCAAGTCCATGACATAGCACTTGGATTCTAACAATATCAGAAACAACACCCTGGTATTTCTTCCCCTTTGCTCTTAACACGCTTATGAATACCGTCACCACGGTGGTGGCACCCCCTCAAACTTTAGCATCCCAATTCATGGCAAAAAAAGTGAAATCTAATAATAATAATAATAATAATAATAATAATAATAATAATAATAAAAGTGAAATCCAGTTCTGGACAGAATAGAAACCATTCTAAATGGGGATGGGTTCAGATTCAAGTACCTCCTTAGTAGGCAGGAGCCCTTTCTCTGCACTAGGGTACCCCACCTTATGCCCCCCCAAAATGTCCCTCCACTTCAGAGTTGCAGCCAGAAGTCCACATTTACCAAGGCGAAGTAGCGGTCTCGCAAAGCCTCCATCCATCCAGCCCTTTCACAACCGCCAAAGTGCCACGGACACGCGGGTGCTCGCCCGCCCGCCCGCCCGCCTGTCGAGGGGACGCTCACCTCCGACGGTCCTGCACGCCCGCGGCCCCGAGCGCCCCAAGTCCACCGGCTGGCTCCTGCAGCGAGACAGCGTCCTCGGTGGCCGCGCGCAGATTCTCCAGGTGCGGGGCTCCTCGCCTCCCTTTCGGGGTGAACCTGTCGCCGGCCCGAGGAGCCCCGCCCACCGGCCTCACCACGCCCCCATCTGAGCCACACCTGAGCGGGGGCGGGCTAGGCCCCCCTAGTCCAGGCTAGGCGTGGGATGATGGTCCCCTCCCACGGCTGCTCCCCTGGGCATTGCTGGCTGATAAAGGAATTGCAAAAAAGCTAAGTTTTGCTATAGCCAGATAGGGGTGCTGGGCACTAGAATATTTGCAGTGGGTTTTTTTTAGTTGGTTCTTTTTGTTCTTTTTATTTTATTTATTATTATTATTATTATTAATTATTATTTTTGGTTTTTGGGTCACACCCGGCAGCGCTCAGGGGTTTCTCCTGGCTCTATGTTCAGAAATTGCTCCTGGCAGGCTCAGGGGACCATATGGGATGCCGGGATTCGAACCACCTTACCTCCATGCTATCTCTCCGGCCCCATTTTTGTTCTTTTTAAAGTTGGGGGGCGGGGAGTCACATCTACTCCTCACCCTGTGCACCCAACTGCAAACATGTTTGTAATCACGGTGCTTAAAAAAAAGATATTAAGCAATACTGGGGAAAAAAAGAAAAGAAGAGCAGGCCAAAGGGGCAACCAACTTGTAGAGGATTTTGGTGTTCAAGTGTTGGACAGAATTAAGAGGGAAAAGCACTGAAGCAGGAAGGCACCCCAAGACAGTGATTCTCATTCCATCTGTATTATTATTATTATTATTACTACTATTATTACTACCACCCATGTTCTAAAAAACAAAAAAAAAAGTATGAATGCTTCAACCTTTATTCCAAAGCATTTTAATTGCTCATTTTAAGGTTTGGGGACTGAATGCACCACCCTGGTTTAGAAGTCCTAAAACCTAATAGTGACTAAATCTTTTCACAAGTACTTAATTTTCACAAATTTTCTTGCTGTCATACTTGTCTTGATTCTTTTTTCTTTCTCTTTTCTTTTTAAATAATTTTGCTCCCACTCACCTGAAAACGAATGTATTATGATCAGCTACGTCAGCTATAGGATTCAAGGTCTTAAAGTAATTTCTATGAAAAAGCACATAAATGTGAAGAAGAAAACAACAAAAACAAATGTTCTAGAAGCTGGGGATCCAATCCTGGTTGGCCCCATGTGTTTGACACTCACCTTCATTTATTACAGTCCCCCATTGGTCCCACCGAATCTTGACTTACCTTCTTCTCCAGTTGACTTCTCAGACGATCTGCTACCAGTGTCTGAGGAAAATTTAGGAAGGAAGCAGCCACGCTTTTAGAAGCATCTCCATGCTTCCGAGCCAGGGTCTGGCAGGGGAAGACCCGAGGCACTGGTGGGTTGGGGGCAGAAGAGGCGGGCAGTGAGTAAACAAGTTTTTTTTTTTTTGCCCCCGCCTCCCTGAGTAAACAAGTTTCGGATCTCCCCCTCCACCCCCGCACACCCACGTTCCAAAGGATCTCTGCACATAGAGGGTCCTCAACAAACAAATGTTCCTTGATTGGAAAACACCTGCTGGTGACAGGCTTTCTTTTCTAACCAACATCAGACTTGGGTTCTATTTATTTATTTATTATTTATTTATTTAATTTATTTCTTAATCACTATGTCAGTACAACGTTATTGGGCTTCAAACAATATGCTAACACTAATCCTTTTTTACCTTTGCTGGTTCTCTTTAAACTCACCATAACAACCTCGTGCACGAAGGGAGCCTCTGTTCTAATTTGTGAGAAAACCTTTGTACTTTAAATCAAAAGTTTGGGGGAGGATTTCCTATTTCCTCATCTTCTGATCACCACCTTTTGTTAAGGCTGGCATTGGAAGGGAACAGCCCTCTCACAAAAGTTTGGAAAGCTAAAATATTAAGACTGCAGGGCCGGAGAGATAGTATGGAGATAGGGCGTTTGCCTTGCATGCAGAAGGATGGTGGTTCGAATCCCGGCATCCCATAGGGTCCCCCGAACCTGCCAGGAGGAACCCCTGAGCGCTGCCGCGTGTGACCCAAAATAACAAAATACAAAATAAATAAATAAATAAATATTAAAACTGCATAAAGTTGACTTGCACAACAAATCCTAGACCCTAGTATAATCTACTATGGTCTGTTTCAAGAAAATTCAAAAACTTAATTCAGCAAATGATAATTGCGAGCCAGTGCTGTGCCGTTACACAATTCAAGCCTGAACTGAGGGAAAACAAACTGGAAATCAGGCCCACCCAATGCCTGGAATGAAATCAGGAGACTTCCTCCCGGTCTCTGGGAAACCAAGAACTGGACAGTAATAAGCAGGCAAGACTTGAAAACATGATGCATCTGATTAGCCCCTGAATCTTCTGCACCAGCTCCAGGAATCGGGCTTCTACCAGGGAAGGCCCTAATGCTGCCCAGGTTCCAGACTTGCTCCAGAAGCTTCATATGACATTCCGATGACTTGGAAACAGCAAAAACTTGCTTTCAGGGTAGGGTTTTTTGAACATCCATCTAACGGTGAAATGAAACCAGAAAACACTCTGTGACACTTTGAGTTTGACATAGGATCTGTGCAAAAACCAGGATTTCTAACTACAGAAACCTGCGACAACTGTGATTGAGAAGAACTTTTACTGGGACCACAATAAAAGACTTTGGGTTTAGACAACTTAGTATACCCAGAGCCTGTAGTTAGTCTTATGGCAGGATACTTCATGGGTAGGGTCTCCCTGTTTTAAGGCCAAAGGTTTTTCCGATATTTCCCCCATATTTTGCTGTGCCTATGCAAAACAAAACAAAACAAAACAAATTGCCATACAAACACCCCTTTTTTGTTTTTGTTTTGGGGCCACACCTGGTGACGCTCAAGGGTTACTCCTGGCTTTGTGCTCAGAAATCGCTCCCGGCTTGGAGTACCATATGGGACGCTGGGGGAATCAAACTACGATTCGTCCTAGGCTAGCATGCGAAAGGCAGATGCCTTACCTCTAGTGCCACCTCTCTGGCTCCCTCTTTTTGTTTTACTTTTTTTTTTTTTAATTTGACTGGTTTACCTTGTTTCTTGTATTGTTGACACTTTTGAAAAAGTGATAGCAAAAATAATTAGCTTGTTTTCACCCAAGTCTTACTAGTTATTTTTTTTCTAATTTTTTGTCCCCCCCCTTTTTTTTTTAAAAAAAATTAATGTCTTTATTTAAACACAATGATACAAATATGTTTGTAGTTGGGTTTCAGTCATGTAAGAACAGCCTCCCCACTTTTGTTCTTTCCTTTTTTCTTTTTTGGTTTTGTAGGCCACAACCGGTGATGCTAAGAGGTTACTCTGGGCTATGCGCTCAGAAATCACTCCTGGCTTGGGAGACCATATGGGACACTGGGGGATCAAACCTCTGTCCGTCCTAGGCTAGCGCCAGCAAGGCAGACACCTCACAACTTCGTGCGACCGCTCTGGCCCCCTGCTTTTCTTTTTTCTTATTTCTTATCTTTTAAATAGGGTCTCCCGCCTTTTTTTTTTTAAACAGAAGCTTTGGACACGGATTAGTTTGTTTTACCACATATTACTGAATTTTTCTATAAAACTAAGAAGAAAGGAAAAAAGAAAAGCTGGGGCCCAGGGGCCAAATATGTCTCAGTTGCATTGGTGGGGAAAAAATAAGGATAGAACTAAATGTCCAAGCCAAAGTCAATGATAATAGTAGAATCAAGAGACCTAAACTTTAACAATCTAAACTTAAATGGTCCTATTATACTGGCAGGCCAAGGTGCAAAGGGTGGTGGTATAGGATGTAATCTGGGTTCATTGGTAGAGAGAGGCTGACACTGGTGGTGGGAATGGTCCTGACTCACTATATATCTGAAATTTAACTATGAAGGACTTTGTAGATCACAATGGTTTTAATAAATTAAAAAAAAAACCCCACAAACCAAAACATGATGCATCTGGTCAGAATGCCCTAAGTGCAACATCTGCTTCTCTATATTTGCTTTGCATAGAAGGTTAGGAATACAGATATTGACCTTGAATATTTGGGTGGTAAGTGTATAAATTGTGTATCTGCCCTCATGCACACGGCACTCCAAGTCTTTTTGAACTTGATGACTTTAAATGCTGAGTCTTAATAAATCTATCCTTACACTTTCCTCTCAGTATCCTCTATTCTGTGCAGAGAATGGCCACCTAACAATAATATTGAATTATTTCTGTATTATACTC
The DNA here is from genome assembly GCF_024139225.1 of Suncus etruscus. Taxonomy (NCBI): domain Eukaryota; kingdom Metazoa; phylum Chordata; class Mammalia; order Eulipotyphla; family Soricidae; genus Suncus; species Suncus etruscus. Next base: position 138,195,987 of record NC_064851.1, read on the forward strand.
TCTCATTTCTTTTGTTTTTGGTTTTTGGGCTACTAGCAGTGCTTAGGAGTTACTCCTGGCTCTGCACTCAGATATTACTTCCAGCAGTCCCTCCTTGAAATCATCCTTCCAACAAAGCCAAAGGTGTTACAGTTGGGCAAAACCTTTTAAGTCTAGCTCTGAAGAAGCACCTGGGAATTGTGGCATCAAGCAGGCAGGTAGGCACAGGCAGGTAGGCCGGGACCGCTGAGTCCTCAAGCCAGCAGGTTTTCCCCCACCAACCAGCAGGCTCTCACTATACACGAGTTCCAACATCCTCCATTGGCAGTTATAGAGGGTATTTCTTTTTTATATATACTTAAAAACATCTTTAATAATACAGTACAGATGATATCAAGAATACACAGTGGTTTAAAAACAGGGTCATGCAGCCAAGTAGACACCATCGAACACAATCTCCATGCCCATACCCAGAGAGTCTTTTGAAAGACTTCTCCCAATCCATGAGCAGGGTATATGCTTCCATTTCTGCGTATCCTCTTTGATTTTTTGAAGCAGTGTTTTATAGTTTTCTTTGTATAAGTCCTTAACTTCTTTAGTTGATTCCAAGATATTTGAGTTTGTGTGGCACTAATGTAAATGCGATTTTTTTATATCCATTTCTTCTCTTTCATTATTGGTATATAAGAAAGCCATTGATTTTTTGCATCCTAATTTTGTAGCGTGCAACCTTGCTATATGAATCTATTGTGTCTAAAAGCTTTTTGTAGAGTCTTTAGGGTTTTCTAAATAAAGTATCATGTCATTTGCAAACAGTGAGAGCTTGACTTCTTCCTTTCCTATCTGGATGCCCTTGATTTCTTTTTCTTGCCTAAAAAAACAAAAAGACAAAAAACAAAAAAACAGGGTCATGAAACTCTATCTAATGACAGCACCAGAAAAGGGAATATGTGAGAACCTCTACTTCTATCCTTAGAATAATGAAGTAGCAATTCCAAACTTATATAATTTTTGCTAGCACATAAAATTGATTTCAACTAGCATAATCAGTTTTGAGTAAATACCCTCAAATAGCTCTAATTAATATTTGAAGAATGAGCATTCACACAAGTAGGTATACTTGTGTTACTCTCTTTGCTGCCAAACCTTATGTTTCCAACTTAACACTATTATCACTGATAAATTGTGCTCTCCTTAAAACCACTACCCATTATTTATGGGGGAAGCAATTTAGCTCATTACATTCATTCAAGTTCACTCATAACTAGAATTCTTTTTTTTTTTTTTTTTTTTGATTTTTGGGCCACACCCTGTGACGCTCAGGGGTTACTCCTGGCTATGCGCTCAGAAGTCGCTCCTGGCTTCTTGGGGGACCATATGGGACGCCGGGGGATCGAACCGCGGTCCGTCCTAGGCTAGCGCAGGCAAGGCAGGCACCTTACCTCCAGCGCCACCGCCCGGCCCCTAGAATTCTATTTTCCTTCCCAACCACATTCTTTTCTCATCCAATTGTATTCTAATTGTTTCTTTTTTTTTTTTTAAATTTTATTGTGGTCAAAGTGAATTATAAAGTGAATTCCAGAAATATTTAAGGCACATAGTGACAATGAATGAGAGGCATTTCCTCAGTGTTGTCTTCCTTCTACCCCTGTTCCCAGGATGCATCCCATATCCCTCCACCCCATATCTCCTTCACCCCCCTAGTGCTAGTGTAACTGTTCCCCACTTGTACAGCTTGTTGAAATTGGGTATCAATTCTGTTGAAGTTGACTTTGGGTTTGATGTTCAAGTCTGATCATTTTTTATTTCCACTAAATGTTCGTTCATACAACTGTCTGGTCTTGGTACCATTCATTTTCCTCTGTCAAATTATGAAGCTGAACAAGATTCCAGTTATGTGGTTCTGTTGGAGAGAAAAGAAAATATAAGGGAGAAGAAATAAAAACAAAAACAAAAGAGAAAAAGAAAAAAACCTAGGAGGAGTCCATCTAGGACAAGAAGAAAGGGAAAAAAGAAGAAAAGGATAACAAAACAAAACAAAATGTTTCTGACTTGCAATAAGGGGTGTTTCTTTTTTTTTTCTTTATTTAAACATCTTGATTACATATATGATTGTGATTAGGTTTCAGTCATGTAAAGAACACCCCCTTCACCAGTGCAACATTCCCACCACCAATGTCCCAAATCTCCCTCCATCCCACCCCACCCCCACCTGTACTCCAGACAGGCTTTCCAGTTCCCTCATTCATTCACATGATTATGGTAGTTCTCTGTGTAGTTATTTCTATAACTGCACTCCCCACTCTTTGTGGTGAGCTTCATGAAGTGAGCTGGAAGTTTCAGCCCTCCTTTCATTGTCTCTGAGGATTGTTGCAAAAATGACTTTTATTTTTCTTAAAGCCCATAGATGAGTGATACTATTCTGTGTCTCTCTCTCCCCCTCTGACTTATTTCACTCAGCATGATAGATTCCATGTACATCCATGAATAGGAAAATTTCATGACTTCATCTCTCTTGATGGCTGCATAATATTCCATTGTGTATATGTACCATAGTTTCTTTAGCCATTTGTCTGTTGAAGGGCATCTTGGTTGTTTCCAGAGCCTGGCTATTGTGAATAGTGCTGCAATAAATATAGGTGTGGGGAAGGGTTTTTTGTATCGTATTCTTGTGTTCTTAGGGTATATCCCTAGGAGTGGAATAGCTGGGTCAAATGGGAGCTTAATTTCCAGATTTTGGAGGAATCTCCATATCGCTTTCCATAGAGGTTGGACTAGACAACATTCCCACCAGCAGTGGATAAGAGTTCCTTTCTCTCCACATCCCCGCCAGCACTGATTGTTCTCATTCTTTGTGATGTATGCTAATCTCTGTGGTGTGAGATGGTATCTCATCATTGTTTTGATTTGCATCTCCCTGGTGATTAGTGACGAGGAGCATTTTTTTATGTGCCTTTTGGCCATTTGTATTTCTTTTTTTATCAAAACATCTGTTCATTTCTTCTCCCCATTTTTTGATGGGATTAGATGTTTTTTTTTTCTTGTAAAGTTCTGTCAGTGCCCTGTATATTTTGGCTATTTGCCCCTTATCTGATGGGTGTTGGGTGAATAGTTTCTCCCACTCGGTGGGTGGCTCTTGTATCCTGGGCATTATTTCTTTTGAGCTTCTCAGCTTAATGTATTTCCATCTGTTGATCTCTGCTTCCACTTGTTTGGAAAGTGCAGTTTCCTCCTTGAAGATGCCTTTAGTCTCAATGTCATGAAGTGTTTTACCGATGTGTTGTTCTATATACCTTATGGTATCAAGGTCTTTAATCTATTTGGATTTTACCTTCATATATGATGTTAACTGGGGGTCTATGTTCCCTTTTATGCAAGTGGCTAACCAGTTCTGCCAGCACCACTAGTTGAAGAGGTTTTCCCTGCTCCACTTGGGATTTCTTGCTCTTTGTAAAAAGTTAGGTAATTGTATGTCTGGGGAACATTGTCTGAGAACTCAAGCCTATTCCACTGATCTGAGGGTCTGTCTTTATTCCAATACCATGCTGTTTTGATAACTATTGCTTTGTAGTATAGTTTAAAGTTGGGGAAAGTAATGCCTCCCATTTTTCTTTTCCCTAGGAGTGCTTTAGCTATTCGAGGGTGTTTATTTTTCCAGATGAACTTCATAAGTGTTTGATCCACTTCTTTGAAGAATGTCATGGGTATTTTTAAGGGGATCACATTAAATCTGTATAATGCTTTGGGGAGTATTGCCATTTTAATGATGTTAATCCTGCCAATCCATGAGCAGGGTATGTGTTTCCATTTCCGTGTGTCCTCTCCTATTTCTTGGAGCAGGGCTGTATAGTTTTCTTTGTATAGGTCCTTCACATCTTTGGTCAAGTTGACTCCAAGATATTTGAGTTTGTGTGGCACTAATGTGAATGGGATTGCCTTCTTGACTTCCTTCTCTTCCCTATCATTATTGGTGTATAAAAAGGCCATTGATTTCTGTGTGTTAACTTTGTAGCCTGCCACCTTGCTATATGAGTCTATTGTTTCTAGAAGTTTTTGGGTAGAGTCTTTAGGGTTTTCTAAGTAGAGTATCATGTCATCTGCAAACAATGAGAGCTTGACTTCTTTCTTTCCTATCTGCATTCCCTTGATATCTTTTTCTTGCCTGATCGCTATAGCAAGAACTTCCAGTACTATGTTGAAGAGGAGTGGTGAGAGCAGACAGTCTTGTTTTGTACCAGAATTTAGAGGAAAAGCTTTTAGGTTTTCTCCATTGAGGATAATATTTGCCATTGGCTTGTGGTAGATGGCTTCAACTAGATTGAGAAAGGTTCCTTTCATTCCCATCTTGCTGAGAGTTTTGATCAAGAATGGGTGTTGGACCTTATCAAATGCTTTCTCTGAATCTATTGATATGATCATGTGATTTTTATTTTTCTTGTTGTTGATGTTGTGTATGATGTTGATAGATTTACGGATGTTAAACCATCCTTAAGGGGTGTTTCTTAAGTAACAATTATCACCCCTTAAAGGTACAGGAACATCCTATGGCTGGATTCCTATGGCAACCTATGAAAACATTTGTAAAGTGTGAATTGACTTCTTATTGTTTTGGGTCATACCCGGTGGAGCTTTAGGAACCATGTATGATGCTAATATTTGAATCCCAACCACCTACATGCTAAGCATCTACTCAGCCCTTTGAGCTATCTCTAGCCCCTCTTGGATACTTTTCAGCTAATTAGAGTAGTTCCAAGGGAGTGGTAAGCACTTGAAAGGATTGTGTAAAAAAAATACTGTAAAGCCTTAAATACAAAGAAACAAGATCTCATTATCAGTTAATTAATTTACTGGGAAGAAAGCTTCCATCATCTTTTTTGCATAGTAAGTAATCTAAAAAGAATCAATTCAGTAGTTTTCTAATATAGTGGTGATTTTGTATTTGTGGGAATTATAGATTTATGACTCCTCTTTGGAGGGTAGAAAAATGATTTCAACTTCCCAACAAGTCTAGGGGTAAAACACTTGACATTGGGGAGAAAAACATATGAAAATTACTTTGAAACCAATGTTCTTTCTAAGATCAAAGAACTTCTAAAGAACTTTGATTTACTTACTATAGGGGTTAATTTTTTGAGGAACTGAGGTGATCCTTACTGGGATATAATGATAGGATAACTCCTGGAGGATCCCGAAAGCTAGCACAATGAAGGAAAAGAAACATCAGTAGTAAGGCTTGGTTGAATCTGGATACTCTTCTTGAACTCAAATGTGAGTTACTATGTATTATGAAATTCTTTGTATCCAAAATGAAGGCTTGAAAGTAGGGCTGCCACACTTAGAAAAGAAAAGAGAAGGGGCGGGAGAGATAGCATGGAGGTAAAGAGTTTGCCTTTCATGAAGAGGGATGGTGGTTCGAATTCCGGCATCCCATATAGTTCCCTGTGCCTGCCAGGGGAGATTTCTGAGCATAGAGCCAGGAGTAACCCCTGAGCACTGCTGGGTGTGACCCCAAAACAAACAAACAAACAAACAAAAACCAGAAAAAAAACAGAATTTCCAGTTAAATTTAAATTTAAGATAAATAATACTTTTTCAGTATAAGTATGTTCTATGTAATATTAATCTGAAATTCAAACTTTTTTTTTAGATTTTTTTTTTTTTTTGGTTTTTGGGCCACACTCAGCGGTGCTCAGGGGTTACTCCTGGCTGTCTGCTCAGAAATAGCTCCTGGTAGGCATGGGGGACCATATGGGACACAGGGATTTGAACCAACCACCTTTGGTCCTGGATTGGCTGCTTGCAAGGCAAATGCCGCTGTGCTATCTCTCCGGGCCCTGAAATTCAAACTTAACTGGGTCTCTTGTATGTTTATCTCTCAACTTTGAAGTAAAATTACAGAATTTGTGTATAATTTTGCCACATATGTAAGGTCTCAAGCAGGGAGTCTATCAGTTAATAAGACTAAGTGGACCTTATAGGGTATTTTCTCTATATGAAAACATTTCTATATATGCTTGATTTCTTTTAAAACAGTTAACAATATTCTATACCTATCTGTGGGATTCCCATCAGAAAAGAAGCTAACATTTAAGAGATACAAGGTACTGACAGAACTTAACAACAACAACCAAAATCATCTCATGCCACAGAGACTGGCACACATCACAAAGAACAAGAACTATCAGTGCTGGCGGGGATGTGGAGAGAAAGGAACTCTCATTCATTGCTGGTAGGAATGCCCTCTAGTCCAGCCTTCCTCAAAAAACTAGAAATTGAGCTTTTATATAATCCAGCTATACCACTCCTAGTGATATACCCTAGGACAGCGTTTTTCAACCACTGTGCTGTGGCACACTAGTGTGCTGTGAGATATTTTCTGGTGTGCAGTGGGAAAAATTCCAATTTCATCCATAACATGTGGCTTCGGCATGATCGATCTATTTGTGAGCCAAAGCACATATTACGGACTATAAAAACTAAAGACAGAGACTGAGAGCTGTTGATGAAGAGCTATGTGTGTCTTTCTTCAATTCCTGCTAGAATATCAGCTTTGTGTTCAGCCAAACAGGCCCAGGTTTCGCACTAAGTAAGTAAACAGAAATATGAACAATTATAAAATATTTTATTAATCCGGGGCCTGTGAGGTGGCGCTAGAGGTAAGTTGTCTGCCTTGTAAGAGCTAGCCAAGGAAGGACCTCGGTTCTATCTCTCGGAGTCCCATTTGGTCCCCCCAAGCCAGGGGCAATTTCTGAGTGCTTAGCCAGGAGTAACCCCTGAGCATCAAAAGGCTGTGGTCCGAAAAACCAAAAAAAAAAATTATTATTTCATAATAAAGTAAGTATAAAATAATTTCTTTGTGTTTATTTGATTCTGATTCAAGTAAATTACTTTATATCTGGTCAATATAGGCACAGAGTTAAATTTTTTTTAAACATTTTCTAATGGTGGAGTGCCTCATGATTTTTTTTCATGAAAAAAGTGTGCCTTTGTATGCTCACTTCAGCAGCACATATACTAAAATTGGAATGATACAGAGAAGATTAGTGTGGCCCCTGAGCAAGGATGACACACAAATTCATGAAGTGTTCCATATTTAAAAAAAAAAGTGTGCCTTTGCACAAAAAGGTTGAAAAACACTGCCCTAATACCACAAAAACACAAAGCAAAAATGCCCTCTGCATGCCTATGTTCATTGAAGCTCTATTTACAATAGCCAGAATCTGGAAACAACCTAGATGCTCAACAACAGATGAGTGGCTAAAGAGACTGTGGTACATATATACTATGGAATACTATATAGCTGTCAAGAAAAATGAAGTCATGAAATTTTCCTATACATGAATGGACATAGAAACTATCATGCTAAGTAAAATGAATCAGAAGAAGAGAGATAGACACAGAATAGTCTCACTCATCTGTGGGATTTAAGAAAAATAAAAGACAGTATTGTAATAATACCCAGAAACAATAGAGATGAGGGTTGGAAAGACCAGCCCATGAAAGGAAGCTTATCACAAAGGGTGGTGAGTGTAGTTAGAGAAATAACTACACTAACAACTATCATGACAATTGTAGTGAGTGAGAAAAATAGAATCCCCTCGAAGACGGGATGGGGGAGGGATCTGGAGGGCATTGGTGTTGGGAATGTTACACTGGTGAAGGGGGTTGTTCTTTTCTATGTCTGAAAACCAACTACAAACATGTTTGTAATCATGGTGCTTAAATAAATACTTCAAAGGTGCTTCAAAAACATCATCACCACCACCACCACCAAAACAAAAAACACTTAACAATATTTTCTTTTTCTTATAAATCTTCATCTTTCATTTTTGCAATAATTTTCAGAGACAAAAAATAGGAGGGCTGGAAGTTTCAGTTTACTACATGAAGCTCACCACAAAGAGTGGTGAGTTCAGTTAGAGAAATAACTACACCGAGAACTATCATAACAATGTGAATGAATGAGGGAAGTGGAAAGCCTGTCTAGAGTACAAGTGGGGGTGGGGTGGGGAGGAGGGAGATTTGGGACATTGGTAATGGGAATGTCGCACTGGTGAAGGGGGCTGTCCTTTGCATGACTGAAACCCAACTACAATCATGTTTGTAATCAAGGTGTTTAAATAAAGATATTAATAAAAAAAAGAAAAAACAAATCTCCATCTTTTTCTTCCCACAGTGACAGAAGGCGATTTGTTTTCTTCATGTTTGTATATCTACAGCACTACAAATACCCAAGAAAGTCATATTTGTTGAATATTAAATGAAGATAGTTTGTCAATTAAGTCTTGGGCAAATTGCCATTGCATCCAGTAGAGGGCAGTTGTGCACATAGTATTGTACAGCACAAATCATACACTAGGGCTTAGCAAAATCTTGTATACTTGAAAAATTCTGTACTTCCCACTCTATTGAGAGTAATGCAGATTATTCCAACAACTGACCTTCACTCCTTGCATATGCTTGTATTAATAGGTGCAGGTTTAATAATCAGTCTGTAGAAGAGACTCATACAACTCCATACTTCTTACTGTCTTTTTGAAAATCCAAGTCCAAATCTCAGCTTGTTCTATCTTCTTTTTAGAAACACAGAGCCATGGGCAGGAACAATAGCACAGCTTTAGGGTGTTTACCTTGCACGTGGATGACCCAGGATGAAACCGGGTTCTATCCTCGGCACCCTATATAATTCCCTGAGCCTACCAGGAACTATTTCTGAGTGCAGAGCTAGGAGTAACCCCTGACCACTGTGGAGTGTGGCCCCCCTCAAAAAGAAACAGCCATTTGAACGGAAAAGTTTCGGTAAACATTTCCAAACTCCCCAGCAATATAGATGGTCTTCTATTTATTATTATTATTATTATTATTATTATTATTATTATTATTATTATTATTATTGGTTTTGGGGCCAATAATGTTCAGGACTTACTCATCACTCTGTGAACAATAATTTTTCCTGGCAATGGGACCATATGGAGTTTGTACGGTGGATTAAACTCTGGTCAGCCATGTGCAAGGCAAGAATCTTACCTGCTTTCTTCAGTCTCGGTGAATTTTTAAAAAAAAATACAATAGGATGTATGATACATTTATACAGATTTCTAAATTAATCTTTAAAATTTATTTTTGTATTTGCCAGCTGTGCTCAGAACCCACACTAGCTCTTCACTCAGGGATCACTACTGGTGGGGTTCAGGGCACCATATGCAAGGCAAGCACTTTACCTGCTGCACTATTATTCCCTCTTTTTCTTTCTTTCTTTTTTTTTTTTTTGGTTTTTGGGCCATACCCAGTAACGCTCAGGAGTTACTCCTGGCTATGCGCTCAGAAGTTGCTCCTGGCTTGGGGGACCATATGGGACACCGGGGGATCGAACCGCGGTCCATCCAAGGCTAGCGCAGGCAAGACAGGCACCTTACCTTTAGCGCCACCACCCGGCCCCCCTATTCCCTCTTTTTCTATGGGAAAGGGTACTACAACATTTATATCATAAAAAGGCATTAGGAAAAAAAGAAGCTCAAATATAGAGGGAAAATTTATTAGTAATGTTAACAGGTAGATAATAAATTATCACATTATTCTTCTGAGTTTTATGATGTTGTGGCATTTAACTATTATAGTATTTATTAACTGGGCATATAATTATGATCATTTTTATATCTATACAGTTATGCTTTATTTTTTTGATGATGTATTCAAGGCTTTATTTATAACTTAAACTACATTTTCACATAGAGCTTTTGTGTTCCTTAATTTATCTACTCTATTTTTCCTTTTTAAAATTTTCCATTGTGTATGTTCCACATAGCAACTTCTTTACCTACTCATTAATGTTGGCACTCAAATTGTTTTTATAAACATGCTATTGTGAATAGCACTGAAATATATGTGAGTGTATATATATATATATATATATATATATCTTTTGGAATTATTGTTTTTGTGTTTGCGATAGATACCTGGGAGTTGAATTATTGGATCACATGGCTGATCTAGTCTTATTTATTCCCCGCCCCCCTAGTTTTTGTTTGTTTGTTTGTTTTTGTTTTTTTGGGTCACACCTGGTGACACTCAGGGGTTACTCCTGGCTATGCACTCAGAAATTGCTCCTGGCTTGGGGGACCAGATGAGACCCGAGGCGGGGGGGGGGGCAGGGAGGGGAGGATCGAACTGCTGTCCGTCCAGGGTCAGCCACGTGCAAAGCAAATGCCCTATTGCTGTGCTACTGCTTCGGCCCATCTAGTTTTATTTTTTGAGAAATCTCCATACTATTTTCTTTAGAGAATAAACTAGTTTACACTCACACTAACAGTGAATGAGAGTCCTTTTTTCCTCCATATTCCAATTGCACATGCTTAAGTTTTTAGAAATATATACATTATTTTCACAGGTATGAGATGAATACTCTTTATTCATACTTAATTTTGCACTGATGATTTTTTATTCATTTCTTTACAAAGGTGTCCTCCAATGCACATATGATTCAGTTCACAAAATCTTGGCTTCCATTATGGTTCTAGGAAATATCAAATTAAGGGAGTAAAATTGAGACTCAGACTATAACTACTTTAAGTCACAGAGCTCTCAAATCCAAACTTGCAATTTCAAAGTCAGCTTGAAGATTCTAACTAGCTTGGTTATTATTCTAATGAGCAATGTAGTATATATCTGCAGAATATTCACAAGATCAGAATTTCAGATTTTACTTTAAATTTACATCTAGCAGGTATAAAGTTAAATTCCTTGGGGGGAAAAAGAATAACAAGTGAAGATACAGAGAAATTAGAATCCTCATATAATGCTGGATGAAATGTAAAATGGCAAAGATTCTGTAGAAAATATCTGGCAGCTCCTCAAGAAATTAAATCCCACAGGTCCTTAAATAGCAACTTTTTTGTTCAATATTGTTTCATTATATTGTTGGTGAGAAAAAACATTGTTACTGAGCTGGGGCATTTTCTAGAGTGCATGTTCTCACTAGGTCCATATGTACAGAGTAGTTGGGCTCCTTTCTGCCTTTGTGATACCAATTTGAGTGTATGGTGTGAACATGTGCATGTGTGTCTGGTATATCACAGAAAGATATTCTCCCTAGGATTGGGTTCAGCTTTGTGTCTGAGTTGCTGTGACTCTAGCTACCCTAAGATCCTAATTGGAAAAGCAGGTTAGAAGAGAAGTGATTTGCTAAATGAATCAATCAATGAGAATGATTCTTTAATGTTGGAAGTTTTGAGTCTTTATTTAGGAAGAAGTTTTGTGGGGCCAGAGAGATAGCACAGTGATAGGACATTTGCCTTGCACGCAGCTGATGATGATTTGAATCCTGGTATCCTATATGGTCCCTCAACTCTGCCAGGAGGAATTTCTGAATGCAGAGCCAGAAGTAACCCTTGGGCACTGCCAGGTGTGACCCCCCTCCCACCCCCCAAAAAAGAAAATAAAATAAAAAAAGAAAAGTATTTAGTGAGTTTTTGTGACTAGAAATAAGCTTAGGGCACCAGAACTGTAGTAGGGCATTGGGATGTTTGTCTTGAGTACCAAAGATTCAGGTCTGATCCTTCGGACCCCACGAAGTCTTCCAAGCCTGTGAGGAGTGATCCCCTGAGCCAAAGCCAAGATTAAACCCTAAGCACAGTGGAGTGTAGCCCCAAATTTTACAAATAAATAAGTAAATAAATGTCAGGGTTGGAGGGATAGTAGAGTGAGTAAGGCACTTGCCTTGCACGCAACTAACTCTGCCTTGGTCCCAGACACTGTTAGGGTCCCCAAGCACCACCAAGTGATCCCTGAGCTCAGAGCAGGATTAAGCCCTAAGCACAGAGAAGTGTGACCCTAAAACAAACAAAACAAACTATAACAACAACAAAAATGAAATAAGCTTAGGTGAATAACATTTATATTAATTACTTTAAAGTAATATTAATGTCTTAAAATTAGTCTTGTCAAGTTTTCCAGTAATGTGCTAGTTTCCAAGTGACATTACCTATTAATGACATTCAATAAAGATATATAGGGTACAGTGATATGGTTCAGCAATCCTATTGCTAATTATACAAAAGAGAAGTAAAAACATACATAAAAGTTTGTCTGAAAATGTTCACAACAGCACTATTTTGTAATAGTTCCAAAGTGGGAGCACCCTATTATTCAGCTACTGATAAATGAATAAACATAATGCAATATGTTCCTACAATGGACTATTTTTCCTGCGTAGAAATAAGTTACATGTAAATCACGCTACCATGTGGATATATCTGGAAGATATCTTCCTATGTGAAAAAGTCCTATACAAAATTTCACATACTGTGTTATTCATTTATTTGAAATGCCTAGACCAGGCAAATTCATAGTGATGAAAAATTAACCAGTTGTGGCCAAAGACTAAAGGGCTGATGAAAGATGGGAGATGGTAAGTAGCAGCTAACAAATATGGATTTCTCAGGGAGATAATGGAAAGTGTTCTAAAATTAGATGTCAGCATTAGCTGCACAGTGTATTAGATTTCTTAAAAGTCACAAAATGTAGTTTAAAGTTGTTCATGATTGAGTTTTAGTTATACAATGTGCAACACCCTTCACCAGTGCATATTTCCCATCACTAGTATCCCCAGTTTCCCTTCCCCCCTCCCTCTACCTGCCTATGGAGCAGACAGTCTCTCTCTCTCTCTCTCTCTCTCTCTCTCTCTCTCTCTCTCTCTCTCTGTCTCTCTCTCTGTCATTCTCACTTCCTCTCCCCAATTCCTTGTAGACACTGTGCACTGTGGTTTGCATTGTTGTTACTGAGGAATATTATGCTTATCACTTTATCTCCTTTCAGCACCCAATTCTTGTTCAGAGCAATCATTTTCAACTATCATTGTCAGGGTGGTCCTTTCTCTGCCCTAACTGCACTCTCCCTCTATTTGTGGGAAGCTTCCTACCATGGACTGGTCTTTCTGGCCCTTATCTCTATAGTCTTTGATATTATTACCATACTATCATGATATGTGATAGTATGTGTCACTGTAACTATATTCCACAAATGAGTGAGATCATTTTATATATATTCTTCTCCCTCTAACTCATTTTGCTCATAATAATACTCTCCATATCCATGGAGATTATACAAAATTCTTTTTTGTTTGGTTTTGGACCACACCCAGAGGTTTTTAGGGATTACTCCTGGCTTTGCGACCAGAAATCACTTCTGGCAGGGCCAGGACGGTGGCGCAGAGCTTAAGGAGTCTGCCTGTGCGCACTAACCTAGAACAGACCGCGGTTTGATCTCCTGCTGTTCCATATGGTTCCCTAAGCCAGGAGGGATTTCTGAGCGCATAGCCAGGAGTAATCCCTGAGTGTCACAGGGTGTGCCCGAAAAACTTGAAAGAAAGAAAGAAGGAAGGAAGGAAGGAAGGAATGAAGGAGACAGAAAGAAAGAAGAAAGAAAGAAAGAAAGAAAGAAGGAAGAAAGAAAGAATAATAAAGAAAGAAGGAAGAAAGTAGAAAGAAAGGAGAAAGAATAAAAGAGAAAGAAGAAAGAAAGAAAGAAGGAAGGGAGGAAAGAAGGAAGGAAGGAAGGAAGGAAGGAAGAAAAGGAAGGAAGGAAGGAAGGAAGAAAAGGAAGGAAGGAAGGAAGAAAGAAAGAAAGAAAGAAAGAAAGAAAGAAAGAAGAAAGAAAGAAAAGGAAGGAAGGAAAGAAGGAGGAAGGAAGGAAGAAAAGGAAGGAAGGAAGGAAGGAAGAAAAGGAAGGAAGGAAGGAAGAAAGAAAGAGAAGGAAGGAAGGAAAGAAGGAGGAAGGAAGGAAGGAAGGAAAGAAGGAGGAAGGAAGGAAGAAAAGGAAGGAAGGAAGGAAGGAAGGAAGAAAAGGAAGGAAGGAAGGAAGGAAGGAAGGAAGAAAGAAAGAAAGAAAGAAAGAAGAAAGAAAGAGAAGGAAGGAAGGAAGGAAGGAAGGAAGAAAAGGAAGGAAGGAAGGAAGGAAGAAAGAAAGAAAGAAAGAAAGAAGAAAGAAAGAGAAGGAAGGAAGGAAGGAAAGAAGGAGGAAGGAAGGAAGAAAGAAGAAAGAAAGAAAGAAAGAAAGAAAGAAAGAAAGAAAGAAAGAAAGAAAGAAAGAAAGAAAAAGAAAGAAAAAGAAATCACTTCTGGCAGGCTCAGGGGACCTTATGGGATGCTGAGGATTGAACCCAGGTTGGTCTTGGGTCAGCTGCATGCAAGGCAAACACCAGCTTATTTACTGTACTACTGCTCTGACCCCTATACAAAATTATATTTGGGGGGGGGCAACCTGGAGGTGACTCCTGGCTTTGCACTCAGAAATCGCCCCTGGCTGGGGGACTATATGGGACGCCGGGGATCAAACCTGCATATGTCCTGGGTCAGCTGCTTGCAAGGCAAACAAACACTTTACCACTGTGCTACCACTCTGGCTCCACCTTATACAAAGTTCTTAATAAAGGAGTACAAATTGGTGCTTTCATTTCCTTAGAATTTTTCTTGGTGTTAACAGTCAGTGCTATGAAATAAACACGTATGTATTTAAATTTATGTACAAAGTATTTAATATATTATGCATATAGAAAATATTTTTGTATTTAAATACTATATGTTACATACATGTATTTAAATATGACATGAAACCAAACCATGAATAAGACTTAATGCAAATAAGGTTATTTAAAACTTAATATCTATATTTATGGTCCCCAATTCTGGGCAACTTCTTCCTCCAAAAACATTTGGCAGTGTGTGCCAATACTTTTGGTTGTCTCTATTGGGGAGAAGGAAGAGTGATGCTGGCAATGTTAATGACATTGGACATGTCAGCGCTTAATACCCACAATGTCCCAATGAATTGCCTGATTACAAGTATTCAGAGTGCTGCAATTGAGAAACCCTGACCTACAAGATTATTGTTTATGTTCAGTTTTGTAACCAAACTTAGCAATATATCATAGACGTTTTCTCATGGCAAATCTTTGAGTTTTAGGACTGCAGGGTGGTTCAGAGGTAGAGCAAGCACTTGGCTTGCATGTGTGAGACACTGGGTTTGATCCCTGGCAACACTAAAATAAACACACACACACACACACACACACGAGATTTACTGAATCTTTTTGAATTTCGGTAGACTGAAATAAAGTTTGAATTTTCTCTCAATATTTCCATAGCTATTGAGATCAACAATTTCCCCCTTTAATATAGGAAGACCATTTTTTTCTTTCTGAAATAAAAACAGGCTTTATTCAAAGATAATTAGAAAGGGAAGGGAAAAATAAGAGAGAAAGGTGTTCAAGAGAGAGCATGGGCTTCTCCATTGGCAGAGAGAGCCCCAGTACACAACTTAGCATGAAAATAGGGAAGTTCACATCTCAAGAGAGGATATGTGGTGGCATGTGTATGGAGTCACCATGTGTGTGGGCCCAAGGAGCACACATGTGCCCATAAAGACATTTTCTAATATAAAATAGTTTCCAGATAAGCCTTCTGGTATAAACATTTTTTATTTCGCAGGGTCAGAGAGATCTGATAGTTCAGTGGGTAAAGCATTTAACTTGCATGTGGCCCATCACAGCCTTTCATAAGGTTCCTGAGCCTTCCAAGAAGTGATTCCTGAGTGCAGAGCCAGAAGTAAGCATTAAATACAGCTGTGTGGTTCCCAAACCAAAATTAAAAAGAAATTAATTTCTAAGAACACTTTCCTTTCTCAGCTGCCTTCTTTGAGAGACAGCTTGTATATTTTGCTGATTCGTAATATTTTCAAATCTGTGGTCAATAATTAGAAGTTTCAGGAAGGTTTCTTTCTGAAGTGTGTTGCCTGTCTCTCCCCTTCCCCTGCCCTCACATTCAAGTGTTTTGTGTATATCAAAGCTTTACTTCTTGTTCTTGCTTAACTTTATCTGGAGGTCTTGAAGTTGTTATGCTTTCTCATGCAAAGGAGGGGAGGGAGATGTGATTCTAGAGGAAAGGGCAGACCTCCAGGATTCATTCCAGTGTAAGTGTCACATTGCAGGGAGACAGGTGCAGCTGTGGTAACAGAAAAATTTTACTCTTGCATGTCACTTCCTTTTTCTCTTTGGATCTGTTTTGAAATTCAAAGCCCATTGGTTTTTATTCTATTACTTTTATTATGATTATTTTAGTACTCTGGTACTCTACGTAGTCATCCCATTTATTTAGAAATGTGCTCTGATCTCCAGCAATGGTGCAAATGAGTACAGTGGGTGATCTTATTTTCCCACTCACGCTGGTACCCAAGCACCATGACTGTGAAGTTCCTACTAGAAACCAGGGGTGAGGGGGAGTTGTGGTGTTTGGTTGCTCATCAACCTCCATCTGGAGTCATAGATTTCTCCACTTATGTCTTACTCATCAGAGGAGGAATTTCCTTGTATGAGTTTTCTACATTTAAATGAGTTCCAGGCAGGTAAGAGAATATATGTGTTAGCTTAGCTCACAGTCTTGTTAATATGCCAGTTTTTTATTGCATATATTTTTTTTGTTTGTTTGTTTTGGGGCCACACCCGGCCTTGGTCAGGGGTTATCCTGTTATTCTGTCTGCTCAGAAATAGCTCCTGGCAGGCACGGGGGACCCTATGGGACACTGGGATTCGAACCAACCACCTTTGGTTCTGGATAGGCTGCTTGCAAGGCAAACTCCGCTGTGCTATCTCTCCGGGTCCCTATTGCATATATTGTTAAGATTAACTTTCCCAAGTAAAATTTGTACCAGTTTAATTTTTTCTCAACAGTCAGTGAAAGTGCTAGTTTCTCCATTCTCATGTTAACTCTTCTTTATATTTTCCCTAATTCCCTAGTTCCAAACAACTTTTTTTCTTTTTTATTTGTATTTTTGTCAATAAATTTAGTTAACTTTTCATCTATCTGATTGCTTTGCCATTTTTTGTGAATTTAATCTCTATTTTAAAATTTTAAGTGTTTACTTTTATTGATTTAAAAGATATTTGCACGTGTTAATTATAGTTCTACCATATGTTGCATGTATTTTTCCCACTTAGTCATTTGTATAAAAAAAATCTATTGAAGCCTGCTGATATTTACTTTTAAAGTTTCTGATGTGTGTGTGTGTGTGTGTGTGTGTGTGTGTGTGTGTGTGTGTGTGTGTGTGTCAGTGCCAGTGCCAGTGCCAGGGATTGAACTCAGAGCCTTGCACATGCAAGTACTACTTCCCAGATTCAAAATTTCTAATTTTAGTGTAATACCTGAAACACACCTTTGCCCTACTTTCTTGTTTTTTTCTTTCTTAAAATAATGGCACAATTATTGGTTTGCTGTTTTTTTCTTTTCTTTTTGTTTTTGGGCCACACCCAGTGGCGCTCAGGGGTTATTACTGGCTCTGTGCTCCCCTCCCCCCATCATGCCAGGTTCCTCTTTATCCTTCCCGCCATCAAAATGTGTTTATGCTCCCATTGGTTAAAATTGTTGTACTTGTACAAATCTGATTGGTTTATGTTTCAATCCTATGTTACTAAAATAGGCCCTGGATTGAGCTATTATGAAAAAGGCCCTTGGGCTACTGTGAAGGTTAGAAGCGCTCAGGCCATGGGGGTACTGTTGGAAAGTTGTGTGCAGAAATAATGTTAACCGTATATTAACTTCCGATCTTCAATAAAAATAAGCTATTATAAAAAAAAAGGAAAAGAAAAAAAATATATGTACATACACATATATGTGTATATATACTTATACAGAGAGAAAAGAAAATATCTCACTCAGATGCAGCAGGGCAGGAGGAAATTAGGGAAAGTGGTGGCAGAAAACATACACTGGTGAATGGTGTTGTGCATTGTATAACTGAAATTCAATCATGCATACTTTGCAACTGTAAAAAAATACTCCTGACTGTATTGTGAACAACCCGTATTATGGTTTTTAAATAAAGCAATAAGAAAAAAAAAAGAAATTGCTCCTGGAGGGAATGGAGAGATAGCATGGAGGTAAGGCACTTGCCTTGCATGCAGAAGGTCGGTGGTTTGAATCCTGGCATCCCATATGGTCCCCTGAGTCTGCCAGGAGAATTTCTGAGCATAGAGCCAGGAGTAACACTGAACACTACGGGTGTGACCCAAATACACACACACAAAAATTGCTCCTGGCAAGCATAGGGGACCATATGGAATGCCGGGAATCGAACCCTGGTTTGCCCTGAATCGGTCATATGCAAGTCAAATGCCCTACTGCTGTGCTATCTCTCCTGCCCTATTTTTATTTTTCAAAAATTTTGGACTACATCTGGCAGTGCTCAGGGCTGCTTCTTGGTCTGTTCTTGGGGAATCTTCTGGCAGCCTGGGTGAGCAGGGGTACCATAAGGGGTGCCAGGGATCAAACCAGGGTCAGATCCATGGAAGACAAATGCCTTACCTGCTGTGCTCTCTAGTCTTACTGTTCATTATTTATTAAAACATTATTTAATTCAATGCTTTAATGCATTGAAATTTTTTAATAAAGCATTGATTGAATTGGCTCTCATTCATTGTGTGTCTGAACCCAACTATGAAGGACATTGTAAATCACAATGGTTTCAATAAAATAAAATAAAATAATGCATTGAAATTTTCTCTGAATATGGCTTTAGCTTCTCCCAAAAGTTTTAATAAATAGTGTGACATTGTGGCTATAATCTAAAATTTGGTCATCTCAGTTTTTTTCTTTCATTGGATAATTTTATTTTGAATTTCTCCTTAACTGAGTAAGTTATCTATCTTTCCATATATTTGAATTTGCTTTGCTATGTTTGATTTGATAAAAGAAAGCATTTTACATGGAGCTTAAGCAAATTATTCAATATTATTTCTATTGAAATATATCTATTCTATTTTCTAAGGGGAAAATGTATTCATTTATTCAGAGTTTTTTTGGCCACAGTTGGCAGTGCTGGGGGCTACCCCAACTCTGTACTGGAGGTCACACTGACAGTCCTTGAGGGACCCTGCAGTATTGGGGATGAATCAACCCTTGAATTACTTCTCTGATATCCAAAGGAGAAATTCAACAGAGAATTTCTACATGACCTTCAGAAGAGTTTCCTTTTTCTTGTGTCAGATATCAACAATGCATTGCAGTAGTTTTAATATATAGGCTGTCTCTGTAACCATACATAGAAAATATATAGCAGTGCCAGAGAAAAAAATCGAAACTTCTCAGTGACAGCAAAGGATTGAAAAAATTATGAATAAGACTGCGAACTGTTAATAATTGATTGGCTCAGTGCATTTAGTTGTCACAGGTTAAAGAATGGCCAAATTCTTTGTATTGCATTTTGTGTAGACTAGGAGGTAAAGTCAGGTACAGCTTCTTGGAGGCTGATAGGTCCATGGCCACAAAATACACTTAGTAACATGATGGCTCAATGCAATTCCAACAGATATGATTTCCTTTGGGGTGATGCTCCTGGAAGTGCCATTGAACCTGGGCTTATTCCTGATGACACCTGACCAGATATCTTAGTTTCTGGAGCTGATTAGGTGCTGGAGTCCACAGTGTTGTTGAAATATGGCAATATTGGAGGACCCCAGGGGCAAACTGACAGTGCTGAGGGGCCACGTAGTGCCAGAGATCAAACTTGAGATCTTGAGCAAGCTGGACATGTTCTCCAACATCCTGAGATATCTTCCCCAGCCCAAACACTAATTGTGTTTTATTTTCTTCACAGATCACTTTAAAGAAAAGGAATAAGTTCAGTACATAGTAATGAATACAGTCTGAAGAAGTATCTTTAGAACTAGATTGTTTCCCCCTAAAGGTCCCTTTTGTGGGCTAGAGAGATAGTCCAGTGGGTAGGGCATTTGTTTACATGAGCTGGCCTAGATTTGATTTCCCACATCCCATATGGTATCCTGAGCCATGTTAGGACTGATTCCTGAGCCCAGAGCCAGTAGTAAACTCTGAGCACCTCTGGGTATGGCCCAATCCCTCATCCCTGACCTTCTTAAACAATAAATCTCTTAAAAAAGTTCCCATTATATACTTCAGCAGCACATACACACTAACATAGGAATGATATAGAGATGAGCTCAGCCCTGCACAAGGATGATATTCAAGTTCATGAAGCATTCCACGTTCAAAAGGACAATTCTCATTGTGACAATATTTGGAGGAAGAACTCTTAAGGAGGTAATAAAGGTGAATGAGGTCATAAAAGGGGGATCCTAATCCTATAGACCTGAAGCCACTTTTCCCCTTCAGAATTGATATCATGTTAGAAAGTGGGAGAGTCCACAGGGCTTTTTCTCAAGGTGCAACCTCAGAGGAAAAGTCATGAGGACCCAAGAGAAAGCCGCTGACTGAGAGACAGGTAGGGAGGATCCTAAAAAGCCAGCCTTGCTTGCACCTTGAACTTAGACTTGGAGAAGTCAGAATTGTTCAAAAGTGAATTAGTAGTTTTTTTGTTTCTATATATGTCTGTTTTGGGGCCATACCTGGAAATGCTGAAGAGTTACTCCTGGATTTTCACTCAGGAATTATGCCTGGCAGTGTTTGGGGGCCCATGGGATGCTGGGAATTGAATCCAGGATAGCCGCCACATCAAAGCAAACCCTACTCCACTGCACAATGAATTTGTGTTTTTAAGCCACCTGATCTATAGTAGTCGGTGACTCCAGCCCTAACAGAGATGAACACAGAAATCTGTGTTCTCTTTTAATTTTCTGTTTGTTCAACCAAGATACCCCGTTGTCACATTTTAAGGAATTCTGTCCAATGTTCAGTCTCATCTCTATCTTTTGTTCTCAATCTTGTTCTTTTTCATTCGTTTCTTATCATTTTTCTATTGCTACATTTTTATTAAAATACAGTACTATACTCTCAAGATAAGAAGTAGAAGGGGAAGTACATTCTTATTTTGTTCTTTGAAATGAAAAAGACAGCTTAGAATTTTGATTTTAAACTAAATTGCCAAAATACTTTAGTTTTCACAATGTATTTGTTCTCTTTTTCATACTCTCTACATTATTTATCTGAACCCATTAAAAACATGACTATCCCTGTCAAGCTTGTCAAGATTATCATTTCTATCTAGCAGAGTTGTTAAAATTTTCTTTAGACAACCTTAAGAGTTAAGGATTCTGTTTTCCTTAGACTCTGACTACAGAATAAAGGCTCTAGAGGAGCCTTTATTATTATTTTTTTTTTTTTTGTGGTTTTTGGGTCACACCCGGCAGTGCTCAGGGATTATTCCTGGCTCCAGGCTCAGAAATTGTTTCTGGCAGGCACGGGGGACCATATGGGACGCCGGGATTCTAACTGATGACCTCCTGCATGAAAGGCAAACGCCTTACCTCCATGCTATCTCTCCGGCCCCTGAGCCTTTATTTATTTATAAAGTATAAAGGTATAAGGTATAAATTCCAGTGGTGGGGCTGACACAGCCAAAACCCAGGTCAGCCTCACAAGCTTAGCACTGAGTGAGAGGAGCTGATGTTGGTCACTGCAGTGACTCTGTGGATATGAAACATCTGGAACCAGAAAATCCACATGAAAGCTGAACTGTGAGTGCCAGCAGGCAGGGGAAAGGCAGCCAAAACTGTGGGGTCAGGGAAAAGGATTAAACTATTCTGAATGGCAAAAATAAATAACTAACTAAATAAATAAATTCCAGTGGTGGACAGATATTAAGACTTGGGTGGTGGCATAGTGTGGTAATATTGTACCCCTAAAATATATAAGCATTTACACTTTCAATACAATGTTGCCTAATAAAAAATAAATAAAAATTAGATTTTATATCACCATAACAACAAAATAGTAATCATAAGAGATAAAGGACAGTTTATCATGGTAAAAAGAAAAAACCTTGCAATATCTATGTCATTCATAATTGAATAAAGCTGTAAAAATAATTTCAGAGTATTTTGGGAGGGGACTCCAAGTAGTGCTCAAGGCCCTGGGGATCACTCTTGGTGATCTTAACCAGCTTTGACAATTTAGTCCCAGGGCCACAGGATAAAGAACTACTTGAGTCTTGTAGACCACAGCCATCATTAGGAACATCTCAGTAGTGCTTGGGGATCTCCAGGACAATGTCAGTCATGCAAAGGGATGCATGTGGTGCTTGAGTTTGAACTTGGGTCTTAAAGCACCATATCTCCAGATCCTAGAAAAATAACTTTATAAAATGAATATTTTTTCATTTACTTTTGCAGGGCTGGGTTTCAAGCCCAAGACGTGTGTGTGTGTGTGTGTGTGTGTGTGTGTGTGTGTGTGTGTGTGTGTGTGTGTGTGCTCATGAAGTCTAGGGACCCATCCTAACAATTCTTGGTCAACTAAGCCAGTAGTCCCAGTGTGAGTCCCAGTGGTGCTGTGCCCTGTGGTGCCAATAATTATCAGGTCCTCCAGGGCTGATCCCATAAATTTCTGGGGACCATGTGGCACCAGAGATCAAGCTAGAATCAGTTGCATGAGAAACATATGCCTTAACCACTGTACTACTGCTGAGTCTTATCTAGCTCGAAGAAAGATTATTCTAATCTCACTCATTTGTGTTATATAAGAAAAATAAGTGATAGGATGGTAATAATATACAGAAACAACAAAGTTGAGGGCCAGGAGGACCAGTTCATGGTAGGAAACATGGTTAGAGTTGTGAATACAGTTAGGATAGAAAATAGTTCACTATTACAATGATAGTAGGAACTGATCACTCTGGACAAAAACTGGGTGTTGAAAGGGGATGAAGTGACATATGTGGTACCCCTTCATTAACAGCAGTGCAAACCACAGTGTTATAAAGGAAAGAGAAAGAGGGAGAGAGAGGAGAGAAAGAGAAGAGAGATGAGGGGAAGAGATGAGGAGAGAGAGAGTGAGTGAGAGAGCGAGAGTGAGAGAGGGAGAAGCAAAATGCCTGCCCCAGAGACAGGAAGAGGTGGAGTGGAGGGGTGGGAGGGAAACTGGGGACATTGTTGGCAGGAAAAGTGCACTGGTGAAGGGTGGTGTACATTCTATGATGGAAACTCAATTATGAACATTTTTGTAACCATGGCTTTTAAATAAAGAAATTATTAAAAAAATTATTCACTTTGTTTTTGGTTTGGGGGCCACACCCAGCGATGCTCAGATATTACTCCTGGCAGGCTGTGGGACCATATGGGATAAACCCCACATTGGCTGTTTGCAAGGCATACACCCTACCTGCTGTGCTATTGCTTCGGCCCTAGAAGAATTATTCTTTTTTTTTTTTCAGGTCACACCCGTTTGATGCTCAGGGGTTACTCCTGGCTAAGCGCTCAGAAATTGCCCCTGGCTTGGGGGGGACCATATGGGATGCTGGGAGATCGAACCGCGGTCCTTCCTTGGCTAGCGCTTGCAAGGCAGACACCTTATCTCTAGCGCCACCTCTCCAGCCCCGAATTATTCTTAACTATCATTGTTTTAATCCCTAGTATTATCCTGATACAGATAAGCAAATATTTTAAAGTTAATTGTGCATGTGCTAATCTTCATAACTGGCAATAAGCTTGTGTTAATAGGAAAAATGCAAATGAGTAACTTCTGAAATTGCTCTGGGGGCCATGCCTGGTAGTGCTCAGAAGCCTTCAGAATCACACCTGGTAGTTCTGGGTAAGAAACATTTAGTGCCAGGAATTATACTCAGGGCTACATACATGCAAAGCATGTGCTCTATCACTTGAACCACTAATGTGTCCTAATACACTAATGTAATTCTTTATGATCTATAAAACACTATTCTGTACGTCAGGCAATTTTTTATTTTGGAGAGGCCAATACTTAACTATGCTCAGGACTTACGGTGTTGGCTCTGTGTTCAGGAATTACCCTATATGGGGTCCAGGTATTAAACTAAGGTCAATTATTTGTAAGGCTTGCCCCTTGGGTACCTCCACTGTAATGACTGTTGAACCTGGACACGCTCCCTGGACACATGTCCCCATTATACCAGTATAAAAAAACTTGGACTTTTGGGGGGGCCCTAGAATAGTGACCAGAGAGAGCAGTGCCTGCTGGCTTGGGGAGGGGAACTAGAGATAAAGCATTGGAGAAATTCTGTCTGCTTTGTATCTATTCCATTTTATTTCTTCTTTGAACTTGGGCACACACACCCCTCCCACCTACCCGCCACCCCCACACATTCACCCCTGCACACACCCACATGCACCCCCCCACACACACCCCGGCCACCTATGGCCCTCAAATTTCCATCTAACTCTCCCACTCTCATAAACCTCCTGGCCTCAGACACCAGGAGGAATATAATGTCTACTTAGTTTCTTCTCTCTCTGACCCGAGCTGGTGGTCACTACATGTTGGCATCCCTGAGTGGGCAGTAGGCCCCCACATGGCAGCTGGGCCACACGGGCCCCTGCGAGTCTTGCAGCACCAGGTCCTGGCAGTCTTGGGCTGCTGCAGGTAGCCATTGCCATTTGTGTTTCCCCTTCAAAGCAATAATTCAGAGAAAAGTTTGACACACACCACCACCTTTAGAATCTTTTTTTTTTTTTTTTTTTTGGTTTTTGGGCCACACCCGTTTGACGCTCAGGGGTTACTCCTGGCTATGTGCTCAGAAATCGCCCCTGGCTTGGGGGGACCATATGGGACGCCGGGGGATCGAACCGCGGTCCTTCCTTGGCTAGCGCTTGCAAGGCAGACACCTTACCTCCAGCGCCACCTACCCGGCCCCTAGAATCTTTTAAGTTCTAACATTCCTAATCACGTGTCATAATCCATACTCTGAGCAACAAGCAAACAGAGATTCTAATAAATAAGATCTGAAAACCCGGTCCAGAAAATCATCCCTCGGGCTTTACTTCTCTCAGGAAAGGATGTTCCATTAAATCAGCAAAATGTAGAGCTCCTGCCCAGTGGGAGGGTCCTGAGGGACACAGCGCCTCACTGAAAACAAAGATTTTTGACAGTCGTGACTCAGCCTCAGAGGGGTTTCCAGGATCACCCAGAAGAGAACACTCAGCTGTCTTTGAAAGAGGACGGGAGAGTCTCAGAGGGTGTGGGAAAACAAACAGCGAAGGGAAGCTGTGTCTAGCCTACCAAGTGGGGATTCAGGGTCAAGAATTATTTTCAGCAGAAAAGCAGTGAATGGTTTTACTGAAGTATAACTATCTGCTGATTATCTCTGGTGCAATGAACATGTGTGAGTAAATTGGTTGGTTTTACTGGGGGTGAAGATCTGGGCAGACTGCTGCTCAGTTCTTGTGACACTAAACATCTAGACATTTAGATTTCTATCAGTTTAGTGATATGATGCTATTCAGAAATATTTGAAGATATTTGAGGTGATCCCGAGCAGGCATTTCTATTCTTTGAGTCAGTCTTTGTAGATTTTACTAAAATTGAATCTATATCTAACAACCATTAGGGAACTTTGTGGTAGGGCAGAAATATTCTGTAGGGTACAAAAATTCCAGGGGCTACAGTATGAAGCTGTGGGGAGGGAAAGCAAGCTGGGCACAAGGTCTATTTTGGGGGTTTCTTGAATTCACTCTTTTTTGGGGGGCCACACCCAGTGATGCTTAGGGTTACTCCTGGCTATGTGCTCAGAAATAGCTCCTGACTTGGGGGACCACATGTGATGCTGGGGGATCAAACAGCTGTTTGTCCTAGGTTAGTGCATGCAAGGCAAACGCTCTACTGCTTTCACCACTGCTCTGGCCTCTGGTATTCATTCTTAATTTTAAAAATGAGAGTGTAGGGGGTTGGAGCAATAGCACAGTGGGTAGAGCATTTGCCTTGCATGCAGCCAACCCAGCATTGACCCAGGTTCGATAACTGGCATCCCATATGGTCCCGCAACTCTGTCAAGAGTGATTTCTGAGTGCAGAGTCAGGAGTAACCCCTGAGTGCTGCTAATCATGACCTAAAACAAAACAAAAAAGATAAGTATAAATTTAAGGGTGGGAAGGAAAAAGCAATTAAGTCAAATACATGTGTAATGCCTGAAGTTTGATCCTCAGTATTGGCACAAAATGGGGTGACTCCTCCCCACTCACATCTGCCAGGGGGAGGCCTGACCTTCACCTCACCCTAACCCAGTATAGTCAGCTGTGCCCTGTCCCCTCACCCTGCCTCAGCACTACCCCACAATGAGATAGTCAGTTGTTTACACTATTTTTCTAAAGTGGAGCCATGTAATACCCAAGAAATCCCAAGGGAACCAAAGGTGAAAATCATGCCAATGTGAGGGGCACAGCATATGACCAGGGAATCAGCCAGTTGGCCAGGAGGCTCATAGGAATGAAAAAAAGTTGGAGGGAACCATGATTGGAAAAACGTTGAGAAACAGTGGTTTACACTACGCTGGAAATAGAGAAAATGGCGATCGACGAGGCTGACAGTTCATGAAAGTAAGAAAACTTCTCTGCCCTTTCAACCTGTTCCAGAAACAAATTCTCTCTTATTGGAGTAATAGTTGAAATCGAGCTGTCTGAAAACCAGTCAAGGATGCAATTGTGAGGATTCCTGTGTGAGTGAGAAATGGGGCTAGGAAATGAGAGCCAGTTTCTAGTTATTGCCTTGTCTCCTCTCTGGCTTCTTTTAATGAATAAACTAACTAGAGGCACTGGCTTCTACTAAAAATTTATTTCACTCAGATGACTTCCTTTTTATACTCAGTCTCTTTGTATTTTGAAAATTGACCTTCCCCTCTGCTTAGTTCTTTGAATTCTGATTTTTCTGTAGTATCACTTATTCAGTGTTCCATATAAGATATGGATCAGCCCATATAGCTCAAACCAAAAATGTCCCTAGACACAGTTCTGATGTTTGACTTTTAAACCTCATAATGTTTTCAAATGAAGTGTTGCCAGAAAACACAATCTTCCTAGAATCAGTTCAACTCAGCCCTATTGCAGAGGGCATATAGGTGGACAATGTGCTGCTTTAGCACATCTTTCTTTGTGAAAATTCTAAATGAGGCCTAGGCTACCAGAGCTAAGTGTGTTTTGCAATATGGATCTTTCAAGGACAGTACACTAAAGGATAATAATGTAATTAAAAGGATAAAGAGAGGAAAGTGACAAGTCAATTTTTAAGCAGTGGTTGAAAATGTATTTGAAGAAGGGGATGTTGGCTGTTTGAGTTGCCAGAAGCAGACATCTAGTCAAGGATTATTGTGTAAGTATTCATTAAATAAATACTTTCAGGAGAAAATAAAAAAAAAAAGATTGAGGGGGAGATGGCTAAACAGAAAGAAGCTGGGGAAAGGTGAGTAATCAGGTACTGGGCTAATTTCTTAGTGTTGGAATAAATTGGGTGGCCTGAAATGACCACTTCTTCCCTTTCTTTTTCTTTTTCTTTTTTTTTTTTTTTTTGCTTTTTGGGTCACACTCTGTGATGCTTAGGGTTTACTCCTGGATATGCCCTCAGAAGTCGCTTCTGGCTCCGAGGACCATAATGGATTCCAGGGATAGAACCAAGGTCTGTCCTGAATTTGGCCACGTGCAAGGCAAATGCCCTACCACTGTGCTATCACTTCACCCCTCCCTTTCTATTTCTAACAGAGTCTGAAATTTAGAAATGGAACAACTTGCACACTGCTTAGGGTCCCACAATATTGTAATCTCGGGACTGTGGCTTGAAGTCTCTTCCAAGCTAATATGACATTGGCTAGAGTTTATTTCCTTGCAGCTATGGGACTTATGGTGACTTGTTTCATTGAAAGCAGCAGGAAAGCATCTTTTTTTTTTTTTTTTTTTTTTTTAATCTCAGGAAAGGCCCTAGCTCACTGATTTGACAAGTGCCACTGTAAGACATTTGCAACTACAAACATGTTTGTAATCATGGTGCTTAAATAAAGATCTATTTAAAAAACCATTCATGAAGTTTCTCAATTCTGATCCTGTGAATTTTGGGGTGCATTGATCAGAGGACCATAGCAGTGGTGTTTGGAAAACCAGCTGGTACTAGGGATCAAACTCAGGGACTCAATTATGTGTTCTGCCACTTGAATTAGAACCTCATTCTCAGAAATCTACTTGTATTATGATTCAAACTCATTTGATTAGTGTCCCTAATGACATATGCAAAATCCCTTCTTTGCCATCTGATAGCACCTAATCTCAAGGTAATATTCTCCTTTCTCCTCCTTTCATTCCTTCCTTCATTCTTTCCCCTTCTCTTCCTCCTCCTCTTGTTTTCCTCCTCTTCTCTCCACTTCTCCTTCTCCTCCTCCTTCTTTTCCTTCGCACTCTTCCTCCTCCTCCCCCTCAGCATTATCATCATCTTCTTCTTCATTGGCTGGCAGCTATTCTTTTTTTTTTTTTTTTCTCAATAGGAATGCAATCAGCACAGCGAGTTTATTAATTAAAGCTAGGGCTTCTGGGTCCATCATAGAGACAGAGATCAGGGAGCCCTGAACAGAGGCTTGGGGGGGTCTTTTTATAGCCCAGAAAAGGGGAAATTGAGGATGGGGCTGGGAGTTTCACAAGAATTGCTAAGAACAGTTGTCCCAAGCAGGGAGCCGTTTTCCAGTGTATCAGTCTCTGGCCTCATGGTCATCTACTCCCACTGGTTACTGGCTTTTCTGTCGACATATCCCATGTGAGCTTAACTGGGTTACAGTTCTCAGGGTTGTTGGGGGGGGGGTTACAGTTAAGGGGGTTGGGAGGAGGACATTTCTTAGGTAGGGGCACCTAGCTTCAGCCCCACACTTAGGTTCCACAATACTCAGGTCACACAAATTTAAGAAATTGAAAACGCAAATAAATAGTAAGACATTCTTTGTACATAGATTGAAGAACAAATAATATTAAAATAGTCATTGTGTGTCCACAAAGTTAGCTTAAAGAGCTGAGTGTATACATTGCATTTTTGAGGCCCAGGTTCCATTCTGAGCACCATGTGATCTTCTGAGTGCTATCAGGATTAACCCCAATGTATAGAGCTGGGAAGTACTCCTCAGTACCATGGGATGTAACTCAAAAGCTAAAACAAAACAACAAAATCAAAATGGCCATGCTTCCTAAAGCAAAGTATAAATTTAACAATCCCTATCAAAATATTCATCGGAGGTGGGAAATATAGCTCAGTAGTAGTGTCACAGGCAGAACTTTTGAACTTTTCATAAAAATATAAAACAGGAAGAAATTGCCAGAATTGTAGACCAAAGGCATGTAGAATGAACATATCCCTTTGTGTCAATGTTTTTCACCAGATTAATTTTTCTGTTATACAGAGAACTGCAAGCCTAGACAGTGTGAAGGATTTTTTTTTAAATATAATTATAAATATTTATATTTATAAATTTTATAATTTAAATATTTATATTATATATATATATTTTATCTTTATTTAAACACCGTGATTACAAACATGATTATAGTTGTATGATTACAGTCATGTAAAGAGCACCCCCCTTCACCGGTGCAACATTCCCACCACCAATTTCCCAGATCTCCCTCCTCCCCACCCCCCTACACCTGTACTCGAGACAGGCTTTCTACTTCCCTCATTCATTCACATTTTATGATAGTTTTCAGTGTAGTCATCTCTGCAACTGCACTCATCACTCTATGTGATGAGCTGCATGTCCTGAGCTGCACCTACCAGCCCTCATCTCTCTTGTCTCTGAGATATTGTTAAAAATGTCCTTCATTTTTCTTAAAGCCCATAGATGAGTGAAACCATTCTGCGTCTTTCTCTCTCCCTCTGACTTACTTCACTCAGCATAATAGATTCCATGTACATCCATGTATTGGAAAATTTCATGACTTCATCTCTCCTGATGGCTGCATAGTATTCCATTGTGTATATGTACCACAGTTTCTTCAGCCACTCATCTGTTGAAGGGCATCTTGGTTGTTTCCAGAGTCTGGCTATTGTAAATAGCGCTGCAATGAATATAGGAGTAAGGAAGGGTTTTTTGTATTGTATATTTGTGTTTCTTGGGTATATTCCTAGGAGTGGTATAGATGGATCGTATGGAAGCTCAATTTCCAGTTTGTGAAGGAATCTCCATATCGCTTTCCATAAAGGTTGTACTAGACGGCATTCCCACCAGCAGTGAAAAAGAGTTCCTTTCTCTCCACATCCCCGCCAGCACTGCTTGTTTTCCTTTCTTGTGATGTGTGCCAATCTCAGTGGCGTGAGGTGGTACCTCATAGTAGTTTTGATTTGCATCTCCCTGACGATTAGTGATGTTGAACATCTTTTCATGTGCCTTTTGGCCATTTGCCTTTCTTCTTTTTCAAAGTGTCTGTTCATTTCTTCTCCCCATTTTTTGATGGGGTTAGTTGTTTTTTTCTTGTATAGTTCTGTCAGTACCTTGTAAATTTTGGATATTAGCCCTTTATCTGATGTGTATTGGGTGAATAATTTCTCCCACTCAGTGGGTGGCCTTTGTATTCTGGGCACTATTTCCTTTGAGATGCAGAAGCTTTTCAGCTTAATATAGTCCCATCTGTTTATCTCTGCTTCCACTTGCTTGGAAAGTGCTGTCTCCTCCTTAAAGATGCCTTTAGTCTCAATGTCCTGGAGTGTTTCACCTACATGTTGTTCTATATACCTTATAGTTTCAGTTCTGATATCAAGGTCTTTAATCCATTTGGATTTTACCTTTGTATATGGTGTTAGCTGGGGGTCTGAGTTCGCTTTTTTGCAAGTGGTTAACCAGTTGTGCCAACACCACTTGTTGAATAGGCTTTCCCTGCTCCATTTAGGATTTTTTGCTCCTTTATCAAAAACAAGGTGGTTATATGTCTGAGGAACCTTCTCTGAGTACTCAAGCCTATTCCACTGATCTGAGGGTCTGTTTTTATTCCAATACCATGCTGTTTTTATAACTGTTGCTTTGTAATACAACTTAAAATTGGGGAAAGTAATGCCTCCCATATTCCTTTTCCCAAGGAGTGCTTTAGCTATTCGAGGTTGTTTGTTGTTCCAGATGAATTTCAGAAGTATTTGATCCACTTCTTTGAAAAATGTCATGGGTATCTTTAGAGGAATCGCGTTAAATCTGTACAATGCTTTTGGAAGTATTGCCATTTTAATGATGTTGATCCTGCCAATCCATGAGCATGGTATGTGTTTCCATTTCCGCGTGTCCTCTCTTATTTCTTGGAGCAGTGTTTTGTAGTTTTCTTTGTATAGATCCTTCACATCTTTAGTCAGGTTGACTCCAAGATATTTGAGTTTGTGTGGAACTAATGTGAATGGGATTGTTCTCTTAATGTCCATTTCTTCCCTATCATTATTAGTGTATAAAAAGGCCATTGATTTTTGTGTGTTAATTTTGTATCCTGCCACTTTGCTATACAAATCTATTATTTCTAGAAGCTTTTTGGTAGAGTCTTTAGGGTTTTCTAAGTAGAGTATCATGTCATCTGCAAACAGTGAGAGCTTGACTTCTTCCTTTCCTATCTGGATTCCCTTGATATCTTTTTCTTGCCTAATCGCTATAGCAAGTGCTTCCAGTGCTATGTTGAATAGGAGTGGTGAGAGAGGACAGCCTTGTCTTGTACCAGAATTTAGAGGAAAGGATTTTAGTTTTTCTCCATTGAGGATAATATTTGCCACTGGCTTCTGGTAGATGGCTTTGACTATATTGAGAAAGGTTCCTTTTATTCCTATCTTGCTGAGAGTTTTCATCAAGAATGGGTGTTGAACCTTATCAAATGCTTTTTCTGCATCTATTGATATGACCATGTGATTTTTATTTTTGTTGTTGTTTATGTTGTGTATTATATTGATAGATTTACAGATGTTAAACCATCCTTGCATTCCTGGGATGAAACCTACTTGATCAAAGTGAATGATCTTCTTGATGAGGCACTGGATCCTGTTCGCCAGGATTTTGTTGAGGATCTTTGCATCTGTGTTCATCAGGGATATTGATCTGTAATTTTCTTTTTTGGCAGCATCTCTATCAGGTTTTGGTATTAAGGTGATGTTGGCTTCATAAAAGCTATTTGGAAGTATTCCTGTTTTTTCGATTTCATAAAAGAGCCTGGCCAGAATTGGTAGTAGTTCCTCTTGAAAGGTTTGAAAGAATTCATTCGTGAATCCATCAGGGCCTGGGCTTTTGTTTTTGGGTAAATTTTTGATTACAGTTTTAATTTCCTCAATAGTGATGGGGGTGTTTAGATATGCTACCTCTTCTTTATTCAACCGTGGAAGGTTATATGAGTTCAGAAATTTATCCATTTCTTCCAGGTTCTCATATTTAGTGGCATAGAGTTTCTCAAAGTATTCTCTGAATACCCTTTGAATCTCTGCAGTATCTGTAGTGATCTCCCCCTTTTCATTTCTAATACGCGTTATCAAGTTTCTCTCTTCCTTTTGCTTTGTGAGTTTTGCCAATGGTCTATCAATCTTGTTTATTTTTTCAAAGAACCAACTTCTGCTTTCGTTGATCTTTCGGATTGTTTTTTGGGTTTCCACTTCGTTGATTTCTGCTCTCAGCTTTGTTATTTCCTTCTGTCTCCCTATTTTTGGGTCCTTTTGTTGAGCACTTTCTAGTTCTATTAGCTGTGTCATTAAGCTACTCAGGTAAGCTCCTTCTTCCTTCCTGATGTGTGCTTGCAAAGCTATAAATTTTCCTCTCAGTACTGCTTTTGCTGTGTCCCATAAGTTCTGATACTTTGTGTCTTTATTGTCATTTGTTTCCAGGAACCTTTTGATTTCCTCCTTGATTTCATCTCGGACCCACTGGTTATTGAGTATGAGGCTGTTTAACTTCCAGGTGTTAATTTTTTTCTTCTGTGTCCCTTTGCAGTTCACATCTAACTTCAGAGCCTTGTGGTCAGCAAAGGCAGCCTGCAAAATGTCTATCTTTTTTATTTTATGGAGGTATGTTTTATGTGCCAGCACATGATCTATCCTGGAGAATGATCCATGTACATTGGAAAAGAATGTGTATCCAGGTTTCTGAGGATAGAGTGCCCTATATATATCTACTAGGCCTCTTTCATCCATTTCTCTTTGCAGGTCTAGTATATTTTTGTTGGGTTTCCATTTGGTTGACCTATCAAGTGTTGACAAGCCTGTGTTGAGGTCTCCCACAATTATTGTGTTATTATTGATATCCTTCTTCAGATTTGTCAACAATTGTATTAAATACTTTGCTGGACCCTCATTCGGTGCGTATATGTTTAGGAGAGTGATTTCTTCTTGCTGTACAAATCCCTTGATTAGTACATAATATCCATCTTTGTCCCTTACAACTTTTCTGAGTATAAAGTTTGTGTCATCTGATATTAGTATGGCCACCCCCGCTTTTTTAAGGGTGTTGTTTGCTTGAATGATTTTCCTCCAGCCTTTGATTTTGAGTCTATGTTTATTCTGACTATTCAGGTGAGTTTCTTGTAGACAGCAGAAGGTTGGCTTCAGTTTTTTGATCCATTTCGCCACTCTGTGCCTCTTAACTGGTGCATTTAGTCCATTGACATTGAGAGAAATAATTGTCATGGGATTTATTGCCATCTTTGTGTAGAAGTTTGGTGTGTTTTTTGTTCTGTCTTGTTTTTAGAGTAGATCTTTCAGTTTTTCTTTTAAGGCTGGTTTTGAGTCTGCAAAGATTTTGAGCTGTTGTTTATCTGTGAAGCCGTGTATACATCCGTCAAACCTGAAACTTAGTTTTGCTGGGTGCAATATTCTTGGCGAAGCATTTATTTCATTGAGTTTTGCCACTACGTCCCACCACTGCCTTCTGGCCTTGAGTGTTTCTGGTGACAGGTCTGCTGTAAATTTCAAGGATGCTCCGTGGAATGTAATTTCCCTTTTCGATCTTGCTGCTTGCAGTATTCTATCTCTATCGGTGGGTTTCATCATGGTGACTAGGATGTGTCTTGGGGTGTTTCTACTGGGGTCTTTTTTAGCTGGTACTCTTCGGGCATGCAGGATTTGGTCACATGTTTTCTTTAGCTCTGGTAGTTTCTCTGTGATGATGTTCTTAACCATTGATTCTTCCTGAAGATTTTCTTCTTGGGTCTCTGGAACTCCAATGATTCTGAAGTTGTTTCTGTTGAGCTTATCAAAGACTTCTATTTTCATCTTCTCATATTCTTTGAGTAAATTTTCCATTGTCTGATCATTTGATTTGAGGCTTTTTTCTAATCTCTTCTGCTGTGTAAAGTTGTTATGCATCTCGTCTTCTAAAGCACTAATTCTATCCTCAGCTGCTGTTAACCTGTTGGAAAACTCATCCATTATGTTCTTCAATTCGTCTATTGAGTTTTTCAGACCTGTTATCTGATCTGATATTTCAGTTTGGAGTTTTCTGATTTCTATCTTCATATTCTCTTGATTTTTATTAGTGCTCTGATTTATACTTTCTTTGATATCTGTTAGCAACCTCCATATTTCGTCTCTAAACTCCATTTCTGAAAGACTGCTTAGGTAGTTGGTCGTTGTTGGGTCATCAGAGTTTCCATCTTCATTCTCTATGGTTGAAGTTGGTCTGCGTAGTCTCCCCATTGTCTCGCTTACGCTGTGGGTTTTTCTACGTGTTGTGGTGGTACTCATTGGCGAGGTGGAGTGCGCGGCCGCAGAGCGCAGCGGAGCGGCCGCGCTCCGGCCCCCAAACACTCACCTCAGCCGAGGCAAGCCGTCAGGGGATGCCTGGGGAGGCCCCCAAGTGTCTGCCAAGCAAAGGAAACCAGCACAATCCACAACTCCAACAGAAAACACAGCCTCAGCGAGACACGCCTTAAAGAGATGAATGCTGAATGAGGTCAAAGTTCCCAGGTTGATGCAGGCTGGGGGAGGTCCCAAAATGTCTGCCGGGCCTAGGGGTCCAGCAGTCAGCCTGATCCGCAACTCCGGCCCCCAAACACTCACCTCAGCCGAGGCAAGCCGTCAGGGGATGCCTGGGGAGGCCCCCAAGTGTCTGCCAAGCAAAGGAAACCAGCACAATCCACAACTCCAACAGAAAACACAGCCTCAGCGAGACACGCCTCAGCCGAGGCAAGCCGTCAGGGGATGCCTGGGGAGGCCCCCAAGTGTCTGCCAAGCAAAGGAAACCAGCACAATCCACAACTCCAACAGAAAACACAGCCTCAGCCAGACACGCCTCAGCCGAGGCAAGCCGTCAGGGGATGCCTGGGGAGGCCCCCAAGTGTCTGCCAAGCAAAGGAAACCAGCACAATCCACCAGTGTGAAGGATTTTGATTTTTTTTTTTTTTTTTTTTTGGTTTTTGGGCCACACCCGGTAACGCTCAGAGGTTACTCCTGGCTATGCGCTCAGAAGTTGCTCCTGGCTTGGGGACCATATGGGACGCCGGGGGATCGAACTGTGGTCCGTCCAAGGGTAGCGCAGGCAAGGCAGGCACCTTACCTCTTACACCACCGCCCGGCCCCGGATTTATATTTGAACCTCTCCCAAAATCCTCTCACAAAACTCAGGAAAAGTCTTGAGTACATGTATGCTCTCTTTCTCCCCAATCATACTTCTCTAAGTTAATTATTTTCAATAAAAAGTTTTGCAGGAACCTGGGATAGTGCACTTGCCTTGCATGTTGCCAAACTGAATTCAATTGCCAGCATCCTTTATGGTCCCCTGAGTCCTCAAGGAGTGATTCCTGAGTGTAAAGCCAGAAGTAGCCCCTGAATACCACCAAGTATCACTCCAAAGTAAAGAAACAAACAAGAATCATAGAGGCATCTCTATGGACACAAATTGCTTATAATTCTTCCCTTGAAAAATAAATTCTCATATTCCCAAACCCCACAAAATCCCCATGTAATTAGAGCATCAGCTCAAACTCCATGATTTCATCATCTTAGTCAGATCCTAGTGCCCATGAGGAGTATTGTACTCCTTATAAACAGGATGAGGAGTAAAGTAAAATAAGTAAAATATTTTTACTACCATAAGTAAAATACTTCAATTACATTTCCCCTAAGTCTAAAGATTTGTGATTCCATTTGGGCCAAAAACAGTTATGAGGGCCAGAGAGATAGTGTGGAGGCAAGGCATTTGCCTTGCATGCAGAAGGTCGGTGGTTTGAATCCCAGCATCCCATATGGTCCCCTGAGCCTGCCAGGAACGATTTCTGACCATAGAGCTGGGAGTAAACCCTGAGTGCTGCCAGGTGTGATCCCAAAACAAAAACAAACAAACAAAAACCAAACAAAGAACCCAGTTATGAAGCTGACAATGAAAACTCCTATAGCAGTTCCTCATAAATAGGGAATAAATAAAAAGCACAAAGTGGGGCCAAAGTGATAGCATAGTGGCAGGGCCTTTGCCTTGCATGCGGTCTACCTGGGACAGATCCTTTCTCTTTAACTTCTACCTCATCAGTGATCTTGATAAGCTGCTTAGGCTGAAGGTCTGAGATCCTTACACAAAGCATCTTCTGTAGATGAAAGGTGGAGGTCATCATCATCTGGGATGTTGCCCAGAATCTTCAGTTCTTTCACCTTCACTGCCTGCTTTTGACCTCTCTGAGGGGGGGCCTCTGCCACCTTTTGTGGTGGGCAGCTGATTGAGGCTGGGGGATGAATCCACAAAACCTATGTTGATTGAGAGCATAGTAGTTGCTCTTCACTGGTACCCCCCAAGGCACACTTACATTAGCAGCTCCTCTACCATTTTTTCCTTCTTTTTTTTTTTTTTTTTTGTTTTTGGGTCACACCCGGCAGTGCTCAGGGGTTACTCCTGGCTGTCTGCTCAGAAATAGCTCCTGGCAGGCACAGGGGACCATATGGGACACTGGGATTCGAACCAACCACCTTAGGTTCTGGATCGGCTGCTTGCAAGGCAAACACCGCTGTGCTACCTCTCTGGGCCCCATTTTTTCCTTCTAAAATATCAAACTTCACTTCAATGCTACACAGAAACTTCCTGGGTTTCTCTTAGTAGTTGTCCAGTGAACAATGACATCCTCGTTGGTGTCAATCTATTGTTGAGGTCTTCTCAGTTCCCTGTGAGAGAGAAAGAGAGGGAGGGAAAGAGGAGGGAGGGAGAGAAAGGAGAGAGAAGAGAGAGGGAGAGAGAGGGAAGAAAGAGAGAGAAGGGAGAGAGGAAGAGAGAGGAAGAGAGAAGTGAGAGCTGCCTTCTAGAAATGTCATTTTTATTGAGTACCTGGCAGCTATTCTTGACTTCTGTGCTCAAAATTCACTCTTGTGGTGCTTGGGTAACTATTTTTGGTATGTGGATCAAAACTGGTTTGGTACATGCAAGTGAGTGCCCTTCCTATTGTACTATTTCTCCAGAACCTTAATATTGCTTTTTATTCATAGGTTCTCATATTCAGACTCCGGGGGGTGTTACCTTCCATTTAAGGAAAGCACGCACCAGATGTGATATTTTCCTTCCCTGGTGCAGTGCCTTTCTTCAAAAGAATTATTTACCAAAAGGCCCGCTTAGCGAAGTCAATCATTTGAGCCTTTGCGTGGATCATTGGAGGTAATTTCAACATGGCTGTAACATTACATTTTTCTCTCTATTTGGCCACTATAGAAATCCAGCCTCAGCTCTCTCAAAAATGTCAGTACCAAAAGCCCGCCAAAAGTTTCCTACTGGCTAGTTCGTATAACCTGGTGCCAACAGCTTGTTTTTCTGAGTCTAGCTCTATGATGGTAAACAATTATTTCCATCCCCCCTAAAATCTATTTTGTGGCTACTACATAGACATCAAAAATATCTCTGTCTCTCTCCTCCTAGTATCTTGAAAAACCTTTTTGCTAAACCATAAACATCTCTAGTTCTGGGTTTCACTGCTCTCCAGCAGAGTTCTTTCTCACCTGAAGAACGGTCTTTTAATATATAAATTTAAGGCTTGTTTCCCCATTGTATTGCTCTCCTGCTCTTTGAGAACACCTTGCATACCAGAGTTTGTGCTTATAAATGTCATCAACTGAAAAGTAAATTAGTCTCTCATCCCTTGGGCGAGGGTCCCCATACAAAGTATCTTGTGTGGTCTCATTTATTTCACATTTCATATTCGTCCACTCATGCTCCCACTTCCCGGACCCCACGAAGGTTCTGCTTAGCAATGCTAACATGTCTGCAGCAGGGGGGTTATAAAATAGATTATTGGCATTTATCTTAGCATTCTGCCTATCACAATCTATTACTAGCATTAGCATGATTTGGGCGATTCAAAGTATAAATGATTAAGTTGATAAAAATCTGTTTTTTATATTTTCTCACCTATTTAGTCATTAGTAAGAGGTCTCTATAGGGGATTAACTTTACAGATATTTTGGATTCTCAACAAGTATGAGCATAGATTCCAATAGCACACAAGCAATTGTATGAAGAATGTTTCATTTGGGCCCGGAGAGCTAGCACAGCGGCGTTTGCCTTGCAAGCAGCCGATCCAGGACCAAAGGTGGTTGGTTCGAATCCCGGTGTCCCATATGGTCCCCCGTGCCTGCCAGGAGCTATTTCTGAGCAGACAGCCAGGAGTAACCCCTGAGCACTGCTGGGTGTGGCCCAAAAACCAAAAAAAAAAAAAAAAGAATGTTTCATTTTAAAAAAAGAACACCTGGGGGCTGGAGTGGTACTACTGAGTTTAGGGTGCTTGCCTTGCACCAATTGTGGCCAATTCAGGTTCTATTCTATCTAGTTCTATCTGGTCCCCTGAGCACTGCCAGGAATAATTCTTGTGTAGTGTTAGGAATAAGTCTGAGCACCTCTGGGTGTGCCTTCCTTCAAATATAAAAAAAAAAACACAGAAAAAATTAGAGCAGAACACACAGAATTAAAGATTTATTGGGTACTGGGTCAAGACCAACAGTTGACAGTTCTATTCACTCACTTTAACACTCAGATAAATCCAAGTCTCCCTGTGAGTTCACTCCATCCTATAATGACTTCATGTTTGTTGTTGGTCCTATTTCTGGGGAGAAATTTACCAAAGGAACATTGGTGAGAGATCAGTTAAAATTCCCCTTGCTGCAGTTGGACATGATCTTACAACTGATATTATCTTTCTTCATTACCCATCCTATTCTCTATCTCACTGTTAGCTGGAGAGAATAGTGCAGCGATTAGGGAGCTTGCCTGACATGAAGCTGACCAGGGTTTGACACATGGCACCCCATTTGGACCCCTGAGCCAGCTAGAGGTGATCTCTGAGCACAGAACCAGGAACAAGCTGACCCCAAACTAACCAACAAACAAATCATGAATGTTCTTTATTAGTAAACAAATAAATGAACAAACTAAAGGTGACATGAGAGCACTGAGACTTACCCAGAGTAACCACTTGGATCTACAGTTTTATTCCTCTAGCAACTGCTCTAGTTGCCATAAAGGATCAATTGCTCCTGCTCTGGCTTTTATTCTACCAGAGTAAAGAGTCCTAAATGCCTACACAACCATGAAAATTTTAAGTTTTGGGGGATTTATGGTATCTTATGGTGGAAGAATTTCTTTCTGGCAGCCAGGGTATCTAGACTTTCTCTGTACTTAAGAAGTTACATCCTAGTGACCCAATTGGGTTACTAGAAATGACACAGAACCACTTCTAGACACTATGTATTTTTGGGTCCCTGTGTTCTACTCTTGGGAATTCTCCATTTCTAAGTTCCTGTGTTACTAGAAATGACAGCAGTGCCACTTCTAGTTGCCCTCCATCTGGGTGTTCTACTTTTGTAGGTTAAGCACCAAGAAAATATTGCTGGTTAAAAGCATAACATCCTGGGGCCGGAGAGATAGCACAGCGGTAGGGCATTTGCCTTGCATGCAGATCGGCGATGGTTTGAATCTCGGCATCCTATGTGGTCCTCCGAGCCTGCCAGGAGCGATTCTAAGCATAGAGCCAGGAGTAACCCCTGAGTGCAGCCGGGTGTGACCCCCCCCCAAGAAACAAAAACAAAAAACAAACAAAAAACAAAAAACAAAACAAAAAAAAAGCATAACATCCTAAAGGAAGGTGGCCTGAACTCCCTGGAAGTCATGCCTAAGCTAATGGCATAGTTTCAAATTCTCCTTAAGGAAAATGTGATCTATAGTGTGACCAGTGGTTCTTTTGACCTGGGGACTGTACTATGACTCCTTTCTTCTTTGGCTGCCTTTATTCTATAGGACTCCAAGGAAACCAAACACAGATAACTGTTAATCTCTGTCAAGATCAAGCATTGCTCTTTCCAAATATAAAGGATTGGATGAAACCAACTTGCCATAGTGAACTGACTGGGGCCTCTATAAAGGAATTTAGATATTTATCAGGAACATTGTCAACACATTTATTAATCAGCCTTGGTAAGAGGGAGTCATGTGGTAATTAGGTCTACAAGTTAGACTTTTGGGGGAGCACATCAAAAATCACTCCTGATTGGGGAATCATATAGGACTCCAGGGATCTAACCAAGGTCTGTCCTGAATCGGCAGCTTGCAAGGCAAACACCCTACTGCTATACTATTGCTCCAACCTCAAGTTTGACTTTTTTTTTTGGTTTTTGGGTCACACCTGGCCGCCCTCAGGGGTTACTCCTGGCCCCATGCTCAGAAATCGCTCCTGGCAAGCTCAGGGGACCATATGGGATGCCGGGATTCGGGATTCGAACCACTGACCTTCTGCATGCAAGGCAAACGCCTTACCTCCATGCTATCTCTCCAGCCCAAGTTTGACATTTTTAATGTCCTTTTTGAAATTCCCTCTGATGGGAATTCATGGAGAAAACAAATCACCTTTACACTTTGAGCATGCTCCTCTAGCCTTCTAGGCTCTGGTATTGTACCACGGAGCACCAATATCACTCCTGTTAGACCTCTGATCAACCAACCAAACTCTTCACCATAATTTTGGAACAGTGGTGCATACAGGATGGTGGTACAAAGTAATCCACTCCTCTCTAGAAAGCAGGGTGATCTTATCTGTTGAGAATTTACAAACAATAATAAAATTGCCTGTCTGCTTTTCTTAGCAGTCTGACTGACTGATAAAAGTCAGTGTGCTTTTATCATCTCTGTGTAGCAGCAATTCTAAATATTGTCAGTATTAAATTGAACTTTTGCTGGGGTAGACTTTCCTCACTGGGCCATGTTTCAACTTGTTATCTACCAATAGCAACTGTCACCAGTTATTACTATCCTTAAACCAGACCATACAAGTAGATATGCTACTCTGATTTCCCCCTCACAGCAATCTTCCAGGAACCATCCTGACTACGTCTATAGTACTATTTTATTTGTGACTCAGTCCAACAGCTGATCCCTCTACAAACATGTCTACCTTTGCCAAGATTACATTTAGTAAATTCTTCCTGTCTCTGGTGGTCAATAGGTGCCCCTGGTAACATGCTTCCCTTGTCCTTTGAAAGACAGTTGTTCCTATTTAGTAGATTATTATGGAGCTCTAGCTCAATCTTTTTACTCTATTAATGTAGAATATTTCTTATTGAAATTTTCCTATACATGGATGTACACGGAATCTATTATGTTGAGTGAAATAAGTCAGAGAGAGAGAGAAAAATGCAGAATGGTCTCACACATTTATGGGTTTTAAGAAAAATGAAAGACATTCTTGCAATAATAACTTTCAGACACAAAAGAGAAAAGAGCTGGAAGTTCCAGCTCACCTCAGGAAGCTCATCACAAAGAGTGATGAGTTTAGTTGGATAAATAACTACATTTTGAACTGTCCTAATAATGAGAATGTATGAGGGAAATTGAGAACCTGTTTAGAGTACAGGCGGGGGTCGGGTGGGGAGGAGGGAGACTTGGGACATCGGTGATGGGAATGTTGCACTGGTGATGGGCGGTGTTAAAAAAAAAAGAGAGAAAAAAAAAGATCATTTGTCAGGGGACAAAAAAAAATGTAGGAGAATATAATTTCAGAATATCCAGATAACCTACCAGGCCAAATAAAACAGGAATGTCCTACTTTAAGATAGCTGGGAGAGCCTGTATTCTGGAATCCTATTATAGCCATTGTAATGAAAGAGATTTCCATGGCATCATTTGGAACTCCAGTGAGAGCATGAGGACCTAACAGTGAAGCATCTCAAGAATCCCCTTCTTTAGTGCATTTTTTATTGTGTCCTTTGGTACCTTCCAAGAAACATTGAAGCCAGTAGTGGGACTAAGTCTTAAATCATCGATTCATTCTGACAGGTTCTGACCTTTTTAACGCCATCTCTGCCTCTGCCAAGGCATTTCTGGCATGTCTACTTCTTTAATGAAAGTCATTTCTTCTCACAAACTTTTTTTTTTTTTTTTTTTTTTTTTTGGGTCACACCTGGCAGTGCTCAGGGGTTATTCCTGGCTCCAGGCTCAGAAATTGCTCCTGGCAGGCACAGGGGACCATATGGGGCGCCGGGATTCGAACCGATGACCTCCTGCATGAAAGGCAAACGCCTTACCTCCATGCTATCTCTCCGGCCCCACCTTCTCACAAACTTTTAAAAATCCATCCCCTGCACATTAGGACAGTTTTTGTGGACTGGGAATTAGATTGTGAGTGATGGTATCTTCTATTAACCAACTCCCCTTGTCCAGAGAGGGACTCTGTCCTTTGATATCCATTCCTAGAGGTATTAGCCATGCCTTGGCACCTTCTTCAGTGAAGAGCAATTCTGTGGCAGGACCCACACTTCTCCCAATAGGGTCACAATGAGATGTGTCCTATTTGAAGGGTTCTGGGTCAACAGGGGAGGAAGTTGAGAATATGAGTGG
This sequence comes from Suncus etruscus, assembly GCF_024139225.1. Lineage (NCBI taxonomy): Eukaryota > Metazoa > Chordata > Mammalia > Eulipotyphla > Soricidae > Suncus > Suncus etruscus. The sequence continues at coordinate 138,238,485 of NC_064851.1, forward strand.
TGTAAAGTTGGATAGAAAAGCAGGCATCTCAATTGAGATCTTATGTCATCTTCAAGAGAGGATTGTGCTGCTAGCTTGGGGAGAGGATGTGTTGTGTCAGGTTCACTTTTTGAGATGGAAAGTCCACTTTGGTAAAATGAGAGAGGTCAGGATTCTCAAGTGCATCTCTCCAAATGTCACCATTCTGCTTCTCATCTTTACAGCCCACATTTTAGGGAAGGCCCTGCCTTGGCCAGAGACTACATGCAGCAGCAAAATTGGACTCTCAAGTTTGCCTGTGTTTTGATTCTTGCAGAGCAGCTCAGGACTGCTGACCCTCCAAGGAACCATATTCCTAACCCTAAAACTCTGTTACTCTTAGAATTCAGCCCTATCCTAGTTTTTAGCATGCTCTATCCTCTGTTTTGGGGAAATGGAGGTGACTAAGAGGTGCCCAAGAGGCTTTCTGACTTCCCCTTCTCAGTCTGTCCTTTACTCTTCTGTGAGTCAAGGCTGCCCAAACATAGTCAACCAACTTCACAGTTTCTATAATTACCAGTTTCTCCTCCTCCAAAAAATGAGCAATTGCACCAAACTCTGCCACTCTTCCCACAGTGTGCCAGATCTACCATAGGTGTAGGACTTAGTGACTGCAATCTTATAGCATAGCACTCTCCGAGAGAAAAAGTTCTAGTTGACATCTGGCTGGCAAATAAACTAGCTTTAAAGCTCTATATCCAGACTCTGTCACAATTCTTTTGGGTTTGGATCCCTTCCCCCACTCCCAAGCAGACATCAAGACAAGGTTTTGTGAACAAGTGACTTCATAATGAGGTATTTCCAAGAGAAACCCATAAGAAATGGGGAAGCAAGATGGAAGAAGTGAAGTACATGTGCTGCAAGTCCAGAAAGGGAGACGGAATCTTAGCTTCAGCATCCTTCTGTTAGTTTTCTGGAGTAATTCACCTTATCTGTGAATTTAGGTGCACACCAGTCAAGGGAGATGCACTTCTAGATACCTGGAGGCATCTGTCACTCACTAACAGACTCTCCAGGGAGGTTAACTCCAGGACTTCAGTCCTTCTGCAAGTGTGGTACAGGAAAATTGGCTCAGTCATCCTTAAATAATGCTCTCAAGAGACTTATTAGCATGGTTTGTTTAAATCCCAGGAGCTTCAAGGGCTTTTCAAAATAATAAAAAGGAATCTGGAGAAATCAGATATCCACTGCATTGATCAAAGAGGCTTAGTGATATATCTGTGATCTCTTTATTGCAAGGTGTAGGATTCTTTGGGTAAGGGAGAAGACCAGAACTTATTCATCATTGTAGTCAACATAGGATCAAGCTAGTAAGAATGTTGTGTCTATTGAACTAGAATGTATGTTCTCTCTCTCCCCTTCCCTCCATTCCTCCCTCCCTCCTTCTCTCCCTCCTCCCTCCCTCTCTATCTCTCACTCTTTCTTTCTCATGTGTATAAGAAAAGAAGGGAGAAGAGCCTTCCATAGCAAAGAAACAGCATATCTGAAGAGTAGTGTGGAAAGTAGCACACTTTGATTCAAGGAAAGGTGGGAATCCTAAGCACATACTGAACAGGTTTATTTATAACTGCTTCCTTCCAAGACTCTTTGAAAGGATAGAAAATGCATTTGAGAGTGGTAAATCTTGATCACTAGACTACTAGGGAGTGACAGAAATGAATTTGCAAAAATATTTATTCACAGGGATAAAGAAAATACGAAATATAAATAGACAGGAAAAGTTAATATTTTTGACAAAAATAGTAAGGTGACAGAGGTACTACTGAACATCCTGACAGAGGAAACTGAAACTTCACAGGCTTATTTATTAGACTTATAAAAAGAATAAGCACGTTTCTTACAAAATCAAGGAAAGTGTCTAGAATGCCCAAGAGTAGTGGATGGTTGAAGTACTAGAATTGAATAAAAAAAATTTTAAAATTTGAATATAAAACATAAAAAATTTTCCCCAAAGAGCTTCTTTTCAAGTCTCTGCAGGACATCAGAGGGTTATAATAAGCAGATACTGAATCAGAGAAGTTCTATCAGGAAATGTGGATTGAGATTCTCTCATATGAGGGTTGAATCCTCTCAGGAGCAGGATATGAGGTGAATAAATAAGAATGTGTACAACAAAAAGCAAATACACTTCTAACCCCATCTAGTCACCTTTTCCTTGTCCTCTCTCAAAATGCAAGCAGTAAAGATTATACCTTGCAGTACAAGCCAAAAAAAAAAAGGACAGTATAGTTTTCTGGGAAAACAAAGTGGTCCCAGAAGAGTAGATGAGTTATATCAACCTTTTTTTTTTTTTTTTTTTTTTTTTGGTTTTTGGGTCACACCCGGTAACTCTCAGCAGTTACTCCTCACTATGAGCTCAGAAATAGCTCCTGGCTTGGGGGACCATATGGGTCACCAGGGATCAAACCGAGGTCCGTCCTGGGTCAGCCATATTCAATATAAACGCCCTACCACTGCACTATTGCTCTGGCCCACCAACTCATTTTTAGAGCTCTTAAATTACCAAGGACAGTACTTGAATGTCTACTAGCCAAATTGTACACACAGAACTTTAGTCAACTCTTGGCATTCCATTTAAACATGCATGAACAATCAAAGTACATTTAAAGAAACTGTGTGTCCTGAAATACAGAGATTAAAACAGAAAAACAACTGAGAAAAAATATATACTGTACAGGGAAGAAGAAAGCACCTGCAGTGTAGTCAAAAAAGCTACTTTTTACATCCATGGAGTAATATTTGACTGAAAAAAATCAGAGCATTTGAAAATTTAAATTTGAGAAATTAAATCAAAACTGCATGCAGAGAAAAGAAATCAATGTCAGGAATCATTGAAAAGGTATCACAAAAAGACAAAGAGAATGCTGAGTAAATCTCATGCTGAGTTGCTGTGTCAGAACGTGTGTGTGTGTGTGTGTGTGTGTGTGTGTGTGTGTGTGGTGTGATTGTCAAAGGAATGAACCATTTCAAGACTGAGACCCTCTGTTATTATGCTAGGAGAAAGAAAGATGGAACAGATAGCCACGGTGTAGTGTGTTGGGTATGGGAGTCTCATGGATTGCTTGAAGTTCCTTTTTTAGAAGATTTTGCAGGAAGGATCTTTGGGAACAACATGTTCCAAACCCTTTGGGTCTTGATAATAGTTTATGACCCTTTATATTTTAAGTCAAATTTGCTAGATATAATACCCCAACTCACATTTTCTTTCCTTGAACATCTTAAATCTTATTAGTCCATTCTCTTGACATTAACATTGCTGACAAAGTGGAATGATAATCTCATTTTGTTGTTTTTGTTGTCTTTTGTTTTCGCCTAGAGGTGGCCCACAGAATTTTCTCTATCAAACAGTAATTTCATTAGACTATGTTTTGGGTTGGTGTTTCAAAGGCTGACATAGTTAGTTACATGATGTGCTCTTTCAACATGTACTTTTAAATTACTGAATTTTTTTTGACAATGTTTTTGAATGATAGGTTTCTGTGCTTGTTTTTCCCAGCTTGTTTTATAGGAGACAGAACCCTCTGTTCTTGCTTGCTGCTCAAGTGGCCAAAAATCCATTCCAGTTTCAGACACTCTTCCTACATCTGACCCACTCAAGTTTTCCAGCAAATATTTCTCAGTGATCACAGGACTCACCTGGTTTCAAGTTCGTTAAACTTCAGTTGCTTCACATTGCCTTTGCGCTGATACATTGGTAGATCCAGGAGTGCTGGTAGTTTGTTCTCATATGCTTGTACTTTGGGGTTTGTAGGAACATCTTGTTTTGTTACCTATTTTCCTTTTCCAGCACCTATACATATATTTATTTATATAATTATATACATATAATTACAGTGTTTCATTGTGGAGAGTTGAAGAGCTGGAAAACCTGTCTTGTTGCTGCCTTTCTCAGAATCTTCCTTATTGGAATAAAGAAGAAATGGTAACATAATTCAGAGAAATTAAGAATTGAAAATGTCTCTTACTATCAATCACACAGGTATATCATCAAAATCTTTAGGAAAATTTTTAAAAGTTCAATGTCCTGTTCAGACTAAAATTAAAAAATTGTTTCATAGCAATGAAGATATTTTCAGATGAAAACTCGTTTCCAAAGCATGTCAGAAAATTTTTGTACATCAAAATAAGAAGTAAAGCACAATAGGTATGGGATGAAGAAACTGAAAGATTCAACAAAAAGAAAGATTTTTTAATGCTCTAAAGGGTCTCAGGCACTGTGTGTTAATATAATATTTTAACATGATTGTAACCATATTACCTAAACTATAATAAAATAAACTTAAAAAGAAAAAGGACCCTTTCTAGCAAAACTGTCATCTTCTATATTCCAATTTGTTTGTTTGTTTGTTTATGTTTTGGGCCACATCCAGTTGGCTCTCAGGGTTCTCCTGGCTCTGTGCCCAGAAATGACTCCTGATGGGCTCAAGGACAAATGGGGTGCAGGGATCGAACCCCAGTTGATCACGTGCAAGGCAAACATCCTACCTACTGTGCCATTTCTCCAGACCCTGCTAGTTCCCAGGTTTTTCAGTAAATTGTAATCAAAACCAACACAAAGGGAATAAGAAGAGGCACCAGCTACATGTTCTCTAGAACTTTGAGAAAATATGAAGTTGTTCCTTTGGCCACATATATGCACATCTACAAGATAGGTGATATTGTAGACATATGGGCGCTGTTCAAAAACCATTGGAAAAACTGGAAGAGCTACAATGTTATCCAGCACACTGTTGGCATTGTTACAAACAAGTAAGGCAAGATTCTTGCCATACCGTTTTTGTTTGTTTATTTTTAATGTAATATTTAAACAGTTGTGATTTAAAAGTTGTTCATAGTTAAGATTTAGACATACAATGTTTAAGAACCAATCCCATCACCAGTGTCAATGTTCTCAGAGTCCATCCCATGTTACTACTTCTGACCCAGTCTGCCAGCATAACAAGCACCCTTTTAAGTTTGGTTGTTAAAGTTTGGATTTCATAATTTCATTGTTGTTGGCTCTGGTTTGAATATTTGGTTATGTCCTTTCTTAACACTACCAATGCACCCAGCACAGACAGTGGTTCAATCCCTGGCATCCCATATAGTCCCCCATGCCTGGAATAATCCCTGAGCACCGCTGGGTATGACCCAAAACCCAAAACCCAAAAAAAAAAAAAAAAAAAAAAAAACCAGAAAAGAAAAAAAAACTAAAAAAAAATTAACCCCATCAACCTAAAAACCTCATTAAAATGGGGAGAGGAAATGAACAGAAACTTTTTTTTTTTTTTTTTTTTTTGGTTTTTGGGCCACACCCGGCAGTGCTCAGGGGTTACTCCTGGCTGTCTGCTCAGAAATAGCTCCTGGCAGGCATGGGGTGACCATATGGGACACCGGGATTCGAACCAACCACCTTTGGTCCTGGATCGGCTGCTTGCAAGGCAAACGCCGCTGTGCTATTTCTCCGGGCCCTAAATATCAACCTTTTATCTGATGTGGTTGAGTGTAAATATTTTCTCCAACGCAGCTGTCTTTTAATTTTAGCTTTTGTTTCATTTGCTATACAGAAACATTTTAGTTTTATGTAGTCCCATTTATTCAGATTTGATTTGAAAGCCCTTGCTATTAGCATCATATTTGTAGAGATTCCTTTGAGCTGAGAGGAGTCCTTTATTTAAAAAAAATCTCTGAACTACTGAAAAAAAAAAAAAGAAAGAAAGAAAAGGAATCACCAGGTAATGACATTTTTACAAAAAACTCAGTGAACAACTAGATTAAATTGAAGTAGAAGACTAGTAGGATTCAAGAAAACACAAATTCTAGAACTGCTGCCTTGATAACATGAAAAATAATGTTAAGAATGTTTTATAATTATTTCATATACTGGGAAGATGATAGGTACATAATTTATGTAGCCTAAAAGTACATGCACCAATGTTTTCTTCTGTTTTAGAAAATTGAGGCATAATTGACATAAGATATGTTTCAGATAGACAAAACAATAATTTGATATTTGTGATCATTTTATAAACAAAGATAATTTGTTACATGACTATCAAATAATTGCGTTGTCTAATCAAGGTTCATTATTGTACACAAATATAAACAATATGTATCTCCTTTAGCCACTTTAGCGATAGCTTTATGCTACTTTACATTTCCAGGATTTGATGTATTTTATAATTGGAAACTTTATCTTGTGCTTTCATCACCCTTTATACTCCCCCACTCTGCTTTTGGCAATCATTGATCTGTTTTTTAGTCATACCCAGTAGCGTTCAGGCTTCCTCTTGGCTCTGTGCTTAGAGATCATTCTGGCAGTGCTCAAAGAATGGGTGGTGCTAAAATTTGAACCCAAGTAGACTGAATGAAAAACAAATGTCTTACCTTTTGGCCCACTGTGTTCTTTGTATCTTTTTTTTTTTCATTTTGATTCCACATAGAAGTGTTATAATATGGCATTCATTTTTTTTTTACTTATTTCATTGAACATACTGCTGCATGGTTCATCTATGTCACAAATAATAAGGGTTCATCATTACATGGGTTAATATTCCATTGTGCTGAACACATTTTCTTTAACCATCATCTGTCAATGGATATTTACTATTTTTCTATACCTTGGTTAATATAAATAATGCTACAGTGTTCTAGAATTCTCTTCAATTAGAAGCAGGTAACTGGGACCAGAGCAGTGGTGCAAGCGGTAGGGCATCTGCCTTGCATGTGCTAACCTAGGGTGGACCACAGTTCAGAAGTGTCCCATATGGTCCTCCAAGCCTGAGCAATTTCTGAGTGCATAGCCAGGAGTAACCCCTTAGCATCACCGGGTGTGGCCCAAAAAATCATAAAAAAAAAGAAGTAGGTAACCAATTTAAATAAGCTCTCACATAAGATGATGGTAAAACTGAAAGCACACTATGAATGAGGGAAGTAGAAAGCCTGTCTCGAGTGCAAGTGGGGGTTAGGTGGGGAGGAGAGAGAATTGGGACATCGTTGGTGGGAATGTTGCACTGGTAAAGGGGGGTGTTCTTTACATGACTGAAACCCAACTACAATTGTATTTGTAATCAAGGTGTTTAAATAAAGATATTAATTTAAAAAAACCTGGAAGCTCTAAACTGTTGGAAGAGTAAGTGCTCAGTAGCCGAGGGAGCATACACATAACCTGTGCTAGGGCACAGGAAGAGGAACAGAGGAAAAGCAACAGGAGTGTCATGGCTGCCCTTCACTCTAATACTTTTCCTCTTGAACAAAAATTTGAGAAAACTATGCTTGATTAGAATTAATTCTCAGCATTCAGAAAGAATGTCAGGTCTAAAAGCTATTGCAGTTGTACATGTAAGCCTAGCAGTAATGCAATCATTTGCATTTATATAGCCACATTCATCTAAGGCAGAAATGTGTCCCCCCAGCATTAACTCATTAATCCTTATGATGTCCTGTGAGGGACTTGGGCAGCATGCTTATCTTCATTTCACAAATAAGAAAATTGAACTTCTAAGTGATTGGATGTGAAGAGGGTAAGTCTATTAATAGTATTAGCACTAAGATATTCATACTAATATTAATATTATCTCTTGGAAAATGACATAGATAACAACATAGTTTAGTATTCAGATATCTCAGTATTTAAAATAAATGAATATTATTTTAACTTTATAACATATAGAATATAATTTTTATTTAATATTTATTTACTCTGTTGAATAACAAAGTGTGTCTTACACATTCAAAGCTGCATTTCCCTCTTAACAATTATTCTAGGGTAGAAGCCCAAGTGGTGTTCAGGGTACCCAGAGGCTGCTCCCAACAGTATTCAGCCACTGGACTTGGGATTCAATGTGAGGGCCCAAAGATGCAAGTGTTTCTTGATATTCTGGGGCTTCCAGAATTATTATATTTAGTTGTGCTAGAGGGAGGCCATATGGTGCTGGGATTTGCACCCAGGATTGTTTCATAATAGGTGTTTTCTCTGACCCTTGCACTCACTGGCAACTTTGGAGCCTATGGGTTATAGACTGAAATGATAAGATTAAGAGAATAATAAAAAATTCAATTCTGTAATGAATTATTGCAAATTATTTTTATTTTCTTTTGTGAGGGGCATAAACTGAAGTGTTTGTGGATTACTTCTGGCTCTGTGCTCAGAGATTATCCTGGCAGTGCTCATGGGACCATGCATTGTACCAGGTATTCTAACTGGGGTCAGTGAGATGCTATATAAACACCGTATCTCTTGTACTATCTCTCTATTCCCCTTGCTTGTTTTTTTTTTGTAACTACTCTTTAAGACCAACACTTGGGACTGTGGAAGTAGTTTAAAAGTTAGGCTTCTTCCATGGATACCATCTATGGAAACAACCACAGTAGTCTATACCATCACCAATAAGCAAACCTCTATCAGGGAAGACCCTACTGCTGCCATGGCATCTACTTACTCGAAAGAGGGTTCTTTTGACATCAAGACAACTAAGAAAAACAGCAACAATCTGCTTTCAGGGCAGGGTTCTCCACATTGTCCCCTAATGGTGAAATAAAACCAGAAGACAATCCACATCATCCTGACTTCGATGTAGAATCTCTACAGAAACCAGGATTTCTACAGAAACCTGACAGCAACAGCAACAAATGGGATTATATGAAAAACTTTTACTGGGACCACAAAGAATGACTCAGGGACTGGGCAACCTAGTATGCCTGTAGCCCAGAGTTGGTCTTATGCCAGAATACTTCAAGGGTAAGGTTTCCCTGTATTTAGGCCAAAGGCTTTTCCTTTCTATTTCTCCCATATTTTGTTGGGCCTATGCAAACAACAACAACTACCCCCCACACACAACTTTTATACTTTCTTTTCTTTAAAAAAAAAAAAGAGCTTACTAAATCTTCTGCTATTGCTTTAACAAGTTCACTGGAGATATAATAATTTTCACAAATATACTTGCTACTCTTCCATGTTTTAGTTTTTCTTTCTATTTTTTTTAAATAACTGCTTTCTGTCATCTTGATCAGTTATGTCAATTATGTGATGCATTTTCTTTAAATAAATTGAAAAACAAAGTTGGGCTTCTTATGGTTTGTAGGCATGAGGCTGTGGTTTCAATCCCTGGTACCACCCCATAAAGGGTGAAACCCCTGGTGACCACCATAACTACCGTAAGTGTGTAAACCTGATAACAATGATGACATAGGGAAGGGTTTAACGAGAACACTTTTTGAAGGAAACATTTTGAATTAGTGGGAAATGTCAAAAGCTACATGTAAGGCCCTATTTAAAAGGCATTCATCAAGTAACCAGAGAGATAACACAATGAGCTGAGCTCTTGGCTTACATGTGGCTGACCCACATTCATCCTTAGCATTGATATGGTTCCCTGAGCCCTGCTGGAGTGATCCCTGAGTAGAGAGTCAGAAGTAAGACCTGAGCATTGCCAGGAGTGTCCTGAAAACCCAAAAAGCAAGCAAAACAAGACACCTATCAAGTAAGCATATTGTCCAGCTGTGCTACACTAAAACAACTAGCAAAATTAGATAAGAAACTGGACCATCTACCATGGGACTTTCATTTAAAGTCCCAGCTAACTTAGATAACTGTCAATTTGAGTAACCCCTTTTCTCCATTCCACTGCCATAATCCTCACTCTTAGATTTGTAATTTACCATTAATGAACCCGAGAAACCCTTGGCATTGCACCTTTGACGCTATTAAAAGCAGTGTCCCAGTTCTTTACTTTCTCTCTGCCCACCCAGGACCTGTGAATAATAAATCTACTTCTTCAGCATTCCATGTTGGTTTGATGAAATGCAGTCTGCATCATAATAAGAACCACAAAAGATGGTTCAGTTTTAAATTTGGTTCCAGTTTTGGAGATTTCAGTGAGGTTTCACCACAAGTAGTAAGGACACTGCTGAAAGCCTGTGTATATATTAAGCTGGTGGCATCATGATCAATAGGCTAAGAGAGATACTTTTTTTTTATATATTTTATTTAAACACCTTGATTACATACATGATTGTGTTTGGGTTTCAGTCATGTAAAGAACACCACCCATCACCAGTGCAGCATTCCCATCACCAATGTCCCAAATCTCCCTCCTCCCCACCCGACCCCCACCTATACTCTAAACAAGCTCTCCATTTCCCTCATACATTCTCATTATTAGGCAGTTCAAAATGTAGTTATTTCTCTAACTAAACTCATCACTCTTTGTAGTGAGCTTCCTGAGGTGAGCTGTAACTTCCAGCTCTTTCCTCTTTTGTGTTTGAAAATTATTATTGCAAGAATGTCTTTCATTTTTCTTAAAACCCATAGATGAGTGAGACCATTCTGTGTTTTTCTCTCTCTCTCTCTGACTTATTTCACTCAGCATAATAGATTCCGTGTACATCCATGTATAGGAAAATTTCATGACTTCATCTCTCCTGACAGCTGCATAATATTCCATTGTATATGTACCACAGTTTCTTTAGCCATTCATCTGTTGAAGGGCATCTTGGTTGTTTCCAGAGTCTTGCTATGGTAAATAGTGCTGCAATGAATATAGGTGTAAGGAAGGGATTTTTGTATTGTATTTTTGTGTTCCTAGGGTATATTCCTAGGAGTGGTATAGCTGGATCTTATGGAAGCTCAATTTCCAGGTTTTGGAGAAATCTCCATATCGCTTTCCATAAAGGCTGAACTAGATGGCATTCCCACCAGCAGTGGATAAGAGTTCCTTTCTCTCCACATCCCCGCCAACACTGTTTATTCTCATTCTTTATGATGTGTGCCATTCTCTGTGGTGTGAGGTGGTATCTCATAATTGTTTTGATTGCATCTCCCTGATGATTAGTGATGTGGAGCATTTTTTTTTTTTTTTTGGTTTTTGGGCCACACCCTGTGACGCTCAGGGGTTACTCCTGGCTATGCGCTCAGAAGTTGCTCCTGGCAACATATGGGGACCATATGGGACGCCGGGGGATCGAACCGCGGTCCGTCCTAGGCTAGCGCAGGCAAGGCAGGCACCTTACCTCCAGCGCCACTGCCCGGCCCCATGTGTGGAGCATTTTTTCATGTGTCTTTTGGCCATTTGTATTTCTTCTTTGTCAAAGTGTCTGTTCATTTCTTCTCCCCATTTTTTGATGGGATTAGATGTTTTTTTCTTGTAAAGTTCTGTCAGTGCCTTGTATATTTTGGAGATTAGCCCCTTGTCTAATGGGTATTGGGTGAATAGTTTCTCCCACTCAGTGGGTGGCTCTTGTATCCTGGGCACTATTTCCTTTGAGGTGCAGAAGCTTCTCAGCTTAATATATTCCCATCTGTTAATCTCTGCTTTCACTTGCTTGGAGAGTGCAGTTTCCTCCTTGAATATGCCTGTAGTCTCAATGTCCTGGAGTGTTTTGCCTACGTGTTGTTCTATATATCTTATGGCTTTGGGTCTGATATTGAGGTCTTTAATCCATTTGGATTTTACCTTCGTACATGGTGTTAGCTGGGGTCTAAGTTCAATTTTTTGCAAGTGGCTATCCAGTTGTGCCAACACCAATTGTTGAAGAGGCTTTCCCTGCTCCATTTAGGATTTCCTGCTCCTTTATCAAAAATTAGATGATTGTATGTCTGGGGACCATTTTCTGAGTATTCAAGCCTATTCCACTGACCTGAGGTCCTGTCCTTATTCCAATACCATGCTGTTTTGATAACTATTGCTTTGTAGTAAAGTTTAAAGTTGGGGAAAGTAATTCCTCCCATATTCTTTTTCCCAATGATTGCTTTAGCTACTCTAGGGTGTTTATTGTTCCAAATAAATTTCAAAAGTGCCTGATCCACTTCTTTGAAGAATGTCATGGGTATCTTTAGAGGGATCGCATTAAATCTGTATAATGCCTTGGGGAGTATTGTCATTTTGATGATGTTAATCCTGCCAATCCATGAGCAGGGTATGTGTTTCCATTTCCACGTGTCCTCTCTTATTTCTTGGAGCAGAGTTTTATAGTTTTCTTTATATAGGTCCTTCACATTTTTAGTCAGGTTGATTCCAAGATATTTGAGTTTGTGTGGCACTATTGTGAATGGGGTTGTTTTCTTAATGTCCATTTCTTCCTTATTACTATTGGTGTATAGAAAGGCCATTGATTTTTGTGTGTTAATTTTGTAGCCTGCCACCTTGCTATATGAGTTTATTGTTTCTAGAAGCTTTTTGGTAGAGTCTTTAGGGTTTTCTAAGTAGAGTATCATGTCATCTGCAAACAGTGAGAACTTGACTTCTTCCTTTCCTATCTGGATTCCCTTGATATCTTTTCTTGCCTAATCGCTATAGCGAGTACTTCCAGTGCTATGTTGAATAGGAGTGGTGAGAGAGGACAGCCTTGTCTTGTGCCAGAATTTAGAGGGAAGGCTTTTAGGTTTTCTCCATTGAGGATAATATTTGCCACTGGCTTGTGGTAGATGGCCTTAACTATATTGAGAAAGGTTCTTTCCATTCTCATCTTGCTGAGAGTTTTGATCAAGAATGGGTGTTGGACCTTATCAAATGCTTTCTCTGCATCTATTGATATGATCATGTGGTTTTTCTTTTTCTTGTTGTTGATGTTGTGTATTATGTTGATAGATTTACGGATGTTAAACCATCCTTGCATTCCTAGGATGAAACCTACTTGATCGTAGTGGATGTTCTTCTTAATGAGGCATTGAATCCTATTTGCCAGGATTTTGTTGAGGATCTTTGCATCTGCATTCATCAGCAATTTTGGTCTGTAATTTTCTTTTTTTGTAGCATCTCTGTCTAGTTTAGGTATCAAGGTGATGTTGGCTTCATAAAAGCTATTTGGAAGTGTTTCTGTTTGTTCAATTTCATGAAAGAGTCTTGTCAGGATTGGTAGCAGTTCCTCTTGGAAAGTTTGAAAGAATTCATTAGTGAATCCATCTGGGCCTGGGCTTTTGTTTTTGGGCAGACATTTGATTACTGTTTTAATTTCATCAATGGTGATGGGGGTGTTTAGATATGCTACATCCGTTTCCTTCAACCGTGGAAGATTATAAGAGTCCAAGAATTTATCCATTTCTTCCAGGTTCTCATTTTTAGTTCTCATTTTTATTTTACTTTCTCAAAGTAGTTTCTTATTACCCTTTGAATCTCTGTCATGTCAGTAGTGATCTCTCCTTTTTCATTCCTAATACGAGTTATCAAGTTTCTCTCTCTCTTTCTTTGTTAGGTTTGCCAGTGGTCTATCAATCTTGTTTATTTTTTCAAAGAATCAACTTCAGCTTTCGTTAATCTTTCGGATTGTTTTTTGGGTTTCCACTTCATTGATTTCTGCTCTCAGCTTTGTTATTTCCTTCTGTCTCCCTAGTTTTGGGTCCTTTTGTTGAGCACTTTCTAGTTCTATTAGCTGTGTCATTAAGCTACTCAGGTAAGTTCCTTCTTCCTTCCTGATGTGTGCTTGCAAAGCTATAAATTTTCCGAAGAAAGATACTTTTGATGATTTTGGCAAGTAAGGAGTGTCATGCTTGAAACTCACAGACACATCCAGGAGAGCCAAGAGGACAAAATCAAGGCTCTCTTGATGCTGGAGAGAGCTGAAGAGCCAACCCAGGTTCAATGCCCCATATCTTATGTGGTGCCCTGAGTTTGCCAGGAGCACAGAGTCAGGAATAGGCCCTGAGCATGGCTGGGTGTGACACCAAAACAAACAAAACAAAACAAAACAAACAAAAAGTATCAAGTATGACTACAGCTGCTAGCACATACAGTTAACTAACATAGGCTGAATAATTCCCTCCTCTATGCCTGCTGCTTCCTTAGTTGTAGGGCCATTAGCTAAAATTGAATTGATTTTTCTAGAAACAAATCCTGAGCTTGAGCTTTTTTAGAACCAACCTCTAGTAGTTCAGATATGTTTTGAATGACTGAAATATAAGATATGTAGAGAAATATGTCAGCATGAGATGAAAAAATTAAACCCTGCCAAATATTGAATAGCCTCAGTATAGTCTAATGACTTGATTTGGATGAGGAACTTTTCCTTATCCCTTTCGATATCTAGGTAGTAGGGCTGAGGTTTCATGGTAAGTTTGGTGGAATACTCTTGCTCTATTGGGTCCCTTTTCAGCAGGGTCCTATGACTTTTCCAATCTACCCAATACCTAATTGACTTAAGTTTTCATTTCTCAGGCTGACTCACAAATTTCTTATCATTGACTCTTCCACTACTTTTCAATCTGATTCACTCATAAAAATCATTTTTTATCGGGGCTGGAGTGATAGCACAGCTGTAGGGCATTTGCCTTGCATGCGGCCAATCCAGTACGGACCTTGGTTCAACTACCCGGCATCCCATCCTGAGCCAGGAGCAATTTCTGAGCACATAGCCAGGAGTAACCTCTAAGTGTCACTGGGTGTGGCCCCCAAAGAAAAACAAAATAAAAATTATCATTTTTTATCAATTGATATTTTGTGGTTTACAACACTTATTTATGATTTATTATGCACATAATTTCAACACTGTACCTATCACTGGTGTACCCATCTACCTCCCTTAAGGGCCCCGATGTTCTCTCTCAAATCTCCCTCCCACAAATTCAATTGTGTGGGTCAGTTCTCCAGTTTTGCTGCTTTTGGCTCTTTGTTGTCACCTTGTTGTGTATCTTTATGTGATTCTCCCTTTTAAATCCTTGCCAGCAACTAAGCTCCTGTGGGGTTTTACTCCTCTATTCTGGGGACCCATGCAATGGCCGCCCTTACCTGACACTTTCGGTTTCTAGTTTAAATTTACTGCTATTATTAATACTGAAATACTATGCTCTCTTTCTTTTCCAAGGTGAAGCGAGGTGAATTTTCCTTTGGGTTAGTGGATCTTTAATGAGGAAAGATAAGCCCTGTCTGCTCTCACAAATGGATTCCAGGTAGTATTTATGTATCTGAAACGTGGCCCTTCAGGAGTGTACCTTTCCTTCTGGCTCCTTGTTTGGTTCCATTTCGCTCACTCCATAAATAATGATTTTCTTTTCCAGATAGTTTTGTGAACAAGAGAAATAAGATAATTTGGGGTGGTAGGGAAGATTCAGTTTATTTCTATTGATATGATGTTAGTACCCCTATGCTAGGTTGTATAAATCTTATGTATATTTTCTGGTCAGGGTTGGACATTGAGGTATGTATGTATGTATGTATTTATGTATGTATGTATGTATGATGTATGTATGTATGCATGCATATAAAGACAGAATCAAATAAGATTGTGGGTTGTAGAGTTAGTAAAAGTGCCTGACTAGGACTTTATTCTTGAGTCTCATGTCCAGAACATCAATGAGTGTAGCCCTGAAGGTTCCCAAGCATCTCGAGATATAGTCCTTGAGAACCCCAACACTGCTGAATTTCCCTGATGGTCCCCAGCATGGTAAGACCTGAGCTTCCTGGGATTTTTTTCAGGACTTCCTGACCACTACTTGGAAGTACCTTCCAAAATAAATATGTTAAACCTGGAGCATTTTAGTCATTGTATATTATCAATGCCATGTTTAGGAACTCCAAAAGCTGAGGACTGATGCTATATCTGGATGGAAGGACACAGAGTGTAATTATGCAACTCTAGCATGCAAAAGGAAACTTTCTTCTTTATAGATGGAAGTGAATTCCAAGATAAAAGACACACATTCAACCTGTAACTCACAGGTTGAATGTTCTCATTTGATCAGATCCAATGGGTTAACTTTTGCAAGTGAGAAAAAGAAGAAAGAGAATGGGGATGTAGCCTCTGTCATTTCAGATTATTTTAAATGGAAATCACAAGACTGCACTAGTCTTTCCAGAATCGTGGCTGAAATGAAAAGGAGAGAAAGGAAGGTGGAAAAAAAAGAGATAGGAGGAGAGAAGAAAAAATAGAGGAGAGATTGTGTGTGAGAGAAACACATAGAGAGAGATGCAGGTCAAAGAACTAGTAAACAAGCTAACAATCCATTTTGATAGAAGATACATTACCAAGTATCTTTTTGAAAAAAATTTAAAAAATTTTTTGTCTTTAAGTCTCTAGTGTTCCCCTTAGTTTTTAGTTTTGGGGAAGTAACATTAATAAATCTCTTCTACATAGCATCTTTCCAGGAATCTACATTCTTGTCTGCACAACACCCTTCTTTCATTTGGTAACAACACCCTTTCCCATTCTGGGAGAAAGTAGTTTAGGGGTCAATCTTTCTTCTGTTCTAAATAGAAAAAATTCCTGGCTTAACTAATTAGTGCATTCCACCCCTTAGTATGAGTTTAGGAATTGACCCTGATTCTAGCTAGGCCATAAACTTAGCTTCCGGGTTTTTCTCTGTTGGAGAGTTATTCTGTATCTGCTATAGTTGCTATGGAGATAGGAGATAAGCCTGGAGGAGTTGCAGATAGTCACTTTATTTCTTGTTTTGTTGGGGGTGGGTTGAGGAACCCCCCTACGTGATGCTCAGATACCCTGAGGGACATTCCAACAAGCAGTTCTCTGGTTGGCTGGAGGTTCAAAATAGTGGCCTTAGGATATGGTGCTACTCCTGGTCCACTGTGCCAGGGGTTAACCAGCCATTTCAGTAGTACTGGAAACTTCCAGTACTATCCTCAGGAGGCCCCATGGTGCTGGGAATCGAGTTGGGCTTGATTTTTGCCTTAATCCTTGTACTATTTCTCCATCACCCCACAAATAGGGAAAAATCTATCTGAAAATAGAACAGAGAACATACAGCCAATAGATGAAGTAAAATATCATGATGACATTGAATTTGTAAATCTAGCCATGCCTGAAATTGAAAAAAAGTTTTTTAACTTTTCAGTTAAATGAACCAATGCATACATTTATACGCATAAATAATTCTGAGTTGCTTTCCTTGCTTTTGAGAACCAAAGAACTTGGATTAATCAATGCCTTTTTTCTTTCCATCATTCTGTGTATTTTTACTATTAGTATTTTGATTTTGGAGTCACACTCAGTGGTACTCAGGAGATACTCGTGATTCTCAGGGGTCACTCCCACCAGTGCTCAAGGGACCATGAAGTAATGGAAATCAAACTCAGCTTCTCTTACTTGCAAAGCATATGGGTCAACGATTGAGCTGTGTCTCTGGTTCAATGTCTGTATATTTTTAGTTTAGTTTAGTTTTTGTTATTGTTGTAAAACATACATAAAATTATTCATTCTAACCCTTAAAAGAGATACAATCAAGGCTAAAGTGATAGCATAGTAGGTAGGGCATTTGTCTTGCACACAATCTGAATTCAATCCCTGGCATTCCAACCAGACCTGGATATGCTCAGGACTTACTCCTAGCTCTGCGTGAGAAATCATTTAGGCAGGCTCAGGGACCTGGGAATTGAACCTTAATTGCCCACTTTCAAAGCATGTACCATACTGTAGTATTATTTCTCTAATTATAAAGAGGGTACAATCTAATGTAAATAATGATTTTCACAGTATGTACAATGGCTATCAATAATCTATCTCAGTATTTAAAAATATATATTTCAGCTAAATTTCCTTCTTTATAAAAATTTCATAAAAGATCAAATCAGTTCTAGTTATTTGGGATTTAAACACCTTGTTAAAAAATATAACATGGGGTTGGAGAGATAATACAGCAGTAGGGCGTTTGCCTTGCAAGCAGCTAACCCAGGACTGAGGGTGGTTCGAATCCTGGCATCCCATATGGTCCCCCGTGCCAGCCAGGAGCGATTTCTGAGCACAGAGCCAGGAAGTAACCCCTGAGCGCTGCCCGGTGGCCCCCCCCCCCCAAAAAAAAACCGCCACAAAATATCAAAGAAAAATAAACACCATGTAAAATAGTTGATAAAAACAATACTTTAGCCTTGCATGCAGCCTATATCAGTTTGATTCCTGGCACTGCATATGATCCTTGAGCTTTGCCAGGAGTGATTTCTGAGCACAGTAAGAAGTACGCCCTGAAGGGGCCGGAGTGATAGCACAGCAGTAGGGTGTTTGCCTTGCATGCGGCAGGTTCAGGATGGACCTTGGCCCGATTCCCGGCTTTCCATATGGTCTCCTGAGCCAGGAGCGATTTCTGAGCTCTGAGCACATAGCCAGGAGTTTCCCCTTAGCGTCACAGGGGGTGCCCCCCCCCAAAAAAAAGAAGTAAGCCTTGTTTGTGCTTTGGCCTCTAGGGTATTCTAATACTATATCTAATAGTATATCTAATACTCTAGGGTATTACTGTGAGGACTGGGGAGCACAACCAAGGCTTACTTCTTTTTTTTATTTTTCTATATGTCACGAAGGTGCAGAGATAGCTCTCCAAATAAAGATCAGATGGGTACAATCTTGCACCTTAAACACATGTTAATATAATTAATCTTTATAATTTTTCCATTGTAGTTTAGGTGACATAGTTTTAATAATGTTAACCTCATGGTTTTTTTTTGGGGGGGGTCACACCCGGTAGCACTCAGGGGTTCCTCCTGGCTCTCCTCTCAGAAATCGCTCCTGGCAGGCAGGGGGACTTTATGGGATGCTAGGATTCTAACTATCGTCTGTCCTGAATCAGTTGCATGAAAGGCAAATGCCCTACCACGGAGCTCTATCTCTCCAGCCCCAACTTTCATGGTTTTTCTTTCTTTTTCTTTATTTTACTGTCATGATTTTGAAGTAAACAGTTACAGCATTTTTACTGACACCAGCATGCCTATTACCCTTGATCACTGTCTATGTTATTTCTAGTTTACCTTTTCATTTCTCCTCTCACCCCCACATACCTTCCTTTCACTGCTTGGTTATAACAGTTCTGTAATCAAAGGACACTTTGAATTAACCTTTGTACATGGTATGAGATAGAGATCTAGTTCCTTTCTTATTTTTTTTTTACATGTAGCTGTCCTGTTTTTCTAACACAATTTGTTGAAGAGACTTTTCTGCCCCAGTCTGATTGTCTTAGATTGTGTTGCTATAACAACTCAATATTGCAGCTTTACTGGAATCAACCACAAATGTTTCTCACAGTTCTCAAGACTGAGATGACCAAGATCAAATGCTGATAAATTTGGCATCATTTAGGAACCTCTTACTAGTTGTAGACTTCTGATTTCTTGTAGAGAGATAATCTCATGTCTTTTTTAAAAATTACTTTATTTAAACACCATTATTACAAAGTTGCTCATAATACAGATGGATTTTTATTTCACAGTTACAAAGTTTTTCATGGTTAAGGGTCAGTCATACAATGTACAACACCCTTCACTAGTGCACATTTCCTGCCATCAATGTTCCATCCTCTTCCCTACCTCCCTACCTATAGGGAAGACATTTTTCTTCTCTATCACCCTCTTCCTTTTTTTCTTTTAGACGCTATTGTTTGCAATATTGCTCCTGAAGGGTATCATGCATATCACTTTATCTCCTTTCAGATCCCAGTTCCTGTCCTGAGTGATCATTTCCAACTATTATTGTCATAATGGTCCCATCTCTGTCCTAATTGAACTCCTCTGCTATTTGTGGCAAGCTTCCTACCATGGACTTGTACTCTGTTGTCTCTGAATTGCCATACCATCATTTTTTTAAAAAAATATTCCACAAATGAGTGTGATCATTCTATGTCTATCCTTCTCTTTCGGACTCATTTCACTCAGCATATTCATTCATGTACAAGCAATTTTTATGACTTCTTTTTCTTAAGAGCTGTATAGTATTCCATTGTACCATAGCTTCTTTAGCCACTTCTCTGTTCTCTGGTACTTGGGTAGTTTCCAGATTCTGGGTATTGTGAACAAAATTAGGAATGCCCCTTATCAGAGGGCTTTTTGCATTGTGTTTTTTGGCCAAGAGGGTGTATTCCTAGGATTTCCTAGGTATATTCCTACGTATTGCTAGATCATATGAAAGCTCAATTTCTAGTTTTTTGAGGAACGTCCATATTTTTTCCCAAAAAGGCTGAACCAGTGGTTAGTTCCACCAGAGTGAATGAGGGTCCTTTTCTTCCCTCACCTGTGCCAGCACTGGTTGTTCTTGTTCTTTGTAATGTATGCTAGTCTCTGTGGTGTGAGATAATATCATATTGTTATTTTAATTTTTCTTTCCTTGATGATTAGTGTGTGGAATGTTTTTTCATGTATCTTTCATTTCTTCTTTGAGGAAATGTCTGTTCATTTTCTCCCCATTTTTTGACAGCGTTAGATATTATTTTCTTGCTAAGCTCTACTAGTGCCTTATATATCTTTGATATTAGTAACTCCTTATCAGATGGATATTACATGAATAGTTTCTTATGGATTAAAATAGCAATACTTCCCACAGCATTGTACAGATTAAATGTGAACCCTACAAGAATACCAATGCTATTTTTCAAAGATATAGATCAAACACTCCTGATATTATATGGAACAAAAACAACAATAACAACAACAACAAAATCCCATGAATAGTTAAAGCAGTTCTTAAGAAAAAGAAGTGGGAGGCTTCACTCTCCCCAACTTCAGACTTCTATAAAGCAGTAGTAATTAAAACAAAATGGTATTGGAATAAAGAAAAACCCTAAGATTAATGGGATAGACTTGAATATTCTGAGACCAATCCTCCCATCTGTCTCAATTAATCTCTGATAAGGGGGCAAACAATACAAAGGAAAGAATCAAAGGAAGCCTCTTCAACAGTGGTGTTGGGAAAATGTTTCAGCTCCATGCAAAAAAAAAAAGTGAGCTCAGACCTCTCTTTAATGCTCTGTACAAAAGTCAAATCAAAATGGATTAAAGGGGTCTGAATGATAGCACAGAGGGTATGGTGCTTGCTTTGCATTCTACCATCCAGTTTCAATCCCCAGCATCCCATATGGTCCCCCAAGCTGGCCAGGAATGATCTCTGATCACACAGCCAGGTGTGGCCCCAAAACAAAAGCAAAAACAAAAAGGATTAAAGACCTTGATATGAGATCTGAACCATCAGATTCTTGAGGAAAACAGTTAAAACACAGCATGACACCTAAGCTAATACCATCTTCATCTATTGGCCAAGCAAGAAGAAGCAAAGATAAACAAATGGGACTACATTAAATTAAGAAGTTTTTGCATCTCAAAGAAAACAGTGACTAGGGGCCTGAGCAATAGTGGAACAATAGTGAAGCATTAGGGAGTTTGCTTTGCACGAAGCTGATCCAGGATGAACTTTGGTTTAATCCCTGGTCTCCCATATGGTTCCCCCAGCCATGAGCGATTTCTGAGCACAGTCAGGAGTAACCCCTGAGCATCACCGGGTGTGACCCAAAGACAAAAAACAAACAAAAAAAGAGTAGCTGGAGTGGTGGCACAACCAGTAGGGCATCTGCCTTGCACTCGCTAACCTAGGACGGACCATAGTCCCATATGGTCCCTCAAGCCAGGGGTGATTTCTGAGTGCATAGCCAGGAGTAACCCTAGTCACTAGGTGTGCCCAAAAATTATATATATAAAATATATATAATAAATATATATAATATATAATATATATTATATATGCATACATATATATATATATATATATATATAAAATGGCATACCAGGGATAGCACAAGGTTCTGCATGTGCAAGTAAATGTCCTATCTGCTGTATGGTCTGCCCAGTCTCTTTTATGTCTTTATTTATGAGAGCACTAATCCCATTCAGGAGAGCTCTACCACTCGACCCAATTACCTGCCTAACATTCTATCTCCAAATACCACTTTGACAGTAGGAACTCAACTGGAAAAAGCTGGGAAAGAATGCATCAGTGCTTAACAGAATGTTAGTGATAGGGAAAATTTCCATATAAGGAAAAACAAAAGACCAACTTTTGCATATTTTCTCTTTCTTGCTTTTCTGTTTCAGACCAGTGTTCAATATCAGATACAGCAACAGACACCACTTCGGCATGCTCCCTTCTAGCTTAAAAATTTATTAAAGTAAAGCATCTTCTTGATATCCCCAAGAAACTCAAAATTTGCTTGATTTCTTATGATTCACTACCGAAGAGTTTGGAAGTTGTCCTCCTTAGCATGGATTTTCATGTACATATTGAGAATATAAATCTTTAGGCAGATCCTCAATGACATCCTCAAAGATGTTCCCTATCCACTGTTCTATTGCTCCAGTCCTCTGAGTGATTTTTTTTTTTTTTTTTGGTTTTTGGGCCACACACTGTGACACTCAGGGGTTACTCCTGGCTATGTACTCAGAATTTGCTCCTGGCTTGGGGGACCATATGGGATGTCGGAATTCATGTATGTGCCATACATACATGAGAGTCACTCCTGGTTGTGCCCAGGGTTTACTCTTGGTTCTGTTCTCAAGAATTACTCCTGGTGGTTCTCCTGGGATGTCAGGAATTAAATCAGGGTTAGCTTTGAAAGCAAGGCAAGTGCCTTAAGCCCTGCACAGTCTCTTAGGTCTCAAGAATTCTTGTTAAAGATTAGTATAATGTATGTGAAGTTTTTTTTATAAAGTTTTAACTAAAGATAATGAAAGGAACTAGTGATCAAAGGCAATTACGAGTAATTCACAATAATTGAAACATCTGTCTTATTTGTTATTCTAATACATTGTTTTGGGATGTTGAGATTACTTGTTGAACACACATTTGGATAATGTGTTGCAGATGTTGGCACTACCACATCCCTGTGTATAGTATGAAGATGTTAACTGAATGTGTAAATAATTTCTGATATCTTTTATCTAATTGGTCTTGACCAATAAATCAATTTTTGTCCATATAGAGCTCAATTCACACCAAACATATGCCACCCCACACTCTTCTCTTCCTTGTGGTTCCAATACATGGAACATTGGAAATTCTCCCTTTAAGGGCTATTAAATGTGGAAGGAGGAGAGGATTGTGTCTGAGTGGTTTGGGTAATGTTTTTTGTTTTTTGTTTTTTTTGGTTTTTGGTTTTTGGGCCACACCCAGGGGTGCTCAGGGGTTACTCCTGGCTAACTGCTCAGAAATAGCTCCTGGCAGGCACAGGGACACCGGGATTCGAACCAACCACATTAGGTCCTGGGTCAGCTGCTTAGAAGGCAAACGCCGCTGTGCTATCTCTCCGGCCCCGGTTTTGGTAATTTAAAAAAAAAAAAAAAGAATTGGCCCCACCTGGCTTACTCCTGGTTCTGTACTTGGAGATCAC
Organism: Suncus etruscus; assembly: GCF_024139225.1. Classification (NCBI taxonomy): domain Eukaryota; kingdom Metazoa; phylum Chordata; class Mammalia; order Eulipotyphla; family Soricidae; genus Suncus; species Suncus etruscus. The sequence continues at coordinate 138,261,559 of NC_064851.1, forward strand.
TCCTGATTGTTTTGAGGAACTATATGGGCTGCTGGGGATCAAACCTGGATCAGCTGTGTGCAAGGCAAGTTCCCTATCCACTGTTCTATTGCTCCAGTCCTCTGAGTGATTTTTTTTTTTTTTTTTTTTGGTTTTTGGGCCACACACGGTGTCACTCAGGGGTTACTCCTGGCTATGTACTCAGAATTTGCTCCTGGCTTGGGGGACCATATGGGATGTCGGGATTCAAACCACAGTCCTTCTGCATACAAGGCAAACACCTTACCTCCATGCTATGTCTCCGGTCCCGAACTAATTGGTTTTTATCAAAAAGTTTCATGTGCTGTCTACTTCTGCTTTCTTTCTTTTTCCTCTATGACATTTTAGAATATGTGCTAGAATATATATATTTTCATCTATTTATTTTATTGATGATTTATTATTATTTATTATTATTTTATTTTATCTTGAGTACTCTTAGTTTTACAATGAAGGTATGTGCAGGGAGGTTCTTGGCTTCATCTGTTACAAGAGTTCATCAGTCTTCACCTGTTACAGTAGGATTCAGCACTTACAGTACATGGTTAATAAATTGCTGAATGAATACAGTTTAGAACTTAATTTGTCCAGTTCTTTCTATGTAATTCAGTCAAATTTCTTTGGTTTCCTGTCTCTTGCATGTCTTTTAGATGGCCAGCTAAGTCCTTTCCAAAAGAAGTCTTTGTCTTTGGGCTAAATTTGATTGTGCTTCTTTACTCCTTTGCTGGCTGTAAAGTGCTTAGGTTGAAATCATACTTACTTGAAGACATTGTCCAGAGGTTCAAAGGAGATGAGGCCTGAGGGTTTCAGCAATCAGACTATATCTTGTGGGACATATTATTTTGTGGTGCACTGTGCATCACTTCTTTCTCTTTATTATCGATAGTTCCATCCAATATTACAGTTTTGTGTTAGGTGTGTTTAGGGAAATAAAGAATGATACGTGTATGCTGGGGAGGGGTGGCAGAGGCTATTAGCATTCCAACAAAACCCACTCTCTCTATGATAAAAGGGCTGTGTGAGGCCCTGTCTTCAGAGTTAATACTTTTTCTTCCAGCTTCCCTTGTAGCTAAATATTCGCTATGCCTAACATGTCCCCACAAAAGAAACAGAATTGATCTCTGCGACTTCTCACTTGCCTAAAAAAAGTTCAAGTTTTAAAAGAATTATTCTTTCTTCTTGCCATATGCCTGATACATTGAACATCAAAATGACCTTAGAAACGTCACATGAAGACCTCAGGACCACTGTTATAGTCTGGGACCTTCCAGCAAGGCCAAGGGAGAAGATTTGACAATCAATCTGTACCACCATTCCAGACTTTTATGAACTATAGAAACTTTAAAATTTGTCTTTAATTAAGCTTTTTTAAAAATAATTGTCTGCTGCCAAGGTTGTGATATCCATCTGTTGTTGGTGATCAAATTTGGGTTGGCAGTGCTATTTAGGTTAATGACCTTTAACAAGAATACAAGCATTGGGCCCGGAGAGATCGGAGAGATAGCACAGTGGCGTTTGCCTTGCAAGCAGCCAATCCAGGACCAAAGGTGGTTGGTTCGTATCCCGGTGTCCCATATGGTCCCCCGTGCCTGCCAGGAGCTATTTCTGAGCAGACAGCCAGGACTAACCCCTGAGCACCGCTGGGTGCGACCCAAACCCCCCCCCCCAAAAAAAAATACAAGCATCTTCCTAATGAAGATACAGAAAATTTCCCAAACTCTAGTTAGATCTGTCATATTATTTGCACTTAATTTCTCTTTGAGTGGCAATCATTATATTGATTCTATCAACGTACCTTAATTTTATCTGCTCCAGAATTTTTTATAAATGGATCTATACCATTAGTGTCTGATTGCTCACACACAACTTCACGGCCTTTTTTTTGTTTGTTTGTTTCTGTTTTTGGGCCACACCCGGTGACGCTCAGGGGTTACTCCTGGGTCTGCACTCAGAAATCACTCTTGGCTTGTAGAACCATATGAGATGCCAAGGATCGAACAGAGGTCTGTCTGCTGTGTGCAAGGCAAATGCCCTACTGCCACATTCCCACTCAGGAGAAGCACACACCAAAGTGTAGTGCTCTCCTGAAAAGGAATTATTTGCCAAAAAGGCCCGCTTAGAGCAGTCAAAATCACTTGACCCTTTGCGTGGAGGGTTTGGCAATAATTCTAAATAGTGGCTATAACTATCTCTCTCTTTATTTTAAACCTTTATTAGAAATCAGGCCTTAGTAAATTCTTTCTAGGACAGCAATCAATCCAGCCAAAAGTCTCCCATTTAACAGCTCCCTGTAATTTTTGCTACCTTGGCGCCAAGAAACAGATTTTTCCATAACTTAGCTCAAAACAAAGTAATTTTCAGTTTTCCCCCCCGAAACTCTGAAACATTCCTCACATTCCACCTGATAATTACCTTTTCCTTCTGTTTTACCCAAAGCAAAGTGAACCCAAAACAAGCTGCCTTTTCGCCTTCAGTATTCAGCTCTTTAATATGCTAATCTAAGCCAGAGTCCTCCTTTCTCTCCCAGTTTCTTTGATGTCTAGAATTTGCACCTGCTTTTCCCTGCCTCTACCTTTTAAAAGCTGCCAGCTTAAAAAATAAAATTGTCTCTCGTTCCTTGTAAACGTGAGTCCCCATACTATCTGTGTGGTTTCATTCATTTTTACAATATATTTCCGTCATTCGCCATTCTGCGTGCCCACCTTTTCCCGTGGAATTTTTCCCGAACTCCACGAAGGATTTGTTTGCAGGTGCTGTAGACTGCAAACAAAATTTGGCTCGCAGCACCCTACCACTGTACTATTGCTCCAGCCCTTCATGACCTTTTTTTTGTTAAAGAAGAAATGTCTCCTTTTAATTGCATAAATTGATAAATATTGGAAAACATCAGAGACAAACTTGGGGAAATTATTTGTATAGGAGTAATAGTATTTGGGTAGGATTCAAATGTTGAGCTCTCATGATATAAGTCATTTCATCTCCTGGATTTCTCCACATGTCTGGCTCTTTCCAGACCATACTTCCTGCTGAGAAGTTTCCCAACTGTCATGGAATCTTCAGGAAAGAAAGGGATGCTCACATCAGCTTTCTTCTGGAAGGATCTAGAAGTCAGTCTGCAAGGATGGCACCATAATCATGAAGCAGTTTTCCCAGAGTGAGATTATTCACTATGCTTTAGATGTGCTGACCCCCTGCATTCCCCCCCCCAATGTGGAAAATTCTACTGCATAACTTATAGTAATGGTAAACTGTGTTTGTACTGTCCTTTATTTATTATTGTAGTAGTAGTAGTAAACTTTCTAGATAGTATTGTGAAAAAAGGAGAAAAAAATCACAATATTTACAAAGCAGTATACAAATTCAATGAAATACCCATTAATTTTTCCATGGAAAATTTTTTGTTAGATATAGAACAAATATTGTTAAAATTTACATGGAGCAGGGGTACTCAAACTTTTTAAACAGGGGGCCAGTTCACTGTCCTTCAGACTGTTGGAGGGCCAGATTATAGTAAAAACAAAAATTATGAACAAATTTCTATGCACACTGCATATATCTTATTTAGAAGTGAAGAAACAAAATGGGAATAAATACAATATGTGGCCCGCAGGCCGTAGTTTGAGGACCATTGACATGGAGCCATGACACTCCCAGAATAAAGCACACAATTCTGAGAAAAAAATTAAATACATTTAATTCCTTGACCTTATACTATTAAGCTATGAAAATAAAAACTATGTGATAATTAGACAAATAAAGTAGAATTGAAAGCTCAGAGGTAAATGTTCAAGTGTATTGACAGTTAATTCATGACAAAGGAAACAGGGGCATAAAGTGAAGCAAGAAAATTTTCTTCAACAGTGGTTTTGGAAAATTGGTTAACCACATGCAAAAAAGGAAAGGCCCTGGAGCCCCACCTAATACAATACACAAAGTTAATTAAAAATGAATTAAAGAAGGGCTGAAGAGATAATATGGAGGTAGTGCATTTGCCTTGCATGCAGAAGGATGGTGGTTTCAATCCCGGCATCCAATTATGGTCTTCCCCAACCCTGTCAGGAGCAATTTTTGAGTGTAGAGCCAGGAGTAACCCCTGAGCGCTGACGGGCATGAAAATCAAAAACAAACAAACAAAAAAGGATTAAAGAACTCAAAAGTAGGCTTATATATATATATAAAGTACATAGAAAAATGTTTGGCCAATAGACTTAAGCAAAGCATTTATCATCACTAATTATCATTGAAGTGCAAACTAAACAATAGTGAGATATCTATAATCACAGATGAGTGAGACTGCCAATATAAAAAATATAATATAATATTAAAAATATCTGGAAATAGTGTTGGCAGAGATCTTGTAAAAAATTAGGAGTGTTGTCTAGTGCTTGAAAACAATAGGAAGAGTTCAAAATAAATTAAAGATAGAATTTCATATGATTTAGTAGTTACACTTCTTGGCATCTATCCAAAGGACACAAAAACATAAATCAGTAAACATACCAGCCTGTTTCGCCCAGTGTCAGACCCTCATCCATAATTCCTGACTATGGACACCTAAGAGGACCCCACCTTGTTGACTTACAGATTCTGAACTGGTCTTGGTTGCCTCCCAACACAATGTGCTAACAAGAGCTGTACCCTATACACCTATACCACACAAAACTTGTCAATCTGAGGTAGTTTGGAGAAATTTTAACTCTAAAAACAGGCCTAGGAGAGACACTAAGAGTCACCCAATAACCCTAATACAGATCCCCAAACTACTAGCCATCAAAAACAGATGCAACTACTTAGGTGGATCTGGAGAGTATCATGCTGGATGAAGTCAGTGAAGAGAAGACAACACAAATGGTTTCTGTCTTATGTGGGATATAATGAAACATGGTTGGAGAAAATAGATGCACACATGAAACAAACTGAAAACTGGTTTCATGTAGGAAGCACTCCATAAAGAGAATGGGTGTGGGGAGGTGGGGGATACTGGGACAATGATGAAATTGGATGGAAGGTGTGGTGCTGAGATTTTTATGTATAAAACCACACCAATAATAGTTTGCTTAAAAACATATTTTCACTGTAGCATTACCGTATTTTCCGACATATAAGACGACTTTTGAAACAAAAAAAGTCAACCAAAAATCGGGGGTCGTCTTATACACCGAGTATATCCCGAAAAATGTTTCAATATGCCGCTAAACAAAAATTGTCTAAATATTACCACAAAACTAATTTTCCAACTCAATCCTGCACCAATCACTGGAAGGCTGCTCGGACCGCCTCTCTAATTCAGCCAATCCAAGCAGGCTTTTTATGCATGCAAATTAGACAATGTTCTGGACCCGAATCTACACTGTCAAAAGCCTGCTCAGATTGGCCAGAGTCAGAGAGGAAGTCTATGACAGTATAACCTTTGAACCTTTGCTTGTTGTGATCGACTCACTGTGGTACGTATACAGTTGCAGCACAGGAACATTCTGTCTGATACAGCGAATATAGGCCTAAACCTATGTTTTAACTGCAAAATTAGGGGGTCGTCTTATACACCCAGTCGTCTTATATGCCGGAAAATACGGTACTTATAATTACCAGGATTGGAAATGTTGCTGGTGATGTGGTGGTAAAATAGGAAGCAAGTAAAGTAGCTTCAAGAAAAGAGTGCTTTCACCTCTCTGATCCATCTCAGCCAGCTGAGGAAATGCCTACAGTGGGTTAGGACTGGGTAAGGTCTGCTACCAGCACCTACCAGCACCTACCAGCACCAACATAGCATGGACAATCATATACATTAGCCTCACCAGACAGCTGTCAATCTGCTCCAGAAACCTACTTGTTCAGTGAAGGAAGGGACCATGAGTGTTCTTGACATGACTAAGCCATGGACTCAAGCTGTAGCAAGGAATTGTTCTTTGCAGGAAAGGAAAGTCAGTTTAACCTTGGCACAGAACTTTAAGGTTCATTCGTTGAATTACAACTTTTTATCCAAAACAAAGAACTTCCCTGGCTTCTTGCCCCTCTCTTAGTTTCCACCACCCCCTTTTTACATGTCAAAGGCATACCTAGAAGGAAATAACTCAAGATAAGTTTTTGTTTGTTTGTTTTTGTTTTTGCTTTTTGTTTGTATGCACTCTCTACTCTGTCCCAGTCCAGTGTGGATTGAGATACTTAATAAAGGTCATTGGTTTGGGGGAGCAAGATCTACCATGAGGTTGAAAGTTCCTGGATATCTCTCATGTCTCCTGGAAGTTTTGATGATAAGGAAAATTCCTTCAATTTCCATCTTGTTTCAAGTTTTTATCATGACTAGGTGCCGGATCTTGTCAAATGGTTTCTCGGCATCTATTGCTATGATCATATAATATTTTTTCTAAATATAGTATATTATGTTGATTGACTTTCATATGCTAAATCATTCTTGCATCTCTGGGATGATGAATTCTACTTGGTCATGGTGTAAAGTATTGGGTTCTATTTGCTAGTATTTTTTTGAGGATCTTTCCATCTGTGTTCATCAAGGGTATTGGCTTGTAATTATTTTATTTTATTTTTTTTTGATTTTTCGGGCCACACCTATTTGATGCTCAGGGGTTACTCCTGGCTAAGGGCTCAGAAATTGCCTCTGGCTTGGGGGACCATATGGGACGCCAGGGGATCGAACCGCGGTCCTTCCTTGGCTAGCGCTTGCAAGGCAGACAGACACCTTACCTCTACAACCACCTTGCCGGCCCCATGGCTTGTAATTATTTTTTTAATGGTACCTTTGTCTGCTTTAAATTTTAGGGTGATACTAGTTTCATAGAAAATGTCTGGGTTTGTGTCTGTTCCTTCAGTTTCCTGGAAGAGCCTGAAAAGGATTAGCAGTAGCTCCATTTTAAAGGTGTGAAAGAATTCAAGAATTTACTAATGAATTTATATAGACCTGGGCTTTTGTTTTTCAGAAGTTTTGATTATTATTTTAATTTTCTATGGTGATAAGTCTGTTTAGATATTCCACATCATTTTGTTTCAAACTTGAGAGGTTATAAGAATTCAAGAATTTATCCATTTCTTTTAGGTTCTCTTATTTTGTGGTGTAAAGATTCTCAAAGTAATCTCTAATAGGGTAGGGTTACTTTTAATAGCTCTATTAAAGGAAAAGGAAAGAAATCCCATAAGAAAAGGTCAAGGTCCAGAAGGAAATAACTGACTATTGTTCACATGTAATGTTAGAGAATGAGTAGGTATTATATATTCTTTTTTACTGGTCTTTGAGTGTGGTGGACTTTATCAAAAAGTCTCTCTTATAATTTATCTTTTAAAAAAAAGCCTGTCTAGGGTACAGGTGGGGGCGGGGAGGGGAGGAGGAATATTTGGGACATTGGTGATGGGAATGTTACACTGGTGATTGGGGGGGGTGTCATCTTATATGACTGAAATCCAACCACAATCATGTTTGTAACCAAGGTGTTTAAATTAAAAATATTAAAAAAAAGGGGCCGGGAAGGTGGCGCTAGAGGTAAGGTGTCTGCCTTGCAAGCACTAGCGTAGGACGGACTGCAGTTCAATCCCCCAGTGTCCCATATGGTCCCCCCAAGTAAGGAGCGACTTCTGAGCGCATAGCCAGGAGTAACCCCTGAGCATCAAACGGGTGTGGCCCAAAAACCAAAAAAAAAAAAAAAAAAACAAAACTCAAAAGACATTGGTGGCAGTAAATGTGCACTAGTGAAGGGAGGTGTACATACTATGACTGAAAATTAATCACAAACAATTTTGTAACCATGGTGTTTAAATAAAGTAATTATTAAAAAATTATTAAAGGGCCCGGAGAGATAGCACAGCAGTGTTTGCCTTGCAAGCAGCCGATTCAGGACCTAAGGTGGTTGGTTCGAATCCGGTGTCCCATATGGTCCCCCATGCCTGCCAGGAGCTATTTCTGAGCAGACAGCCAGGAGTAACCCCTGAGCATCGCCGGGTGTGGGCTCCCCCCCCCAAAAAAAAAACAAAAAAAGTTATTAAAAAAAAACAACCACAAGTTTAGGACCAAAGAGATAGAGCAGAAGTTAAGGAGATAGCACCAGGAAATACCTGAGCACAGAGTGGCCTATGAGCACTGCCAGTTGCAGCTCAACAATCCCTTTCCCTGAATTAGGTCTAGTGCCCACCTACCCAGTGATATCATCTCTGGTTTTAGCAAATGCTTGTCATAGATAGGTACTTTACACTCAAAAACATCACCTTCTAGACTATGCAGAATAATAGTAACTTGCAAGATTGTATTGTCTACTTACAAATGTTTAGTGAGGTATATTTCTTTCTGATATTTTTCTTTGATTATTGTTTTTTGTTAAAAATAAGAAATCATTGGCATTATTTTTATGGAGCAAATAGTTACATGCTAGGTGTCAGAGACAGAGTAATATAAAAAAAATCAAGATCTTTATACTGAAACCAAGTTGATGATACTGCAAATGAACAATTTCCAAGTGAGAAGAAGTGTGTCAGGTTGAGATTTTGCTTTGGGAAAAATGAGACAGAGAAGTGAGGAATAAAGATGTAAGGTGAGACTTCCTAATAAATGATATTCACCTTTACTTCCACAAGCTTTTAAGTTGGAAGATTTTATTATTCAGATGCTGATGTCTGGGAATAATAACACCATCATTCAGGCCTCAGGTTTTTGGCTTAAGTACAGTTCACTTGGTCTTGCAAGAATGTGGACCTATTCCTGTACTGAGTTCCTCCCATATCCCCAAAAACCATCAGCCACATTCCTTGAACATGGCCAAAAAAATCACTTCTCCCTACTTTTATAAACTATGGCAGAGAAAGTGCATAAGTGAATAAATATGAACAAAAACCCAGCTTGGATTTTGTATAAGAAATCCATGAAATATTCATGTCAAAGGGCATTCAGAAAGTGAATTTGATTCTAAATAAGCTTTATAAAGCTTATTTTTCAAGCTAACTAAGGTGAAAAATGGTCAGGAATTCAAGTTTTTAAAGATATATTTTTTGTTTCTTTGCAGCTGATGAACTTGCTTTGCTCCAACAAACTTTCTGTTTGGTGGTTCTCATCTTTAGTGAGAAAATCTTGAATATAATCTCAAAATACTTGCACCGACCCACTGATCATGGTGGTGGTGGTGAGGATAGAGGATACTACTTTTTATTATAATAAACAAGACATTATCTGCACACCTTCTATTATCAAGAAATAGATGCTGTTAAGTACTTAATATCTTTTTAGCTCATTGAGGATCTGATTAAGGCCATACAGTTATGGGCAGCAAAGCTTGACGTGAACCCAGGTATGCACTTTTCAAAGACATATGTTGAACAGGCTACAGGCGAACTCATCACTGTTAAAATGTAACATTGAAATGTCTATGAAAATACATGCCAATAGTGAAAACTGAAGAAAAGCAGGTATAAAATGCCTGAGATATAAATAACCCCTTTTCTCTATTCTTCTTTGGTAAATACATTACTATCCTCATTTATACCACTTAATCATATCATGTTTGTAGAAACTGCAAAAGACAATTTTTATGTCTGAAAGTATTAAAAAAAGAAAATCTATGTATTTAGTTAAGCATTCAAATATGTATCATATATTTTATAATATAATGCAGATGTGGTTAGACATAGGACAAAACAAGAAAAGAAGTTTAGAATGAGAATGAGAACTAATATGTTTTATTTGTTTGTTTTTGTCCACATCTACTGATGCTCAGGACTTATTCCTGGCTCTGTATCGAGGGACCACTTTTGGTGGGCCATATGGGATGTTGGGAATGGAACCTGTGTTGGCTGCACACAGGGCAAATGCTCTGTCTGCTGTACTATCATGCCGGCCTCAAACTTATTGTGTTTTCCAAGTAAAACAGACTTTTAGACTCTAACCACTAATTGAGGTTACCAAGAGCAGGAAAAGGGACCTATGAACAACAGTGGATATGCAATGTCATTTTGGGGGTGGATGTGATCTGGTAAGGTATTTTAGCCTTACTATAAATATTTACTCCCTTGTAAACCATTCTTACCTCAATAACATTTAAAAATTAAATAAAAAGAAATGATATAATTTGAATAAGCCAATTCATTGTTTAGGAGTTTCATATAAGTATAGTCAGAACTAAAATAATATATTCTTAAGACTACCTAGTAATGTTACATAAAGAAGGAATTATGTATGAGATGCATTTAGAAAACCAGTAGGAAGTTACTATGCTTATCATACATTTTTATTTGGTGTGAGGGGACTCCCAAGTGGTGCTCAGGAGAGTCACATGCCCCACTAGTTATTCTTGACAACTTGGCCATAGCTCAATGCAAGGGTTCAAGGATGAATAGCTACTCAGATCCTGTGGTGCTGGCCATACCTGGGCCATCCTGACAGTGCTAGGAGGGCTGTATCTGTGATGGTTGGGGGACTATGAGGTGTCAGGGATCAAACTTGGTTTGGGTGTATGAACCACTATCTGCTGGCTTCATGAGCTTCTATTTGTTTTGGGGCCATATTTGGCAATGCTCAGGAATCACTACTGGTGGTGCTCAGGGGCAATATTTCGAAGCAGGGGATTGAATCTGGGTGTGCAAGACAAGTGCCCTGTCCACTGTTCTACTGCTCCAGCCCCGACCTTTTATTTTTTTAAGTATGTATTTTTCCTTCCTTTTAGGGGGGGAAACACACTCAGTGGCAGCCAGGGGTTTATTCTGGTTCTGTGCTCAGAAATCACTCCTGGCAGGCTTGTGGGCCATATGGAATGCAGGGGCTCAAACCCGGGTCCATCTCAGTTGGCAATCTGCAAGGAAAATGCTCTACCACTATGCTATCACTCTGGCCCCAATTTTTCCTTTTTTTTTTTTTTGGTTTTTAGTTTTTGGATCACACCCAGCAGTGCTCAAGGGTTACTCCTGGCTCTATGCTCAGAAATCACCCCTGGCAGGCACAGGTGACCATATGGGATGCTGGGATTTGAGCCACAGTCCTGCATGAAAGGCAAACACCTTACCTCCATGCTATCTCTCCAGCCCTGAATTTTTCCGTATTTTTAAAAGAAATTCATCTTTCAGGCTATTGGATCCTTTTATTATTCATATCCCAAATATCCAAACCCTATTTAATGGATCTCCACTTCTTACCATCTCCACTGCTACCCATGTAGTATGTCAGTCATCTTTTTTTTCCTGGGTTACTACAAAAGTCCCAGAATTTCTATCTCACTTCTGCCTTGCCCCTTGAGGTCTAGTTGTAATAAAGTGTGTGCCAAATCATGGCATGTCTAAAACTCCCAGTAGCTTTCCTTTACAGAATAAGTGTAAAAAAAAAAAATTCCCCAGTGTAAAAGTCCTTACACTTCTACTACATGAATTTTCCTATTTCCCATCCACTCTTTGGTCTTGTGTTAATTTTGTCCCATGACACTGATGTGTCACAGAGATGTGGTTCCTTCAGCGCCATTTGTTGTCTCAGACTCTGCAGTTGCTACTCCCTCTGCCAGGAATGTTCTTCACTTGATGTTTTTGCTTTAATTCAATATATTGAGACATACTCCCTAAGGATTAAGATTAAAAAGGATACCAGGTTCCCTTTGCTTCATAACCTGCATTCTTTCCTGCCATTCCTAACACTTTTTAATTACCCTTTATCTTCTGCCTTGTTTATTATCTCTCTGGTCTAGACCTGTGAAACAAGCAAGAACTTTGTTCAGTTCATTGGTGTATTTTCAGGTCATAATAAATAGTAAATATTATGTTTTTAAGAACATAAAAGAAAGACCTTAACAAGAAAAAAAATCTAACCCCATCAAAAAATGGGGAGAAGGAATGAACAGACCATTCCTTAAAGAAGAACTACAAATGGCCAAAAGACACATGAAAGAATGCTCCACATCACTATCATAAGGGAGATGCAAATCAAAACATCAATGACAACAAAACATCAAAACATCAAAATCAAAACATCTCATGCTACAATCACAAAGAATAAGAACAATAAGTGCTGGAAGGCATGTGGAGAGAAAGGAATTCTCATTCATTGCTGATGGGAATGCCATATTGTTTTTTTATTTAAACAATATGGAAATTCCTCAAAAAATTGGAAATTGAGCTTCCATTTGCTCCAGCTATACCACTCTTAAGGATATACCCTAGGAACACAGAACGCAATACAAAAATGCCTTCTGCACACCTATATTCATTGCAGTGCTATTTACAATAGCCAGAATATGGAAACAACCCAGATGCCTGAAACAGATGAGTGGCTCAAGAAACTGTGGTACATATACACAATAGAATAGTATGCAGCCATCAGGAAAAATGAAGTCATGAAATTTTTCTAAAGATGGATGAACATGGAAACTATTATGCTAAATGAAATAAGTCAGAGGGAGAGAGATAGACACAGAATAGTCTCACTCATTTATAGGATTTAAGAAAAATAAAAGACATCGTTGTAATAATACCCAGAGACAATAGAGATGAGGGCTGGAAGGAACAGCCCATGGTATGAAGCTTACCACAAAGAGTGGTGAATTCAGTTAGAGAAATAACTACACTGACAACTATCATGACAATGGTAGTGAGTGAGAGAAATAGAATGCCTGCCTTGAATACAGGCATGGGGTGGGGAGGAGTGAGATAGAGGTCATTGGTGGTATAAATGTTGCATTGGTGAAAAGGGGAGCTATTTTTTATAACTGAAATCCAAGTACAAACATGTTTGTAATCACGGTGCTTAAAGACATTAATCATAAAAAAATAAATAAAAGGTAAAAAAAAAAAGAAAGACAGAAAAATAAGGAATAAATGAGTTAGTTCTGTATTATGTACCATAGATCATGGGAACATAATCTTAGACTAAGAGACTTCCCCCACCCCATTAAGAGACTTTTTAATGTTCATTTTCTGCTTAAAATGGGTAGAGCACCAGGAAAACAGGAAGGAAGGGGAGGGCATGAGGGAGAACAGAAAGAACATGTGTAAGAAAGAAAAAGAAAGAAGCAAAAATCTCTTTAGAGCTTGAAATTAGACATACTCCTAACTTTCTTAAATTTTCCTGACCAGTAGCCAGTTAGATAGAAAATAGATAAGTGTGGGACAATGTGGCCTTGAAAGTTCCTTTTGTATGCAGACTTATAAAACTTATAAAACTTATAAGTTTTGACCCCAGAGGCCCAAAAGTACAAGGCAGAAAAGGTATCTGTACTTCTATGTTCATTGCAGCAATATTCACAATTGCTGGAAATAACCCAAATCTGGAAATAACCCAAATGCCTGAAAAAAGATGAGAGGATAAAGAAACTATGATACAATCTACAACAATGGAATACTACAGCGCTATTAGAAAAAAAATGAAGTTATGAAATTTGCTGATACGTGAGTGGACATGAAGAGTCCAGGCTGAGTGAAATGAGTCAGAGGGAGAGAGACAACAAAGAATTATTCTACTCATTTAAAAAGATAAAAAACCATAGTATGAGAATAACACCCAAAGACAATAGAAACAAGGGTATGAGGACTGGTGCTTAGCAGAAATTTTGCCACAATGGGGAGGGTGTGTTTAGGACAGAAAAGAGACCACTATGACAATGGTATTTGGGGAAAGATCATTCTGGACAAGAACTGGGTGCTGAAAGGAGGTAAAACATATGCATGATACTCCTTCAGTGACACTATTGCAAACCATAGTGCCTAAAAGAAAGAAAAACAAAAGAAAAGAAAAGACATAGAAGCAGCCTGGGGGTCAGGAAGGAACATTGGTGATGAGAAGTAGAAACTGGTGAAGAGATGGGTACTTGAACATTGTACAACTGGAAATAAATTATGAACAACTGTAACTGTGCATGTCACATTGATTTAATAAAAATAAATAACTTACAATTGAAAATGTAAACACATTTGCTTAATGTTTAGTAATAATTATTTGCCTAAAAATAATTAATAAAAATTTTCCTCTTGTCACTTTTAGGCACCAAATTTTGGGGGGAGTATGAATATTCACTGAAGCCAACCTTGTTAATATCTGCTGACGTCTTTCAAAGAGAACCCATGCCTTGACAGGGGATCTGGTTCAAAGAGCTGGAGAACAGGCTTTGCCTTCTGGAATCCTGGTTTCCATAGTGGGCATTGCATAGTCTCTCAAGAACCAGCAGAAGTGATCCCTGAGTTCCACTGAGTTGGGAGGAGTCCCAAGCATTTCCCAAAGCAACAACCAATTTGGGTGTGATCCCAAAGCAACAAGAACAAGAAAACCACAAAGCTCTGCAGGTCAACGACTTAGATCAGTTTGCAACACCTTACTATTATATGGTGCAGAATAAAGATAACATAACTCAGAAAACAAGTAAAAGAATATTCTTACTCTTAAATGAGGTTTTGGAATCATGGTTTGGTATTTGATTTAAAAAAAAAAAGCACCCTTTAGTTTTAAATCAATCATTGTTTTTCAGCCCTACACATTTTTTTCCTTGGTGAATGCATTTAAACTATTAACTCTCCATAAAAACCAGGCATTTGCAGAAATCACTATGATATTGTGAATTTTTTTTTTTTTTTTGGTTTTTGGGTCACACCTGGCAGTGCTAAGAGGTTACTCCTGGCTGTCTGCTTAGAAATAGCTCCTGACAGGCACGGGGGACCATATGGGATTCGAACCAACCACCTTTGGTCCTGGATCAGCTGCTTGCAAGGCAAACACCGCTGAGCTATCTCTCCGGGCCCCGGTATTGTGAAATTTAAGAAATAAAATGTGTCCTATTTACTTTATCATTTATCTATGATTATAATTTTCTAAACTAAAATTACACAGCTGTCTATCAAAATGTACAAATAAAAAATCCTTACCTTGGCATAATCAAAATAGATTTTGATATAGAACAAAATGATATGTTTACCTTCAATATACCTACCTATTCATTATCTCATAAAGAATGTATTTGAGTCTTTTTTTTTAATTTTGATTTTTGGGTCACACCTGGCAGTGCTTAGGGATCACTCTTGGCTCTACTCTCAGAAGTCGCCCTTGGCAGGCATGGGGGACCATTGATTATTTATTAAAAAACCTTATAAAGAAGTAACTACTGATTCATGCTACAAGATAAATGATCCTTGATTCCATTTATATGAAATGTCCAGAATGAGCGAATCTATAGTCATAGGCAAACAGGCAAATCCATTTGTTGATAATAAGTAGAATTATGGTTATTTTGAACAGAAAATAGAGGGTTGGCCTGGGTTGGAAAAGGGAATCGGTAGCCAGTGGCTAAATACTTTTTTTATTAGTCATGAAAATGTTCCAAAATTAGAGTGGGGACTGGAGAGATAGTATGAGAATAAGGCAGGTGTCTGAACCTGGTTCAAATCCTGGCACTGTATATGGTCCCCCCAGCCACTATCAGGAATGATTCCTGAGTGGAGAATCAAGGCTAAAAACTAAGAACTGCAGATGTGACCCCAAATTAACAGCAACAAAAAAAATCAGAACCACTACACCAAAGCTGGATTGATAGTTCAGCAGGCTGTAGTATAAGCATTGCTTGGCAGAGGCTGGCATATATGACCCCCTGAGTAACAGTGCAGTAGCTGAGAACCACCAAGTATAACCACAAGGCCCCAAACAAAAGCAGAAAATAAAAGAATAAAGATAGAGTGAAAGAAAGAATTTTAAGGAATCAACAAAGCCTCCTTTATTTATTTATTTATTTATTTATTTATTTATTTATTTATTTATTTATTTATTTATTTAGGCTTTTGGTTTTTGGGTCACACCCGGCAGCACTCAGGGGTTACTCCTGGCTCTATGCTCAGAAATCATTCCTGGCTGGCTTGGGGGACCATATGGGACGTAGGGATTCGAACCACCGACCTTCTGCATGCAAGTCAAATGCCTTACCTCCATGCTATCTCTCTGGCCCCTCCTCTACTTTTTTTTTAAAAAAGATTATATTGTTGTTGGGACCAATGAGATACTTAAAGTATTTGCCACCAACCTGATCTTGTGCACTAACTACATCTGATCCCTTAAGCACTACAAGGGATTATCACTGAGCAGTCAGAAGCCCTGAATACTTCTGGGTGTGGCTCAAATTCTACCCATCCTCCCCAAATTAGATTGTAGTGATGCTTGTGGATGTCTTTTTATTTTATTTCCCTTTAAACTCTAGCAAGTTTGCGAGGCATACATATCACTTTAAATATTGATGGAGTAAAAGCATAGCATTGCATTTAGAATGACTCAGTGGTGAGGCATGCACTGTTTATATCATGTCTTTACAAAATTGGAATGTGGCCGGTGATTTCAAATCTATACTCAGGGTGCAATGTTTTCTGGCATAATTAACAAGTGAGAATCTAAATGACTGATGCTATGAATCTAGTTTTAGCTCAATCATGGAACCATCTTTTAAAACCAGCAACTATAGCATAGAGAAATAAATTATATTTAAATAACAAAGCTCCATCTGTAGAAAATCGAAGCTGATTACATTAATCCTTCATTTCCTCTATGCTCATTGTTAAGGACCAAGGCAAGTCAAGAGGGATACATCTCTCTGCTTGAATTTTTTTTTTCTCTGGCTACCAGTTGTACAATGAATGAATAAAATATACCCCCCCCCAAACAGCTACATTAAAGGAAATCAGTTATGTGAAAGAAAATAACATAGTGTCTAAAACACGGTGGGTATGTGATGAATAAATGATACAGTAGTTTCCTAATAATAGGAGAGGGTGTTTTCTGCTAAATGAAAAGCAAACTTCAATATGAAACTCTAAACTAATACGTGATTACTGTTTCCCTAGATGAAGAATTCAGAAAAGACGCAGTAAATTTTAGTATTTAAACCCTTGTGGGGGTGGGGCAGGGTAGAGAAGACAGAATCTACAAGGAGACTATGCTTTGTCAGGACAGAGGAAAGAACATTCAATCTGCTTGGTAGGTTGTGGGTGTTTCTAACCTTTTACTTTCTGGTTTCCTTTGAGAACTGTCAGGTAATTTTAAAATTTTCACCCTTCTGCTTTGAAGCTTATAAATCAAGAAGTTAAAGAAGTAATGTCCTGAGAGACAAGAATTTTTCCAATTTTTAATTTTAATTCTAATTAAGCTGATTAGAGAGAAGGGATGAGTGTAGACACCCCTCCAAATTGTCTTGACCTGCAACAGGACTGGGAGAAAGAAAGATTAGAAAATTAGGAGAAAACATGCAGCATAAGCCAGCTCTGTAATTTCATCAAACATCTCATCATGGTGTGATCTTCCTTTCTGCTCCTCTAGTAATGGGCACTTAAAGCCCCTGGACTTAAGTAAATGATAAGAGCAGCTTCAGGTAGGTGCATATAGTGTTTTATAATGAACCCTTGAACCATACCCAACTTGATGTTAATGATGTGACTTTTGTAAGTCCTCATTGTAATGTGACTTTTTGTAATGGGTGCTAGATTTGCTTTAGAAATCATTGCTTTTGACTCAAAGTGGGAGGCTTTGTTACTTAGTAAAAGGGACTAAAGGCATTTTTCTTTTTCCTTTTTTAAATTTTTGGAACTTTGTATTTTTTATTTATTTCTTTTTAATATCTTTATTTGAGCACCTTGATTACAGACATGATTATAGTTGGGTTTCAGTCATATAAAGAACATCTCCTGAAGGCATTTTTCTAAGTGTAGAATATAGTGTCTTCAGAATTGAAGACCCTTCCTAAGCTTTGTAATTCCATGTTGCAGGTTAAAAGTATAAGTGACATGGACATGTTCTTTACTTTGGAGACAACATCTTCACTGGCCACTGATTCTGACCTAAGATGTGATGGCCCTTTGCTGGACTTACAGCTCAGGGTCTTGATTGTGTATACAAGCAAGGACTCCAACACCTCTCTACTTTTTGCACATCTGTTACTATCAATCTACTGCTATATAAGTGGGCCAAAATGCATTTCTGCAAAAGCCCACAGAATTCAGTACTGATTTAGACTGTATCTTGACAGAGTAGAAATACTTACATAGCCCTATGGCTAGAATGGAAAGATACGCTGGTGTCTGGTCTAACAAAACGTGAACTTTCACATCTAGCTGTCTGATAGAGGCAAAAGGAGGACCAGTCTTGGCCGTGGGCAGGACACTTGTCTTGAACATGGCTAACCTGAATTTGATCCTTGAAACTCCATATGGTTCTCCAAGCCCACCAGAAATGATCCTTGAGTGCAGAGGAAAGTGTAAGACCTGAGTACCACCAGGTGTGGCCCCCAAAACAAAAGAAAAAATAAAAAGAAATGACTTGATATCAGAGGCAGTATTAATATGCTTTAACAAAGATAATAAATCTAATACTCCAGATTCAATTTGGATTATCATCTAGTTGAATTTGAGATAGTTCACTGTCATTTTCCTTGGTCTAATTTCAGTAGGAACCAGATTTGATGATTAAAGAGAGAGATGTTGTGGGTCACTAATTCTTGCATTTTTTAAATCTTAGTTTATGGGGCTGGAGAGATAGCATGGAGGTAAGGTATTTGTCTTGCATGCAGAAGGACGGTGGTTCGAATCCCAGCATCCCATATGGTCCCCCAAGCCTGCCAGGAGCGATTTCTGAGCATAGAGCCAGGAGTAACCCCTGAGTGCTGCCAGGTGTGACCCAAAAACAAAAACAAAAACCACTTAGTTTGTTTTTGGCCACATCTGTCAGTGCTCAGGGGTTACTACTGTATATGTACACAGGATCTCATCTTGCAGACTCAAGGGACCATATTCCCATATACTGGAGGATCAAACCTGTATTGACCGCATGCAAAGCAAATGCCCTACTGCTGTGCTACTGCTCTGGCCCTTCATCTTTTAAATCTTAATAGTAAAATTAATATATGCTCTTCTGCTATGGGATAAAACAATGCTTTTGATTTACTGGTTTTCTGGGGGAAGGTCATTTTGGAAATTTTGCTTGCCTTTTCTCATTTTAACTAATTTTACCCTGTAAAACAAAGAACCAATTCTACTACCTATTAAATATATATTGTCCAACAATATACAATAATACACAGGAAATTATTAGCAGTATACAAAAGATAAAATGTCAACTGTATACATAAATATGGGCAGTATTTTTATTTATTTATTTATTTTGGTTTTGGAGCCATGCCTGGTGTTGCTCAGGAGTTACTCCTGGCTCTGCACTCAGGAATCACTCCTAGAAGGCTTAGGAAATTGTATGGGATATTGTGATTTGAATCTTACCCACTGTACTATCTCTCCAGTCCCCATAGGTACATTTATTTTTATGTACCAGAAATTAAGAATAAAAATAAACTGCAAAAACATGATATATATGAATATTAAAATTGTGTCTTACGGGCGGGGAAAAAAAAAAAAAAAAAATTGTGTCTTACTTAACAAATTTGAAAATAAACATGCAAGGCCTATAAGTTAAAAACTATAATTCATGGGAGAAATTAAAGAACTAAATAACTCTTAGGAAGACTAAATATTTTGAAGATGTTATTACTCCCCCAAATTATGTTTGAACAAAGATTGAACACAATCTCATAAAAAATATCTCAGGAGACCATATTAATGGAATTGGAAAACAAATTCACAAATTTATTTAGAAATAGAAAAACCTAGAACAGCTAAAACCACTTTTTAAAGAATACAAATATTTTTTAGTAAATTAACACTTTCTAATTTAGTCTTATTCATCAAGACAGTGTGGCATTGTTACTGACATAGACATGTGAATCAATAGGACAAAACAGAGTCCAGATATTGATCCACACATAGATGAACAAGTGAATTTTCAACAAAGATGCAAAAATGGTTTTTTGAAGGTTAGAATAATCAAATTTCTACCAAACAAAACAAAATTTGATTCAGTTTATGTTCTGTATTAAAATTTACTAAAAATGAATCATAAATCCAAATTTACTGCATAAATCTACAATTCATGAAGAAAAAACATGCCATAAAATGTTTATTTGAATTAGGCATAGAATTCTTTGATGTGAAAGCAACAGTATGATTTGCAAGAAAACTTTATATATGACCTTCAGCAATCTTGTTTGTTTTGGGGCCACACTTGGCAATTTTCAGAGTTATTTCCAACTCTGCATTTAGGGTTCACATCAGGAAGTACTTGGGAGACCACATGGGATGTGGAGGATCTAACTTGGTTCAGTTGCATGCAAGGCAAATGTTCTATCCACTGTAGTATCTCTTTATCTAATTCAGCAATTATTGTGCTTGTTTTTACTTTTGGGTGTCCATTTTGTGGTGTTAGGAGGCTACTCCAGATCTGTGTTCAGGGATCACTCAGTGATGCCCAGGAAATCATGTGGTTTAAGGATTGAACTTGGCCTCCTGCTGCAAAGCATGTGTTTCCATTCATTAATTCATCTCTGTGGCCTAAATTCAGCAAAGTGAATAGCTTCAACTCTTTGAAAGAAACAGATTTGGAAACAGACAATAGCCACAATATGGGAGAAAAAAAATGTTTGTGAATCAAAGCACTAGGTTCTAAAATTCAAAAGGTAATTAAAATAGCCTCTTTTTTTTTATTAGGTTCTAACAAATGTTAGATTAAAATTGGACAAAGATTTGATTATTTCAAACAAGATATATTTTATACATATATATCATAAGTAAGTATACTGAAAGATAAAGAGCATTAGTCCCTAGGGAAATGCTAATTAAAACCATACATACAGGAGGGACGTTGGGGATAACTTTCACAAGAGCCTTCTCATGGGTATAAGGCCACAAGTTGACCCCACTTGTTCTCAATGTGATACTGGTGATGCTGCCAATTAAGGTCCTTGGTACCACAGTAAAGCATGTGATTTCTAGTACACTGCAGCCACGCACATGCTGAGAACCCAAACTAAAACATGTAAGCTCCAGAAACAACTGCACAGTTAAAAACTGTGCAAGTACCAGAGATGAAGAAAGGATGCAAGCACTGCTGATGTGTCACCTGCAGTGATCACCCCAATAAACATGTGTGGTCTCCAGCCATCACAACAACAATAGCAACAAATAGAAGCACAGGGAAGGGCGAGGAAAGTAATTAAATTTGAAATGCAAAACCTTTGTATAACACACACACACTTGCATAGTTTTACAAATTGTAAAAATGAAAAAAACTGACTGTACCAAGTATTGATGAGGATGCAAAGGAATTATTTGTAGGAAAATATAATTTGTAGGTATATAAAACAGAGCAATTACTTTGGAGAATATCTTGGCAATTTTTTAGAAAGTGAAACACGTACTTACCACGTGACTCAGTCATTCAATAACTAGGTATTTACTAAACAGAAACAAAAGCAAATGTACATAATAATTGAACACAATTTTCTGGAGAGGATTTTATTTGTTAAAAATTAAAAGCTAAAAAAAAAGAATTAAAAGCTGGGTCAGGAGTGATAACACAGCAGTAGGGCATTTGACCTGCATGTGGCTGACCTCAGATGAACCTGTGTATGATCCCCAGTGTCCCATATAGTCCCCAGAACCTGCCAGGAGTGATTTCTGTGTGCAGAGCCAGAAATACACCCTGAGTGCCACCAGCTGTTGCCCAACACCCCCCTGCCCAAAGAATTAAAGGTTGGAGGCAAAGAGCATTGAAGGCTGAAAAACTAATTTCCTCCAAAAATTAATAAATAAAACAGTAGTATAGGCATACCTTGGAATACTGTATAACAATAAAATGGAACACATTGTTGATACACAGAACAACTTGGATAGATCTCAAAATAATTATTCTGAGAAAAATAAGGAAAAATAATCAAAAAGGAGTATCTACTATTTGCCTTAATTCAAATAAAAATTCTAGAAAATGCAAACATGTATATTGATAGAAAGTAGGTTAGTAGTTTCCTTTCTTTGCAATGAAATTTTGAGTTATGTATGTGTATTTGTGTATATATAGTTTTGTTTGTTTGGGGGGTCACAATGGTGTTTGGGGCTATTCCTGGCTGTTCTCCTATAGGTCATATCTCATGGTGCTTGAAGGACTATGAGGTGCTGGGACTCAAATTCAGGTTTTCTACATGCTTGGCTATCAGAGAACTCATAATTATATTACTTTTCAGTTTTTTATTTGTTGTCAGGTCAGGTGTCAATTAACTAATTCCTCTGCCATTTTGAATTTAAGTATCAGAATTAAAGCTCTCTCAAACTGGGGCTGGAGCAGTGGTAAAAGGGGTAAGGCATTGACCTTGCCCAAGTTAACCTAGGACGATTAACGCCGCCAATTCCTGTATGGTCCCCCAAGCCAGGGGTAACCCCTGAGCATTACCGGGTGTGGCCCAAAGCCAAAAAAAAAAAAAAAAAAGCTCTCAAACTGAGCCAAATATGCATAATATTTAATTAAGTATAGTATTCTGCAACTATAAAATGCCTTCAATACTATTACAGACTATGATAGTGCAAATTAAAGCCTTTTTTCTATTCTTATTTATTATTTGCCCAAACCTGGCAGTGTTCAGGGCTTTCTCCTGTATCTGTGCTCAGGATCCTCCTGGCTGGACTCAGGTGATCATATGGGGTGTCAGAGATTAAATGTAGATCAATCATGTACCAGACAAGCACCTTACCCGATGTACTATCTCTTTGGACCCCAAATTATAACTTTTTCCCCAGTGGCTGAGATGAGCTTTTTGTGATCACAGTTGCTTTCAGGTGATGAAGTAATAGCCATGAAAATATACCTACTCATGGCTGCCCAAGGATAATGAATTAAAGGCGCCAGCTACTCTGATTTCCATTATGGCATTCTGGACAAGGGCCCATTTCCCCAGGAGTTTTCTCAATCACAGCTCCTTTGTGGCCAGGATACAAAGGGAGGTTGACCTTTGAAAGACATGGACTCCCCTACAGGGTACCTTTGGAATCAGGACTCCCAGTGGCATTGCCTGAACTTCCATGAATACATACATATTACAGTGTTTTTTCTTAGGGATAAAATCTGCATAGGCCAACACTCTCCAGATCTCCTCCTTCCATTTTCCCTCACCAGCCATTGCTCTAATAATTTGCTTATGCATCTAAACCTGCTACTGTACTAACACTAGAAGTACCATGAATAATTCCAGAAAAGTAGACGTGTAGACTGACCTACTTGTCATACACGGAACAGAGGATGTTAGTCTGGAAAACTGGTGGAGGCACATATAGTGCCCAGCTCTGTGCAATGATTCAGACACTGAAGATTTATTTCACTGGTGCAGACCTGGGGAAATATCAGGAGGAAAATGCTGTTACAAGAGAGATGATTCAGGCATTTGAAAGAGAGCAATGTCCTCAAAGAGAGCAGAGCTGGCTGATTCAACTAAGCTTTATTGATGCAGAGGGATAAAGACAAGCTCAGAGACTTTAACAAGCTGTAGATGGCCAAGCATAAGAGCCAGAGGGTCTTTTTTGGGCAGCTAGCTGACAAAGAGGCCCTCAGCTTTGATTTGTGTGAGGGTATAGAGTTGAACAGGTTGAAGAGAAAATAAAATTTCAGAGATTTGTAGGTGCTGGAAGCTTCGTCAACAAAATTTTTTTATTTTTGTTTTTGATTTGGGACCACACCCTATTGATATTCAGGGATTACTCCCAGCTTTGCACTCAGGAATTACTTGTGGTAGTGCTTGGAGAACAATATTATAGGATGCTGGTAATCAAACCCAGGTCTGCCACATGCAGAGCAAGCATCTCTACCCATTGCACTATCTCTCTGGCCCTAACCTTTAAAAAATCTGTGTTAAGGTCATAGTGCTGATTGTACAAATATAGTTTGAACCTCCTCTCCTTGCAGTTTGGGGATTTTCTGGGATAGAGAATCTAATTACCAAATGGGGCAGTGGGAGGAGGCTGAAGACTAATGGGCCCTTCAGTATATTCTCTCTGCTTGATTCTTCCTGCCTAGATCTACTACCATTAAATTATTTAGACTCGCAGGAAGTCTGACTTTCAAGCATCAGAGATAGGATATCTGGATATCTACAGAGACTTCCCTTTTGCCAGAGATATCGGCACTGTTAGTGGCTGCTCTCATTTCCTTGAGGACTGCTGGGCTGGAGTGAGAGTACAGTAGTATCATCTTGCATGCACCCAATTTGGGTTAGATCCCTGGCATCTCTTATGGTTCCCAAGCACTTCCAGGAGTACCGTATTTTTTGTACCATAAGATGCACTCTCCCACCACCAAAAGATGGGGGTAAGTGTTATGCTCCCTTTATTGTGCAGACATACCACATAGTATGAGCAATCATGTTAATGCACTTTCACCATCACATATAGAGCTTAAGACTATTTGATCACTGCTGCAACTTTTATTTTTTCTTGTTTTCCTCATCTAAAAACTATGTGTGTCTCGAGTCAGATGTGTCTTCTTTTTTTTTTTTTGTTTTTTTTGGGCCACACCCGTTTGATGCTCAGGGGTTACTCCTGGCTATGCGCTCAGAAATCACCCCTGGCTTAGGGGGGACCATATGGGACGCCAGGGGATCGAACCGTGGTCCGTCCTACGCTAGCGCTTGCAAGGCAGACACCTTACCTCTAGCGCCACCTTCCCGGCCCCAAGTCAGATGTGTCTTATAAAGGGAAAGACATGGTAACTTCTGAGTACAGAGCCAGGAGTAACCCCTGAACATCACAAGGCATGTCACAAAAACAAAAAAGAAAAAAAAAAGGTTGAGTCCCAGTTTAATATGGGCCAGTAAAAGCTGGGAAAGATTAAAAGAGAGATAATAGATCTAGCAATGACAAGAGCTACAGAACTAGGCATATTGTTGATAGAAGCTTTGGACTCTACTTTGAGAGTACTTGGATAAAAACCTTTGATAAAGGGTTTAACTTTTCTGAAGATCCAAGATTTAAAAATAAATAAACATTTATTTATTTGTTTGTTTTTGGGTCACATCTGGCAGCGCTCGAGTTACTCCTGGCTCTATGCTCAGAAATCGCTCATGGGGGCCAGAGAGATAGCATGGAGCTAAGGTGTTTACCTTGCATGCAGGAGGTCAGTGGTTCAAATCCCGGCATCCCATATGGTCCCCTGCGCCTGCCAGGAGTCATTTCTGAGCATAGAGCCAGGAGTAATCCCTGAGCGCTGTCGAGTGTGACCCAAAAACCAAAATATATATATATGATTCAAAAGAAATAAAATAAATTAAAAAATAAAAAGAAATCGCTCCTGGAAGGCTCAGGGGACCATATGGGATGCCAGAATTTGAACCACTGTCCTTCTGCATGCAAGGCAAACACCCTACCTCCATGCTATCTCTCCGGCAATGAAATATTTATTTATTTATTTATTTATTTATTTTTGTGGTTTTTGGGTCACACCTGGCAGTGCTCAGGGATTATTCCTGACTCCAGGCTCAGAAGTTGCTCCTGGCAGGCACGGGGGACCATATGGGACGCCGGGATTCGAACCGATGACTTTCTGCATGAAAGGCAAACGCCTTACCTCCATTCTATCTCTCCGACCCCGAAATATTTATTTTTAATTACTTTTAAACACCAGTATTAAAAAGTTGTTCTTAATATAGTTTTTTTTTTTTTTGGTCATAGTTGCAAAGTTGTTCATGATTTTGTCATACTATGTACAATACCCTTCACCAGTACACATTGTTGTCCCCAGTTTACTTCCCACCCTCCTCTCCTGCTTGCTTCTGGAGCAGACATTTTTCTTCTCAACTCTTCCCCTCCCCTTTACTTTTTCTCCTTTTTATATGCAGTGATTTGTAATATTATTATTGAAGGGGTATCATGTATATCACTCAATTTCCTTTCAGCACTCAATTTATTTATTTATTTATTTTATTAAATATATTTTTCTATTTAAGTAACATGATCATATTTGGGTTACAGTCATAACCAGAACACACCCCTTCACCAGTGCAACATTACCCCCTCCTCCCTTCCCATCCCCTGCCTGTATTCGAGACAGGCATTCTACTACAGTAATTTGTTTTTAAGTTCAGTAAGTTGTATTTTTTTTCCTTAAAGGATAAGAGTAAAAAAATATAGTAAAGGTGTGATAGTGGCAATCGCCAATGTTTGCATAGGTCCAGAAAAATGGAGAAAATGGAAAAAAAAATCCTTGACCTGATTACAAAAAGGCCTCACCCCAGAAATTTATTGGCATAAGACAGACTCTGGGTTCCAGGCATACCAGTCTATCCAACTCCAGTCATTCTCAAGGTCCCGGTGAAGCTTTTTCACATTTTAGCTATAGTTGGTATCAGACTTTTATATTTAAAGACTCTGGATTCTGTGTATTTCTTTCGTCGATGTCAGGCTGATGTGGAGCATCCTCTAGTTTCGGCATATCATTAAATGCGGAGCGATCTGCTCTGTATGCAGACTGTTGCTGAGTCGCCTGGGTGTTGGGAGTACTCTTTGGAGTAAGTCAATGCCAAAGCCAGTGGTAGGTCTTCTCTGGTAGAGGCTTGGATCCTGGGAATGTTAAAGACAATTGTGGTTGTTTCCATAGATGGTATCCATTGTTCAGGTCAGCACTCAATTTTTGTCCCAAGTGATCATTTCCAACTATCATTGTCATTAGTGGTCTTTGCTGCCCTAACTACTACTCTGCTATTTGTGGCAAATTTCCTACCATGTACTAGAGAGAACTCAAGATTGGATTCTTGGGGCCGGAGCGATAGCACAGTGGGTAGGGCAATTCGGGTTGCCTACATTGCATGTGGCCAGTCCGGGTTCAATCCCCCTCATACCAAATAGTACCCCAAGCCAACCAGGAGTGATTCTTTTTTTTTTTTTTTTTTTTGGTTTTTGGGTCACATTGAGCAGCACTCAGGGGTTACTCCTAGCTCTGCACTCAGAAATTGCTCCTGGCTGGCTTGGAGGACCAAGGGATGCCGGGATTCGAACCACCATCTGTTCTGGGTCAGCTATGTGCAAGGCAAATGCCCTACCACTGTGTTATCTCTTGGGCCCCCAGGAGTGATTCTTTTTCTTTTCTTGTCTTGTCTGTCTTGTCCCTCCCTCCCTCCCTCCCTCCCTCCCTCCCTCCCTCCCTCCCTCCCTTCCTTCCTTCCTTCCTTCCTTCCTTCCTTCCTTCCTTCCTTCCTTCCTTCCTTCCTTCCTTCCTTCCTTCTTTCACTTGGGGGACCATATGGGACTCCAGGGGATTGACCATGGTCTGTCCTAGGCTAGCTTGGGCAAGACAGACGCCTTACCCCTAGCGCTATTGCTCTGGCCCTGCCCCCCAGGAGTGATTCTTGAGTGCAGAGCCAAGAATAACTCCTGAGTGCTGCTGGTCACAGCCCAAAGACTAAAAAACAAACAACAACAACAGAAAACAGATTAAAAAATATTGAAAAACTGACACCTCAGTGAAGTTTTTAGGGGTACAAGGGTCAGGAGTATCATTTCTAAAGTTAAAACAAACAAACAAAATCTCTGGTATATCTTTTGCTTCTCTAAGATATAAAGCTCAGCACTCTGCTTTGTTTTGTGAGGCTGGGGAGACAACACATGCTAAGACAGGAAAGTTGCTCTTTGTCTATTGTGACATAGACAACTGCCTGCTCTGAGAGGAGCTCAAAGGAGAAAAGTAATGGGGGAAAAAAGCACTGGCCCCTTAGGATTGGGCAGATCCTGTATGCTTTGGAAGTGTCAATTTTGAGAAAAATTGGAAAAATTTATGATTTTGTCAAGCCCCAATCTGAATCTCTGGGATTTAGAATAAGACCAAGTCTAGCAGCAGATGTAGACAGTTTCTGAGAAATAGCTCTCAGAGTGTTTCTGGATCTAGTGAAAATTATGGCTATAGATGATGATTGTAGATGGTGAGTATAGCTGTCCAGTATTACCTGGGTTTTCTTGAACCATCAAACTCATAAAGTTGCACAGGCAAAACATAACTCTTCTACTTTGACCAAAATTTCCCCTACAGCAACTTTGTTCACCTTTGGCTAGAATTCACATGTCTGACAAAGTCGAGTTGAGAAATAATGTAATGATTTTGCTGAAGCAGTGAAACTGTCTGAAGTTTCCCCAGAGATGAGGATGGAGTGGAGAATCCCAGACCCATCTCACTAGCTCAAGCTCAAGAAAAGAGAACAAAAGACTGACTGTATTCTGAGATTTCACACTAAAAATGCCTTGCAGGCTCAATTATACTAAGACCTCCATATTTGCACATGAACTGGAGAGAAGAAAAATCATGTAAGGGCATTCTGACATTTATCTTCTTTTTAAAATCTAACCAACCAAGTCCTAAGGCTTCATTTCCCTTCCCTTAAACTTTGTAAGAATTTCCAAATTCTGTTTGTATTGGGAGGTAGATTTGAGGCTCTGTTCCTGCCTCTACACTGGACAGCAAATAAAGGTTCAAAGTGTATTAGTGTTTGGCTTTCAAAAGCATTGGGCCCACATTTGAATTCAGATATAATGTTCGTTTTTCATTAGATGGGAATGACTTATCCAGATAAGTCAGAATGGGACTAGAGACCATGAGTATCTTGTATGCAGAGACCTCCTGAAGCCCCTTCATAACCTTAACCGAAGTGATATATCTTCCTTCCTTACCTCAATGGCCATGGTTTGTGGATATAGTACGTAGGCTCTGTGGGTAAAAGGTCAGAATAGAGATGGGGAGCTTGGCTTTAAAAGATCAATACAGAAGGGAAATCTTGGCAGTGGGCAGAGTTGAAAGATGTGCACCTGCTCATTCACTTGATATGATAGAAGTAATACTTCTGGCAGTGTTGGCCTGATAACCTGGCGAGGGGCCTAAAAAACTGGGTCAGAGAATTATGGTAGAGACTAGGCTTAGGTTGTATTTGTCAACCTGGTATAAATTTTTTACACAGGTTAATATCCCCAGAAGGCTTGCACCATAGAAGGGATTTTAAAGAACCAAGACATAAACCAAATGATATGAGTCATAATGTCACTAACTCAGAACATGGTAGAAACATGCATAGAGTCTCCTTGTTTATGGACACAGATGCAGTCACTTGGGGAATCACTTCACATGGAAAGTGGAAGGACACTTATGACTATTACATCATCTCAAAGTAGTCAGCTTTACAGAATGCAGGAACAGCTTTCTAAAGGCACAGCTGAAGGATCACATTGAATGAAGCATTTTCTGCAAGTAGAAGGTAGCTACCCTTCAGTATATAGTTCAGGCATTAAACCACAGACTTGGCTTTAGCCCTGTGCATTCAACAGGAACACTGCATGAATCTGAGAATCAAGAAATCAAAGTAGGGGTGGCCTCATGTACCACCTACTGGGGGAGTTTGTGCTTCCTGTTTCATATTGCATTGGGCATTACAGGGGAATGTTTATGCTAGGAGACACAGTTAAGATTCATTGAACAAGGTACAGCTACTTCAAAGCCCATTGAACTCCTTTGCCTAGAAATGAACAGGTTAGGTTGAGAGTCATTGTATGGTCTGGTGTTAGGTTACAACTTATTTTACCTAAAACAAAGATCGCCCCTGGTTCCTTTGTATGTTTGTTTATAACTTGTATTACCCCAAAACAGAGATTGTCTTACTTGTAAAGCTGAGTGGGACCGGCTCAGGATAGACTGAGCTATCTGTCCTTACTGCCCCATTGAGGGATGTGTCTGTACTCAACAAAAACGGTGGTTTCAGCAGTTCAGCTTGCTCTCCATACTAGGCATAAAACTGCCAGACTACATAATTTCACCCTCAGCCTGGTTTGGATTATTTCATGCATGACCCTGATTCAGACAGGGGTTAAAGATATGGTGCGTGGGGTGATTTTACAATGTGAAACAATCAGTCCTGATCATGCTGCTTTAAATAATCAGCTTTGATCATGCTGCTTTAAACAATGGGGATAGGAAAGAAAGTGGGAAAGTATGAAAACTACGTGATCCAATCAGGTTCCTCTTGGCATATCCTTGCCCCACTGAAACCGCAGAGTAGTAGACTTCTGTAGCAGCCACGGTCCTTGAAGTGTGTAATTACCTGAGATCAGGGGTAATGCTTCATTTGATTAATGTCCCTTTTCCCGAGTTCTGGACACAGAAATATAAGCTGATCCTCAACTTAGGTGGATAGGTTAAATTTTTGCAATGTAAGCAGGAGTTTGTGGTTACCAGGAAAATACTACTCTCATATTTCCTATCTCAGAGAGCCTAATGGGCCCTGGACCACCTGCTTAGTTTTAAATCCATCCACTTGAGAACTAATTTATTTCTTGGAAAGAAAGAAGTAGCTCTCAAATAGTCTTCTTTCTTAGTTCTCACTTTCTTTTTCTTCATGGGGTCAGACTTAAATTTTAATGTTCTTCCTCTGCATTTACCCTAATCTCTTGCATATAGTCTTAGCTTGATGTTTATTTCACAGTTGGCTTGTTTATATGCTGGGGTCTAAAACAGAGATAAAAACGTCAATTTAGGGGCCGGAGAGATAGCACAGCAGTAGAGTATTTGCCTTGCATGAATCCCGGCATCTCATATGGTCCCCCGTGCCCGCCAGGAGTGATTTCTGAGCAGAGAACCAGGAGTAACCCCTGAGCACTGCCAGGTGTAACCCCAAAACAAAACAAAACAAAAAGTCAATTTAGTCAACTGCCAGGAGTGCAGAGAAGAGAAAGATTCTAGAGCTATCTCTGATCCATTCCTTTCAATGGAGTTAAGAACACCACGATCCACTCACTGATAGTTGTGCTGAGAGAAACAAAGGCGACTTGCTACTTGCTACTATTACTTGCTACTCTTTGCTCAAAATATTCTCAACTTCTCCATCAAAAAGAGTCATATTGAGGAGTATTGTGTTTGAAACTTTTTTTTAAATTAAATGTTGGGGGCTTATTCCGAGTGTTGCTTAGAGATTGTTCTCAGAGGTGTTCAGGGGGACCATGTAGTGTCAGGGATTGAACCTGGGACTTCTCCAGGCAAAGCGCATATCATATCTCAGTCCCTTTGCTATCTTTCTAGGCCTAGCTTAATTTTTTTTTTTTTAACATTTAGAAGCCTGTCATAGCAGCTTTGAAAGGAAGGGAGACCTTGGCCCACTCTTGGCAAGCTTGATGACAGTTTGGTCGTTGAACTAGTGGTGTTTCTATATCCCTAGGACTGCACCCAGCAATATCTGTGAGGTGCAGGGATCTAATTAGGCAGGTGCTCATGATAGCTTGAACTATCTCCCCAAACTATTTGTGAATTTTGTAAATGCTATTTTCAGAATAATAATAAGTGATTAGTAATAATTATAATTAATGATATTGATATAAGATTATATGATAAAATGATGCAATGTGGGCCTAATGATTTGGGGCTCAGGTCTGATGATGCCCTGTGGCTTAGAGCCTGGAGGCATTCAGTGGTTACCAGTGGAGGTCATGGGGCATTTTGTGCCTGGAAACAATCTCAGGGCTTAGCATACAAGGCATGTGCTCCTCAGGCCTCATGATGTTTTCTTTATGATCTTGTTTAAAAGGAACCTTGTCTGCATTCACCCACAAAGAACAAACAAGACTATGCTTCTAAAAAGCAAAAAACTGAGGGTCCGCACTGTTACTTACAGTGCTTTTATCTTCATGAATCGGATTTCATTAAGTCTTTCATGAGGGTGAACATTATATTTTGAAAAAAGTTTAAGTCCTAGGTACCACAGTCTATACTACAGACTATAGGAGCTTGTATTGGGAGATTATGTGTAGTGTTGTGGACATGGAATTTTATGGTTTATTCAAACAGATGCGCCTTGGAAGAGAACATTTGGATCTTTCAGAAGTGTTTCATGAAGGAGTTGCTGCTAATATCCAAGGGACATATCTGGGGAGTATCTGGGAATATGATTCAAGTGGAGAGGCCCTTTTTTGATCCCTTGCATCAAAACAAATAAAAGACCCACTTGGAATGAAAATTCTTATACTACAGTAATATAGAGTTCTATACATTCATGGAAGGACAGCATCATGTGTTCAAGCATTGGAATTCTTTGGGCAGATGTGAAATGTAAAAGTCCAGTAAATGAACTTCATGGGTTTAGTTATGATATTCTGGTATCTGGTAGTATCAGTTTGTTCTGGGAAAACCCAATTTGCACTTCTTGTCTTCATTTTTTTTTTTACAGGTGGAGTGGAACATTTTATTTATTTATTTATTTATTTATTTATTTATTTATTTATTGGTTTATATATCATCCAATAGAACTTACTCCTGATTCTTTATTCAAAGAATAAAGAATTCCTGATAGTGCTTGTGAACTACATCTAGAGATTATAGGCATTGTCAGGGATTGACCAAAGTCATGCAAGGTAAGCACCTTAACCCTTCCTGTATTGTTTCCTTGGATCCTGGAGTGTAAACTCTACTTAAACTATTAGCCACTGCATCTTTTATGTCATTTGAGTTGCCAACAAAGTCTTAAGAGCATACTTTCTTCAATGCAAATGTAATCTCGTGATTTGACAGAAAACTTTACTAATAAATTTATAAATAGAGTTCTACTTACACATTTTTTAAATCATCTCAACATATTTATTTCCAGTCCTAATAGGTCTACTTTTATAGATCCACTCTAACTGGATTTTAGAAATCCAAGCAGTCAGAATTGAAATTCCCAAGATATCACACATTTGGGAGGTACAAATGAAGATAATGCAAGAAACAAATATAAACCCGAAGATCATTGGCAGTTATGAGGCCCTCTAGAACTTCCCTGCTTTCTAAAAAATAATTAAGAAGCCAAAGTAATCACACATATAAACCAGTTTATTAGATTGTCAATGATACTTTGAGACAAATTCAAGTTGTTTTATTTTACTTCATATAAACAAGAAGAAGAAGAAAGGAGAGTTGAAACTTCAAGCTTTGTTCAGCATGTGTGCAGTTAGCATCCACAAAAGCACCATTGGATATGGGAGAATTAGCACCACAGAATTTTAGGACCTAACTGTTAACATGCATCACTGAAGAACTTGGAACATGAAAACTGAAGTATATGTGGTTTGGTCTCTCATAAAACAATACAAGGCAATTTATGATTTGTTTTCATACAGTACAATACAATCACCAATAATGAAAACCTTTTAAATACAATACAGGACAGAAAACACTTTGTACCCTGTTAACACTAAAGCAGTTACAGATTTAAAAATGTGTTTATTGTCAGAGGCAGTGGGTTGAAATGATCCCTCCTCCTCTACTTTTAAATTCAGAGTTGAATAGTTACATGATCTCTTAAGAAAGTATTTTCAAATCTATATAGTTTCACCTCAATGCTAACAAGTGATTTCTCTCTTTTTTAATAAAAAGATTTGATGAATTGAAAACAAAAGGAAAACCTGATAAGAGTCAAGATGTACTCCGATGTGGTAGAAGATACTGCACATAAGATCAGTTTGAAAATGATGCCAATGGTGTTGATAACTGTCTTCCTTTCCGGGTGGACGAATGTCAAGTACAAAAGCCTTGCATTCATGATGAGCTTCGGTTTATTTCTTTCACCAAATGCCTTTATTCTGAAGTATAACATGAGAGATTTATTCCTTATTCCTCAACTGTTTTTGTGGTGGCAAAAGGCTGTTCCTTATGTTGGATTTGACAACATTGAAAAGGGTTGATATTCTCTCTGGATTTAGGGTAATTTGTGAGCTAAAGAGAAAATATTAATTTAAATTTAGCACATTTGCAATCTTAAAGGAGTTTTAGTATTTTCACAGTTTAACCCATAATGAATAATACTGAAAACCTTTCTATTAGAAAGCATGTAACGAACCCTCAATTTTAAGTTGTGTTTTGACCAATTTTTGCATGGTAGAAAATACAGCATAAGAAATGTGAATAAAACTAGAGGGATAGATACAGGTATATTCAGATCTCAATGCATTGATGTCAAGGAAAAATATTTTTACTCACCAAGAGAAGAATATACCTTGAAGCATCTATGCAGACACATGAATCAATCATGCATCTGCCCAACTTCTAATTCTGTAATAGTGATAACAGGGTCATTCAGGAAAAGTACTCACAGTACGGCAGCAATTTCATGTTGTATATATTTAACAGCAAAAACATTTTTGAAAATAGAATCAGAACTATATGGTAAGTTTACAATTCACCATTTCTATATTTGAAATACATGCATATGCATCTATTTGCTTTCCCAGTTTTAGAACATCTCACTAGGACCAACATCTTTCATAATAACAATCTAACATGAGACAAATCTATGGTAAATACTAGGATCACAGAGATTTGAGAAAACTGTTATTCAGCATCACAAAATACTCAATAGAGCTACATAATAGATTGTTCATGCCATGACATTAATACACCTTTGGGTTAATAGGTATTATTTATTATTTTCAAAAGAAAACAATGAAACAAATCAAATAATTGACATGGAAATTTATCTTTAGTTTTTCCTTCGTAACAGAAGGCTTCTGATGATCTTGACTAATTTCTGTACCATGTATTAATGACAACTTCTATGAAGCAGCATTTACACTTAGTAAAATATTTTCAATTACTGGTAGAAAAATGGCCACCACTGAAAAGAATGAGTGATAGTGAACTTAGAAGAAAAAAACTTTTTTTCCTTAAACTAATGCCCCATATATAAAAAAAGCAAGTTTGTTCCCTTTGAAATGTTCTTTAGTGAAAAATATTTTGAGATAAAAGCTAGCTTAGTATATAAATGTCAGAAATATGTAACTTTTAACAACTCAAAATTAAAAAAATTATTCTTTGCTTTTATTTTGATAAATCAAACCCTATGAAACTACTAGAAAAACATGTTCACATGACTGATTTAAGTGAGATAATTTAGAAGATATATCTGACAAGAGTATAAGAAATAAAACTGGTTTCCTAATGTTTTAGGATTGCATAAAAAAATCAACAAAACCAAAATTAGTGTTGATTGCTTCTCCCTTGATTAACATTTTAATAGAAGTAGTACTAATTAAAATAAAGCTTAAATAAGCTGTCTAAAACTTTTTGGAGAAAACACCACAAATTTTACATTTTTAACCTTAAAGGATTGTCGACTAATTGGACTAACAGTTTTGCAATGATTACATTGACTTTTGTTACTTTTGTTTTATTTCTGTATTATTAATTGCTTATAGTAGACAATCTCATTTTTTTGCTGAGCTGAAGTCTTAGTTATTACCTTTTAAGAAGTTTTAGAAAAACACATAACTAGGATAAATTTATAAAAAGATAAAGAATATGGGATTTAGACAAATTCTATACAAATAGCTAGTTCAAGGTAATAAAGTGCCTTCATTTCCATATAATTTATTTTTCACTAAACATCTTAAGGCTTTTTATAAGAAATCTAGCATCATAAGTTTGATGCTATAAGGGTATGCTGCTAGTCAGCAAAATTTCATATTTTAATCCATATTAGATATTTTCAATAATTAGCAGCTTAAAATTATAAAACAGAATTACAGATTCTAAGTTTATTTTGTGAGGAAAGAGGAAGGGGACAATTTCCAAGAGCTGTACATATGACTGACAAGTTGTTCCTAGTGAACAATCTAGTTTATGTCATAATACACAACATCTAACACTCCTAAAATCTTCAATAGAATATTTAGTTCCATGGCAAACAAAGCCATCACATAGTTCATGCATCTATTCTGTTATTATCACATTTTAAATGATTGTGCAGCATTAAATGAAAAAGGACACAGACATGCTAAGATAAATTCTTCAAACGCAGGCACAAAGAATATTTTATTGCAATAGTTTATGCATGTTTGATATCAATATTTGAAATTAAAGCAATTATATTTGTTTTCATTTTGCTTATACTATCAGGGATGTATCACAGTAAATACTAGAAACCTAATAAAAGTTCATATTATAGTAATGATCAAAGGGAACTCTATTTCTTGTTGTCATTTCTTTTTGAAAGCAGAGTATATTAAGCACAGTTGAGTATTTGTCAGATCCAGATCTTCTGATAAATTCTGGTGATATATATATATATATATATATATATATATATATATATATATATATACACACACACACCCACTGCTCAACTGACTATAACCAATAAAATGTTTGTTTAGAAATTCAATTATTTTGGTCAAAAGAATTACGAATGTCAGGCACCAGACTAAATTGCTTTACACCTTAAATGCTTTTCTTGTATCCACTGGATACTTTATAATGTTCCTTAAATGAAAGTTTTTTAAGGTTAGAATGGAAGGTTTTTAAGATTAGGAAGAAGCACTCACTGCAAAACAGTTTCAAATCAGATTTCCAATTTAATTAGAAAAATAGGAACATCTAGCATAAAAAACAATTGCCAGTCCTAACTTGGATTTGATCTTTAATCTAAAGCCTAGTAAAAGTAATTCCTGAAAATAAAAAAAATTGATATAAACTGTTATAATTGCACATCCCTTTACCAAAGTGCCACAGTGACCAAAAAAGCTCGCACAATGCATTTTCCTAAAACTAGGTGTAAAGTATACTTTTTTATGATAGTATAGTACAGTTTCATAAATTTAACATAAGTATATTCAGGATGATGAATTATAATTTTCTAAAAATAGTATATTATGGTTTAAAAATATAACTTAAGAACCTTTGTCATTATGAAGATACAAATTCAAACATAGTCAAAGTAACCCCATAAAATCTGAATGCATCATGAATTTTTATTTAAGGAAATTTTAGTAATACTCTGCCCTGCAATGCATAGATGGCATCTGACTTTTAAAGAAACGTTAACTTAGTTATCTTGCTTTCAAACTGATTACCTCTTATGCTTGCTCTCTTCAATCACTGAAGCAACACTTTTTGAAAATAGTATTGAAGACTAAGGTTTCTAGCTAATCTCAATTGGTCATTCTGAGTAAGCACAGCAAATTGTTTGATGCGTGGGTTATTAATTTTCATGCTTCTATGTCCTTACTTTCAATAGAAAAGCTAAATAGTAACACAGAAATAACGTGGTAAGGACAAAAAAGGTCATTAGGGACCAAATGATATGAGAGAACAAAATAAAAAACTGTGGAAGCTCTTCATATTATTTAACTTGGTAGATCAAGGGAAGACTGTAAAATACAGAACTAGTTTAATTATATAAATTAAATAACATTGAAAATTATCTAAATATGTGCTGAAAATAAATGAAATACACTCATGATTAATTTTTTTCAATTTTTTTTGAGCTACACCTGGTGGCGCTCAAGAGTTACTCCTGGCTCTGTGCTCAGAAATTGTATGGGAGACCACATGGGTCACTGGGGGAATTGAACCACAGTCTGTCCTAGGTCAGCTGTGTGCAAGGCAAATGCCCCACCGTTGCACCACCACTCTGGCCCACAAGATTAATTTTTAAATTTATAATTTCCCCTACCTCCAGTAGCCAAAACAATCTTAGAGGAATAGAAGATAGGAGACATTACTCTCCTCAAACTCTGTTCAAAGTTTACTGCAAAACTGTAGTAATTAGAACAGCATGGTACTGCAATAAGGACAGACTCTCAGACCAGTGGACTAGAATTGAAAATCCAGAGACAGATCCTCAGGTATATGGACAGCTAATGTTCAATGGAGGAGCAAAAATTATTCTAAAAAATGGTAAAGTGATATACATAACAGTAACAGTATTGTAAACTACAGTGACTAAAAGGAAAAATTAGTGTGTACAGAGAGACAGGTGGGGTTGGCAGGAGGGAAATTGGGGACATTGGTGGAGGTAAGTGGACAAGGGTGAAGGGATTGGTATTTTACACCCCTGGGACTCAATCATGAATTATTTTATTACTTTGTAATTCACACTGATTCAATAATATATATAATATATATATATATATATATATATAATTTTTTTTTTTGGTTTTTGGGTCACACCCGGTGGTGCTCAGGGGTTACTCCTGGCTTTACGCTCAGAAATCACTCCTGGCAGGCTCGGGGGACCACATGGGATGCCAGGATTCAAACCGATAACCTTCTGCATGAAAGGCAAACGCCTTACCTCCATGCTATCTCTCCGGCCCCTCAATAATATTTTTAAAGGAGTAAAAAAGTATGAAGTGGAGCAAGGAAAGCCTCTTTAACAAGTGGTGTTGTGAAAACTGGCCAGCCACATGCATAAGAAATGAACTAAATCTCTCTAACACTATGAACAAAACTTAAATCAAAATGGAGTTAAGACCTTGATATCAGACCTGGATTCATAAGTTACACTGAGAAAAACATAAGTAAAACTCTTTATAGTATTGAAGCTAGAGGTATCTTTAAGGAATCAGAGTCTCTGGCCAAGCAAACAGAAACAAGATGAACAAATGGGACTGCAGCTTCTGTTTCATGTAATAACCAAAACAACATGGATTTCTATAATACCTCTTGCTAATATATTTACTATCAGGGTGAAGTACCTGTATTAACCCAACTTAACTTTTCCCTATGACAGTCATGTATCTGTGGCATAAATACTGAACACAGGTAATGGAGAGAGTTCACCACAGGGATGGTAATTGCCTTACATGTGGCCTGACTGGTTCCATGCCTGGCACCTGAGCACAGAGCAGGAATAGCTCCTGAGCAAGGTCAAATGTTGCCCAAACCACCCCCTCCCCCAATTACTAAACAGATCCGTAAGAACAATTTCTATCATATAATTTAACCCCCCTTTCTATTATTTAACTCCTATATATCACTTTTTGTTTCCAACTGCTCCCCAAATAGTCATAGTCATAATATTTCATTTTATCCCTATGAGAGAGATAAAGTTATAAAATGCTTGTCTAGTGCTGGAGCTATATAAGGATCTTTTAAAAAGACCTTTATAAGATCTTTTAAAAGATCTTATAGAGTTTCTCAGCTCTGTAGATATTTATCTAGAAAAGCCCTGGGCTATTTATCTGTACCATACATTCCTTAGGATAAAAGAGTGAATCTTGTCAGCTATATACACTTTAAGAGTGTTAAGTTTGTGCTGTATGTAAAATAATTCTGCTGATTACATGAACAAAAAGTGAGATGGAGGAAACAAGACATAACCTCTAAATATCACCCTTCACTGTACCTCCTTCCCTTCTCTCAATTGAACTGAGTTTCTATAATCACTCATTTGTCTCCACTTAATAGTGCAGTATGGCTCACCCTAAAAGCACAATGCAAAGCCCATATGATAACATGTCCTCAAGAGTACCAATGATACTATACTGATGATTACTACAACTGTTCCTTAAACTTTCAATTCATCACCTATCCTTTTGCCAAGGATTTAAATCAAAAGTTGTGCTTGCATATGACAGACTATTCTTTTCTTAAGCTAATCAGGTATAAAGAATCAACAAAAATGATCCTCACAGCTGCAACCATTAGCATGAGTATGAAGAATATGAAATGGAGAAGGAAATGAAAAGGTAATTACACATATAGAACAAAAAGGACCTGGGGACGAGGGGTTCTTCAGTCTTTTGGAAATCAGTGCTAGAAAAATAAGATCTCTGAGCAATAGAATTTTAGTGAACTTTGTGAATACTGAGGTTAAACCAGATAATGTTGACAGTCTTTTACAACTCTATTTTGTGCTGATGGGCTTCAATTCTAATAAAGTGGGGATTAAAAGTATTACAAAAAGTATTCTACGTTAGAGCAAAAACTAAAGTCAAGCTGAGACTTTTGGGACTCTTGAACTACTGCACTAAAAGTTTTCTTTAAAGCTCTGTTGCTCCTTCTTTTGCAACAACACCATGCAAATCCTTTAAAATTCTGAATAAATCTACTTGTTTGGTCAATGAAGTGTGGCTATCATAACATCTTGTTTTGACAGCAAAGTTCATAGGTAGGAGCTCACACTATACAAATATGGCAATTTCCCAAAGTGGGTGATACTTCCTCCCTATAGAGACACTTGAATGATGGGGGTGAGGAGGGATGTTGTAGCCTCAGGAGCCAATCACAGGACACACATCTGCCCACTTAAAGAAGGTAGATTTCTAAGGAAACGCTGATTGATTTTACTTATGAAAGGGGGTGGCAGACCAAATAAATTTGGGAAGCCCTGTCTTAGGTTTTACCAGGTAAGTACAACTCATGATCTCATTTCCAATCTCAAAGAAAAAACATGAAAGTATTTCTTGTAAAAATGGGAATACGAGTTTAAGTCCACCTCTGCGGAAAAACGAATAGTTACAATATTAAACTTCAACCGGTGAGCTGCTGCACATCTTAATAAGAAGAGCACTATTAATTATAAAATTACAATTGAGAGGCAACAATAACTTGGTTAATTCTACAACCAGCAAACAAAATCTAATTTTGGTTAACTGGCACCATAAAATCACAGAAGGAGAAAAATAAAATTTACACTCAGCTTTAATTTATACTAAGCTATGACATTTCAAAATCCTTTAAGCAAAGTGTGCTCATTGGCAATCAGGCTTATAATATTTTATTTTATAACAAGATCTCTTTACCCTTCTAATATTATACTGATATCATTCATTACTTGATCTCAAATGGGAACAAGGGCCATATTCTCATTTTTCCCACATGGCAACAAGCATTATTGATAGTTATTTATAATTAATTACTACAGTTAAAATGATGAACTGCCTAGAGAATTTGTACATGTTGCTCAAAAGTAGTTAATCATCTTTATAGTTTAAAACATATATCCTTGAGGCTTAGTATGATCATACTGCAAGTCCTCCTTATGGGTACTATTATACTAATGAAATTCTCCTGGTAATTCAAATGTAACTGCTTTTTTTATGAGCACACTTAGGCCAACACTACACTAAAAGTAGGTCATGTTAAC
This sequence comes from Suncus etruscus, assembly GCF_024139225.1. Classification (NCBI taxonomy): domain Eukaryota; kingdom Metazoa; phylum Chordata; class Mammalia; order Eulipotyphla; family Soricidae; genus Suncus; species Suncus etruscus. Next base: position 138,302,289 of record NC_064851.1, read on the forward strand.
AGGAAGTTTCATTTCAGTATTTTTGGTAGCATCAGAATAAAATACGAACCTGGTAAAATAAATTAGGACACACTAAATATGATCTGTGAGAAGAAAAGTATATGTATTTAATAGAAAGGAGAAAGAAATGAGAAAATAAGTGTAAGGGAAGAATTCAATGGATGAATGACCTGAAACTTTAAAAATATTTTCTCGGGGTGGGGGTGGGGGAAAATATTCTCTCAGTAATTGGAACAACTCATATTTCATTTGCATGCCTTTTTCCATAGACCTGACATAAGACTTAAAATTCAACATAGTAATTCTTTTCCTTGCTGGATAGCTGTAGAACACTGAAATTAACATGCTAAAACTTTCCCAAAAGAGAAGAAAATGCTGACCGTGTGTTGACTGTATATGACTGGGTATTCTGGAAACTGTTTCTGCAGCTCTGCATTTTAATGTCTTAAATGTAAGAAAGCAGGCCCGAGAGGGCTGAGCTAGCCAAGGGTCAGCTTGATTTTCTCCTTTATTAAGTTATGTTAAAATTTAGACACTTATTTTTGGTAAGAACAGAATTCTCTTGAAAAAAAACAAAAAACAAAAACAAAAACAGTAAAAATTCACCCTTTAGATCAACTGTCATGCATTTACTATAGCTCCTTAGGCTTATTATAATCTTCACTTAGGTTTATTGTTGCATCTCAAAATTCATTAAATACTGCTAGAAAAGGGCAAAAATTTAGGTAAGTTTAATTAGGACTTCAGAATATATATATATATATATGTTGATAATGCTGTCATATTACCTTCTTTCATTTATATAATCTAAGGAGTTAAAGATCAAAGTGAGTTTCTAATAATAACTGAGCTTAAAAGGTCAATGTTATGTTACCTTCTATTGTGAAAAAATAGAAACATTCTTTTCAGCATGTTCTGACAATAGGTATATCACAAGACACATCTTCTTACTATATTTTCCCACACTTATTTTATAAATTCAAAGCAAAACCGTAAAGTGAAATGAAAAATAAAACAAAACAATTAGTTCTATGGCTACTGCTCAAGTCCAGGTGGCTGATCATTAGTTGATCAAAAGAGTACCTCTTGGTACAATATTAATTTATACAAGCAGTTTGACTGTTAGTATTGTTTTTTATTATTAATAGTATAGTGAATTTTGTTCTTTTCTTTCTTAACATAGGTTGGCTGCATAATTTTTAAAGCAGTATTATGTCAATTAAGATACTCAGTGAAAGAAGTCAAAAGCAAAAGTGTGTTAATATATATGAAATTCCAGAATAGACAAAACTGACTTGTGGTGATGGAAATCAAATGAATGATCGCTTTTAGAAGTGAGAGAGGAATGGGTGTTTCCTGGGAAGGAGTACTCTAGAACTTTTGGACTTAAATGTTTTATGTCTTGAAATTCACAAAAAATGACTGAATGATGGCATATTGCAATTTTCCTTTTATCATTTAAAAATTCACCTTAAGACCTTCCCTTTACAATGTCCCATAAAAAGCATCAATCTCTTAGAGTGTGATTCATGACTATCACTATATAGAGGATCTGGATTTTACAGCAGCAGAGTGAACCTAAGAGATTTTATACTAAAAAAAAAAAAGATAAAGTCTCATAAAAATGTAACTGCTTCAAGAAAATATATTAAAACAGTTTATGCTAAAAATATAACACTTTGCTATATAAGACATGCAGATATATGGCCCACAGATATATAAAAAAATTCAACATCTATTATGCAAGTAAAAATCACATTGGTAATAATGGCCTATGTAGGGGCCGGAGAGATAGCTGGAGTTAAGGCGTTTGCCTTGCATGAAGAAGGACAGTGGTTCGAATCCCGGTATCCCATATGGTCTCTGTACCTACCAGGAGCAAATTTATGAGCATAGAGCCAGGAGTGACCTAAAAACAAACAAAAAAAATACAAAAAACAAAACAAAACAAAAAAGGCCTATGTCAAAAAGATTGGGCATAATGAGTGTTGGCAAGGATAGCAAGAAAATGTAAGTAAGAATAGCTTTATGGTAAAGAGTATGGATATTCCTTAAAAGCAAAAATGAAAATACCTAATGAACCAGCAATGCTACTTCTAGGCATTTATTTGAAATATGAAACACTAAAATGCCATTTACATTTTTCTCAAGAGCTAAAGCATAATCTAAACCTAAATGCTCACTTAGAAGACTAAATAAATTGGTTTAAGTATCGATACTCAATGAAATGTTAAAAAAGAAAATTCTGAATTTTTACACAAAATGAATGGAATCTGAGGTGATTTTTCTAAGTTAAATAATTAAGAAAGAAAGAGACAACAACTACATGAATATAACTAATTCAAAGTGCCATGAACAAAACAACCAACACAAAAAACTGAAACTTGGTGAAATGTCTTATGGTTATTAGAGGGAAAGAAAGGATTGTTGGAAGAAACATGCAGAATAGCCTTTTTGGTGGAGGGGCAGTGCTGGAACTAGTGGCAGGTATGATGAACACCACACACACAGAGGTGTGACTCTAATTCTAAAATTCCATAATGTTGCAAATTAATAATTCAATAAAAATAAGAGTGGTGAAGAAACTTTAGAATAGACTTTCCAAGTCAAGTTTATCACATGAAGATACTAATTTATAGAATGGCATGCATGTGCGTGCGTGCACACATGCACTCAAACTCACACACTTACTCACACACACACAAATCCAATATAATTTTAGTTTAAATACTACTCAGAAGCCCTGGAGTGTAGCTTATACTCATGGTTTCCCAAAATGAGTGAAGAATGGGGAAGAAATAGTACACTAACAATGAAAGATGAACTTAAACCTTAAGGTATGGAGCTAGAGAGAGAATATAGTGGGTAGGCATGCCTGACCACACAGTAGACCCTTCCTTGTTAATCCCATTTCCACATTTCCACATATTTCTCCCAAACACCACCAGGAGTGATTCTTGAACAGAGAGAAGTAAGCCCTGAGCACCACCACAATTGATCTAAAAACTGATCATCTCCCTCCCCTGAGAAAAACAAACAAACCCAGAATCTTTAGGAAGAAGGACAAAAGCTTTTATGTATACTACTTTGTGAATGATCACAAACCACATTTTAAAATTACTCTGAATGTCAGTAATTTATGATTATCTCATTGCCTCAAATCCAAGTTTTTTTTTTTTTTTTTTTTTGGTTTTTGGGCCACACCCAGTAACGCTCAGGGGTTACTCCTGGCTATGTGCTCAGAAGTTGCTCCTGGCTTGGGGGACCATATGGGACACCGGGGGATCGAACCGCGGTCCGTCCAAGGTTAGCGCAGGCAAGGCAGGCACCTTACCTTTAGCGCCACCGCCCGGCCCTCAAATCCAAGTTTTAAAGAAACTCCATTTGCAGTAAGAATGCCAACAAATCTGGTAATTTAAAGGATAAAAAATAATATAGAATAAGTAAACAAATAGTGGTGAATTCTATGTTTCTAAGGAAAAGATAGCAATGAACTGAGTAGAATTTATCTGTAATATGTCAACTATTCATGGAAAAATTAAAACTGTAATAAAAATTTCAGTAATTTCTTCAACTTATTTTTTGTAATTCCTGTTTGAACCCACCAAAAATTGTATGTTGTCTCAAATCTACAAACATACAAAATAATGTAAATTATGTAATTCTACTACTCCATGAAATTGATTTATGTCTAAAGGGAAGAAAAAATGGTAGCAATTTCTCTTTGAAAACCAGTTCTTACATTGTTTGAAAATAAAAGAAGTAGAAGGCTCTGATACAAAGTTTTTTCTTAATGTTTTCAAAATACAGCACCTGATCTATGAAAGAACTAGAAAAAACTGAATAAATAAATGGATATTCTCATTATCCTTGACTTGCCATTTATGTCACATAATAGCATAAAAATCCAATGTGATTGAAAAGAAATAGACATATACATAATTAAAAAACATAGAAAGGGGCCAGAGCAACATAGCAGAGTGAGTAGGACATTTGCCTGGCATGCAGGCAACTGGGTTTGATCCCCAGCAACCCATATGGTCCCCTGAGCCTACCAGGAGTAATCCCATAGCACTTCTGGGTATGGACGCAAGCCCAAAATAAATAAATAAATAAATAAATAAATAAATAAATAAATAAGTAAAGTAATAAAGAATGTACGAGGGAAATAGAAAGCCTGTCTAGAGTACAGGCGGGGGTTGGGTGGGGAGGAGGGAGATTTGGGACATTGGTGATGGGAATGTTGCATTGGTGATGGTGGTGTTCTTTACATGACTGAAACCCAAACACAATCATGTATGTAATAAAGTTGTTTAAATAAAAAATTGTGAAACATAAAAAAATAAAGTAATAAAGCATAGAAAGAAGACATCCTATTAAGCAAGAGAAAATTTTTGCATATAGTATGTCAGACAAAGGACTGATACCCAAAACCTAACATTACTCACAAAATTAAATAATAAATATCCAGTGTCTACATCTACAAAGGAGGCAAGGATCTGAACAGGCACCTTCCTAAAGAAGACATATGGATGGCCAAGATGCACACAAAAAGTACTCATTGCCACTCATGGTTAGGTAAATGCAAATCAAAACAACACTGAGATACCATCTTACATATATCATTTCATTATAGTCTGAGGAGAGCCAATGTTGGTGAGGCTGTGGTAAGAAAAAAACCCCTCACCTACTGTTGGTAGGAATATCGACTGATTTAGCCTCCACGGAAACCAATAGGGCAATCATTCCAAAACATAGAAATAGAACTTTCATATAATGTAGTGATATCACTTCCTGGCAACTATCATCCAAACACAAAAAATATTAAATTGAAAACATATATCCACACCTCTGTTCACCACAGTACTTAATAGCCAAGATACAACAAATGATTCAAATACCAAATACAGATAAATGGACCAAGAACTTGTGGTATATATGCACAAAGGAATAGTATGCAGCTCTAAGACAAAAACAAAATTATGCAACTTTCAACATGGAATTAGAGAATATCATGCTGTGTGAAGTTAGTCATAAGAATAGGTACAGATAAATAAAAATCTATTTCATATGTGGGACTTAAAAAGGAAATAGAAAGAGACTATGTCATAAGATAAGCAGTGGGGTGGGGACAGAAGAGATCTAGGTACATGGGTGTTGGGAAATGTGCAATGGTGAAAGGGTGGATGTGGAACATTATATAACTGTTAGTTAACCACAAAAAACTGTATTTCATGATGATTCAATAGAAAACTTCTGAATTAAAAATAGATACGCATAAAGGTAACAATAAAGGGCTAAAGACAACATAGAACTGATTTACACAACTAAGTGGGGGGTGGTTTGAAAGGCAGGGATGTTTGAGTCCTTGGGAGAGGGAGGAAGTAGATACACTGATGATGGGTGAGGTGTTGAAATTATGCGCATGGGAAACCATCACTAACAGTATTATAAATGATAGAACCTCCTACTATAACTATGGTTGATGTAGAATTTCACAAATTAAAATGATATTGTACGACAAAAACATTGATAAATCATAACCTGAATTTTTGGCTATGAAATATGACTTTAAAAAATTCGGGGCAGGGCCTGGAGAAACAGCATGGAGGTAGAGCGTTTATCTTACATCCAGAAGGACAGTGGTTCAAATTCCGGCATCCCATATGGTCCCCCAAGCCTGCCAGGGGTGATTTCTGAGCTCAGAGCCAGGAGTAACCCCTGAGAGCTGCCAGGTATTACTCAAAAACCAAACCAAATCAAACCAAACAAAAAAAACCCCAAAAAACCAAAACCAAAAAATTCAGGGTGCCTGGCATCCCACTGTGCCTCACGAGCCCACCAGGCAAAGCCAGAAGTTATCCCTGAACGTTGCCAGGTGTGGCCCAAATTTTGTTTAAAAAAATAATGAATTAAGGTCAGGGAAAGTTGCTCAACAGTAAAGTTCATGCTTAACATGAGACTTGGGTTGGATATCCACCAAAAATAAAAGATTCAATATATTTAAGGACATCATTTGCTTTGTTAGTGTGAAAAGAAAAACCCAAGGAATTTATAGAATGTGTAATTGTGAGATGGTTCATGTAAACATGCAAGCATTTTTGAGATATTAAGATATTTTAAGTACCAACGAAAGGCAAAACGCCAAGTCCTAGAAAAAAAACATAGCTCATAACAAGATGAAATAATAAAAAAAAAAAAGGCTTAGTATAAAGATAGTAGTCTGTAAGAGACCTTTCCTGGGGGTTATGGTGGTGACAGTACAGATATAAAATCCAGGTCTCACAGACAGGCCTGAACTTTTATCTCTGAGAGCCATCTCCCATTTCATGAGTCTCTTTTTGACAGTATCGAGAGCCTAAATTATAGAGGTTCCTTTAATACCTTGAAACCAAGAGTGAAAGTGTGTATCAATGGTAAAAATGTAAATATTTTTCCTGAGCTTTTGTCGACATAACTGGTGGTGCTCAGGGCTTACTCTTGATTTTGCACTCAGGATCACTTTAGAAGGGCTAAGAGGACCATATGGGATTGAAGCTTGGTCAGCATCCAGCCCTTACCCACTGTACTATTTGCCCAGCTCCTCATAAACATTTTCCTAGAAAAAAATAATACACAATCTTGCTATCATGTTTTCAAATTTAAAACTAAGAGATGAAAAAACTAGCTGAGAAGGAAAGGCTATTGAGAAATTGATATTCAGTAGTGGAATGACCACTTAACAAAGAATAAAATTATGAACTGACTGAGATCTTAAATGATTTTGAACAAGACAGCTGTAATATTTTTTATATTCTAATTATTAGGGTGTTATATAGTTCCAAAAACTTCTGGAATCAAGAGATAGCTCACATGGCTAGAGTGTACGCTCAGCATGCCCAAGGTCCCAAATTCCATCCTAGCACCACAGAATCTCCCTTTCCCACCTTCTCCAGCACTATAGAGTGATGTCTTGGAGACCCATAGCACTGCTGGACTAGAGAAGCATTAGATAGGCAAATCCTGATTTGAACGTTCACATAGCTGAGCTGAGTATTATTGGGGTACAGTAGCCTTCGACCTCCTAAAAATGCCTCTTCTCCTCCAAAACACCTTCAGGCAAAAACCACTCTAATTTAGACAAGAAAACCTCAAGTTGTCAAATCACTATAGATACCTATATCCAAACTAGGAAATAATAAATGTAATCCTTTTAGTGTTAGGGACAATTGGTCCTCAAATGCCAACTGCCTACTCTACTAATCACCTTTTCAAAGAATAGGCAACAAAGCAGTTCTGATTTCCTCCAGCAATAAAACTGTACTTTGATAATCCTTAGTCTATGGATAACTTTTTCATTTTCTTAATGGTGTCTTTGATGAGCAGAGAATTTTAATTTTGATGAAGCTTTATTCATAAGTTTTCTTCATAGTTTTTTGTCTCCTGTTTAAGAACTTTCTGCCTACAGTTGTACACTTTTACATTTGATTGAAAATGACTTAGTGACTATAGCTAGCCTCACTCCCGTGCTACTGCTAAACCTAAGAGGCCCTGGGTGGAAGGAGGCTCGCTTCCAATATTGCATAGTTTTGTTACACTTTCTGAGAAACTATCTAATTTAATAAAATGGGAATGACTTATGATATTAATATTTATTAAGAATATCTCTGTGACAGAAATTTTGCTGACAGTTTTATGTATGTCAAGACATTTAATTCTCCATGAGAAAACTGATTGACTAGAAGGTTCTGTGAGGATAAGGAAGTTTTTGTTTTGTTATTGACGTATTCCTTGAACCATGTTCAGAACACAATGATTCATTAAGTTTAAAACTCAATACCAAAACTGACTAAATGATCATATCAACTCTATTCACCTATAGAATTTGCCACAATTTACCCAATAACAAAATTTGGTGTTGAATACATTACTAGCTGACACCAGAGTCTGTTTCATTGTTTTGTGGTTGGATACTGAGAAAACCAGGTAAGTCTGTAAGACTCATGTACAAAATGGTTGAAATTACTGCTATTGCTTGAGGAAATAAAAATCTTTTATTCCTCTTAAAACAAAAAGCAAAAGTGGAACTTATATTAAATGTCCTCTTGATAATCCTAGGCATCTTAATCACTTATCTTTTTTTGTTTATTTATTTATTTATTTATTTATTTATTTATTTATTTATTTATTTATTTTTTGTGGAGAAGCTAGGAGCAGCAGCAGATGGTACTCAAGGGTTATTCCTGTCTCTGCTCTGAAAGGACTCAGGGTTCTTAGGGGAGTGACTATATGTGGTATCAAGGATTTGAATCTGGGTTGCAGTCTTTGTAGCTGCATGAAAGGTCTCACCTCTGTACAATCTCTGCAGTCCTCCCCCCACTTTTTTTTTTTTTTTTTTTTTTTTGCTATACCTGGTGTTCAGGGCCTACTCCTGGCTCTGCACTCAGGAATTACTTTTGGAAATTCTTGAGGGACCATATGGTATGCTGGGGGTCAATCTAGGGTTGGCACTGTATTATCTGCAGTACTATCACTTCAGCCACTCTCCAGTCCCATTTTATATTTATAATTATCTGCTAATTTATACAGATGAACCAGAGTGAAACTTTAATGACTACAGAAATAGATAAATTCAGACTTCATAAAGAATTGAGAATTTAAGACTGCTTATTTCTCAGTGATGCTACAAAACCATGACTATGTAAAGAGTGCCAGAAACAAGGTTATCTAACAGAATATGCCAGCCAACAGAGCTCTGATCACAATACTTTTTATTGTATTTCATTTTGAAATTGAAAATTTCTAATATGTATTATGCTTATTTTCTGCTTTGGTAGCTACAATGCATCAAGCATGATGATTTTTGGGTGTGTGAATGAACATATTACAGTGCTCTAGAATAGAATCTTCAGTTTATTTTTGTGATTTAAATGTGTAGTGATGTAAATGAAGATAAGGGTTCTTGAGTAAGCCTGATAAAAACTCAGGACATTCTTTTCAAGCAAGATTTTGAGGGAACTTCTAGCTTATTAGTGGGTCATTTAACTCTTGTTCCTAAGAGTCGGGAAAATATTCAACTGTTAATTTTTTTTTTTTTTTTGGTTTTTGGGCCACACCCAGTGACGCTCAGGGGTTACTCCTGGCTATGCGCTCAGAAGTCGCTCCTGGCTTGGGGGACCATATGGGATGCCGGGGGATCGAACCGCGGTCCATCCAAGGCTAGCTCAGGCAAGGCAGGCACCTTACCTCTAGCGCCACCACCCGGCCCCTCAACTGTTAATTTTTAATTAACTGAAAATGCAAATGAAGTAGTTTTATCACTTAACTTTTCTAAGCAACATTTCCTAACCACTGCTCTTCAGTGTAGGTAGCATGACAAGACTTATGACAAAACAAAAAATGATTGGTCTCCTACTCATTAAGATCAGGTTCTGAAATGCTTGTTATGGTGGGAAGCTCAGGCAGTGAGGAGAGAGGTCAGAGGAGAGGGTCAAAGATTTAAAAGTAGCAGCAGAGATGCTGAAGTAGATAAATGGTTTGTGAATAGACATGAGGACCAATACACTGAGTTCATATGTCTTTTGCCAGAGGTGAAAAACTGAGACTGAAGTTTTGACGAATATAAGAAAATACCTTGAAACCATTTCAAAAATAAATTCAAAATAACTATTAAAACTATTTAATTTTTATCAAATGTTGATTTCAAGTTTACCTTTAAAATTTCTAGTGCCTCGGGGCTGGAGAGATAGCATGGAGGTAAGGCGTTTGCCTTTCATGCAGGAGGTCATCGGTTCGAATCCCGGTGTCCCATATGGTCCCCGGTGCCTGCCAGGAGCAATTCCTGAGCATAGAGCCAGGAGGAGCTCCTGAGCACTGCCGGGTGTGACCCAAAAACCACACACACAAAAAAAATTTCTAGTGCCTCTATAAAGGCAGTTAATATATTTTATTTTATCAGGAATATAATAAACCAGGTATATTTACATAGCTAAGTGACAACATATCATGTAGCTTGTCTTGGCCTATTTTCTTCATCAGTGAAGTCAGGCGATAAAACTGATCTAAATTAACCTAAATCAGAATTTTATTCAGGATGAAGTGATATATACTATGAAAAGAACTTTGAAAAATATTTTGAATTACATATAAATTGTTATAACTTAAATTTCCTTTTCCTTTTACAGAGTATTATATTAGTTCCTTAACTAGTTTTGTTTCTTTTGCTAGTTTACTAGTTCTTTTTAGTATATTTTTACCAGTTTATTTCATTAAACTAATTTATTTAGTTTAATTAGAAAACATTTCAGGGGGCTGGAGAGATAGCACAGTGGTTAGGCGTTTGCCTTAGGCGCAAAAGGATGGTGGTTCAAACCCCCACATCCCATATGGTCCCCTGAGCTTGCCAGGAGCTATTTCTGAGCATAGAGTCAGGAGTAACCCCTGAGCGCTGCCGGGTCTGACACCCGCCCCCCCCCCCAAAAAAAACAAAAAACAACAACAACAACAACAAAAAGAAAACATTTTAGAATTAATTATCAGATGAGAAAAACTTTCAGGGAACAGGATATCACTGGTGGTGGGGAATGCCCTTGATTTATTGTCACTATGAACCTTGAATATTACTGTAAAATATTTGTAATTCACTTTGGCTACATAAAAATTAATTAAAAAACTTTCAGGACAAATGTATAACTAATGGAATTTATATATTAATGACTCTTGATTGCAATATGCCAAATTTGACTGTTTTTTATAACTTCTAATGGTAGAATTAGGCTTATTTTTTGGCTATTATATTGATAAGATAGATGATAGTTCCTGGGAACACTAATAGAATCTTGTAAATCCAGACATACATACATATATATATATATATATATATATATATATCCAGACACATATATAGTGGAGTGTAATTTGTGAAGATATTGTATATTGTGATGAGTAAAAGAAAATTAAAGTGGGGCCAGATAGAACAGTGATAGGCATTTGCCTTGCACATGGCCAACACAGGACATGTGACCCCCCCCAAAAAAAAAAGCTTAAAAAGAAAAGAAAATTAAAGTGAGGATAAATTCTAAAGTCTGGGGCCGGTGAGGTGGTGCTAGAGGTAAGGTGTCTGCCTTGCAAGCGCTAGCCAAGGAAGGAACACAGTTCGATCCCCCAATGTCCCATATGGTCCCCCCAAGCCAGGGGCAATTTCTGAGCACTTAGCCAGGAGTAACCCCTGAGCATCAAATGGGTGTGGCCCCTCAAAAAATCCAAAAAAAAAAAATCTAAAGTCTATGGCAAGGAGTGCAACCATATGATATTAATGGCATGGTTCCTCATTTTCCTTATTTTTTTCCCAATCCTCCTATACACAGAGATCAGCTATCTTTATGATAAAGCCAAATGAAGTTGTACAGTTATTAGCAAGTTAGAATTCAGTAAGCCATTATCATTGGGACACAATAGACATATGAGATAAAATATAATAATTATTTTCAGCATCAAAAGAGATTTAGAAATATGAGAAAATAATTATTTACTTAAAAGTGTGTTGGTGTTAGGGGCTGGAGCGATATTTTCATATTTCAGCATATTTTTTACCATTATAACAGTAGATAGATTGCATTTAAAGGAAAAGTTATTAAAGTTATTAAAGGGAAAAATAACATGAAGTATATGGTAACAGACAACAGATAACAACAGATTCTAAAAATATACCAACACTATTTGGCATATGGAAGTTAATAGGATAAGAACATCTTTTGCATTATAGTGAGTTTGACTGGACTCTAAGAAGGGCTTTGAAGTAAATAATTTTGAGAATGGTACAATTAAGGTCAATGTAATCAAAAACGCCTGTAAAAAACTATCATCAGTTTTTTAGTCTAAACCTGGCACAGAAGTGCCACTCAGCAATCACTGAGCAAGCAGAAAAATAGAAGCATTTCTTTATTAGGCAAGGGAAAGACTATTTCTGAAGTCAAATATAGGATGTACAGGAAATAAAAGATTCGATATTTCACTGCAAATCAGCTTTTTGAAACTGAAATATTTTTTGAAATAAAAATGACATGTTATTATCATGTTTTTTTAAATGATCATTTTTGATACCACTTGTCATTTTGATTTATCTTTCAAGGACTGTGATCTTTAAGTAACAAGATTTCAAAGGCAAAAAGTGAAAGAAATGGGAATGATGCAGTGGTTAGTTTCCAGTATTAGAAAAACCAGAGTAACAGTCTCTGATTTTTAATTTTAAGATCTAGTTAAAGACAAATACTTTTTATGTGGGAACTATCCTAAAATTTTAAATACATTTAAACAAAATTTAGACAGGAAGGACTGGCTACTTTAAGCATCCCTAGGCATGTCACAGGGCAGTTTGTGCTTCAAGAGCCAGCTGTCTGGGTAAGTTTGAATCGAGGATTACAATGAGAACTTTTATAGCTCTAAATCAAGGATGACAAATAGCAAATATTTGGCAAGACTGCTCCCCCCCATCTTGATGTAGATTTCAAATTCTCAAAACAGTATTTTAGGGCTGTGTATCTTATCAACAAGTAAGATGAGATCAATTTGTCATTGCTTCTCCAGGAATAAAGGTAGGGGTACAGAAAAGAACTGGACTGTCTATAATTTTATACACATATAATAGTTATTTATAGCAGAAAATTCACTTAAATATTTAGAAATGTGTTCTAGAGTCATACGTTATAGGCTTTGTTGCATTATATTTAGACTTAACTCAAATTTCTTTCACAGAGGTATCACTTGTCCACTTGAACTTTGTGTATGTTATTTTTAAAGATAGTATTATTTTTTTGTTTGTTTTTGGGCCACACCCGACGGTGCTCAGGGGTTACTCCTGGCTGTCTGTTCAGAAATAGCTCCTGGCAGGCACGGGGGACCATATGGGACACCAGGATTCGAACCAACCACCTTAGGTCCTGGATCGACTGCTTGCAAGGCAAACACCGCTGTGCTATCTCTCTGGTCCCGATAGTATTATTTTTTATTTTTAAGTTTTTATTTTTAGTATTTGTGTTAGGGCTATACCTGGAGATACTCAGGGATTATTCCTGGTTCTGCACCACTGCTCAGGGATTACTCCAAACTCAGGATGCTAGGGATTGAAGCTGGGCATTGAGCCATATGCAAGGCAAGTGTTGTCCCATTGTGCTACTGTTCTACCCACTTCAGTTGAACTTTGGAACATGGTTCAGAATCATTAGAAAGCCTAGGTGAACTGTGAAGAAGTGTCGTCTGTGATTATGAACCAAGTGTTAGATTGGGTCACACTAGATTCTAACTTTATGTATGACTGCCATAGCTACACTTCTGCCTTTTAAAAAAATCATTCTAGCAAAGAATCAGACATATCTTTTGCAGCTATAACCCATTTACTTGGAAACATTTTTAATTTTTTTTAAGTTTTTAGACCACATGCAGGGAAATATCCCATATGTGATGCTGAAAATAATTAGGATCAACTACATGCAAGGCAAATGACTTAACCCTTGTACTCTCTCTGGCTCATATTATATTAGGATAAAATTTGTTTCTGTCTAGATAAATTGGTAGGTCAAAAAAAAGAATGAAAATACTTGTTTCAGTTTTTAGAAATTGGGTTTTTGGTAATTTACTTCATCATTTTGTGTATTTCTTTTTTTTTTTTTTTTGGGGGGGGGCACTCCAGTTTGATGCACAGGGTTACTCCTGGCTATGCGCTCAGAAATTGCTCCTGGTTTGGGGGGACCATATGGGACTCCGGGGAATGGAACCTCGGTCCGTCCTACACTAGCGCTTGCAAGGCAGACACCTTACCTCTAGCGCCACCTTCCCGGTCCCCATTGTGTGTATGTTTAAGTAAACTCATAGCAGGTAATTTGAAACAGCAATATAAATACAAAATTTATTATTTATGTTTGTTTTGGGGCCATTCATGGGTGTGGTTCGGGCTTACTCCTGGCTCTGTGTTCAGGGATCATTCCTCGAGGTGCTAAAGTGACCAAATACAGTGCTGGGGATTAAACTGGGGTTGGCTGCTTTAAGGCAAGCACCTTTCCTTATTATATGTCTGGTTACACAACTTATACCTTATGTAATCCTTTTTGAGGAAAATATTACCAGCAACACATTTTAAGAAATTCTGGTAAGTAAAAGTGATAAAAGCTGAACTTAAGTTGCATGACAAAGCTTATAAGAATTCACTAATTCATTCAATTACTGAAGCTGACAAAAATTGGGAAACCAGTTAGTTTTGGGTTGCTGAGGATGGAATCTAGGTTGGCTGCTTGCAGGGCCGTGATTTAAATTTTTGGTTGTTTGGTTGTTTTTGGGTCGCACACAGTAGCACTCAGGGGTTACTCCTGGCTCTGCGCTCAGAAATTGCTTCTGGCAGGCCTGGGGGACCATATGGAATTCGGGGAATTGAAAGGGGTATGAAAACACCCTACCTGCTGTGCTATCTCCCCAGCCCTTAAATTTTTTTAATTTACAAATTTAAATAGTAGTTATAGTACAAACAAGATAATTTTGTAAAAGTTATGTTGCCTATAATGATACTTCCAATTACTATTTCTGTGTCAGCAATTAATCTTTTTCACATTTCGGAAGTAATCATTTTGGAGCACTAATTGTAAAATGGTAGTTAGAAAAGAAGTTAGTGTACTTGTAGAACTATCAAATGTCCATGTACAAATTAATTTAGTATTTCTTATAGAAAGTCATCCACAAGAATGACAGTTAAAATGATCATTATAGTCATATATAAATAACATCAATTATTCGTAAAATATTTTTTGTCACCACATAAACTACAAATGTCCACAGGTTGGTAAGTACATAGTAAAATAAATTTCAAATATTAGCTGTATTTTCAAATAATATACTCAACAGTATATTCAGTAATGCATCCTTAAAATTAAATCAATAGGTCTAAACTTGTTATTTAAAAAGGTATTTCTCTAGTTGAGGGTTCTTTTTCTTATACATATAGCTATGACATAGGAAAATGCCAAAACAATTATTAATTTAAAAATAAACTTTTGGAGCTGGAGTGATAGTATAGTGCATAGGGTGCTTTCCTTGCATGCAACCATATATGGTTTGAAATAATGCATTAGAGTAGGAAAATAAGATGCAGGAAATGTTATAAAATCAGTAAATTAATAGCCACAAGATTTATTTTCAAGCCAATTAAAATAACCAATTGTGTTTGATTCATGAGTAAATAAAAGTCAATAGTAATTTGTATTCTTTACCCTTAAAAGTAGATGAGATAATCTCAATTGTATTAATACCTTCAATTTTTTGAAATCTATTTGAAATGGCAGTAATTAGAGACTCAATCTATAAACCATATTAAAGACCAACTAAATTGTACTTATTAGCACTAGACTTAACTAAATAGATGTACTTTCATAGAAGCAAGTGTCTCTTAGTAAGTTTAACTCCTTATATAAGGAAATAATTGCCTGTAAACTAAGGCAGATGCTGATAGTGGTTGATGATAGATCATGCTTTGTAAATTGGGAGGACAAATTTCATTATAAACTGAGTAAAGCCAAGCTGTGGCTTGATGTGAATTTCAGTTTAAAGTATTTTTCTGAAATACTCACTGGGTTTTAAGCCTCTAAAAATTATAAAATAGGATTATAAATGGGATTTTATCAGAACCAGAAATAGCTGTAAGGGAAGTAGCAATGCTCAGTATATGATATTCAGTAAATAATATTCATTATTATTATTATTCAGTAATAAATTTTGATTTATCCTTTCTTTTGTTATCTTTCCCTTTAAAAATGACCATGATAATTTTTCTAGAATTTAAACTTATTTATGAGATTAGCTGTACGTCTTGGTATTCACAATGTTTTTTTTGAAGATCCACTGCTTATTGAAAGAGTTGGCCTTTAAGTCCTTATCATTCTAAGTAAAACATTCTAAATTGCTAAATGGATATATGTGTTGAAGATTAGTTGAGTAAAGCAGAAGCCCTTTTTTCTTAGAGTTTATAGAACTTACAGGGCAATACCCAAATAATCAATAGTAGCATTAGTCTGTTTTTTAATTGTTTCATATAGCATCTGAATAATTGATAGGAAGTCACAGGGCTGTGATGAGTTCTTTCCCTTTCCAATAGGTAAAGGGCTTAGGAGAGAAGAAAAAAAGGGAAGCGGGTTATGAGAGACAAAAAGTTTGCAGTTTTGTTTTTATATTTGATTATAGTAAGGGATACTATTTTGAACTGCTATTAAACAAGATAATATCCTAAATTGTTAATTATCTCTGATTCTTGGTATCTTACATATATATCCGTATTCATAACTCATTAATTTATGGTTCTGTTGTTTTATTCTGCTGGGTAGTTTTGGCACTTAGGTGGGTACTTTTGGTCAAGTTGATGGTAGTTTTGGTACTGTCTTAAATTTATCAAAGAAAACAAAATGGCAAGGGCAAAGAACTGCTAAACCATACTTTTGTATCGTGCTTAGATTTCAAACAATACTGAAGAAGCAATCAAAATCCCAAAATGTTACCAGCTGTTTTGAGAAAGAGAAAAACATTTCTCTATTTTGTTGAGAAAAAACCAATCTGATTACTAGGGTTGTATCACTTCCAGTTGAAGAATGTTTTCTTAAGTAATCAGCCTTTGTCATGGAATTTTATTGTATTTTGGGATCCTATGTGAATTTCTGTAAATTTTATTAAATGTTTTGAAGTTAACAAAACATATGTGCAATAAACACTTCAAAATATACTTTGGTTTCTCTTAAATGCTGTTTTTGGTAAACCAATAGGTAGCCAAAAGAGAGGTTTATAGAGAAAATATCACTTTTTATGCTTGTTCTGAGGCTAGCCCTGTTAGTGATCAGGGTTTACTCCTTGCTGTGCAATCAAAAATTATTTCTGTTGGGCTCAGGGGACTATATAGAGTACCATGTATTGAACCCATGTCAGCTGTATACAAGACAAACACCTACCCATTGTACTACTGTTCTGGCCTGTAAAAGTCACCTTTTAAAGTTCTCTGTTGATAGACATTCTAGAGGACTAGGCATCTAAATAAATGTGTCCAAGACAAAAACTTTTTGTCTTGCCTCTTTCTCCAATCACCAACTTTTAGTTTCTCAAGGTTACACAAGTGCGAGCGCACACACACATACAAACACACACACACTCATTTAAATGTTTTTTTTTTTTTTTTTTTTTTTTTATCTTTGCAAACCCTTGAATTTTCTTCTAAAGCAGAACAGTGTTCACAGCTCTAACAAGCTTTTCCTTGTTAGATATCACGCAACGTTGACTAAAACCAAGGGAATAGGATCCAAAGTTATATTTGCTTTTCTGTTAGTATATTATATTTAGCAAGGTCATTTTTGGTTATTTCAGAAATGACATTTTAGGAAGTGATGTTATTTTTATAATTATTTTACCATGCAGATTATATACACATTATTGCCAGCCAGGAATTAAACCTAGGGCTTCAACACATCAAGGCATGTGCTTTACTGCTGAGCTACACCCCAGTCTGCCATGCGGAACAGAAATGACAATGTGAGGAAACAAATAATGCTACTTGTAAAAGAGACTTCACATAAATATTTCTTATAAAAATTAAATCATAGGGAAGTTATCAAATCAGAATTTAGCAATTTTGTCTTAAAATAGGATTAAGAACATTTTACAAGCATGTGATAAACCTGGCGCTTCTACATGTTCTTTAGAGTGTGTTATTGTGGTTATTATTAATATAGGAAAATCTCTTCACCGTTCCAATACGTTATTCTCCTCATGCTTTCTTTTACCCTCCACAGAAATGGAATTTAAAGGTTTACAGTACAGAACCTGAGCTGAGTATGATTGTGCTCATTTTTCACACAGGGAAGTCACCCAACAGAAGTTAAATGGTCTACATAGCGCCACGTTGTACAGAGGCAGAATCAGGTCTTTTTAGTTCTCAAATGTTCTTTTAAGGATAAAGTAACAGGATTTGGTTTTTGAGAAGGACTAAATTCTTCTTTATTTATTCAGTTATAGGCAAGCAAATCAGTCCTTTTTCCATCCTTGTTTCTTCTTTTATATTTGTAACTGCAGGGTTATCTTATCAACTGCAGGGTTACCTTTATCATCTACAACAAAGAATCCTAAAAAAGAAGACTCTTTTATAGTCATTTTCTCTAAAGAAAATGAAATATCAAGTATTTCTGAATTAGTCTTAGATAAATAAATTCTGATTTAAGTCAGATCAAATTAAAAGAATCTGATTTCTGTTATTTTGAAAAAGACAAAAACTAACAAAGCTTTTCTTTATAACCTTACATTTTGGGCAGATTTTTAAAAAAGTGCTATAAGCATTTTTAAAGGGAGTACATTCTCTTGTCTCTATGTTTACTATTTCCTAGACACAACAAACATTTTGAATAGAATAATATTTAGAGAAACTAAATATGAAGGGAAAATGAGAAAACAGAAAACTCCTATTTAAGATGAGAAGTCAATAAGAAACAATCCCATTTAAGTGGATTCTTTCCTTCATATTCATATCACAAACTAACATCATGGTAGCAGCACTAACATTATGAATACATTTTATTTATTGTAGATGCTACTGGCCACGAAAATAGCAAATTTTTTCCACAAGGGAGAGTTCAAAGAAAATAATATTTAGAAACCATGTTATTAGAAAGCACTAACATGGAAACTCCTTAACAATAGGAAATTATTACAAAAATTATATCCTAAATTCAAGCAAAACTGGTTCCTGAAAATGAATTTATCTCTTGTTGACCCCTTTTAAATAAGGAGCGATACACAGAAACATTTTAAGTAAAAACAAAGAAATACTTGAAGATCTTTAACAATGTTAAAGATTTGATAAAGGATAATGATTTATTCATCATTAAAAGCAAACTCTTTTACATTTTAAAAGTATGTTTACAAGGATCCTTATCTTCAAACAACACCTCTCTCATTTTACAAACACAACATGCCACCAATTATGAAATATTATTTTCCAGTTTAAACCAATGTTCAATTTTAAAAGCATTTTCACATTGTCATTAAATTCAGAAACCAATCTAATAAAAATAAATTCTTCCTCAACCCACATATTCTTTAGATACATGTTAGTTTTTGATTTTTTTTGGTGGCCTGCCCAGGAAGGTTTTGGATTTTTAAAAAACTGTTACTTTTAAAGCAGCTATAATTGCTTTAGTTTGTTATTTCATGGAGTATCCTTTGGGATTCATATGGTATTGGGATCTTTAATGTTTCAAGTTTTTCATGGTGGTCACTAGGAAAGCAACATTAATAACACACTTCTGATGTGAATAAAGAGAGAACTATGATTTCTTATGAACTATGAATTGGGAAATGATTAAAACAGCTTTGTTTACATTTGTAGGAAGTTATTATGCTAACTTCATTTAAAAATTGTGGCATCTGCTATTTTATATTTCTTCAGCAAAGAACAGAGATGGTTTTGATGTACTTATAATCTCATAGCTCCTTTCTTTTCCCAAATCATCATAGTAATTTCTGATCCCAGGAATCTGACTCTTTGGTTCCCTTAATGGGGAATCAGTAATCAGCGTTATTCCCTTTTCTTTGAATTGTTTAAATTGCTAATAAAGCAGTCACTATAACCTTCTACAATTCTTATCAGAAATATAAAAGCTCATATCCATAAATCAAATAAAAATATTTCAAGTTATAACATTTCTTTATAGTTTTAGCATTCATTTGTTTTCACAAAGGCAAGGTCTTTGGGTAAAAATAATAGTAACAGAATTAGTAAAAATGAATTAGATTGTTAATTTGTTAAAGCTTTCAAATGAGTTCTTTCATTAGAGAACACAGTAGATGTATAATAAAACTGAATTAAATAATATCCTGACACTTTCAAACTGTATTACTTCAGGAAAAAGACCAATATGTTTTGAGGGAAAGAAGGGAAGACAAGGCATGGTGGTTCAAGATAGGAAAGGTAAAGTGAGTATACATTTTAAATTAATTTTATGGGAGTTACACTGGAACTTTGGTGGTGGGTTTAGTGAATCCTATACACACATACAGGTGTTAAGCTACACCCCTGAAATTCTATAATAATGCAAACTGAAAAATCAGTGAAAGGGGGAATTAATGTAAGTATCTTATTTTAAAGAAAATACCAATGGGGTTCATTCAAAATTTTCTCTTATACTTCAAGCTAATAAGATTAAATATTACAGAAGGCAAAGTAAAGCATAAAAGAAAAATTAATTTAAAATAACAAACTTAGTCCAGGGAAGTTATTCATTGGTAGAACACATGCCAAAATAAAAACTAAAATAAATATTATGAGGAGAGGACAGCATGTTTTCCTATGTATGTTTAGAAATAATAGGGCCTGGAGAGATAGCACAGCGGTGTTTGCCTTGCAAGGACCAAAGGTGGTTGGTTTGAATCCCGGTGTCCCATATGGTCCCCCCGTGCCTGCCAGGAGCTATTTCTGAGCAGACAGCCAGGAGTAACCCCTGAGCAATGCCAGGTGTGGCCCAAAATCCAAAAAAAAAAAAAAAAAAAAAAAAAAAGAAATAATATATGTATACATACATAAGTTTAGATATGCAGAGTGACTCTAAAGGATACACAAGAAATCGGTAAGTTTGGTTGCTACCTTCCACTGTTGCTCATCTGTTGCATTTGAATTTTGTATTATATATATATTTTCCTATTCAAAAATATTTATTAAAAGTTACTACTAAAATAAATTTAAATTATTAAAAAATCCATATCAAATTAAGAAAAAAGAATATATTTTTGCATTATACAAGAACGTATACAAGGAGTATACTCACATATATATTGGTTTTCTAAGATACACCTACATCAATTTGGGTTTATTTACTCTCTGACACAGAAGTATAGCTAAAAACTTAACATTAAATTGGGAAAAATTCATTTCCCTGTACCTCACTACAACAGCATTGTGGACTATGGATTGTCTCAACAGCATGTTAATGTCCTTAACCTTTCTTCTCTGATGGGCTGGTTGATAGTCGCCATAACTTTATGAAATTAAAGATATACTTAAAGAAACTTCAGAAATATTTAAGAATATTATTTGGTAGTGGTAAAAAATACACCCATATTACTCTGTTAGCATAGTCCATTTTAACATTTCTTTGTGGTATGCTTTAGATTTTATCCTGCCAAAGATGTTTGGTGTCTTGGTAAAGAAAGACTGCAAACTACCTGGTGACTAAGCAAAGTCCTTTGCATAAAGCTTGGAATGAATAGGATTTTATAAATAATTTCAATGAAAGACATTTGAAAATAAGGATAAAAAATATCTCACACTTACTAAAAAATTATTTTCAGAAAAACCACTTGAATTTCAAATTAAGTCTTATTTAAGACTTATTCAAGTCTTATTCAAACACTAAAATAAAGCATAAGACAAGATCTACACATAGCTTTCAATGGTAGCTGCTTATTAAAAATTAAGTGTATGAGGGTATATCCCAATTTCATCCTCTTCAAATTGTGCAGCTTAGGTAAATGTTTATTTTACTGAAAATATTTGCAAAATTACAATACCAATACATGATTATATTAAGATAGGATGAATATATATAATGTACTCTTATCCATAGATATAAAATGAATGCAGTAAATATAGCATACTCTTGATGATTTGTTAGTACACAGTGTTTCTTAGTAAATTACATACAACCTATTATTAAGCAACAATTATCTAGTTTTCAAATGTACATCTTGGGAAACTTTTTAGGATGGAGGGACATTCTAAATCACTCAATACCCTTTTTGGTTGGTGAAAGCTTTTCTGCAAAGGCTGAAGTAATATCAGATTTAGTTTTTGTTCTTAAGCTTTTGGAATTTTCTAAATTTGAAACTTGATCTCTTCAGGTTTTTCTCAAAGACTCCACATCAGCCAACCAAGATTTTAATTCTGATACAGTATCATGCACTGTCTTTTCATCAATTTAACATGTATTAACAATGAAATAGAATCATTAAAATATTTGTTAGCACAAATTTCCAAAATTAACTTTCAGGGTATTATGGGGAGTTTCAACTATATAAAGGTGTCAACTTATTACACTAATCTGGAAAGAAAAAGTTCTCTTTTTAATTGATCCTAGTCCTTACAAATACAAATATGAACTCTACTTTAAGATTCCTTGTTAAGTGTATTGGGATTTGTTTCAAAAGCATCGCCTACCCTTCTCCATTACACTGATTTAATGGAAACTTGTTACTACAGCAGTTCCAACACGAACATATGCATGCAAGAGAATCACCCTACAGTCTATATAGTTACTGAAACACATCCCACCTGTCAAGTGGCATAAATGTACATCTTCTATATACAAAAGGTAAAGTGCATTATTAAATTAGTGAACTGACAGATTGTCTGCCTGGACCATATAGCTTTCAAATAGACAAATGTGAAATTCTCCCATTAGAACCAATTATTTCAAGAGGTTCCAACTAGCTTTTCCACCCTGTCACTTATTTTTTTGGCCATGCTCTTTAGTGCAAATAAGCTTGTGTTTGACTCAAGTTTAAGGGACATGGCAGTTTGGGGCTTTAACAAGGAAAATTATAAAATGTGGCAGAATTTTAAAACGTTTATAATACATTGCATCTTTTGCATATAAGCAACAGATTAGTGCTGCTTTCAATTGCTAGGAGCATACTGCCAACTATTATGAAGAACCCGTTTCCAAATTTCATACTATTAGCTTATATCACTACAGTTTTGAGTCTGTACCACATTATGCTTGAATTATTATGTGCAAACTTCATCAGCATTTTAGAATTATACAGTGAACTAGTAATTTTGGTTACTAACTTTAATGTTCATTTTAAAAATTCTAACATTCAGTTGCCTAAAGACTTTAACATCTTCAAGGCAGGGATCCTATCATTTTGAAGAATACCATGTACACTAGTAACTCCATTTATGTTACAATGACAATAAATAAAATATATATATTGCACAGGTAATAATAGTAGCTTATTTTAGAAGATACATGGCAACACATGTCCTAATACCGGAGTTTTGAACTGGGTCTTACTTGATTATATGGCTAATGAATGACTGGGAATTTTAAGGATAAAATAACCCCATAGCATCATTGCATTTTTCAATGAACATAGTAACTGAAAAATGAATAAAAGGACTGGCAGAAGGCTTAATGATTGGATTCTAAAGTATTGTCAACTGTCAGAATATGCATTTGCATATGCATCTAACCAATTTGAAGCTTTGAAATGGTAAATTCTTTGAAGTACAGATACAAGGTAGAAAAGTTGGCTACTTAAGTAATGCAAAAATTAAGGTACTAAAATTTATATACAATAAATTAAGGATATTTAAGTCTGACATGTATGTATGTGTATAGACAGCACACATGTATATATACACACATAATTGTTATTTGACTAAGAATTAAAAAATAATTTAGATTTCATGATTCTTAATAGTTTTAAAGGGAAGATTTTAAGAAACAGTATATAGTCACTGCAATAGTGTTAGGAACACTCAAATACTGGAATATTCACAGCTCCAGTTTGCCAAATTCTGACAGGTCGATTATTATCAATAGGCACTATGATGGGCAGCAAAAACAATCAGTAGTACAGTAATTCAAGTGCACACCACTCCTTCATATACCAAAAACTACTTGTATCAAGCCTACTTAGTTACTTTACAGTTAGGACTGTTTAAAGATCCTTTGCTACTTTTAGAGTCTCAATATCCACCATGTGCTATTAACTCTAGTACTAACTTTATCTTCTAACCTTCAGTTGTTCCATAGTGATGGTCTATATAATAATGAACTAAAGAGATTCCTTCAATAATTTGAGGAAACGTCAATATAATCTGTAAACCAACACCAGCAGACATGCTGGGTTCCTGCTCACTTGTTTTTAAGCAACATACACCAGCGAAATTAATTTTCTTAATTCACATCACAAAGTTTTCTTAGTGATCTTCCTTAGATGTACCTGGGAACAAAGTTCTGAAGTAAAAGATTACTAAAATAATTTTAAATTACTTATAACATTTAAAAGAAGAGCTACATTCTGATCTCAATCCATGCAGCCAGCACTAATTGAGAGCTCTTTTGGGGGGTTGGAATCAGCTTCTGGCTCTTACACATGATTAATATGAGCTTATTGTGTGGGAGATGAATAAAGCCAAGATAAAAAAACAATGATTTAATTCAGAATAAAATGTAGCTCAACTGATATAAAATATCTGTCTGTGAACACAGGTTGGTTTGTACACAAATATCCTAAAATATTGCCTAGGTGTTGAAAACTTGCTCTGGCATTCCTGGAAAGAAAATTTTAATACAGGTAAATGGGTGAGCCCCGTGCAAAGTAATTCCGTGTAAGTATCATAAAGACAGCACCTTAGAAAATGCCTGCATTTTTCTTGAAAATATGTTCATAACCAATTCTTTAATATTCAAAAACCAATAAATTTTCCCAGGCTGAAAATTTATACTCCAAAGGTTTTTTTTAGAAAAATGTGTTGTTCCCCCCTCTCCACTTGTGGAATTAAAACTCTTGTAAAAGCCTGGCTTATATTTTAAGTGCTAACATGACTCTATGGGTAGCAACTGCAAAAGTGCTACTGAAATATATTATTACAGATGTATTTTTATATCAGTTAACTGGTGCACCAACCCCTCTGACATAGTGCTAAAGAAGCATAAAATATAACACCTTGAGTCCATGATATATTTTTTTTGGGGAAAAAAAACCTCTCACAACTTTCAAATTAGCATGAAAAACTAACACCAAGATTTCCATAGCAAAGCCATAGGATATAGCCTCCCACTCAATAGGGGCCTGAAAGTAACAGCCAAAAGGTGGGGAAGCAATAAAAATATATGGTACAATATGTAAAGGTGAAGAGTGGATTGCAGTTTGGGATAACCAATTAAAACTCTCCCATGGCTTTGATATGACAACTATAAACTGTAGGGTTACCACAAATTTTGAAATTTTTTGACTCCAGTAACTCTAGGATTAGCTTTTTTTTAATGGTACTGGTTTATATTCAGTTATCCAAATGGGCAATTAACACATTTTTATTGTGTTTTCATAAACAAAAGATTTTTTTTTTTACTATACTTAAGGTCAATTTCTTTTTCTGTGGTAACTGTCCTACAGATAATCAGCTTAGCAGCTTTCAATTCAATAGGAAAGAATACTTTCTGGGGAAACTTGTTAAGTAGAAATTCACACTTCCCTATTAGGTATATGTATTTTTTTTTCATAGTGCAATGTAAATCTTAGTTAAGGTATTTAGAAGGTCAGAATGTCACATTTTGTGCTGATTTTGCATACTTCAATAGTCTGGAGCAGTTGAAGCAGCTAAACTATTAAGCTCTGGGAAGGTTGTAATTCCCAGAAGA
Organism: Suncus etruscus; assembly: GCF_024139225.1. NCBI lineage: Eukaryota > Metazoa > Chordata > Mammalia > Eulipotyphla > Soricidae > Suncus > Suncus etruscus. The sequence continues at coordinate 138,327,704 of NC_064851.1, forward strand.
TTTATAGTGTCATATGGAAAACATGAAAATCAGACTCCTTGAAGTAAAAGCTACTAGAGGTACTACTAATAACAAAGGGCCAAAAAATTTTTTTTTTAAAAAAGGAAAAAACTTCTTCAAATGATTATGGATCAGTACTTTTAGCCAATTTATGATTTAAAAATTTTGCCTGATGGAGTTCAATTTCATTCTAGTCGAGGCATTCTTGTTCTTCACCACTGGCCCTTCTGCCATCCATTCTCTTTTCTTTATGGCTGTTGCAAATTTTCCTCATCTCTTCTTCATACTTGATAAAATTCTCCCCAAACCTTGTCCACGCTTTGAACGGAACAGTAATAGTATTACGGTAAGGCGGCCTCACCTCACTTACCTTCAGGAAAATGCCATATTTATTAGAGCCCACATCAAAGTAGAACCTTTTATTGTCCACTCTGAAAGAAGTCCCCTCGGGCAGTTCCGGGGGGTCGTCGTCGTTGACTCTGCGTTCCTCGATGTCCCCGTCGCCGTAGTCTTCAATGAGCTGCACCAAGGCGTCGCGGAACTCGATCATCCCTTGTGCCGGCAGGACGATCGTCTGCTCCTGGCCCAGACCGTGGCCGAAGTACCCGATCATGCCGGTGCCCCGCATCATGGTCTGCCGGATGCGGAGGAAGCGACCCCGCTGGTTCTCCTTGAGGTCGAGGTAATACTTCCTATTGTCCCTCTCGATGTAGTCGGTCTTGAGGACGCTGTGGGGGTGCTCCTCGGAGCCCACCGAGCCGGGTGGGGAGGGCGCCGGAGGGGGGTGATGCTTGGGTCTCCTCCGGGAGCTCTGCTCCTTCCCGGGCCCGAGCTCCTGCCGGGGGTGGTGGTGGTGGTGGTGGTGGCCTTTGAGGCCTAGGTGGGCGTAGTGCTCGATGAAATCCCCCAGGCAGTCCTTCAGCTCGGCCGCCACCGACAGGGACAGGGTGAGCTTGCTCTTGCGGATGTTATCCTGCCGGCCTCGCCCGATCCACACCTCGGCGATCTTCAAGAAGCGGCCCCGCGAGCTCTGCTTCACGTCCAGGTAGAACCTCTTCTTCTGGATGTCCACGCGTTTGGAGGCCAGCTCCTGGATCTCCGCCGCCGCCGGGGTGGAAGCGGCTGGAGCGGTCGCCGCCGCCGCCGCCGCGTAGTGCGGGTAGTGAGAGTGCGGGGCCTGGGGGTAGAGTCTACTCTTGCTCAGGCCGGAGCCCCCCACGTTCTTGCCGCCGCCGCCTCGCCCTCGGCCGCCGCCGCCGCCGCAGCCTCCGCCTCCCCTTCGCCGGGCTCTTTCCATCTTCAGCTGCAATGCAAGTGACAGACAGACAGACAGACAGACAGACAGAGTGCGGTGGGGGAGGGGTGACTGCCGAGAACAATCACGGGCGCCCCTTTCCTCCTCCTCTCAGCCCCGGACCCCGCAGACAGGGGCCTCCCGGGTGGGTCCGGGGGCTCGCGGCTCGGCTGCAGCGGTGGGCGTCTGCACCGCGCCCCCGCGCCCTCCCGCCCCTCCGCGCTCCCCGCGCTCGGCCGGCGCCACACTCACTTGCACGCCGCCGCCGTCCTCATCCTCGCCGCCGCCGCCGCTGCCCTTCGCCGCCGCCAGCTCTCGGCCCCGCCGCCGCCCCCCGCCGCCGCGCGCAGCGCCCCCCGCCGGAGCAGCGGGGCAGGGGCATCGCCCGAGGCGACCACCGCCGCCCCCTCCTCCTGCCGCGAGCGGGGCGCCGGCCGGGCAGCCTCTCCCTCGGCCACAGGCCCGGAGCCCGCCGGGAGGGGAGGAGCAGGCCGGGAGGGGCGAGGGGAGGGGCGCTCAGGCTGAGGCTGAGGCTGAGGCTGAGGCGGAGGGGCGCTGGCGGGGGGCGGGCGGCCGACCCCGCCTCCTCCTGAGCTACGGCGAGGAGAGCTGCGGGGAAACGCGCTTCTGCTCCAGCGTGCCTCGGGGGACGGACTGCACAAGTGTGAGGACCAGATGACGGGGACCTCGGGTTCAGGCGCGGTTCTGCTTCGGACTTCTCCTACTTCCCGCGCCGGTGAAACGACTGAGGCGGCTCACCGGTCACGGAGAGGACTACATTTCCCAGCATGCCCTGCGCCTTGAGGAGGCCTGCGCACGCGCGATTCTGGCTCAGACTTCTACATCCCGCGCCGGTGGAACGATGAGGCGGCTCACCGTTTACTGAAAAGACTACGTTTCCCAGCGTGCTCTGCGCCGTGAGAAGATCTGCGCACGCGCGCCGTGCAGTTTTACCTGGAGCATGCATGCGGAGATGACAGATAGCACAGGTGTGAGGAGGAGGCAACGGGGACCCCGGGCTCAGGCGCGGCTCTGACTTCTTCACATCCCGCCCGGTGGAACGACTGAGGTGACTCACCGGTCACTACGAGGACTACATTTCCCAGCGTGCTCTGAGCCGTGAGGAGGTGTGGACGTCTGCGCATGTGCTCCGCGTTTTGGTGGTGGTGGGGTGGTGGGCGGGGTTGCGCGAGCGCCGTGTTCCCGAGGAAAGGGAGCTTCGAGGGAAGGGGCGGTCTCGTGCCCGCCAACTCCGTCTCCAGGTGGGTTTCCCCGGAACCCGGGTGGCCTACGTGCGCCGTGACGTCAGAGCGTGCGCTCGCGCTCCAGCGCGGGAATAAACTTTGGGATTGCTGTCTAAGCCGGAGGAGGCCCTGGCTTCTGGGTTCTCGCCTCTGGTGGGGCGCTGTGTCAAGGGGATCCCCACTGAAGAAGAACCACAAGGTTGAGCTGGCTCTTGCTGTAGGTAACACATCCTTACAGGTCTCACCTTACTCCCCCCTAGTTTTGGATCTTTTTTGGGGTGATGCATATTCTGGAACCACTCTGCCCACCCCCGTGCAACCCCATGTGCTGTATGTACTTAGTGCCTGAGAGTCCTTGGGAATAGACTGCATCCTCCATCTCCCAGGACCAGGCTCCAGGCTTTGGCTATTAGCTGCACCCCCCCTACACTGCACGGGTGCTCCGGCACTCTTCGTTATTCCTGTGGCCTGGACTGGCGCGGAAATAGAACCCTCTCGGTTCTTTCATCATGCAACTCCACCGGCGGGAGTGATCTGTCATTTTGCAAATGATGTTGCATTTCTGGAGTGGAAACTCTTGCTACTCCTTAGTGGGGATTGTCCTCTGGAGGTAAAAAAGACTGACGATCGTAAAAATGTTCCCCTTATTGAATAGGAGTATTGACTGTGGATAGCCCATAGGTGCTGATTGAGAGAGCTGGAGGCAAGTTGGGGGAGGTGGTTAGATTTTTGAGGTCATGAATTTTGAAGGTCTCTCTCTCTCTTTTTAAAATAACAACATATTTACTGAATATTGCCTTTAATGATTACACATCGATTTGCTTTTGGAACTTATATTTGGAGAGAAGTGGCCTAAGTCCATGGCATAGTGTGTCATTGACAGTGGTGGGGAGCATTACAGGTAACACTCTAAGTAGGGAGAAGAGAGGTCACAGCCTCTAGAGGACTGTCCACTACTTTACTCATCTAGGAATTGCCCCAGAGGGTCAGAGCTGATAAAGTCGGCCAGGAGCAAGTGTGGACACCTGTGTCTCACTAGCTTCATCCTGCAAATCATCAGATTGCACTTGATCTTCTCAGCATAGGAATTATCTCTGCCACTTTCCCCAGACCCCCAGTTACTTGGGACATCAAGTTGATAAGATTTACTCATCTGGGCTGAAGCCGTGGCGCATGCCGCAAGGCGTCTTCCTTGCGCGTGCTAGCCAAGGACGGACTGCGGTTCCATCCCTTGGTACCCCAAGCCAGGAGCGATTTCTTAGCACATAGCCAGAAAACTAAGTGATATGGTAATGAGTACTATATGGGGGGTGGTCTATACCATGAAATTTATGTTACATCTGTTACAGAAGGACATTAAACAGATATTGGTGTGGTGAACATATATACACACATGTGCATATATCAACAGACTCTAAGGATCGATTCATGGGTTATAGTTGAAAAGCAGACCCAGGTGAAATGGCACAAAACACTTGAGAGAGAGAGAGAGAGAGAGAGAGAGAGAGAGAGAGAGAGAGAGAGAGGAGAGAGAGAGAGGAGAGAGGAGAGAGAGAGGAGAGAGGAGAGAGAGGGAGAGAGAGGAGAGAGAGGAGAGAGAGAGGGAGAGAGAGAGGAGGAAGAGAGAGGAGAGAGAGAGGAGGAGAGAGGGAGAGAGGAGAGAGAGGAGAGAGGAGAGAGAGGAGAGAGAGAGAGAGAGAGAGAGAGAGAGAGAGAGAGAGAGAGAGAGAGAGAGAGAGAGAGAGAGAGAGAGGAGAGAGAGAGAAGTGAGGGTAAACTTTACCGGGATAAGGCTTCATGGATTACATTGTGTATAGAGCATTCTAGAAAACTGTGATATGGTATTGAACACTGTATAGGGAGTATATACCATGGAATATTATCCATGGTATATCTCGAGCATTCCATTTTCTTTTCTAGAAGCAATCTAATATTATGAGCATTATGATATGGTAAACTACCTACAGTTTTCCAAACCGCTAGTGTATCCACGCGGTTTGGAAAATGGGGACTGATTGGAAGGAAGGAAAGCTCCTTGGGAAGCCCTAGGACTAGTGTTCCCTTTCCCCACATCCCCCCCCCCCCCCATCCCTACCCCAACCCATCTGTCTGGCCCTGATGGGCTGGAGTGGAAAGGCTGCCCCATGGTCCCATTGAAGGCCTTAGGTCTGGAGCCTTGCTGCCTACCCCCACCCTGCCAAGGCTTCCCTGTCCCCAGGTGAATGAAGTTTCTGAAAAGGTGCTGGGGACTGGAAGCCTGCTGGGGAAGGGCCAGAGACAGCCTATGATGTGTTTTATGGCGTTTTTATTTGGTTCTGTTTGGCTGGGACCCTCTAGGACACTTGAATCTGAGTGCATGTAGCTGTCAACTTTGGGAATTTCTCCTTTATGATTTCTTTGATTAGTGGTTCTTCATCTAAATTGCCTTTCTGTTCTTCTTGAGGATTCTTTGGTATACTATTCATTTAGTTTGAGATTTTCTCCCATTTTCTATTGTTTCCCCGAGGTCCTGCATCTTATTATTTAGTTTACTGATATTATTTTCCTTAGCTACAATTCTTGCTGTGCTGCTATTTAATTTGAGACTTTTTCTCATCTTCTGTTGTGTACTAGAGGCTTACTGCATTTCTTTTTGTAGTTTACTGACTTTTCTTTCAGCTGCTGTTACTGTGCGGCTGAAGCCTTCCATTGCATTTTTTTAATTTCACCTATCAAACTCTTCAATTCTTTGTCTTCTGATTATAGTTTTCTCATTTCTACTACCCTGCACCCATACCATTATTTCTTTGGGCTCTAATATGAGAGGGTATAGAGTTTGTTGGTATTGGCAGAGCCTTCTGAGCTTTTATTTTTCACTCACTAGACTTCTATTCTTCTTTAATGTGTTTTTTGCTATCTCGGTGTGTCCCTTCCTCCACCCCAACACATGAACTTTCCTTTCTTGCTGTATCTATCCCAGCAAACTTTTGCTGTTTCTGGTTTGGACAGTGTCATTGTACCTTCTCCCACCTCCAGCATTAGTTTTGGATTCTGTGATTGTTTACCACTATTACAGTCTTGGAGGGTTTTTCTGTCAGAAAAGTGGATAGGGCTAAGAATGTGTTATTCACTTCACTATTAACCTGAAGTGACTGGGGATAGAGGTAAACATCCCTCTAATTCACAACAGGAGATCTAAGTGTGTGTCCTACACGCTTAGAGGTGTGGTAGTAGTTGCATGTATTTTTAGAAACTAAGAAATAATGAACCTGAAACAGTCAGCATCCAGTGGACAAACTTCATTTAATATGTTGTCTGATGATCTGAGGGAGGCACAGGAAGGTGGTTCAGTGCAGGAGAAATAGTGATAGCAAGTGGAACCTCTGACCTCAGAGTACGAGGCATCCTCTAGTGGGCAAGATCCACCTTCAGAAAACGGGGCCCGCTGATCAGAGGAAAGCTGGAAGATGGGGTCTAGTCTAAAATTTTTTCACCACTTCAAACTCTTGTTGCCAGATAAGAATGCAGTGATACTCCTTACCTTACCTGTGCCTAATCCCTGCCAACATCTGTTAAATGCTCGATGAGTTTGCTTCTTTTTTTTTTTTTTTTTTTTTTTGGGTGATAGTGGTGAGGTCACACCTCGTGGTGCTCAGGGGCTACTCCTGCTCTGCATTCAAGGGTCATAGCTGGTGGAACCATATAGGATGTTGGAGATCAAAGCTGGATTGGCTGCATGCAAGGCAAAAGCCCCTACACGTGTGCTATCACACTGCCTGAGTTTGCCTATTTTTGATTGTACATTTAAGTGGAATCAGATTTTATTTTAATTCTTCTTTATTTTGCTTAGTCTAATTCCTTCAGGATTCATCTATATTGTGGCTTGTATCAGACCTTAATTTTATGAATGAATAGTAACTAGTTGTGTATATTGTCACATTAGATATATTATTTTATATGCTCATTTCCCTGAAGTGCCTGTCCTCCATCTCTCACTTTTGGCTTGAAGTTCTTGGATTGTATGTTGATTCTATGCTTAGGTTTTTGAGGAACTGCCAAACTATTTTCAACAGCTGCAGCATCATTTTTACATTCAATTTGCAGTGTTTCTAGGGTTTCAGTTTTACTACAAATAAAAAAAAATGTTCTTTCACTTTTTTTTGGTTTTCTTTTCTTCCACCTTTTCCTCCTTTCTTCCTTCCCTTTCTTCTGTCCTGCCTCTTCCTTCTTTCCTTAGTTTCCTTTCTAGTTGAGGTAGTTATTATTATGGTTTGATTATGGTTGAGCATCTTTTAAGTTCTTTTTTTTTTTTTTTTTTTGGTTTTTGGGCCACACCCTGTGACGCTCAGGGGTTACTCCTGGCTATGCGCTCAGAAGTTGCTCCTGGCTTCTTGGGGGACCATATGGGACGCCGGGGGATCGAACCGCGGTCCGTCCTAGACTAGCGCAGGCAAGGCAGGCACCTTACCTCCAGCGCCACCGCCCGGCCCCATCTTTTAAGTTCTTGATAATTATTAGTATATTTCCGTTGGAAGACATTGATTGGAAAGTGGGTTTTGATATTATGGGATGACGCAGTTATTGGTAATGGAGATCCTCATTTGAATAAATAAGTGAAGCAGATCATAAGCAAGATTATTGGAGGAGACCTAGTAAAGCAAAAGAGGCCTTGTCTCCCTCAGATACTGTGCATTAAAGATTGTGGCCCCACTGGTATCAGTAGAGGATAAGAAAAGCAGACTCTAAATATAAATGGATGTAATACCAGTGAAGATGGTGGCAGTGATAGCCCTTAACACAATTTAAATCTTTTTTTTTTTTTTAATGCATAATTTTTTTTTATTTAAACACCTTGATTACATACATGATTGTGTTTGGGTTTCAGTCATAAAAGGAACACCACCCATCACCAGTGCAACATTCCCATCACCCAAGTCCCAAATCTCCCTCCTCCCCACCCAACCCCCGCCTGTACCCTAAACAGGCTCTACATTTCCCTCATACATTCTCAATATTAGGACAGTTCAAAATGTAGTTATTTCTCTAACTAAACTCATCACTCTTTGTGGTGAGCTTCCTGAGGTGAGCTGGAACTTCCAGCTCTTTTCTCTTTTGTGTCTGAAAATTATTATTACAAGGGTGTCTTTCATTTTTCTTAAAACCCATAGATGAGTGAGACCATTCTGCGTTTTTCTCTCTCTCTCTGACTTATTTCACTCAGCATAATAGATTCCATGTACATCCATGTATAGGAAAATTTCATGACTTCATCTCTCCTGACAGCTGCATAATATTCCATTGTGTATATGTACCACAGTTTCTTTAGCCATTCGTCTGTTGAAGGGCATCTTGGTTGTTTCCAGAGTCTTGCTATGGTAAATAGAGCTGCAATGAATATAGGTGTAAGGAAGGGGTTTTTGTATTGTATTTTTGTGTTCCTAGGGTATATTCCTAGGAGTGGTATAGCTGGATCGTATGGGAGCTCGATTTCCAGTTTTTGGAGGAATCTCCATATCGCTTTCCATAAAGGTTGAACTAGACAGCATTCCCACCAGCAGTGGATAAGAGTTCCTTTCTCTCCACATCCCCGCCAACACTGTTTATTCTCATTCTTTGTGATGTGTGCCATTCTCTGGGGTGTGAGGTGGTATCTCATCGTTGTTTTGATTTGCATCTCCCTGATGATTAGTGATGTGGAACATTTTTTCATGTGTCTTTTGGCCATGCGTATTTCTTCTTTGTCAAAGTGTCTGTTCATTTCTTCTCCCCATTTTTTGATGGGGTTAGATGTTTTTTTCTTGTAAAGTTCTGTCAGTGCCTTGTATATTTTGGAGATTAGCCCCTTATCTGATGGGTATTGGGTGAATAGTTTCTCCCACTCAGTGGGTGGCTCTTGTATCCTGGGCACTATTTCCTTTGAGGTGCAGAAGCTTCTCAGCTTAATATATTCCCATCTGTTAATCTCTGCTTTCACTTGCTTGGAGAGTGCAGTTTCCTCCTTGAAGATGCCTGTAATGTCCTGGAGTGTTTTGCCTATGTGCTGTTCTATATATCTTATGGTTTTGGGGCTGATATCGAGGTCTTTAATCCATTTGGATTTTACCTTTGTACATGATGTTAGCTGGGGGTCTAAGTTTAATTTTTTGCAAGTGGCTATCCAATTGTGCCAACACCACTTGTTGAAGAGGCTTTCCCTGCTCCATTTAGGATTTCCTGCTCCTTTATCAAAAATTAGATGGTTGTATCTCTGGGGAACATTTTCTGAGTATTCAAGCCTATTCCACTGATCTGAGGACCTATCCTTATTCCAATACCATGCTGTTTTGATAACTATTGCTTTGTAGTACAGTTTAAAGTTGGGAAAAGTAATTCCTCCCATATTCTTTTTCCCAATGATTGCTTTAGCTATTCGAGGGTGTTTATTGTTCCAAATGAATTTCAAAAGTGTCTGATCCACTTCTTTGAAGAATGTCATGGGTATCTTTAGAGGGATGGCATTAAATCTGTATAATGCCTTGGGGAGTATTGACATTTTGATGATGTTAATCCTGCCAATCCATGAGCAGGGTATGTGTTTCCATTTCCGTGTGTCCTCTCTTATTTCTTGGAGCAGAGTTTTATAGTTTTCTTTGTATAGGTCCTTCACATATTTAGTCAAGTTGATTCCAAGATATTTGAGTTTGTGTGGTACTATTGTGAATGGGGTTGTTTTCTTAATGTCCATTTCATCCTTATTACTATTGGTATATAGAAAGGCCATTGATTTTTGTGTGTTAATTTTGTAGCCTGCCACCTTGCTATATGAGTCTATTGTTTCTAGAAGCTTTTTGGTAGAGTCTTTAGGGTTTTCTAAGTAGAGTATCATGTCATCTGCAAACAGTGAGAGCTTGACTTCTTCCTTTCCTATCTGGATTCCCTTGATATCCTTTTCTTGCCTAATCGCTATAGCAAGTACTTCCAGTGCTATGTTGAATAGGAGTGGTGAGAGAGGACAGCCTTGTCTTGTGCCAGAATTTAGAGGGAAGGCTTTCAGTTTTTCTCCATTGAGGATAATATTTGCCACTGGCTTGTGGTAGATGGCCTTCACTATATTGAGAAAGGTTCCCTCCATTCCCATCTTGCTGAGAGTTTTGATCAAGAATGGGTGTTGGACCTTATCAAATGCTTTCTCTGCATCTATTGATATGATCATGTGGTTTTTATTTTTCTTGTTATTGATGTTGTGTATTATGTTGATAGATTTACGGATGTTAAACCATCCTTGCATTCCTGGGATGAAACCTACTTGATCGTAGTGGATGATCTTCTTAACGAGGCATTGAATCCTATTTGCCAGGATTTTGTTGAGGATCTTTGCATCTGCATTCATCAGTGATATTGGTCTGTAATTTTCTTTTTTGGTAGCGTCTCTGTCTGGTTTAGGTATCAAGGTGATGTTGGCTTCATAAAAGCTATTTGGAAGTGTTTCTGTTTGTTCAATTTCATGAAAGAGTCTTGCCAAGATTGGCAGTAGTTCCTCTTGGAAAGTTTGATAGAATTCATTAGTGAATCCATCTGGACCTGGGCTTTTGTTTTTCGGCAGACATTTGATTACTGTTTTAATTTCATCAATGGTGATGGGGGTGTTTAGATATGCTACATCCTCTTCCTTCAACCGTGGAAGATTATAAGAGTCCAAGAATTTATCCATTTCTTCCAGGTTCTCATTTTTAGTGGCGTAGAGTTTTTCAAAGTAGTTTCTGATTACCCTTTGAATCTCTGTCATATCAGTAGTGATCTCTCCTTTTTCATTCCTGATACGAGTTATCAAGTTTCTCTCTCTCTCTTTCTTTGTTAGGTTTGTCAGTGGTCTATCAATCTTGTTTATTTTTTCAAAGAACCAACTTCTGCTTTCGTTGATCTTTCGGATTGTTTTTTGAGTTTCCACTTCGTTGATTTCTGCTCTCAGCTTTGTTATTTCCTTCTGTCTTCCTATTCTTGGGTTCTTTTGTTGAGCATTTTCTAGTTCTATTAGCTGTGTCATTAAGCTACTCAGGTAAGCTCCTTCTTCCTTCCTGATGTGTGCTTGCAAAGCTATAAATTTTCCTCTCAGTACTGCTTTTGCTGTGTCCCATAAGTTCTGAGAGTTTGTGTCTTTATTGTCATTTGTTTCCAGGAACCTTTTGATTTCCTCCTTGATTTCATCTCGGACCCACTGGTTATTGAGCATGAGGCTGTTTAACTTCCAGGTGTTAAAGTGTTTCTTCTGAGTCCCTTTGGAGTTCACAAATAATTTCAGAGCCTTGTGGTCAGCGAAGGTAGTCTGCAAAATTTCTATCCTCTTGATCTTATGGAGGTATGTTTTATGTGCCAGCATGTAGTCTATCCTGGAGAATGTCCCATGTACATTGGAGAAGAATGTGTATCCAGGTTTCTGGGGATGGAGTGTCCTATATATATCCACTAGGCCTCTTTCTTCCATTTCTCTCCTCAGGTCTAGTATATTCTTGTTGGGTTTCAGTCTGGTTGACCTGTCCAGTGTTGACAAAGCCGTGTTAAGGTCCCCCACAATTATTGTGTTGTTGTTGATATTATTTTTCAGATTTGTCAACAGTTGTATTAAATATTTTGCTGGCCCCTCATTCGGTGCATATATGTTTAGGAGAGTGAATTCTTCCTGCTCTACGTACCCCTTGATTAATATAAAATGTCCGTCTTTGTCCCTTACAACCTTCCTGAGTATAAAGTTTGCATTATCTGATATTAGTATGGCCACTCCAGCTTTTTTATGGGTGTTGTTTGCTTGGATAACTTTTCTCCAGCCTTTTATTTTGAGTCTATGTTTGTTCTGACTATTCAGGTGCGTTTCTTGTAGGCAGCAGAAGGTTGGATTGAGTTTTTTGATCCATTTAGCCACTCTGTGTCTCTTAACTGGTCCATTTAGTCCATTGACGTTGAGAGAAAGAATTGTCCTGGGATTTAACGCCATCTTTATTTCAAAATTTGGTGTGTCTTTTGGGTAGTCTTGTCTTAGATTAGGTCTTTCAGTTTTTCTCTTAAGACTGGTTTTGTGTCTGTGAAGTTTCTGAGCAGATTTTTGTCTGTGAAACCATGTATTCTTCCATCAAACCGGAAAGTGAGTTTTGCTGGGTATAGTATTCTGGGTGAAGCATTCATTTCATTCAGTCTTGTCACAATATCCCACCACTGCTTTCTGGCATTGAGCGTTTCTGGTGACAGGTCTGCTGTAAATCTCAGGGAAGCTTGCTTGAACATGATTTCCCCTTTTGATCTTGCTGTTTTCAGAATTCTGTCTCTATCTGTGGGATTTGTCATTGTGACTAGGATGTGTCTTGGGGTGGTTTTTCTGGGGTCTCTTTTGGTTGGTACTCTTTGGGCATGCAGGATTTGATCACATATATTCTTTAGCTCTGGAAGTTTCTCTTTAATGATGTTCTTGACCATTGATTCTTCCTGGAAATTTTCTTCCTGGGTCTCTGGGACTCCAATGATTCTTAAGTTGTTTCTGTTGATCTTATCATAGACTTCTATTTTCGTCTGTTCCCATTCTTTGACTAATTTTTCCATTGTCTGCTCATTTGCTTTAAGTTTTTTGTCCAATCTCTCCTGCTGTATGGAATTGTTATGTATCTCATCTTCCACAGCACCAAGTCTATTCTCAGCTTCTGATACCCTGTCCCAGAGCTTATCCATTTTGTCATTCACTTCGTTTACTGATTTTTTCAGTCCTGTTAGTTGACATGTTATTTCAGTTTGGAGTTTTGTCATTTCTGCCTTCATATTTTCTTGGTTCTTATTAGTGTTCTGTTCAACTCGATCCATGGTTTCTTGGAGTCTGTTGAGCACCTTCCATATTGCTAGTCTAAAGTCCTTATCTGAGAGGTTGATTAGTTGTTCAGTCATTATCTGGTCCTCAGAATTGTCATCTTCATTCTCTATGTCTGATGCTGGCCTGCGTTGTTTCCCCATTGTCACACTTGTATTGTGGGTTTTTCTACGTGTTGTGGTGGTATTCATTGTTTATATGATGTAGGCAGCACACTCCTCTGGCTCCTCCCTTTCTGGATGGGCTGACTTGCCTCTAAGGGAGGGGAGTCCTCCGTGGATGAAGCCTCACACTGGGTCAAATCTTAGGCCCGAGCATGCAACAGAGAAGACAGTCCAGAGAGAAATGTTTGCTTCTGTGATATAGCGCCGTTCTTAGTGTGATTTTTCCTTCTTGTTGCAATGGAGTTCTTTCCTTAGAAAGAGTGCACGGCCGCGTAGCGAAGCGGAGCGGCCGTGCTCCTCTGAGCCTCTTTTTGCCCCACTCGCAAGAGTTTCACGCAAGAGGACAGTAGACAGACATAGACAGGTCACACTCACAGTCTTTCACAGCTGAGCCCCACTGGGCCGGTGTACTTTCGCGGATTTTCCCCGCCTGGTGTCACACACAGGGAGCCAGCTTTTGCAAAGGTTAGCCGGTTTTTATGCTCTGAAGTCCCTCCCTGAAAATGGCGTCTGGGCGAGCGAGGTTTCTGGAGGCTCTTTTTGCCCCACTCGCAAGAGTTTCACGCAAGAGGACAGTAGACAGACATAGACAGGTCACACTCACAGTCTTTCACAGCTGAGCCCCACTGGGCCGGTGTACTTTCGCGGATTTTCCCCGCCTGGTGTCACACACAGGGAGCCAGCTTTTGCAAAGGTTAGCCGGTTTTTATGCTCTGAAGTCCCTCCCTGAAAATGGCGTCTGGGCGAGCGAGGTTTCTGGAGGCTCTTTTTGCCCCACTCGCAAGAGTTTCACGCAAGAGGACAGTAGACAGACATAGACAGGTCACACTCACAGTCTTTCACAGCTGAGCCCCACTGGGCCGGTGTACTTTCGCGGATTTTCCCCGCCTGGTGTCACACACAGGGAGCCAGCTTTTGCAAACGTTAGCCGGTTTTTATGCTCTGAAGTCCCTCCCTGAAAATGGCGTCTGGGCGAGCGAGGTTTCTGGAGGCTCTTTTTGCCCCACTCGCAAGAGTTTCACGCAAGAGGACAGTAGACAGACATAGACAGGTCACACTCACAGTCTTTCACAGCTGAGCCCCACTGGGCCGGTGTACTTTCGCGGATTTTCCCCGCCTGGTGTCACACACAGGGAGCCAGCTTTTGCAAAGGTTAGCCGGTTTTTATGCTCTGAAGTCCCTCCCTGAAAAATACACAATTTAAATCTTATAATTTGTTTACTATCTAACCATGCAAAATTAGATATTGAATTATGGTTGTTTATGTAATAAATCTTAGATGATTAGTGAGTTTCTTTTTTTTTTAGTTCTAAAGGTGATTATTTTAATTTTTTGTTGTTGAGTAACATTGTATACAATACTGCAAATGTTACTTCCCCCCTTTTTTGGGGAGTTTGTGCTACACCTGGTGACATTTAGGGGTTACTCCTGGCTCTGAACTCAGAAATCACGCGTGACTTGGGGGACCATATGGGACAACAGGGGATAAGTTCTAGGTCAGCGCTTGCCCCTGTAAATGTTACTTTTTTTTTTTTAAGGAAACCATGCTACCATGTCACGTCAACCTTAAGAGTGTCAGCATGCCTCATCAGTCCATTGGCCCCTGTACTCATTCAGTTCATTCCCCTCTACTCCTGGTAACCTCAGTACTGTGATCAATTAAAGGGTTTGCTTTTGCTGTTGTTTCTTCCCTTTGTTTCTTTATATGCTACATATGAATGAGCTTATTCAATTTTTATCTTTTTCTCCTGATATCTTTCACTTTGCAGACACACTTCAGTTCACAGAATTATATTTAATTGTGTGTATATATACCATTTCTTTATTTGTACATCTGGGCACTTGGATTTCAGATCTTGGATATAACAATGAACACTGCAATGAATGTCAGTGTAAGTTCATTGTTTTCAAATTAGAAGGTTTTTTTTCCTGCCCTGTGATAAATACCTAGGAGTGGATTTACTGGATCATGCAACAGATTTAATTTTAATTTTTCTGAGGAATTCTCATATTGTTTTCTATAAGTATTTTTATTCCCACCAACAATGTATGAATTTCTTCATACTCTTGCCAGCACTTCTTGTTTTCGGCATGGGTGTGTGTGTGTGTGTGTGTGTGTGTGTGTGCATGCGTGAGCATGAGTATGTGTGTGGTTTTTGATTTTGGTCTACACCCTGCTGTGTTTAGATTTTACTTCTGGCTATGCACTCTGGGATCACTCCTGGCCGTGTACTCCTGGCCTGTACTATAGTATGCACTGACCTCTGTACTCTCTCTTTGGCTCCTCAAAGTGTTTTTGTAGGAGTAGCAGCAGATTTACAGCAGTTTTTAAATTGTAAATTTGAAATCCTTAACTAAGGGCTTATTATAATGCAGCTCTGGTAGAAGTTATTTTATTTTTGGCTTATCGTGTACTTTTCTTCTTTGACTTCTCTTATCTTTCAGGGCAGTGAATACTTTATTGATAAGACCAGCAGAGAAGCAGGAGTACTCTATAAGTAGTAATTTCATACCTAGGAATCAGTCACAAAGGTATAATATGAATGACTAAAGTTATATACATGCAAGGATGTTCACTAAACATTGTGCTACAATTTGCAAGCAACTTGTCATCAATAGGGTATAGTTAAATAAGTTATGAGGGCCGAAGCAATAGCATAGTGGATAGAGTGTTTGCCTTGCTCGTGGCTGACTGACCTGGGTTTGATCCCTGATATCCCATATGGTCTCATGAGTCTGCCAGTAGTAATTTCAGAGCACAGAGCCAGGAGTAACCCCGGAGCACTGCCAGGTATGACCTAAAAACAAACAAACAAAACCCCAAAAAAGTACTATAAAAATAAATTATGAGATATAAAGAAAATAGAGTTCTTTATAGTTTTAAAAAACTAAAACCAAAAACAGACCAAAAAATGGTGACAATTTATTTTCTTTACCCCATCTTGTTGCCAATGAGATGCTTTTCTGTAGCAACTAATGAAAAAAAGTCAAAATAGCTTCAGAAATAACTGAACAATAACATTGGGCAGTACCTTGTGCTCAGGGGCTCTGGGTATTCAGAGGGACTGATGAACATATATAGTGCTGGGTCAAACCAGCATCAACCACATGCAAGATAAGTACCTTATTTAACCCCTCTGCTATCTGACCGGTTCCAGAAATAAAAGTTTATTTGTTAGACTGTTTAAGAGACTATCAGATAGGCAGACCTTCAAGCAGGTTCAATGAGAGCTCAGGGCTCAGAGCTCAGTGAGTTCAGTTAGAACTGTTAAATTTCTATTTTTCTAAATGTGTGGGCCTTTTCCTTGAAGAAGGCATAATGATATCTTCAAGGCAGTTTATTGTCTTTTTTTTTTGTTTAATTTATGTAATTTGAATGAAAAGTTATTGTTACTTAATGTCTATCATAGATTAGCATTTATGTTCAAGTTAATTCTTTTTTTTTCAAGTTAATTCTTAATAATAATTATATTCTCAATTTAAAAAGACTTTAGGGATTAGATTTGCTTGTACCAGTAAGATCAATTATAAGAAAGCATCCTGTTATTAACTCTTGTATTCTAAAAAATATAGAATTGTAAAATGTCATTTATTTTCTGATACCTTTTGTGTGGCTTCCCATCTTATTTCTCTGCTCCTACCTCTCATCTTAAATTAAAAAAATTTTTTTTTAAAATTAAAACTAGCAACACCCAGCCATACTTAGGGCGTGCTACTGGCCTTGTGCATAGGAATTACTCTTGATAGGGCTTGGGGGTCCATACGGGGTGCTGGGGGTCGAATCTGGGTCAGTGATGTGAAAACTAAGTACTGTATTTTCCGGTGTATAAGACAACTGGGTGTATAAGACCCCTTCTTTTCCTGTTAAAATACAGGGTTTGGGTTATATTCGCAATATAAGACTACCTTTCTTTTAAGGCACTCCAAATGGAAATTAAAAAAATGCAAGATTTGATTTCAATATGGAAATTTTAATTCAAATGCTTATGTCATGCTTATACTTAACTGGAAACTGACACCTATAAACATTAGGCTATTTGTCATCAAACATGTAAACATAAAACAGTGATCTACATTGAGAGCAGAGAGATGGGGCTCCTCCAAGGGCAACTGGCTGGGGTGCAGTGATTAATAGGACAGCTAGAGGGAGATAGGGCGCCTCCTCTGTGTGTCCCATAAAAGCTGAACAGAGGGATGTGGTGGTAAGGGGGGGCCAGATCACTTGTCCCTGAAGCTAGAGGAAGTTTCAGCATGCTGTATACTGGCATATAAGATGACCTCTGACTTTTAAGAATTTTTTTCATGGGTTAAAAAGTCATCTTACACACCGGAATATACGGTAACCTACCCATTGTACTATTTCTCTATCTCCCAAACTCTCATCCTTAGGTAATCTTTGTTCTTTTTTGTTTTGTTTTACTTTTATTTTTGTTGTTTTTGGGCCATACCTGGCAATGCTCATGGGTTACTCCTGGCTTTGTCCTCAGAAATTACTTCTGGTGCTACTTAAGGGACCATATGGGATGCTGGGGATCAGACCTGGGTTGACTCATACAAGCATACACCCTACCAGCTATATTACTGCTCCACCCCCAATCTTAGTTCTTTTATGACTGTCCATTGGTTGTTCTTTTTATATTTTGTCTGTCAATTTTATATTCTTATATTATACATATAGTTGAAATTATCCAATACCTTCATTTACCTCTGGCTTATTTCTCTCTGTGTAATTCCCCTGAGCTTCATTTTGCTGTGAATGGCAAAATTTCATCTTTTTTAAAAAATAGCTGAATGGTAATAATTTACATAAGTGCACTGCATCTTCTTTATCTAATCATCTATCCAAGCACTTCCAAGCATTTGCTTGTTCTCATTTATTACCTATTGTAAATAATGCTGCACTAGTTATTGAGGTAGATATCTTTAGAGTGTTTTTTTTTTAGTGTCTCCTAAATAAGACTCAGGAGGTCCTGGGGCACCTCTCAGTGATTTCCAGCCATAAATAAATTTTTGTATTAATGTTTTCATTTTCTTTGAATAGTTTTCTGAAAATGGATTGCTGATCATATATATGGTAGTTCTATCTTTAGCTTCTTGAGTAAGCTGTATAGCAATATCCAAATTGATTGTACTAATTTATATTTCCACTAATAGTGCATGAGAATTCCTTGCTCTGCACACTCGCCAATACTTGTTATTGTTGTTTGGATGTAAGAGGTATGAGGTGGTATTTTATCCTGTTCTTAATTTTATTTCCCTGGTGATCACTCATGATGAGCATATTTTTTCATCTATCAGCCATTTTAAGTCCACTTGGAGGACAAGTGATTATTAAAATATTTTATTTTTAAATTTTTTTTATTGCTTTATGGGCCACAACTGGTGACGCTCAGGGGTTACTCCTGGCTATGCACTCAGAAATTACTTATGGTTTGAGGGACCATATGGGATGCCGGGGAATTGAACTGTGGTCTGTCCTAGGCTAGCATGGGCAAGGCAGACTTTAACAGTATTATCTTTGAACACTTCACCCATGTTATCTCTTACATGCTTATGGTTTAGGGTTTTATGTTGAAGGATTAATCTGCTTTGAATTTATTTTTTCATATAGTGTTTTAGAGTAGTTCTGATTCATTCTTTTGGATATGACTAAACAGTTTTTTCAGTAATATTTTCAAAATCTAATTTCCATCATATTTTCTAAGATTCTATCTTGTAAGTTTTAAATATCAATAAATATGTGTCAATTTCCTGGCTCTTAACTTTATTCTATTGATTTATGTCTATTTATATTTCAGTTTTGTACAGTTTTAATTACTATCATTTTATTTATTTATTGGCCTTATCTGGCATGCTCAAGGGATCATTCTTGGCAGTGTTTGGGGGACCATATGTAGTAGTGGGAATTGAATTTGGATCAGTAGGGACTAACTATTATTGCTCACACTCCTTATTCTAGTTTGAAGTCAAATGACATGATGCTTCAATAGTTTTTTCTTCCTTCGGCTTGCTATAGCTCTTTGAGGTCTTGTGATTTCATATAAACTTCATTATTTTAATTTTTTTTTTGTTTTGTTTTTGGGGCCGTTTGATGCTCAGGGGTTACTCCTGGCTAAGCGCTCAGAAATTGCCCCTGGCTTGGGACGCCGGGGGATTGAATCGCGGTCCTTCCTTGGCTAGCGCTTGCAAGGCAGACACCTTACCTCTAGCGCCACCTTGCCGTCCCCAAACTTCATTATTTTTTAAACCTCATTTTTTTTTTTTGGTGTAGGAACAAAAATGATTAGAAATAGAATAGTAGTGAAGGTTAGGTCAGTGAAATTTTAACAGTAATTTTAGACTGCAGTTATTTTCTGTGTCTATACATAGCAAGTGGCCTTCAAAATTTTATTCAATCTGGGGCCTGTGTGGTGGCACACTAGCCTAGGACAGACCATGCTATAGCTCTTGCCATTGGCATTTTATCATCAAAGACTTTTTTGAGGTATCAGTCTTGAAGTATTCTGCCTATTTTTTCCTCAATGAACTTTATAGATTCAGATCTGATTTTAAGTCTTTAATTCATTTTGAATTAGTTTTTGTGTAAGGTGTGAAGTATAGATCAATTTTTAGTTTCTTACAGGTGGTTATCTAGTTGTTTGAACACCATTTGTTGAAGAGACTGTCTTTGTTCCATTTCAAATTCTTGGCTCCTTTGTCAAATATTAGTTGACTCTATATTTGGGGGTATGTCATTGGATATTCTATTCTGACCCATTGGTTTGAGATTCTGTCTTTGTTCCAGTACCATGCTGTTTTGATCACTATGGCTTTATAGTAAAGCTTCAGGTTAGGTAAAGAAATGCCACCCAGTTTCTTTAAGCCTCATTTTTTATTCTATAAGGAAAATTTTGAAATTTTGGAGCCAGAGAGATTGCATGAAGGTAGGGCATTTGCCTGGCATGCAGAAGGATGGTGGTTCGAATCCTGGCATCCCATATGGTCCCCCGAGCCTGCCAGGGGCGATTTCTGAGTATAGAGCCAGGAATAACCCCTGAGAGCTGCTGGGTGTGACCCAAAAACCAAAAAAACAAAACAAAACAAAACAAAAAAACAAAACCAAAAAAAAACACCCTTGAAAATTTTACCCAATCTACAAGTTATATATAAAGGGGATCTGTTACACTAGTAGTCCAGGGACCAAATGGGAGAAGTATTGGATGCATGCTGGGAACAGAGGCTGAGGGAGGACAACACTGGTAGTGGGAATGGCTCTAATCACTGTCACTATGTACCTTGAATATAACTGTGAAAGACTTGTAATTCCCATTGGTCACAATAAAAATACACACAAAAAAAGACCAGGCCCCGCCTTCAGAGTTGAAATTTTGATTGGTATTACATTAAATATGTATGTTGTTTTTGGCAAAAATAAACACTGAGTTAAAAAAAAAGAATCTGCAAAACTAATTCACACTTCTAAAATGCGACTACAGTTTTACCCAATATGATTCTTTTATGAGAACTTTAAACCTAGAACTATTAATTTGGACCACATCCTCACCATTCATGTATGATAGAATATTTTTCCATCTCTTATTGTCTTATTTATCTTGTAAAGTTTAATCTTAGAGTTTTTATAAAACAGACTTTACAACGTTGTTTGTAAAATTTATTCCTGAATTACCTTGGATGTAGTTGTAAATGGGATTGATTTCTTAAATTTTTTCTCCATTATTTTCTTATAAATGCAACAGATTGTTGTATGTTGTATGTATTATTATTACTACTATTAATACATTAATATGTTATTAATAAATTAATATTAATAATTAATATTGTTATTGTATTATTATTTTTATTCTTCTTTGACTTCAACTGAGTCCTCAGTGAGTCATATCATGCTGGATATCAGACCTTAGCTTATATCATGAAAAATATGAATACTAACCTTTCTGGTACGTGCATATTGATTTTAAAACCAGCCACTTTACTGTATTTATTGTTACTTGTAGCATTAAATAATTAACGGTGGTTGCTGGATGGAGGTGGATGGATGGAGGCTTCATTTCCCCCTTCTGAAATATAAAAGAACCTTTTGTAATCCTGACCCCACCTTTAGCCAAAGGTGGGTTAATAGTTTCATGCAACAACGTAATAAAGTGAAAATTAACATACCAGCCCTTTTCAAAAACATAACATTTCTGCAAAATATACTATACACCTGTAACTTAATATTTTCTTAATGCTTTTCTACCAAGCACTATTCCGGAACTTTCATGTTCCTATACTTTTAAACTATATTGGGGGAACTTTCTGTTCCTATTAACCTTCCCTACACACAAGTACTACAGCATAAATGCATAACATACATTTTAAAAACAGGCTAAGTACATTAACATACACACAGTAAAACATTTTGCAATTGAAAATATTAGCTATGGAAAACAAAAACATTTAAATTATAAAGAAAATGACTTAATCAAGACAAAGATGCAGGTGGTTAGAAATCAGATCTTTAAATGGGCTAAGCTGTTATTACTCCTTTTTTAAAAATTTTTTTTACACTACTACTTAATTTTTTCCCATTACCAACACCAATTGTGAAATTCCTTCACCTAAAACCAAATGTCCAGATAATTAATTTGTCCCACGCTGTTCTCACCACGTGGTTTACTTCCATAGTCCCAGGCTCCGCAGACGGTTTGCTCGCGCTGTTGTTGACCGTGTGGTCCCAGGTCCCGCAGCCGGTCTGCTCGTGCTGTTTCACCTTTCTGATTTGTAGGGCGGATCCCAGGCTCGCTGCTTTGGGCTGGATCAGGCGCTTTTTGCTGCTTTTCTGCCACAGGGTTGGAGTTCTTGACTGATTAAAGCTGCCTTTTTTCCCCTCCGGGCAGCACTTTGCAAGCAGGTTCTGCGGCCACAGCTTTTTTGCAGGGGGCTTTTGGATGTTCAGAGTTCTAAAAGTCCAGTCCAAAATTTTCAAAGTTGAAATCCAAATTCAAGCCGAAGGTTGTTCTCAGAAAATCAGTCCACTTTCAATAGTCTTTTTTCTCCTCCGTTTCTAATCTAGGCTTTTAATCAGTCTTTGAGGAGGCCGAGGTTTTAGGAAAAATGATTTTTGGCAACAAAGTTTCAGTCCTGAGTCTTGGATGGGAGTGATACAAGTTTTCAACTCCCCTGTTTTACTGATATTTTTGCCCCTAGAAGGGTTCACGGCCATCTTTGAACATGGCTTCACGTGGCCAAACACTTTGGGCTGACTCCATGGGAAAAGAGCCAAAATCAAACAGAAGAGCAGAAATGTCACCATATTCGCTGTTTTCTTGGGTTCAGGTTTCAGGTCAGAGTTCGGAGTGCCAGTTGTTGCATTAAATAATTAGCGATGGTGCTGGATAGAGGTGGATGGAGGGATTTTTCTCTGCCATCCCAGGCCACGAGGCTCCACAATCCCCATTTAGCTGGTGGGTCCCAGGTTTAGGTGAATGGCGGAATCAGACTCATCCAGAGACAGGCATCAGGAAGCATCAACTTTATTCATGCCCTATCCACCACATATGTGGCCTATATCATAACCTTTTAAGCATTCAGCCATTCTTAGCTAGCCCTGCATCTTAACTCCTGTCAGCCATCTTCCCTTTGACCTCCATGCTGGTCAAAGACCAAAAAAGGCTAATCCCCTGGGTCAAAGGCCTTATCTACTTTTTCCAAGACCCCTCCCAGGAAATGGGCGGAGTCTTGCAGGTAAGGTCAAGTTACCTAGGAAGAATGGAGGGATGAGGCTTCAGTTACTGATAGCTTTTTAATGAAGTCTTTAGGAATTTTTTGTTTTGTTTTGTTTTTTGGGCCATACCCCGTGACACTCAGGTCATTCCTGGCTATGTGCTCAGGAATCACTCCTGGCTAGGGGGACCATATGGGACACCCGGGAGTGAACCAGGTTCTTCCTGGATCTGCCACATGCAAGGCAAGTGCCCTACTGCTGTGCTGTCACTCCAGCCCTATATTTATAATTCTAATAACTTACAAAATGTTTGAAATATAAAGTTCTCATTTTTTGGGTCAGAGAGATATTACAGGGCTTAATGTGCTTTCCTTACATGTGGCAGACCCTAATTCTTTCTCTAGCACTTCATGA
Organism: Suncus etruscus; assembly: GCF_024139225.1. Lineage (NCBI taxonomy): Eukaryota > Metazoa > Chordata > Mammalia > Eulipotyphla > Soricidae > Suncus > Suncus etruscus. The sequence goes on from NC_064851.1 coordinate 138,350,328, forward strand.
GCCTCTGAGCACTGCTTAGAAAATCTCTTGAGTATCTTTGGGTATGATTCAGAATACCTTCTCACCTTATCCTTTTCCCCTCAGAAGAAAAAACTGAGTTCAATTTAATACTATTGTAAAACTGTATATGGTTTTTATATAAAATTTCTTAAAATTTTACTTTAGTGGCTGGGCCAGAACGATGACACAGTGGTAGAGCATTTGTCTTGCACACAGCTGATCCAGGACGGACTTGTTTTGATCTCCTGGTGTCCCATATGGTCCCTCAAGCCAGTAGTGATTTCAGATTTCAGAGTGCATAGCCAGGAGTAATCCCAGAGCATCACCGGGTGTGGCCCCAAAACCAAAAAAAAACAAACATAAAATTGCTTTATTGGTATATTGGTATTATAACCAGTTTTGTTAACCTCCTTTATTGAATAAAATTTGGGGTTAGCACATAGTACAGTGGTTAGGGTGTACTGCCAGAGTGCAGTTGATCAGGACTCGATTCCTGGAGCAGCCCTAGAGTCTGTAGTATAGCATGTTGTGTTCTTGGTGTCCACAGGCTTCTCCAGCACTGAAGGGCAGCATAGTATCCTGGAATACTTACATTGAACCACAGGCCCTGTTGATTGAGAATCAGTAATAGGTTCCTGACCTCCCTAACACTGCTTGGGAGAACCTCATAAATATACATTTAAAAATTATACATGCTTATATTAGCATATGTGGATTCTATATCATGGATATAGGTCTAGTCATGGTACTCTCTTCTTTCCTTATCTCCCTTCTCTTTTTCTTTCCCTCCTCCTCTCTTTTTTTTCCCTCCCTTCTCTCCTCCCTCTTCTTCCCTGCCTGCCAGCCATAGGCCAGGCCAGATTTTTTCTCACCATTTGATTAGGAAAACTTCGTATTGCATCTCTAGGCCCTTGGCTACTCTCTGTCTGCCTCCCTCAGATTCTTTGTTGTTGTGGGGGAAGGAGGGACTAAGCTAGTCTGCATAGTGCTCTTAATTTTTTGTAATTTCTTGAACCTGTGAGGAAAACCCCAAATTTAACTCCAGCCTGGTGACTTGTGCCTTTGGTTTGTATATGTGCTGCTGAAGCGAACACTTGTGCCTTTGGTTTGTATGTCTCAGTTGGAAAGGCAAGGTTTCAGGTCCCCACCCCCACTCCCTGCAGCCTACAGCTGTTTCTTCTTGGTCTGGAAGCTTTGTCTGCAGAGTAGGTGGTTGGAGGAACCTAGCTTGGGCTCCATGATTTCTTTTCTGGGGCCCTGATAGGTGGTTCCCTCCACCTCATATTTTACTAGAAAAAACCCCCAAATTAGGAAAACCCCACATTTTTTTTTCTTTTTTGGGGGGAGGGTTTCTCAAGCTATGTTCAAGAAACCTACTGTTATTACTAAAGATTTATTGGGCTACTCAAGTGGCATGAGAATGTGCTACTAACTCATGCCTAATCCTATAGTTTACTTGGGCCATCCCAGTGGTGCTTGATCTTTTATGGCTGCACCCTACAATGCTGTGTCATGCTAAGGATCCAACTAGGGTCAGTGGCATGTAGGCATGTGTCTTAACCCTGAAATAGCTTTCTAGCATGAGGTTTTGATTGTTTTTTTTATATCAATTTTATATCATTTTGTGTGTGCCACACACTTATTCCTGGCTCTAACCTTAGGGGTCACTCTTGGCCAGGCTCAGGGGACCACATGCAGTGTCTGGGGTTGAACCTGGGTAGGCTGCATGCAAGGCAAGTGCCTTACCAATTGTACTATATCTCTGGCCTTCAATTCAATATTATTTTCACTTAAATTTTTATTAGAGCTGTGATATACATTGTTGAAAGTTGAGTTTTAGGCATATAATATTTCAGTATGAGTCCCACCGCTAGTGTCAACTCCCATTACCATTGCATCCATACTCCATCATTCCCTCTTCCCACATTTCCATCCCCTGCCTGCCACTTTGACGGGCACATTATGGTGCTATGTGGCTGTAGTTTAGTTCAGTGTTGTTAGTCTGTGTTTTGGATTTATAGCTATACCACTCTCCCACATCACCAATATAACTTAAACCTTAACCCCGTTCCTGCGTTACGTCCCTTTCTAATCTTCCTGCCTGCCTTGTTTGCTTTTCCTCTCTGTCCTTCTCCTTTGTTTCTGGAGTCAGGGGTGATCTAAGCATCACCCCTTAACTCCATTATATTTTATAATATATATATGTAGTTCTAGTTCTATACACTTTGATCGATCAATGAGATCATCCTGTGTTTGTTTTGCTTCTAGCTTATTTTATTCAACATGATATCTTCCAATTCCAAACAGGTTGCAGCAAATTGCATGATTTCATAGTTCCTTGCAGCTGCATAGTAGTTCATAGTGTATGTGTACCATATCTTCATAATCCATTCATTTGTGATTGGACACCTAGTTCCTTCTATATCTTAGCTGTTGTACTAAGTGCAGCATGAATAATAATGTGCAGATGTTTCTTTGAGTGTTTTAAAGTCCTGGGGTTAGATACCCAATAGAGGAAATCTGAGTCATACGGCAGCTCAATTTACTGAAGACCCTTCATTCTCTTTTTCCACCAAGTTTCAACCAGACTACATTCCAGCAGCAGTGGATGAGAGTTCCTTTTTCACCACATCTCTGTCATCACAGATTATACTTAATATTTTTGATATGTGCCATTCATACTGGTATGAGATGATAGCTCATTGTTGTCTTGATTTGGATTTCCTAATGATAAGTAATGAGCCTTTTGGTGGTCTACTTGTTTTTCTCTGAGAGGGGTTAGATAGGGATTGAGCTTTAATATCTTAGCAGTTATTCAGCTTTCCTGGGACCATTTGCTGAAGACCCATCTATACTTGATTTCATGTTCTCAACTCTATTATCAAAATTAACTGTCCACATGGGATTTTGTCCTTGGGTATTCAATAATGATCTGTTGATCATAGAGTATATCTGTTTTGCAAATGGCAGTAGTAATAGCAATGAAAAAATTTTTTTTTTTTTTGGGTTTTGGGCCACACCCGGCATTGCTCAGGGGTTACTCCTGACTGTCTGCTCAGAAATAGCTCCTGGCAGGCACGGGAGACCATATGGGACACCGGGATTCGAACCAACCACCTTTGGTCCTGGATCGGCTGCTTGCAAGGCAAATGCCACTGTGCTATCTCTCCGGGCCCAGCAATGAAAATTTTAAGGTGGTTTTTTAATGAAAAAATATTTAATATATGGGGGATTAATAAAGAGGACATTTTGATAAATCTCTTAGTTTTGTGGGCCACATGTGATGGTATGCGGGCTACTTCTGGATCTCTACTCTGATTGTTCCTGGCAGTGCTTAGGGGACCATATGTGGTGCTGGGATTGAACTCAAGTTGAACCAGGTAAGCACCTTAACCTCTGCTCTATCTCTTTAGCCACGAACAGTTTCTTCATGGAGAAATAAAAGTTAGAATAATTTTACATTGTCCCCAAATAAGTGAAATTAATTACTTTTCCTCCTGAGCCTACTTCTTGCCTTTGTTTTTGTTTTTCTTTCCTCTAGTGATTTTGCCTTTCCTTTTTAATGATCTTTTGTGCTTTTAGTCTTCAGCTCTTTAGGGAAGGGCAGTGATTCACCTTCTCTTTAGGTCTCTCAGGACCAGTAGATAGAGCTGTGGAATGGTCTTATTAGTCTCTGATAGGAATAATAGAAGGCTTTGGAAAAAAAAAATCAAAGCTTTCTTGCTTCTTCTGGCCCTATTGCTGTACAACATGGGACACTACTGGCATTTGATCTTTTTCTGTTCATTCTAACATAGGCATTGAAGTACCATGGAAAAAAGTACAGTGTACAAAACTGTCTTGCTTTATATGATGTACACAATCAGAGAGTCGCTCATTTTTCTTTTTTATTTCACTGAATTTAAATTTGCCCTGTCGAAAGAGATATATTTGAAATTCTGTCAAGAGATTTGCATTGGGTAAATTATGATTACTTTTTAGAATTGTATATTAATTTTGTGAATTTGTTTTCCCTTCCAGTTCTCATTTTTGTCTGATCTTTTCAGCCTACCTTTAAATTTACCTTGTGAAATTTATAAATTTTTATTTTCACTTGACAGGGCTGGACTTCATCCCACCACAGAATGCTAAAATTAAATATCACTCTTATTAAGTTATAATTTTCTATAGACTTCAATCTAATGTTATTTTGCTTTGTATTTTAAAAAAGATTTTATATTATTTTGATTGGGATGGTACCACTGCTTACTCCTAGTGCTGGGTTCCATGATTAGGAATACACCTGGCAATGCTTGAGGGACCATGCAGTGTCATTGACTAAACAGGGCTTCCACAAGCATACTGTGTGATCAACCTGTTGAACTAGCTCTCTGGCCCATTAGTAAGTTGTAAGAACTATAAAGTAATCAAATTTTTAGTGTTGTATATTTCATGTTCCTTTTTTTTTTTTTTTTTTTTTTTGGTGTGTGGAGGGGTGTCACCTCCTGTGGTGCTCAGGGACTTCATGGTACTGGGAACTGGACCTGTACCTTCTGCATGTAAAGTATAGTTTTTAGCACTTTGAGGCATCTCTCTAGCTAGCCCATGTTTGACCTTTGAATAAATTTGTTTCAAGATAAGGCATTAGTGAAAGAAAGGGTTGACTACATACTTTTATTTTCAATTATATATGTGCATTGTAACACTAGCTTAGAAAACTTCAGTAACCTTAAAAATAAGGATGTACATTTTGATGTACCCTGTATTCTACAGCTTCCTCTTTCCTTTTTACCAATTCCTTTGATGTGTAAAAATCTACTAGACTAGGGCCTGAGTGATAGCACAATGGTAGGGTGTTTGCCTTGCATCCTGCTGACCTGGGATGGACCTGAGCCTGCCAGGAGTAACTTCTGAGTGCAGAGCCAGGAGTAACCACTGAGTGCTACCGGTTGTGGCCCCCAAACCAAATAAAACACACAAAAAAACCCCAAAGCAAACCAAATTCCAAAATCTACCTAGACTAGATTAATTTTTTGTTTGTTTGTTTGTTTTTGGGCTGCACCATGTGATGCTCAGGGATTACTCCCCGCTATGTGCTCAGAAATTGCTCCTGGCTTGGGGGACCATATGAGGCGCCAGAGGATCAAACTGCCACCTGTCCTAGGTCAGCTGCATGCAAGGCAAACACCTTACCACTGCGTAACCGCTTCAGCCCCAAGACTAGATTAAATTTTGTCTCTCATTCGACCCTTAACTGCCTGGTTGTGATTTCAACTGGTAAAGAGAGACTTCATTTTGGCAGGCCTGGAGACCACGAGGCTAGAAGCCACAAAATCCTTGATTTTCTCCTTTATGACTGACTTGGTTTATTAATTCATGAAGCAATACTGCTTTAAAAGATCTGCTCGCCCAGGGTTGGAAATATGGCATGTGGATTTATTTACACATTTTTCATCTCTGTCTTTTTCTGTATGTTGACTTTGTACAGAAGTCAGTTTTGTAAGTGTATCTAAGCACTTTTACCTAAGTGCTTAAGCTGATACCCATCCTGGTTGCAAATGGCTATAGAACATCTGAACTTCATGTTATCAAGTGAAAACATTGCTTTACTTCTGCCAGTATTCTAATAAGAACTAGACTGTTTAGTTTTCTCTTTCTTTCTGTCTGTCTGCCTGCCTGCCTGCCTGCCTGCCTGCCTGCCTGCCTGCCAGCCATTTTGTTTTTGGGTCACACCTGGCAGCGCCTAGGAGTTACTCCTGGCTCTGCAATCAGAAATCATTCCTGGCAGGCCTGGGGGACCAAATGGGCTGCCGGGATTTGAATAGGGGTCTGCCCAGTGTTGGCCTCGTGCAAGGCAAATGCCTTACCACTGTACTATCGCTCCAGCCCTGTTTTGTTTTCTTTTTTAGGCATTCTCTATCCATCTCCTCTTGTGTAATTGATCTACTGGTCATAAAATTATTATCTAACCTACCAAAGCATCTTGAATTTATGATTGAAAGTGAGTTTATGATATTCCACTGTGGTACTGTGTTAAGGGTAGTGTGTTTATGCTTATCAGATGGATCTACCATGGGACCTTGGAGGAAGTCAGCTTTCTTGAACTACATTGATATCACAGGTATAACCGATCATTTTCTGAGTTTATGTTTATGTAAAGAAAAGGTACAGGGTGGAGTGGAACCTGGTTAGCACTCACCATTGTTTACTTTCTAATGAGTCTGGTAAAATTTAATCATAGACTATATAAAGTAGCAGTAATAAATATAAAAGAAAAAACAGGCAATCTAAGCAAGTTTTAAATTGACTTACTTGAAAATGTTCTCTATAGTCCCCCAGTTTATAATGGTTGATTTCAGCTGACTGGCTGTAGCTACTTACAGAACAGAGGAAATTCATTAAAAATAATGAATTATTCAGTGGGATAGTGAAATTCAGTTATAAAGCACTTTAGTGTGCCATGAATTCAGTTCAGGTCAAGTCATTTTCCTAGCTTATGGGGGGCACAGCTTCTCTTGATGAGATGCTTTTATCTTGTCCTTTGTCCTAGCATTTGAATGGTAACTTTCTTATATAGTTGGTTGTTTCATTCACACTTTATTTTAGTTGACTGTTAATACAAGATATCTTTTATGTAGTAGTTATTAGTTCAAATGTATAATATAATATATAAGTATTAGAAAGTTTAGTAGATACTCATGAGAAAATAGTTCTCAACCCCCTAATAACTCATATTGCTACTTTTAAATTTTGGAATGACTTACTCTAACCCAATCAGATGTTAATAGTTTTATTTCTTTGTATTATCTGCATGGAACTTAAGATCAGCAGAGATCTAATAATAAATTAATGGACATTCTAAAGTCTCTTTAATTAGGGAATTTCACAAAATTTTGAGGGCTCTGTCATGGATATTTTGATTCTTTTGTGTTTTTCTCTATTCAAAAATAGTATAGGCTATTTATTTATTTATTTATTTTTTCTCACCATACCTGTTGGTGCTCCAGGATTACTCCTGGCTCTTTGCTCAGGAATTACTTTTGACAGTACTCAGAGTACTGTGTGATGCCAGTATTTAGGTCAGCAAATGTCTTGCATGTTGTGCTATCACTTTGACCCTAGTTCATAAATTAAGTTCAAAATATGACTTGATTAATTTCAAAATATGACTAGATGCTACTTCTCAGTAAAATAATGTCACTTCATAGGTGAAAATTTCTAACCAAAACCAAGGAATTTATAACAAAATTGATTGCTGAAGCATTTTAGAAACTAGGTTAGATTATTTGAAAACACATTAATGTAGACTTATGACAGGTATAGGACTTTTTTTTTTTTGTTTTGTTTTTTTTTTGTTTTTTTTGGGCCACACCCTGTGTTGCTCAAGAGTTACTCCTGGCTTTGCACTCAGAAATTGCTCCTGGCTTGGGGGCCATATGGGATTGCCAGGAATTGAACCTGAATCTGTCCTGTGTCAGTGCATGCAAGGCAAATGCCCTACCACAGTGCTACCACTCCGGCACCAGGTATAGGAGGACTTTCTTTTCTTAAGAAAATTGTTTTCAGTTGAAATATCTCCCAGATATTAGGGCTGGAAGGACTGGCTCAAGATATGAAGGTCGGGGCCGGAGAGATAGCATGGAGGTAAGATGTGTGCCTTTCATGCAGAAGGTCATTGGTTCGAATCCCGGTGTCCCATATGGTCCCCCGTACCTGCCAGGAGCAATTTCTGAGCATGTAGCCAGGAATAACCCCTGAGCACTGCCGGGTGTGACCCAAAAACCACAGACACACACAAAAGGCAGCTATGAAGGTCACCACAAAGAGTGAAGAGTGCAGTTAGAGAAATAACTATGCTGAGAACTATCATAACAATATCATTGAGTGAGGGATATAGAAAGCCTGTCTTGAATACAGGCAGGGGGTCGGGGAGGGAGGAGTTGGGAGCATTAGTGGTGGGAACGTTGCATTGGTGAAGGGGAGTGTTCTTTTATTGACTGAAACCCAACTATAATTATGTTTGTGATCACGGTGTTGAAATAAAGATATTATTAAAAAATAAAAAGAAAATATTTTTTGGGGCCGGGCGGTGGCGCAAGAGGTAAGGTGCCTGCCTTGCCTGCGCTAGCCTTGGACGGACCGCGGTTCGATCCCCCAGCGTCCCATATGGTCCCCCAAGCCAGGAGTGACTTCTGAGCGCATAGCCAGGAGTAACCCCTGAGCGTCATTGGGTGTGGCCCCCCCCAAAAAAAAATAAAAAAAATAAAAGAAAATATTTTTTTTTACCCACCTGAAAATTTAGGTGAATGTGTTAACTGTTAATATTATATGGATATTTTTATTTACTATTACTATTAAATGAATATTATCATTTTTGATTTATAAACTTATAATTACATAGTTGCTTTAATACATTTAGTTCTGCTACTCCTGTACTAATACCAATTCCACCACCAAAATAAAATTTCCTCCACCATTTTCCCTGAATTCCCACCCATTTCCCAAGTCTGCCCTTGGCAGGCATGAAATAATATATTTTATATTGTTTGTTTACCGGTAAGTGGTAATGAAATTATTTTTTTAAAAAGTACAGCAAGGAGAAATTTGTAAAAATTATTGTATACAACAATGAGGTTATTGAGTCATTGTCAGAAGGTTTTTTAAGTGATTTGTTGCAAATTGTCCTTTCTGTTATTTGTTGTTTCTGAACATTAGGTAGCTTCTAATCCAGTTGACATCTAAATTGGTGTGTTCTTACTGAAATGACAGTATTGAAAAATTTGGAGTTGTTGCCTGACTGTGCATGTAGTTATGCAGTCCAGGAGTTCCAAGCTGTTTGGCTGATATTTCAGTGTTTGGGGACATGGTGTCTGCTGCAGGCCTCGTGGCAGTCTGAGAAGTGATGGGAGTGAGAGAGGGTGCCTACACTCACGTCAATAGGCTTGGTGACGTAAGCTCAACTACCAGCATATCTGGTGTTTTGGTTGGTTTGGCAGAGATCAGTAGTTCAATGGTGAAGTAGGGTCATTTGCGAAATGGTTTTTGTGGATGGTGAGTACAACTGGCAAGGCTTTAGCAAGGTGGGAACTTGGCCTGCCTCTCCTCCTGACCTTGCCTGTTTTCAGCAGTAAAGCTGCTGTGCCCATGATTTTTTCATGTCTTGGTTTTAGTATATGGAACTAACTGAATGAAGACATGATGATAGAATTTGTGGGGCCCAAGTGAATGTTATAAGTTATAGTTGGAAAAAACCTAATTATAGCCTGTATGGTATAGTTAGAAAGAAAATAGATACATTTTGAAATTCAGTACTCTTTACATCAGATCTCATATTTTATTGAATTAATTTTCTTCATTTGGATTTAGATAATTTAAAAGAACATTTTTATCTTAAAATTTATCATTTTAAAACATGTTGTAATGAACCTTTGCTAAATGCATATATATGATTGGTTTAGTTTGTGGAGTTGGTATTTCTGTGTGAACCTGCAGATTCCTGGTTGTGTTCAGCATACTAAGGGTATAATAGCAGAAGAGGATATGTCACTTTTCTCGCAAAAACCTTCTACATATGACTACAATTTTTTAAAATAATTTTTTATTTTTAGCACTGTGGTTACAAAAATGTTGGTAGTTGGTAGTTGGGTTTCAGTCATCTAATGTAAATCACCCTTCACCAGTGCAACTTTCCAGCTATCAGCGCACCCATTTCACTCCTCCCCCATCCCTTGCCTGTCTTCAAGACAAACATTGTATTTATCTCTCTATCATTGTCATGGTAGTTGTCACTACTCTTTGTGGTAAGCTTTATATCATGGGTTGGTCCTTCTGGCCCTCATCTCTATTTTCTCTGGATAGTATTACCATACTGTCTTTTATTTTTCTTATATTCCACAGATGAGTGAGACTATTCTATGTCTATCCCCTTTCCTTCTGACTCATTTCACTCAACTTAATAACATATGAATACATTTATCATTATTATTTTTTTTGGTTTTTGGGTCACACCCAGCGGTGCTCAGGGGTTACTCCTGGCTGTCTGCTCAGAAATAGCTCCTGGCAGGCACGGGGGACCATATGGGACACCGGGATTCGAACCAACCACCTTAGGAAACCACCTTAGCAAACACCGCTGTGCTATCTCTCCGGGCCCCATATATGAATACATTTAAATGAGGTCATGTTGCCACCTTGAACTGCCAGGGGAAAGATAGCTAGCTACCAGATCCAGGGACCTTGTTGACTCCTGGTACTTTCTTTTCATTCCCAGCCTGCCTGACAGCTCTATTGTCTAGCAGCTATCAAATTAAACTCCTCAAACTCAGGTGGGCTGACTGGACCAATGACACATCTTCTGCTACTTTTTATTGACTGACAGGTGAAACACAGCCCCTGACTCTGGGGATCAAGTGGACACCAGAGAACATCCCTGTACCCACCATTATGGTGTGGATACATTGTTTTTCATCCACTTCACACACTCTAAGGCAGGGGTCTCAAACTCAATTTACCTGGGGCCGCAGGAGGCAAAGTCAGGGTGATCCTTGAGTTCAAAGTCAGTAGTAAGCCTTGAACATTGGGGGGAATGACCCAAACAACTAAAACAAAACAAAACAAAACAAAGAAAGATTCCTCTAGGGCAGGGCCACAAACTTGCGGGCCGCAAGTTTAAGGGCAGGTAGTAAAATCACAGAACCTTTATTTTTTTAACCATCAGGTTCTATCAGAGCTAGGATACCCCCATTTAAGTCCTAGAGAAATTAGATCTGTACCTATTTGTCCACTGAAATACCTTTATGGGATAATAAAAATAGTCCATATAACAGAGCCATATATAGTAGCATGTTAATCTAAAATAGCTCATCAGGTCAGTACTCAGGAATTTAGAGCTCACTTTTGGTACCCACAAAACTCTGAGAACCAAAAAATTTAGCCGTATTAGTAGCCAGGTTTGAGGTCTAAGTTCTTGTGTTTTTAAACATTCTCAAGGCTGGATTCTCAACACTTAGGCAGTGGCAGTGGAAATGATGCAATCACTGGCAGTGAAAATTAAGGGATCATTGGAAGAGAAATTCAATCAACTGAAAGAAAAATTGATTCAAAGTATGAAGGGATCCATACAAATGAAATTTGTTAAAGGCAACAGCAAGCCATAGCATCAGAATTCTGTATGTGGAGAACTGTATCAGTGATTTTTGAAGACAAAATACAACTCACATCAACTGAGAACTAACAGAAGATAATATTCAGAGAACAATAGAGATGAGATCTGATCAGGGGGACCAGTCGATGGTAGGTAGCTTGCCACAGAGTGGTGAATTCAGTTAAGATTGTGAATGGTCCACTGTGACCATTGGAACTGATTACTCTGAACACGAACTGGATGCTGAAAGGGATAAAGTGATATGCATGCTACCCTTCATTAGAAGTAGTGCAAACCACAGTGTCAAAAAAGAAAAGAGAGAAAAGGGTGAATGAGAGAGAGAAAGAGAGAGACAGAGAGAGAGAGAGAGAGAGAGAGAGAGAGAGAGAGAGAGAGAGAGAGGAGAGAGAGAAGAGAGGGAGGGAAGAGGGAGGGAGAGAGGGAGAGAAGAGAGAGACAAAAACTTAGAGAGGAGACTCTTGAGCTGGAGGCTAGCTCTAGCTGGCATGGGGTTTGGGGAGACCCCATGTGGAAGGCCTTCTCCCTAACTTGGGTGCGCTGGGAGCCTTGATAGGCCCCCAGCCTTCCCCTCTTCTGCCCCGGCCTCCAGGCCTTCTGGGGTGGCAGCCCAGGAGGCCAGAAATGGTGGGACCTAACTTGGGGTGTGCTGAGATTTGCTCGGCTGTGCTAAGTTTGTCACTGGCAAATTCTGACCAGTCTTCATATGGAAAACTACATGTATTAAGAGTATTCCTTATCCTTATGTTAAGTTTTGCGTATCCAGAATGTCCATTTTGTATTCTTCCCTTTTCCACACCCCTACAAAGTTCATTTTTACTTCTTAACTCTCTCACCCCCCCCAAACATTACTAACCCACATTACTCTTTTTAACTTCAGTACTGCACAATCCTAATCACAGACCAAAGCCGTGCATTGTGTGTAACAACCCCAAACTGTTTCAAAAGACATAAAATGGACATGTATTTCTTTCGAATTTCTTTGTATTTTTTCTCTGACAGTTATAAGTCTTACTAAATATTCCCTTATACAGTGATGATTCTAACCACTTTTTATCTTCTCTTTATGAGCTGTTCAACAAGGAATTTTGGTGGAAGAGTCCCCCAGTTTAATGCTTATGATTGAACCATGTTATGGGGATTGTTGGACTTGTTCTTATGGTCCCCATATGCGCCAATAACGCCACTTGGCATTGCTCCTTTTTTGCATAGGCACATTAAAATGGGAAAATACTCTACATACAAATAAGGTCCTATCTAATAGAGATTGGAACACACAAATCTTGTAGTGCAAAGGGACCTTACACCCTGAACATTGACATAACAACCTGGCACAGGCCTCAGAAGAAAGGGCATTTTCCATTCACCCCTGAACCAGGGAAGCCATCCACGAAACACTATAACATCACCTGGAAGCAATCCTCTACCACGGAAGACCTTACCACTGTTCAGACATTGACCTGCTCAAGAGACTTCCCTTAACACTGAGAAGACTTAACAACAACAATGACCTGCTTACAGGACAGGGCTTTCTGCATTACCCTTTAATTGTGAGGTGAAACAAGAGGACGTTCCACGCCCTGATTTCAGTGTAGAATATGCAGATTTCAGGATCTTTAATACAGAAACATGATACCAACAACAGAGACTGTGTGAAAAATAAAAGTGTGTTGGCACTACAGACAATGTCTTAGATTGGACGATCTAGCTTGCCTGGAGCCTAGAGTTGGTCTTATGCCAGGAAACTTCAGGGGTAGGGTCTGTATTTAGGCCAAGGTTATTCCTTGTATTTTGTATTATTCCTCATATTTTGGTGGGCCTATGCAAACAACAATTGCCACTCTAACACCGTTTTTACTGTGCTCCTTTGACTCTAATCCTTAAAAAAAACACTTAAAATTTGAGGTTAACTTGAGCTAATATGCATGTACATGGAAATGTAAAAAATACTATGCCTTTAATGTTTAAGGAGTTATGTAAGTTTTATGGCTTTAGATTCTCTTGTGTGCTATTAAGAAATATTATAATGTGTTACAATCTGGGGACTTGAGGGACAAATTAATTGTACATGAATTCTATTTTATTTATCTTAATGTTCTTTGGCTGAAAGTTCAAAGTTAAGATATCAACAAGGGGACGACTTCTGAGAATTATGTTATGGGTGATTGTCCTTCCACTGTAACTTTACCTTGTCCTCTTTCTTTGCATCTTTGTTCTCATAATTAATAATAAAAAATTAAAAAAAAACTTAGAGAGGAGAAAGAAGTAAATGCCTGCCTAGAGACAAACCAGGGAGGATGTGTGGGAGGGAGGTCACTGTATTGCAAATCAAAGTGTCTAAAAGGAAAATGAGAGAAAGAGGAGTTAGGCAGGGAAGAGAGCATGGGGAGAGTGAGAAGGAAATTGTGGACATTGGTTATAGGAAATGTAAAATGGTGAAGGTTGTTGTACATTGTATGACTGTGACTCAATCATGTTCAACTTTATGGGATAGAAACACGACTGTATTATGAGCAACCTTGTAACCATGGTGTTTAAATAAAAAAAAAAGAAAAGAGAAGAAAAGGAATAGAATTTTAAGATATTTAATGGACAATATCAAAGGGAATAATTTCCAGTTTATAGAAATATTAGAAGACAAAAGGAGAGAGGAATGATCTATGAAATAAATAAGAGGGAGGAGTCTACATAGATTTAAGAGGACAAATAAAATAGATTTATACAAAACAACACCAAGACATATGTTATAATTAAAATAATGAGAAAGATACAGACTACGTAAAGCATCAAGAAAGATGAAAAACCTCAAATACCAGGGAAATAATATAAGAATTACAACAGATCTCCCATATGAAACTGTCCAAGCGTAAAAGTAGAATGACATATTCAAATTACTGGATGAAAATATTTCAACCCAGAGTCCACTACTCTGCAAAGTTGTCATTTACATTTGAGAAGGGATAAAAGCATTTTCAGACAAAAAGCTGGTGATCTTTGCCACAATTAAACTAACCCTGCAAGATTACTGGAAGGCTGCTTATGACCAACAGGAAAATACCCAAATTCCATAAACAGACAAACAGCAGAACAGTCCTTCATATCAATTATCTCTTAATTCTAATGGATTTAAATCTTCTTTTGTAGACACAGCGTGATTGGATAGATTAGGAAAGAAAATCTATGTATTTCTACTTAGAGGAAATACCCAATGTTGCAGAATAAACAGACTCAGAAAGGATGGAAAGTGATTATACAAACCAGTGGTTGGCAAAAAAATGCTGGAACACTTCTACTCAAAACAAATAGTATTAAATCTAAAGAAACTAATTAGAGATAGGGACAGACACAACTTACTGGTGAAGGGAACAACAGATGGAAAAGTACTATATTTGATAATATGCTTAAAATGAAGGGTCAGAAAGTTTATAGGACTTCTGCTCACAGACCTAAAGTAACAAATTGACCAAACACAATAATAGTAGAAGACTGTAACATTTAATTTTTGTGATTAGATATTTCAGTCAGCTTAGTTATCATATCAGTAAAGGTAAATGATCTCTGAAAAAGAAATTAGAAGAACTAGGAATTAGTTTACATATACAGAACCCTCTTTCCTCAAAAAGCTAAATATATATTCTTTAGTGTACCTGGACCATTCTTTAGGATATGGATTACATACATACATTTGTGAATATAGAAACTATGCCAAGTATCCTCTCAGATCACGGTATCATAAAAGACAGAAATCAACCAGAAAGAGAAGATGGAAAAAAATATATCTTCAACAAGTGGAAGCTGAACAAAACATGGATAAACAGTTGAATGAAAGAGAAAATCAAGGAGGAAATAAAAATAATTCAAAAACTGATGAGAATAACATCAGAATCTGTGGCTCACAGCAAAAATCTGTATTTAAGGGACAATTCTGAGAAAGCTACATTAGGGAAGAAGAAAAAGCTCAAAAGAAAAGCATGTCACAGTCTAGTTACCATTGCAAGAGAGTGCCATTTCCAGAGAGCATGTCCCAGCTCAGTTACTGTTAGAAGAGGGCACTATCACACCCCAAAGCAATTTTTTAAATAAATCTACATTAAATATATCAAAATCTGTGTGTATGTGCGTGTGTGTGTGTTTTGTATTTCTGTCTCCTTTTGATATCAGTGATGTTATTAGCTTCATAGAAACTGGGAGTGTTTCTATTTCTTTAATTTCCTGGATGAGTCTGAAAAGGTTCTCTTTAAAGGTTTGAAAGAATTCACTAGTAAATCCATGTTGGCCTGGGATTTTTTTTTCCATGCAAAAGCAAGGGGTTTATTGTTCAAGCATATGCAGGGGCAATCAGCATAGCCATAGGCTAGAGGTTGAGAGCTGTTGGCCTGGGATTTTTTTCTTTTGATTTGTTTGTTCTGTTTTGGGCCACACCCAGAGATGCTCAGGGATTACTTCTGGCTCTGAGCTCAGGAATCACTCCTGGTGAACTCAAGGGGCCAAATGGGCTGCTGGGTATTGAACCTTGGTAGGCTGTGTACAAAGCAAATGCTCCATCCACCTTCTGTACTATTGCTACACTCTTGTGGAAGACTTTTGTTTACCTTTTCAATTTTCTAGGTAAGTTTAGGTATTCCAGACCATCTGATTCATCTTTGGGAGATTAGAGTTTAAGAATTTATCCATTTCTTTTTCTGTTCTCTTGTTTTATATTATAAAGATTCTCAAAAGTGATCTCTAATGGTCCTCTGAATTAATGTGGTGTCTGAATTTCAGTGATATCTCCTCATTTATTTCTTATTTGGCTTATTAGGATTCTTTCATTCTCTCTATGCAAGTTTTGCTAGTGGTTTATTTTGTTTATTTTTTCAAAGAACCAACTCTTGGCTTTATTGATTTTTTGGGGGTTTTTTTGGATTCCAGTTCATTTATTTTATTTATGTTTTGTTATTTTCATCTTCCTGCCTGCTTTGGGCTCCTTTTGTTGGTGCTTCACCAATTTCTCAAGCTGTGCAATCAGATTATTTATATTTATGTGGGCCCTTTCTTAATTCCAAATGAATGCTTGCAGAGCTACAAGCTTTCCTCTTAAACACTGCTTTTTCTGTATTCCACAAGTTCTGGGGGCCTCATATCCTCATTCTCTTGTTTCTAGAAATCTTTTAAGTTCTTTTTTAATTTCCTCTTTGAAAGATTGTTTAATTTGCAGATGTTTGAGTTGTTTCCCTGTTTCTGATTAATGTCTATTTACATTGCCTCATGATCTGAGAGATAGTTGATATGATTTCTATCATCTTTACTTTGTGGGGGTATATTTTGTGTGTGTTAACACATTGTCTGTCTTGGAGAATGCCTCCTTGAGCATCGGAGAAGCATGTGTATTCAGTCTTTTGAAGATGAAAAGCCTGTTATATATCTACTATATTTCTCTCTTCAATTTCTTTCTTTAAAGTAAGTATTTTCTTACTGAACTTTTGTCTGTTGAGAAGGGATAGCAGTGCCAGTCTTTATTGTATTGCTATCAGTGCCTTTCTTCAAGTCTTCTAGTAGTGCATCAAATACAGATCTTAAATAATACATCTTAGATTAGCTTCTCCAAGATGACATTGCAAGTACATAATACCCTCTCTTTTTATTCTAGTTTTTAGATACTTTTTTGACACAAAGCAAGACTGTGTAATTTTGACTTCTTTCTTTTATCTTTCAGCTTCTTCCTAGCATAATTTTTAGAATGAGAACAGTTTGCTACCTTTGCACATTCAACTAGCTTTCATAATTAGTCTTCCTTTGTTCACAGTGTGTTAATGAGTTTCTTTCTTACAGAACCAGTGTGTGAGACTCTATATCTGTAAAATTTGCATCACTGCCCAACTGAGAGTTAAAATTGCACTTTTATGTCACAGCTATTCTTTCATGACTTTCTTAGCCAATTTTAGGATAATTGTAAACACTTAGGAATTTTTCATAATGAGAATTTATAAAATTGTATTTAATCATATATGTATTTATATATTTTATATTTTTTTATATTTACAAATTTAAACCTCATGATTTATACAATTTTTCCTAATATAGTTGTTTCAGTGTTCCAGCACTAATCCACCAACAATGTGATCTTCTCTCTACTATTGTCTCCATTTTCCACCTTTCACTCAAACTTGCCTCCCTAATAATACACACAAATTTATTTCATATTGCTTGTTACAACAAAATAGCAAATGGAATTATAAAAAAATATCAATCAGTGATAATGAATTTATGGTAATTATTAAATCTCACAATGATGCACTAAAGTCATTTTCTGAGGGGTTACTGATCTGATTTTGCTGCTAATTGAACTTTTTGTGATACTGTTTACTCTCATTAGTTTGGTAGGCTTCTATGCAACTTTACCATAGTATTAGCAATATTCCTATTGGGTTGTCAGTACTGTGAAATTTAGAGGCGTCAGGCAGATATATAGGCTACAGGAGCTGTGGAGCTGGTATGATTTTGTGGTTGGGCAAGTTGATGAGGTTCAGTTGTAAAGATGAGCCATTTATATTCCAGAGGATGTTGGGTGTGGTTAGGGACTGCTGTGCTGTAGGCATCTTGTGTCTCAGCAATTCTAGTGGGAGTCCTTTCACATAGGAAAACAGGTAACATGAGCGGCCGAATATGAAATATGAAATAATGATGCCACACACAATGTATGTGTTGGCAGGAGTGCGGCAACTTTAATCTTCAGGCAAGGGAGTATATAAAGGGTAAAGAGAGAATCGTATCATAAAAGGAATGCCAACATTTGTTTCTTTTAAAGTACAGGAACTATCAATGTACGTTGTTTGATTTTAAAACAAATACACATAGCTTTAGGTGGTTTGTAACCTTAGTATAGAATAGTTTTCAGTTAGGAGTCAGAGGATAAAAGGAAGGCTAATTTCTTAGATATCTAAGTAGATCCTGGCCCTAGGTGTCATTACTGATGTAAATTAAGGGATAGCAGGAATCCTGGTTTTCTCCTAATAACAAATATTCTTAACCTGAGAGAATAGTATTCTAGCTAGGGGCTAAGACCCACTTCCTATGATCTGGTAATAGAAAGAGATAAAACTTATGAAAGGGGTACAGAATTATACCTAGTAAAATAGCCTAATTCTACACTGGCCAAACCTGTTTGTAAGCAGGTATTCAAAGTGACAGGGAAAGTCCCTGAGGCAAAATTATTCTGCTGTGGGGCTCAAAGGCAAGGAGAGAAGACCATTGTCTTGAAGATGC
The DNA here is from genome assembly GCF_024139225.1 of Suncus etruscus. Lineage (NCBI taxonomy): Eukaryota > Metazoa > Chordata > Mammalia > Eulipotyphla > Soricidae > Suncus > Suncus etruscus. The sequence goes on from NC_064851.1 coordinate 138,368,713, forward strand.
TAAGTTTTGACTTGGCCTTTGGAAGTAAATAGGCTGACAGAAAGAGAGGTAGCTGGCTGGACTTTGAGTTGCAAATATACTTAGCCAACAGGGAACTCCTAGCAGCTTTCTTTGGTACTGAAATGTCTTTAGACTGCAAGGATAATGAGACCGAATTTCTGTAGTCTTGCAAGGGAGACAAAGTCAAATAAAAGGAAAAGAGAACTATAATGTCACAGCCATGTCATAAATATAGCCAGTAATCCATGCAGGGGTTATGATTGACTTCCACTGACGGCCTTCTGGCTGAATTATTTTTTGGGGGAAAATTAGGCGCTTCACCAGGAAAGCCAATAGACACATCTGGAGTGTGCTTTCCCTTTATAATGGAGACATGCATGCTGCATGACTTGACACTGATGGGCTTTCTGGTGACGAAAATTTGCTTTCCCCCATTCCAAAGGGAACCCAGAGTTGTCAGTCCAGGGACTAGTCTACTGGGGTGATTCAGTAACTTAGTGTCTCTATGAGATCAGTTGTGGAACTGGGTTGCTTATAAGCCAGAGGATGTTGGGTGTGGGTGTGGGCTGTTGAGCCTTCCAGCAGGGTTGACAAAATGGAGTAGTCGAACCAATGCCCACTTTTGATTCTTTGGTCTTATACTTCTGAATTTGAGAAAGAAAATAGCTGAGTGTGTGTTCCTAGCATGAATAACAAAGCTGTAGTGAAAGTGGAGGGAATAATGCTCCAGACTATACGAACTGACATAGTTGTCTCAGATGTAGGGGAAAGGGAAGGAGGTTTATAGCAATTTTAGAATAATTTATGTTCCTTTTCCTTTTCCTCCTTTTCCTCCAGGATATCCAGTCTGATTCCTGGTTGTGCTACTAGAAAGAAATGCTATTTAATCCTTCTCTTTTGCCACCATTTTGTAATTTACCTACAAAGCAAAACAAAACAAAACAAAAAAGCACATCCAAGTATTTTACTCAAAGAATGATTTGTTAAGGGGTATTGACTTAAAAATTTCTCTTGGGGCCAGAGCGGTGGCACAAATGGTAAGGCGTCTGCCTTGCCCACGCTAACCTAGGACGAACTGTGGTTCGATCCTCCAGGATCCCATTTGGTCCCCCAAGCCAGGAGCAACCCTGAGCATCACTGAGTGTGGCCCAAAAACCAAAAACCAACCCCCCCCAAAACAAAAAACAAAACAAAACAAAAACGATAAACCAACAAAAAAACCCCCCACCAAACCCCAAAATTCTCATGATGTCCACATCAATTGCTATGTTGATTATTCCACATCATATGTCTATATGGAGATTGCTATTGAGAGGCCTGCAGCCCAAAGTTTGGCCCCATGTACTAAGGACAATAAAAAACGAAGCTATGGAAACTACCCCTAGGTTAGATGACAGATGAATGAGTAAAAGTGGTATATATAAACAATATTTACTTTTCTGCTGCTAAGAAAAAATAAAATTTATGTAGTTCTCTGTAGCATGGATGCAATAATATTCAAGTCTTTTGGTTTGTTTTTTGGACCATACTTGACTGTGCTCAGGGTTTATTCCTGGCTCTTCTCTCAGGGATCACTCAGGATGGCTTGAGGGACCATATGGGGTTCTAATGATTGAATCCACGTTGGCCATTCAGTACATCTTACCTACTGCACTGTACTATTTCTTCAGGCCCTGAAACACATTTTAAGAAAAATATGTTAGAGGGAGAAGGACAAATATCAAATGATATTACTTAACTGTGGTATAGAGAGAAACAAAGGGAATGTATAGTATTTAGCAATCACACACATTTGGCCTTTTACCACAAAATTAATTAAGAATAGCAGGCAATAGGATCAGCAGGGCAGAAGGAAAGTCAGTGACATAAGGGATGTGATTGAGAGTCTTGGACACTTAGTTGGTGATGAAGGCTCAGTAACTGTACATCAAGACCATAAATATTAAAATATTATAACTATGCTACTTAAATTATAATAACAAAAATTTGACTAAGTAGAAATTGGACAGGAGATGGAAGATGTAACATTGTATCTGCTTATTTTTCTTTCTTTTGAATTCAAAGAAGATCTGGCATAGTTTCTAATCTCAGTTGTATCATAGTGATACAGTACATTACTTAAGTGGGTAGGTAGAGCAAGATTTTTATGGTTTATACATCTTTTATTTCTCAGAAATTTATTTTATAAACATTCAAAGATTTTGAGAGCTTGTTTGGAGATTCTAGCAGGGAAGTGCAGCTACTCGTATACCCTCAACTGAAGAACTGCTTGTCTTTATTCAGGGAAGGCTGTCCTCTTTGACAGAGCATGCTGCTTTGGAAGGGACACACCTGGAGCGGTGAGGGAGGAAGGGGACACCCATTTAGCCAACCAGATCAGCTGAATCAACCCTGGCGATCTTGGGGTGACAGATGTCACAGCCAGATCGCCTTTACATTCTCTCTCTCTCTCTCTCTCTCTCTCTCTCTCTCTCTCTCTCTCTCTCTCTCTCTCTCTTTTTTTGCGGGGGGAGGAACCACACCCGGTGACTCTTAGGGGTTACTCCTGGCTTTGTGCTCAGAAATCGCTCCTGGCTCGGGAGACCTACCATATGGGACATCGGGGAATTGAACCGAGGTCTGTCCTAGGTCAGCCGCATGCAAGGCAAACGTCCTACCGCTGCGTTACCTCACTGGCCCCATTCAAAGATTTTGAAAAGTGAAATTCTATTTTTTTTTTTTTTGTTTTTGGGCCACACCCAGCAGTGCTCAGGGGTTTCTTCTGGCTGTCTGCTCAGAAATAGCTCCTGGCACGCACGGGGGACCATATGGGACACCGGGATTCCAACCAACCACTTTTGGTCCTGGATCGGCTGCTTGCAAGAAGGCAAACGCTGCTGTGCTCTCTCTCTGGGCCCTGAAAAGTGAAATTCAGTAATGTGCAATATGCATAATGAACAAGATCAGAGTGTATTGTTATTGTTATGTAGTTCTTCCTTTTACCTTTCTTATATGATTCTAATTTAATTATTGCATGTGTAAAGTCGTGGGCTGCATTTCCAGAACCCTAAAAGTTTTGTAAGTTTGGACAATCTAAACATTTGACAAAAAACTTTTCCTAAATAAAAAGCAGGAAAACTGGTTTTTAATAGAAAGCTTTTTACCTGGGCAAGTTAGAGATGGGAACTCTTGGAATAGTGGAGGGGAAAAGTACCTGCCACAGAGGCAGGCTGGGGAGGAAGAGAAACTGGGGATCCTGTTGGAGGCTAGTGAACACAGCTGAAGGGCTTGAGGTTGGAACATTATATTGTTTATATGAAATTCAATCATAAACTTTTTTGTAACTTTTTGTAACTTTATTCAATTAAAGTGATTCAATTAAAATTTTTCCCAGGAATTAAAGCTGTATAGTGTTTTAAATTATTTATAGACTTAATTTCAAATATTTTTCTCATTATAAAATATGACTAAAACTGGGAAATCATTGGTCTATGGGTTAATAAACATGATAATAAGAAAAAGCAGTAATCGGAAGACAGGATTATCTCAGAATTCAATTTGGTGTTTCAGTTGTTCTTCACCTTTCTATATCAAATAATATCAAATAAAGGAGGATTGTAAAACAAAATACTCTGGCATCTTTTAATAAACTTTTTTTGGGGGTGGTTTGGGAGCTTAGGGGTTACTCCTGGCTCTGCACTCAGAAATTACTCCTGGATGCCTCTAGGGACCATATGGGATGCCAGGGATTGAACCTGGTTGGCCACATGCAAGACAAATACCCTGTTTGCTGTGCAATTGTTCTAGTCCCCTAATAAAACTTTTTATTAAAAACAAAATTTAAGTATTTAAAATTTTGAAAGCACCTTTGAATATAAAATGCGACAGCTTCATAGAGATTATAGAATTACCAGATTGAATTTTAAAGACTATTTATAATTAAAATATTATATATTATATTATAAATATAATAATTATAATTATAATAATCCAGCTGCGATACCTCACAAATTTGCTAATTTTGCAAATTTCTCTTGCCAATATGTTTGGGACCAGAGAGGCAAAGGTAATGAAAACGTTTTCACTTTCAATCATTTTGTTGCAAAACATAGTAGAAATTTGTCAGACACAAGGAAACATCATCCAGAAGATTATTTAAAAGATAATAATTGTAGTTCAGTGAATCCACATATTGTTGGGGACTGTGACTTGTTTGAGGCCATTTTGCTGTTCTTTCTGCCATAATCCAGCCTTTCACCTAAAGGCTACATGCAGTCTTGCTGTAAGTTCTTGGGCCAAAGAGAAAGGAATGTGCAGCTGCAAGAGATAATTAATCTTGTAGCCCGGAGGAGAGCAACACGGCCCAGTACCATTCCCAGAAATGAGGTCTTACTCCCTCAACTATATTCCGGAGTGAACTAGGCTGTTATCAATAAGTGTATGCTACATTGTCTGTTCAAGATCACTGAGGCAAGCACATCTTGCACCAGCTCCTGATAGTCAAGCAATTAGGAATGCAGCTAGAAGGTCACTAGAAATTTCCATAGAAACAGCACGTTCATCATAACTTGAAGGTCATCCAGCCCCCTAGCCCACTGCCCACTTCCTTATTTAGAGCATGATTTACTTTCTTTGTTCCTTGAAACCTGAAATACATCCTTGCCTTGTATGGGCCTTCGCGCCAAAAGTATGACTGACATCACCTTTGTACTGCCCCCTTCTCCTTCACTATATAAGAAGGAGCTGTAGTCAAATAAAGTTGCCTTTGAGTAGTGAGACGCTGCCTTGGGTCTTTATTATTAACCTCTCTCAGATTTTTACAGGTGTGGTTGTTCTTCTACCCAGCAAAATAGGAGTGCGGTTGTCTGTGAAGCCTTCCCAGCTAATTCCTGCTGGCCGGGCCCCCCTGGGGGGCTTCAGGACCCCGCAACATATATTGCTGATAGTCCTCAGTTAGAAATCTAGAATCCTTGTAGAAAATTCTTAGACAAAAATGCTTGGAAGGACATTATTTGCTATTTAAATTAATTAAAAAAAACAGACTTGTAAAATGTTCAAGGTGAGAAAAGATCTTTGCTTGTTTGGATGGTAGAGATTAAATTTAGGACCTCAAACTTATGAAGTATGTATTTTAATATTGAATTATTTTCCCTGAAGAAAAAATGTTTTTGAATTTATAAGATAGGTAAAGACTGGAAGTTTTGAAAGGGCAAAAGTAAGGGTTGGGAAGGAATAAATGTTTCACATTTTCATATTGAATTCAGTAGAAGTAAAGCAATGGATATTCTCAATACTCATTTTCTTTTTTTTTTTGGTTTTTGGGTTTTGGACCACACCCAGTGACGCTCAGGGGCTATTCCTGGCTATGTGCTCAGAAATCACTCCTGCCTTGGGGGACCATATGGGATGCCGGGGATTGAACTGAGGTTCATCCTGGGTCAGCCTTGTGCAAGGCAAATACCATACCATTGCACTATTGCTCCAGCCCCTCAATACTAATTTTCTTAATTTAAAAGTTTTTTTAAATATTAAAGTTTGCCTGTATTTTTAAATTCCATATTAGATGATGTCATAAAAAGGTAAATCTGATGAAATCCTGCTCTTCATTTTAGCTTCAGATAAAGAAAACTATTTTCTTACTGAAATATTTTAACCGTTCAAATGAAGATTTATAAGCTGAGAAGGAAAATTCATTTATTTTGTGGATATTGATTTTCAAAGAACTGTTCCTTGGGATTTGGGAGATTGCTTTCAATTCAAAGGGCATATCCTTTCCAGCATAAAGCTCAGAGTTTGGTCCTGGCACTGCTGGGTCTCAGCAGCAATGATTGCTAAATCTTAGTATTGAAGCATTTGGTAGTGTTTTACTAGGGGTGGACCCTGGACTTCCAAGCCCTGCTTCAAAGGTCTTTATCAATGATGCCCTTAACTGACATTTTACCAGTTCGTTAACTTAAAGTGTAATGATCACGTGAAAAAATTAATATCTACTAACATAATTTATGGATTCAGATTAAAATTCAACTTTTTTATTTTATTTTATTTTATTTTTTTTATTTAAACACCTTGATTACATACATGATTGTGTTTGGGTTTCAGTCATAAAAGGAACACCACCCATCACCAGTGCAACATTCCCATTACCCAAGTCCCAAATCTCCCTCCTCCCCACCCAACCCCCGCCTGTACTCTAAACAGGCTCTACATTTCCCTCATACATTCTCAATATTAGGACAGTTCAAAATGTAGTTATTTCTCTAACTAAACTCATCACTCTTTGTGGTGAGCTTCCTGAGGTGAGCTGGAACTTCCAGCTCTTTTCTCTTTTGTGTCTGAAATTTATTATTGCAAGAATGTCTTTCATTTTTCTTAAAACCCATAGATGAGTGAGACCATTCTGCGTTTTTCTCTCTCTCTCTGACTTATTTCACTCAGCATAATAGATTCTGTGTACATCCATGTATAGGAAAATTTCATGACTTCATCCCTCCTGACAGCTGCATAATATTCCATTGTGTATATGTACCATAGTTTCTTTAGCCATTCGTCTGTTGAAGGGCATCTTGGTTGTTTCCAGAGTCTTGCTATGGTAAATAGTGCTGCAATGAATATAGGTGTAAGGAAGGGATTTTTGTATTGTATTTTTGTGTTCTTAGGGTATATTCCTAGGAGTGGTATAGCTGGATCGTATGGGAGCTCGATTTCCAGTTTTTGGAGGAATCTCCATATTGCTTTCCATAAAGGTTGAACTAGACAGCATTCCCACCAGCAGTGGATAAGGGTTCCTTTCTCTCCACATCCCCGCCAGCACTGTTTAAAATTCAACTTTAGGACAATTATATTTGTCCTAAATTTCAAACAGTGTAAGTTTAAAGTTTTAGAAGTCATATTTAATTGTTATTTAAATACTAAAGATGCAATAATACTAGGATTGGAGAGAGAGCTCAGTTGGCTTCAATATATGCTTTGCATGACTTGATTTCAAATCCTATTATATGGTCCTCCAAGAATCACCATAAGTGACCCTTGAACTGCGATTAGTCCCTCTTGGTGTGTCTGTCACCACACCAAAAGAATAATACTAGTAGATTGACAGGGCTAGAGAGATAGTGCAGTGGGTAGGGTGATTGTCTTGCATCCCCAGAACCCACTGAGATTGACCCCTGAGTACAGAGCCAGAAGTACCCTAAGCACCAGTAGGTATGGCTTCCAAACAAATAATATTAGTAAAGCAACAGTTTCTGTCCCAGACCTAGTTGAAATTCTGATATAAGTTATCTTGTAAAAAAATTGTATGTAAAACTTTGACATTAACACCTAGAAGAAAAAAAGGAGAAGTGTTTGATATAGAATGTTTATGAATTTTAGCATGCTTGAATCAATATAAGTATTAGGATGCTAATTAATAGTTAAATAGGAGTTCTTACTCTATTGGGACAAAGCTTTCATGTGTTTTATTTTTCTTTCATTTGCTTCCACTTCTGCTAACAAAGCTTCTTTGTTACAGTTGAGTTGCTGTAGAGAATAAAATAATATTTAAAAGGCTTAATTAGGAGTTTTCTTTGTTTTTTTTTTTTTTTTTTTTTTGGCCACATCTGTTTGATGCTCAGGGGTTACTCCTAGCTAAGTGCTCAGAAATTGTCCCTGGCTTGGGGGGACCATATGCGACACCGGGGGATCTCAAACTGTGGTCCTTCCTTGGCTAGCGCTTGCAAGGCAGACATCTTACCTCTAGCGCCACCTCTCCGGCCCCTAATTAAGAGTTTTTGTAGCTATTTTAAGCATAAAGCCTGTATGTAAAGGTTAAAGTTCATCTCATCTTGTTTCTAATTTAAAGTTGGAAATTTTAATTTTAAAATAAAAGAGAATAAGTTTAAAAGTCTTTTATATTCACATTTTCAGATTCCCTTATGAATATGCCAAAAGAATAATTGTGTTTGCTGAATGTGCCATGAAGTTGAAATTGTTGACCATTGGCATAGAGATGTTCACTTATAAATGATGCCAGCAATCAAGAATTGCCATGTACCGGTATTTGAAGAAAATCAGCAGATATCAAGCCAAATAAGCTATATTGTTCATTATATTGTTCACCCTTGAAGAAAAAATCATTTCCAAATAGCCGTAGAACTATTAAGTACAAAATTGGTGGAATCAACAGGGAATTATGTTAATAATAACTGGAAATTATGGAAAAGGAGAATTGGAGATAGGAATGGAAACAATTTCTAAGTATTTAACAGGATTACTAGAACAAATATGACTGAAAATTATGTAGGTATTTATTGAGTGAATGAAATAATTTATTGCTCTTAGGATTCTTATTTTTGTTTTTTGATTTTGGTTGTTTTTTTTTTGGCTACACCCAAGTGGTGCTAAGGGATTACTCCTAGTTCTGCACTCAGTACTCTCTCCTGGCAGGCTCAGGGGACCATATGGGATGCCAGGGATTGAAACTGGGTCAGTCATGTGCAAGGCAAATACCCTTCCTGCGGTGCTATCACTCTGGCTCTATGGGAAATCTGTTTAATCTTTTATGTTTTAGAAAACTCCCAGTGGAGTTATGTCAATAGCTGAGTGAACTAGACATCTGTGATCAGAGTTTTTTTTTTAATACTTAATTAAAATAAAACTTTTTTAATACTCAATGAAAATTATTTGATCTCCTGTTAGTATTACTGAGTATCCTTAAGAGCTGATAATTGCTAATTAGGTAGAGTTACACAAAGTAAAAACATAACAACAGTCCACTTGAGGAATTGAATATATGTAGAAAGAAGTTGAATAGAGCCTACAGAATAGGAAAGTTCTATTGAAACAATCTTGAAATAGAGTGAAATCTGGAGCATGAAGAGACATTCTGGGAAAATTAAAGTGTTGATGAAATTAATTTTCAGTTGATAACCTGAAAGTGGACTGTGATTGTTGAGAGTGAAGTTTGCATCTTGGAAGTCAGTTGGAAGAAGTCTTGTACAGAGGAAAACTAAACTGGTGGTAATTAGAAAGCTAAGACTAAAGAGTTAGGAGAATAAATCTAGGCAAAAGGAAATTTGCTGGCATGTCAATAAATGTTGTAGATCAATGGTTTTCAATTCCTGGTCCTTGAACCTGTGCTAAATTTGTGCCTAATCTCAGGCTAAAAGAGTAAAAACCACTGCTGGACAAAGAAAAAAAGTTTAGAAATAAAGTAAACTAGTAACGGGTATATTAGTTTGCCGCAGTTGCCATCATTAAGTACCATGAACCAGATAACTTAAATGTAGTTTTATAGTTTTGATGGCTATAATCTGAAATCAAGGTGTGGGCAGATGGATTCTTTATGAGTGCTAAAAGAGAAGGACATGTTTTAGGTTTACTCTGTGATTTACAGATGACTGAGATTTTCAACTTCTTTCCTGCCTTTCCTTCATCCCTGTTTCTTTTCTTTTTTTGGGGGGGGGGCCACACCCGGTGACACTCAGGGGTTACTCCTGGCTATTCGCTCAGAAATTGCTACTGGCATGGGGGACCATATGGGATGCTAGAGATCAAACCACAGTCAGTCCAAGGCTAGTATGTGCAAGGCAGACGCCTTACCTCTATCGACACCATTCTGGCCCTGCCCCCTGTTTCCTTTTGCTCAGTTTTTTTATTGCCCCCCCCATAAGAACACCATTCATATTGTTTAGGGATCTCTAATGAATGGCTTCATTTACATTTGGTTATCTCTACAAACTCTATTTCTAATACTCTGTCCAAATAAGATCACTTTCTGAGGTCCTTTGGGGTTAATACTCCTGCATATTTATTTTGAGATGGGAGAGTTGCATTTTATGTCATAACAAGAGGACATCTTTCTGATCTTAAGAAATATAGCCATTTTTATCCAAAGACTCACTGATCTAGAAGAGGTTTATAAAGCATATTCTCTTAGGTTCTTTAAAATAAAATATTTGAAAATTGTCTGAGCTCTTAGATGGGGAAAAATTATTTGCTTATAATGCTAAAAAAGTATTTGAAAACCAGTGGACTTCTTTTTATTTGCCATATTGAAAGTTGGACCTAAAACTTAAAAAGGAGCAACAATGTGGGTACGGGAGAAGATAGTGCAATAAGTAAGGTACTTGGCTTTGCACATACTAGACCAGAATTCTGTCCCCAGAACCTCTTATATGGTTCCCCTGAGCACATTCAGGAGGTGATTTTCAGAGCCCACCCAGGTGAGTCCTCAAAACAAAACAAAACAAAGACAAAACAAAACAAAACAAAAAAACAAAGAAAATGGAAAAAAAATGGGGAAAGAAGATTAATAACAAAACAATAAAACCAAACATAGATTATGGAAATAAAATGCAGTTTCCAAAAGAGAAAGTAGGTATGGGGTTGGGGCAAAATGTGTACAGAAAGTTAATTGTATGTTTGGCACATAAAAACAATTTTTTTTTGTTTTTGCTTTGGGCCACACCTGTGAAGCTCAGGAGTTACTCCTGGCTATGCACTCAAAATTGCTCCTGGCTTGGGGGGACCGTATGTGAAGCAGGGGATTGAACTGCGGTCTGTCCTAGGCTAGAATGGGGGAAGGTAGATGCCAAAACACTGGAACACCGCTCTGGCCCTTAGGAAACAATTTTTTGACTGGGATCATAATATAGGCAAGAAACACACTGAATTATGATACATACCTGAAGCATAGGAAAATGTTATGAACCAATGCTGCTTTAATAAAAATTTCACAAAGGAAGTGAAGACTAGAAATATCCTCAACAACCTGAGATTGTTACACTCAGCCAGCTTTTCAGTCTCGTATTTGAAAAATTTTAAACATGTCAGAAACATGTAAGAGATCATTGTCCACCTAAGTGGACTAAGTAGAGTTTAAAAATTCACTAACCTGGTGTTTTCTAAAATGGTAAGTACTGTCCCTATAGCTTGTACTAGGGCCCATGAAGTGCTTGTGGGGTGGGGAATTATAATTGTATTGGTTGCAGTTAAGGGGTGCTTTGGTTTTATTTAGAAAGGTAGATTCCTGGTGTGTGTGTGAGGTGTAATGGGGGTACTGCCAGCAGATTCAAGAATAATGTAAGGATAACATGAAGATAAACTCGACATGTAGTGAACTCCACATATAAGTGTGTGACTATGTGTTTTTGGAATTCTTTTAATATAAGAGCAATTATTATAAAAATTGTTAAGGTAAGTACTGAAACCTTATTAGCAAAAAATAGCAATTAGGTTAAGGAAGTGAACGTAGTCATAGATTTTCACTTTGCTTTTCGGAAGGGATAGTAATATAATGTAGAATCTTGTGAAAGTTATATTCTTATATTATTTTGCTTATATTGTACAGTTTAATAAAGTATTGGAAGAAGGTTAATTTTGACATTGACATTGAGAATAAGTGAATGAAATTAAGGCATGTTTGAAAGATATGGAAGAATAATATGGGGGAAACAAAGGAAAGTAAAAATAAGTTCTAGTCAAAGTAAGAGAGAAAAAAATCTTAAAATATAAGTAAGATGAATTTCCCTATTGAAAAAGTAGTAACGTGTTCAAACTGGGGCTACACAAAACAAGACAAAACAAAATGACAAAAAATGAAAATGAGCAACAGGTAAACAAAAATTCCAAGGTTTATTATTGTTTAAAAATAGCAACGAACACAGGTTGGAGTAGATAGGCACAGCGGTGTTTTCCTTGCAAAGCTGCCCATCCCAGACCTAAGGTGGTTGGCCTCGAGATCCCGGTGTCCCATAATGGTCCCCCCGTGCCTGCCAGGAGCTATTTCTGAGCAGATAGCCGAGGAGTGACCCCTGAGCACTGCCGGGTGTGCCCAAAAAACAAAAGAACAAAAAACAAGACAAAAAATAGCATGAACAATGTTTATAAATGATAGCTGCAAAAAAAGTGTTCAGGATTAAAAAGTGGTTGATAAAAGTTACAGATAATAGAAAGATGATATTTATCTAGTAATGTTCTAACCAGGAGTTCAAAATATTAGTTTCAAGGAGGAGCATAAAATTTCCTTCAACGGTGCAGTGTAACATACAAAATGGTTATAAAACTTGATTTTAATGTAAAGATGCTTATACTCAGTATATTTAAATTAATATAAATTCTTTTATTCAGTGACTCATACCTGTTCAAAGAATACTTTGGGGGTGGATTTGATCATACCCAGCAGTGCTCAGGGCTTACCTCTTGGGGCCTGTGCTCAAGGAATCTGTCTTCATAGTGTTTGGAGGGACATCTATAGTGCTCTTGGGATCCATGTGGCAAGACAAGTTGCCCTATTCACCGTACTATATCTAGATCTCAAGAATAATCTCTCTCATGTTTGTTTTTGGGGGCCATACCCATTGGCACTTGTTTAGCTCCTGGCTCTGGTGCTGCAGAAATTGCTCCTGGCAGGCTTGGGGGACAATATGGGATGTGGGGAATCTAACCTGGTCTGGTCCCTGGGTTGGCCACATTGCATAGGCAAACACTTTACCATTGTGCCATTGCTCTGGCCCCTCAAGAATAATCTTTTTTTTTTTTTTTTGTTTTTTGGGTCACACCAGGCAGTGCTCAGGGGTTATTCCTGGCTCCAGGCTCAGAAATTGCTCCTGGCATGAGCACTGGGGGTACCATAGGACGCCGGGATTCGAACCGATGACCTCCTGCATGAAAGGCAAACGCTTTACCTCCATGCTATCTCTCCGCCCCTTCAAGAATAATCTTAATCTGATAATTATTAAAATCTGTAGGTAGTGTTGAGAATATTTCCATTGTAGATTAGACTATAAATTTTGTTTGCTTTTAAAAAATATTGTGTGTTTTGGACAAGCCTAGCAGAGACTAAGGACTTACTCCTGGCTTTGTACCTATGGATCACTCTAGCAAAGCAGCTTCTGGTTTAGGTGCTTCAGGGTTGCTCCCAGTGATATAAGGGCACCATGTTGGTGCTGGGAATTGAATTTGCTGCTCCTGTTCTTTGACCTATAACTGTGGCAATTGTTTGCTTTTTCACCTGTCCCAATAGCTAAGAAAATTTAATAAAGATATTTAGTTTTAAACTGTTTGTCAGTAAACATACTTTCTAATTCTTTGTCTGGGAGCTCCTATACAGGGCTTTGTTATGTTAAAGGAGAGTGTTTATATCTAAAAATTGATCATTTTAAGTAAAACAATATTAGTATTATAGTTGGCTGCAGGGAACACTTATTGAAATTTTCTTGCTTTGGGCAGTATGAAAGATTATTATACAAATCTAGAGATTTTATAGTTTTATAGGACTGTATATTATCTGCAGACACCTCAAATTTCTGGCAATTTTGCAAGTAACCCAGTCTGAATAAACCTTTCCAGGTTTATAAAAATATACTTTAAGATTAACAATAGCTGGGCCCGGAGAGATAGCCCAGCGGTGTGTTTGCCTTGCAAGCAGGCCGATCCAGGACCAAAGGTGGTTGGTTCGAATCCCGGTGTCCGCATTATGGTCACCCGTGCCTGCCAGGGAGCAATTTCTGAGCAGACAGCCCAGGAGTAACGCCTGAGACCGCCGGGTGTGTGGCCCAAAAACCAAAAAAAAAAAAAAAAAAAAAAAAGATTAACAATAGCTAATCTATTTGATTCATTCCTTTGTCTCTATTCAGTAGGTTTGAATAAATGGCAAATACTAACATTTTAACAAGAAATAGCATTTATAATGTTTTACAATTAAATAGAAAACATTTTATATAAGATAAAACATATTTTATCTTATTACTGATGATTACAAATAGTAACACCAGGATTTGTATTGTCGCTTTTGATTTAGTGAATCATAGATCTTACCCAGTGCCATAGTTTGCTAATGACTGTCAGCTGTAGATGTTATATAAAAAGCTCCAAACTGTCAAATGTTGATTCTGGGATTATACTTTTCCTTCTGTTTATAGTTTTGGATTTATTGGCTCATTTGGATCATATACCAAAAAAAAAGAAAAATCTTGAGTTTTGGTAATCCTCTGGGTTTATTTTTCTTAATTGCAGAATTTTTTTGACTCCTACCATTTCCTAGCCATAAATTTATAAATCCATAATCATAGTCAGAGTTACACTAGCAATCTTGAATTAAGCTATAATCTTGGCTAACACATTTGTTAAAGAGCTAACCAGTTGTTTTTATGTTCTTAATTTTGCTAGTTAGAATCATTTAAGAGGTTAGTTTTTCTTTTTAAGAATCTTGGTTGAAGGTTGAAGTGATAGCACAGGTGGGTAGGGTGTTTTGCCTTGCACGATAGCCGACTTGGGACAGACCCAGGTTTGATCCCGGCATCCCATATGGTCCCCAGGCCTGCCATTCATTAAACCTGACAGGTCATTAACCTCTGAGTGCTGCCCCCTCCCTCCAAAAAAAGTCCTAGTTAAGATCTTTTCCCTCCCATAAAGGAGCTTACATTGCCAATACATAAGAGGTTGAGTTTGGTTATATATGGAAGATTTAAGTTTGAGTAAAGTAGTTTTTTAAATCTTTCTTTTATAAATTATTAATATCCTGTTTGGGGGTTTATGTTTGGCAAAATGAGAAATTAAAAGGATACTTGTTGAATATTTAAAGATTTTGTCAGAATTTTATATTGCTAAATATCAAATAAAATAGGTTACTCCCAAATCATAAGTAGTTGCTTGATTAGTTTTATACTGAATCATGTCTTATTAGCAAATATTAGATATATTGTCTAGTCTTTTATTGTGAACAAGTATCATCTCTGCTTGATCTCTTCTCTGTCACTAGAGTTTTGAGTTGTTTCTAAATCTTGGTCATTGTAAAATGTTGAAATCAGGGGCTGGAGTGGTAGCACAAGGTGGTAGGGCATTTGCCTTGCACTCACTAACCTAGGATGGACCACTGTTTAATTCCCTTGGCATCCCACATGGTCCCCCAAGCCAGGAGCGATTTCTGAGCATATAGTCAGGAGTAACCCCTGAGCATTACCAGTTGTAGTCCAACAACCGAAAAAAATATGTTAAAATCATAGGTGTCAATATATGTTTTCAGTGTGTGTGTGTGTGTGTGTGTGTGTGTGTGTGTGAGTGTGTGTGTAGATGTGTATTCTTTGGATAAAACCTAGGAGAAGATATTTGAATCTATTTTTAAGTTTTTGAGAAATGTCCCCATTATTTCTGAGGGACTGACCAACTTACATTTCAACCCTGTGTATGATTGATGACTTTTTCCTTTTGAAACATTTGAGTATGTTGATTTTTAGATATAGGTGCGTCTACCTTCCCCATTCTAGCCTAGGACAGACGCAGTTTTGGTTGTTTATTTTGTTTTGTTTGTTTATTTTTGTTTTGGGGGATAGAGAGGAGCTTGTGTGTTTCAGGGTTTAAGTCTTGGGATGTGAACATTTGGCAGTGCTCAGGAGATCATTTGGTGATTCTGGGATGAAGTAGGATTGGCTATGCAGAGGCAAGTGCCCTACCCTCTGTACAAATATTGTTCCAGTTCCCAGTGTAGTTTGTATTTTAATGAACATAAAAATTTATATTTATGGTAGTTTAGGTTATCTGGTTACAATGGCTCTAAAGTTTATGGTTTGACATATAAAGTTATTATTACCATTATCATTACCAAAATGCTCAGACATTCCATCACTTCTAGTCTGCCACTTCCTCCACCACAAACCCAGCTGCTTGTTAATATCAACGTTTTGAAATGTTCCTGTTGGCCTTCTGTATGTGCAAACAATTTCATTTTTAAATAATGCTGGGACTGGAGAGATAGTACAGCAGGTAACATGCTTCCTGAAAACTGCTAGGAAAATTCTTGAATGCAGAGCCAGGAATGAGCATCACCAGATATGGACCAAAAGCAAAACAAACAGAAAGTTAACCAATAAAATAAGAAATATTAAATATGTAGTTTTTAGATATAGTACATAGTATTTTTTTCTTTTCTTTTATATTCCAACTCTTATAGCCTATACTTGGGCTTAGATGCTTTAACTCTCCTTAAATATGTATTTTTGGTTCCTTAGACATTTTAACAACCCATCTTTAACTTCTTTCAAAGGTTGTCTTATATTACATATAAAGTGATTTTGTTTTTGGATTTTACAACTAGAGCATTTTTATGATGAATGAAAAGAAGAAAGCAACTTCACAGCGGATACTTCCTGAGTGGATGTCTGTGCAGAATAAGAAGATGTGGATGTAGAAGAGAAAAAGGTATGGAGCTTATCAATTAATTTTACTTCTGAGAATTGTTTATAAAATGAATTAATCTTCACTTCATAAAACTTAGGTATTACTTGAACAGAATAAACTTGTTAGGTAACTGAAACATAACCAGAGTTAGCAAATCCCATAGGTGGGGCTCAAGTAGATAGTATAGATGGTAGGGTGACTTGCCTTTGCACACTGCCAATATGGATTGATCCCTAGAATCTCTTATGCTCCCTCGAGTACTACTGTGAGTAATTACCTTAGTGCAGATCTGTAGTAATACACTGAGCAGTACACCACCGAGCCCTCAGCACATCACCAAAAGAGTTTTAAAATTCCATACGTGAATGAAATTAAGAGGAATTTGATTTGTAAAGCAATAATTCTTACTCTGTTCTTTCCCTTTTGCTAATTTGCTTTTTTGTAGTTTGTTCCAGTTTCAGGTAATAGTTTAGGAATTATTTCCTTGGATGTAATTTTGACAATTAAAACTACTTAAGTTTTTTAACAAATTTAAAACCTTCTAATCAGTCTTCAATATTTTAAGGCAACATTATTGAATCTAGAATAGTAATATAATTACCTAAAAAACTCATTAAATTAAGTGTTTTTTGGGATGGGGGAATTTAGGTTACTCCCCATTGTGCTCAAGGTGCTATTTTTGGACCCTTTCGATCTCAAATAAACTTCTTAGAAAAATAATTTTATTGTGGAAAAGCCTTATTTTGTTATACAGCTTTTATGGCTTCATTAGATACAAAGTATTACTTGAGAAAACCTTAGATTTATAATTTGAATGCTTCTGTGAATTTTATTATTGATTTAGTTGAATATTTATTAATTTAACGTGAACTTATTGTTCCTTTTCAAATTTTTTCCTTAACTCAAGGCATCCATTCAGAAGAAGTGTTTTTGAAGATGACCTCCCTTTCTTAGAATTCACTGCTCCATTGTGTTAGTTATGAAAATAATTGAATTGCTCTTTCTTAGGGCAGAAGATATTAGGTAAGGAAACATTTTATTTTTCTAGTTACATTTGATTTTGAAACCTTAGGAGAGAACTTTAGTGATATATAAGTGATATATATATTATTATAAATAGTATTATAAGTGATATATATTATATTAGTTATATATATATAATATATATGTATGTATGTATAATTGGGTTTTGCTGTTGAGGTGTGTACCATTGGCAGGTACAGAGGTACTTAGTGTGGCAGAACCTGACATGGACTATTGGATGAAGATCACTAGCAATTTTATTAGGGCTACTTTTGCCTTTATATTCTATTGGCCTGATTTGTGGTGACTAGAGTCTGTATGAGTAAGTTACATTATTAATCAAAAGGGGAGTTAATCATGAGGCAAGAGGGGAGTTTATCATGATTGTTGTAGAGGAACAGGAACAAAGATATGTATGTTGTAGAAGACAAAGCAAATTTGGATGCCTACACATGGTATGGATGTTTGCTTAAAGGGAAGCCAGAGAGATAGCACAGTAGTGGGGCATTTGCCATTGCATGCAGCCAACCCCGGGAGGGTCTGTTCGATTCCCATTATCCATGTGGTTCCCTCAGCCAGCCAGGGGCAGTTTCTAAGTGTAGAGCCAGGAGGTAACCCCTTAGCGCCGCAGCCTGCCAGGGGCAGTTTTCTCTAAGTGTAGAGCCAGGAGTAACCCCTTAGCGCCGCAGAGTGGCCCCAAAACCAATCAATAGGGTGTTTTTTTTTTTTGTTTTTTGGGCCACACCCGGCAGTGCTCAGGGGTTACTCCTGGCTATCTGCTCAGAAATAGCTCCTGGCAGGCAAGGGGGACCCTATGGGAACACCGGGATTTAAACCAACCACCTAGGGTCTGGATCGGCTATTTGCTAGGCAAACATCAGTGCTATCTCCTCCGTGCCCTGGTTTTTTTTTTTTTTTTTTTAAAGGGAAGCCAGACTGTTATATTTGATCAGTTGGATCATATGTGCCAGGGTCAATGTCACTCAAAGTAAACTGTTTCCATGAGCTTTGCCTCAGGTTCCTATAACGTTCTCACTGGCACCCCAGAGTCATGCATGGGACTCTCAACTAGGTGTTTTTTGATAATTATTTCTACATGTATAATATCATCACTGATGATTCTAATTTTTTAGTAAAAGAATTTTAAGTGACAGTTAAATTTGTAATGTACCTTTTGTTCATTTATATGCCTTTTCTATTTACCCTAGCTAACTTTTTTGTTGTTGTTTTTTGGGTTATATCTGGCGGCACTCAGGTTACTCTTGTCTCTGTGTTCATAAATCGTTTCTAGAGAGGCTCAGGGGACCATATGAGATGTCAATTATTAAACTTGGGTCTGCCATGTGCAAGGCAAGATGTGCTCTCCACTGTGCTATCACTCTGGCCCCTTGTCTGCAAGGTTTGTCTTATTTTTTATTCTTTCTAGTATGTGATCTGTGTAACCCATGCCACTGATTTAAAAAATCTTAGGTGGTATGTTTTGCATACATAGAAGATTTAGTTTGTATTTTATTGGGGGTTATTAGAGAGAGGAGTCTCAGTTGACAATTGTCAGAAAGTTTTCCCCAGGATGGTGTAGCCTGAACCATTATAATCAAGGACTGAACCAGGGGTGTTTGCATGTGAGGATGTACTTCATCTCTTTTGAGACTCTTGTCTCTTTGGTACTTTTAAAAGTAATCTTCCAGAGTTTACTGAACTTTCTGCTGTGCTTCAATAGAATTCATTGGGAGTCAGTAATTTTCTTTTTTTTCTTTTTTCTTTTTCTTTTTGTTTTCTGGGTCACACCTGGCAGCGCTCAGGGGTTACTCCTGGCTCTATGCTCAGAAATCGCTCCTGGCAAGCTCGAGGAACCATATGGGATGCCGGGATTTGAACCATCGACCTTCTGCATGCAGAGCAAATGCCTTACCTCCATGCTATCTCTCTGGCCCTGTCAATAATTTTCAAAATTTTTTTTTCCTTTCTCTTCCATCTCTTTATTTTCTATTTTCTTCCATTTTCTATTTTTTTTTAAAAAAACACGTTGCTTTTGGTCTCACTAAAAATGTATTCTCAGTTATGTCAACCATGTAATTGCTTTTTCTTTACATAAATTAATTAAAAAAGTTATCTTCCATTTTGAATCCTTATATATATATATTATTTTAAAAGATATTAACATTTTGAAAACATAGGCAAGTATATTTTGATCTTACATTCCCTTGAAATTTCAGTAATCAATGATTACTAGCATACAATCATCACGTTGTATCAGACTGTAGATAAAACTATCACATTGTGTCAGACTATAGATAATATAATCTTATTTCATTCTGAATTGATATATTTATTCCATTTCTTATGTAAATAGACAAAGACATTTACATAGTACATATTCACATATTCAAGAAACTTACAGAGTTCAATCTCTTTCATTTTTTTTTTTGGGTTTTTGGGGCCACACTTGGTGATACTCAGGGTTAACTTCTTGGCTATGTGCTCAGAAATCGCTCCTGGCTTGGAGGACCATATGGGACGCTGGAGGGGATTGAACCGCTGTCTGTCCTAGGCTAGCACATGCAAGACAAATGCCCTAACCGCCTGCGCCACTGCACTGGCCCCAACTCCTTATATTTCTAAGTCTTTGAACATTATTTAAATGGTCCTTTTATAATGTCCACTTGAAATTATCCTTGTCTAGTATTTTTAATTTTTTTGTTTTGTTTTTGTTTTTTGGGCTACACCCAATGACACTCAGGGGGTTACTCCTGGCTATGTGCTCAGAAATCACTTCTGGCTTGGGGAACCATATAGGACTCCTGGGCTGGAGGAGATAGCATGGAGGCAAGGCATTTGCCTTACATGCAGAAGTGACAGTGGGTTTCGAATCCCGATATCCCATCCTGCTAGGAGGTGATTTCTGAGCACAGAGGCAAGGAGTAACTCCTGAGCACTGACGGGTGGGACCCAAAAACCAAGGATAAAAAAAGACTGATTTGGTTCTATTTCTGAATTGTGTATTGTTCCTGTAAGCACCAGCACATTCTTGGGGTAAGCCCTAAGCTTTGCCCAGTATGTCCTGACACTTCCTCCCACGCCCCATCCCAAAAGAAATATTGAAATACATTAAAAACCTGGTATAATCCTTTTAATCTTTCCCTCCCTCCCTCCCTTCCTCCCTCCCTTCCTCCCTCCCTCCCTCCCTCACATCCCTTCTTCCCGCCCCCCTTCCTTCCTTCCTTCCTTCCTTCCTTCCTTCCTTCCTTCCTTCCTTCCTTCCTTCCTTCCTTCCTCCCTTCCCTCCCTCCCTCCCTTTCCCTCCCCCTTCCTTCCTTCCCTCCTTCCTTCCTCCTCCCTCCTTCCTCCCTCCCTTCCTCCTTCTTTCCCTCCCCTTCCTTCTTCCTTCCTTCCTTCCTTTCCTTCCTTCCTTCCTTCCTTCCTTCCTTCCTTCCTTCCTTCCTTCCTTCCTCCTTCCTTCCTTCCTTCCTTCCTTCCTTCCTTCCTTCCTTCCCTCCCTCCCTCCCTCCCCCCTCCCTCTCTCCCTCCGCTTTCATCCTCCCTCCCTTCCTTCTTCATATTAACTTTTAGGGGGTAAAGGCTTCACAATCAGTTCTCAGGAGGACCCAGTAGCCCTTCTGGTGATTTCTGGTTCAGTGTGAAGACCTGAAAATGCAGGTAGCTGCTTGAGCTCTGCAGTGCTATAGAGTATCTGTGTCTACACTGGTGCTAGCTGGGGACTGCTGGATCACACCTAGTGGTGCTTTGTGGTCTTCAGGATGCACCTGGTGCTTGCATGGCATGTAGGGCATGTGCCTTAATTCCTATTCTATACTATCTCTAACTCCTACTTAAATTTTTTTTTTTTGTTTTTTGGGGGGCCACACCTGGTGACACTCAGGGATTACTTCTGGCTATGTGCTCAAAATTGCCCCTGGCTTGGGGAACCCATATGGGACCAACAGGAGGAATCCAACTGCAACCGTCCTAGGTCAGCGTGTGGGAAGGCAAATACCCTACTGCTTGCATCACCACTCTGGCCTCTAAAATTTTTTTTAAATAGGAATTGAATCTAGGCATCTCACATCCGAGGCATTTTTTCCCTCACAAAGCTATATTCATCTCCCTTAATGGCTTTTTAAGGAATTGATAATCTTTTATGGGCAGTTATTAATTTCAGCTATATATGTCACAGCTATACTTTGTCTGTTAGTTTTTCTTTTAACTTTTTGAATGATGTCATTAGTCATACAGAAGTTAAAATTTAACGTAATTAATTTATGCTATTTATTTTTTTTTAGCAAGAGTTTATCGATGGAGATGGTGGTAGGATTTGACATTGAATGGCCACCAGTATAAACCGTAAAGGGAAAACTGAGCAAGAGTTGCACTAATTCAGTTGTGTGTGTCAGAGAGCAAATGTTTACTTGTTTCATATTCCTTCTGTATCTGGTTGGTATTTTGTTTTCTCAGTTTCATTTCAATATGCATACTTGTTATTATATTAACTGTAATCCTCATAAAATTAAGCTCTTGAATTAGCTAGTTTTTTATTTAGTATTTATAGTCTACCTAATTTACGAACATTAATAAATTCTTTGATGTTTAAATAATCTTATCAACATTGATATTATACTGGTTTGGAGAGTAGAGAACTGATTTTTAAGAGGTGTTAGCTGAAGTAGTATTCAAGTTTGGTTTTTTGTGGAGTAAATTATCAACCAGCATTTTTGTTTGAAATAATAAAATTACTCTAGCGTACATGCATTAATGAAGTAATGAACATAAGATTTGTAATGCAAATTAACTGTGCAATAGAAAAATAAATTTATCCTACTTTTAGACATTATTAATAATAGTAAAATGTTACAGTTTTTCCTCAGGGCTTAAAAATGTTGCTTGAAAATGAAGCAATTAAAAAAGACAGGTGTAGGTATTGAAGGAGATCAGTGGAAACTTCTGCGTGACTTTGATGTTAAATTAAAGAGTTTTGTGGAACTAACAGATGTTGCCAATGAAAAGGTATTAGTAATCTTTACATTATTTCAAGATGTTTCCTTATATGTGTGTTAGATTCCTTTATTTTTTTCCTTTAACTTATTAACTAGTCTATATTTCATAATTTGATACAGAATAGGTCTAGGACTCTGGGTTCACATCGAGACATTCTTTTTTTTCCTTTTTAGATATATTTTAGGCACCACTGTTATACTACTACTAATGATAGAGTTTTATACAAATCTCTTACCACACTCTCCCCTGATTGTCCACTTTCCAGCACCATTGACCTAGTGTTCCCTCCTCTATCCAAATCACCTTTTTGTAAGCTACCTACAGAAACCAGTTCTCAGTTTCTGTTGCTTTGGGTTATTTTAATACATTCCCTATTATGTTTTTTTTTTTTTATCTCCTACACATGAGAGGATCATTCTATGTCTCTCTCCCCTGACTAACTTCTGACGAACTTTAGTCTGATACTCTACAGACAAACCCATTAGCAGCAAATTGCATTTTATCTTTTTTCTAGTTGAGTAGTATTCCTTAACCATAGGTTTCTTTGATCTAGTCATCTGTCCTTGAACACTTGGGTTGCTTCCAGATTTTGACTGTTGTGAAAGTGCTACAATAGGAGTGCAAAACGCCTTTTTCTGACTCTTGAGGTAAATTCCCAGGAATAAGAGTTGCTGGGGTCATATGGGAAGCTTGATACTTAGTGTTTTGAGAAATGTCTGTATTATTTTCCACAAAAGCTGAACCAGTAGACAGTTCCAAAACAGCTTTGAATGAAGGTCCCTTACCTCCTCACATTCATGACAGTAGTATTTGTTTTTGTTCTTTGTGAGTGTGTGCCAGGTCTCACTGGTGTGAGATGATATTTCATTGTAGTTTTGATTTGCATTTCCCTGGTGATAAGTGATTCAGAGCATTTTGGTCATACACCTTTTGGGTCATTTGTATGTCTTCTTTGAGGATTTCATGTCACCCCTATTCATGTCGCCCCTCTCCCCCCCAATTATTTATTTATTTATTTTTGCAGAGTTCTGTCAGTGCTTTATATTTCTTGGATATTGACCTTTATCCAATGAATGGTGATCAGATATCCTCTCCTACTCTCTGGGATATCTTTAGTCTTGTCCTTTTTTTTTTTTTTTTTGCAATCCAGATGCTTCTTAGTTTAATGTAGTTCCATATGTTTACCTTTGACTTATTTTGCTTGGCCAGTAGGATTGAGTTATTGAACTTCTTGATTTAATGTCATGGTGTGTTCTACCTATGTTTACTTCAATAGAATTTATGGATTTAGGTTTGGTTCTAAGTCTTGATTATTTTTATTTGACTTTTTTTCATTTTATTGCTTATGACCAAGCAGTTAACTCAAGACAATTTGTTGAAGATGCTTTTCTTGTTCCATTCAAACATTTTACTCCTTTGTCAAAGATTAACTAGCCATATAGTTGAGGATCAGGACATATATTTGTTTCCTGACTCTCAATTCTGTCCCATTGGTCAAAGGGTCTGTCGTTATTCCAGTACCACACTATTTCAATAACTACAGCTTAATAATATAGTTTGAAGTTGAGGGATAAAAAACATCCCATTTTGTTTATACTAAGATTGCTTTGGCTATTTGAGAGTTGGGGTATTATGGGGTTATTATTCCATATGACTTTCAGTAGTGTTTTGATTAATGTCTATAAAAATATCATGGACATTTTTATAAGGGACTGTGTTGAATCTGTAATGCTTTAGGCAATATTGTCATTTTGACAGTGTTAATCCTCATTCATGCACAGGGGATGAATTTCTATTTACTCGTATACTCTTTAATTTCTTTCAGTAGCGGTTTATAGTTTTTTTTAAATATATTTTTCATCTTTTCTTGTTGTTGAATTGGATCTGAGGTGCTTGGTTTTTCTGAGGCATTGTTGTGGATAAAATAGTTTAAACATTTTTTTAAAATATAAGTATTTTAATTGATTTGCATATATTGAACTAGTTTTTTGGTTCCTGGAATGAATCCCTCTTGATCCTTGTCATATGATTTTTTTGTTGTTGTTTTGGGGCCAACACCAGGTGGTGGCCATATCAGTTCAGACTGCTAGCCTGTCAGGATGAGCCAAAGTTGCAGCCCTCTCTGGAATGGCTGTTTTTTGTTTGTATCCACTGTTGTTGGTAGGAGAACTGAAGTTCTCAAAGTCCTTTATATCAGAAACGTCAATGGTACTAACTTCTTGGACCTAAGTCCCTTTTCTCTGGCCTCATCCACAGTTCTGCCTTCCTCAGAGTGAGTCTCTGAAGGTGATGGCTGTTTTCCTCTGGTGAATTTTCTCAGCCAGATCTTTTGTGTGGGGGCTGTGTGGCATCCAGTTTCCATAGGGTGCTATTCTATTCCATAGGGTGTGGTGTTGCTTTTGTGTTGATGCAAGGAGCATTCACAAAATTCTCCCTTTTTGGTTATCTTGATACTCTACCTCTTTTGAAAATGTTAGATTAAAAAAAAATTAAATGTAAACTGTATAATGTTTTTGTCACATTAAAGAACTTCTGAGTGAGTGTAATAAAAACTTTTAGGTCTAGACATTGCTTTACTTTATATATATATATATATATATATATAGTGGTTTTGAAGGTTGAGGTGCTTTCCAATTAGGATTCTGTCCCTAGGGACTTCCCAGCTGGGCCAGATGGTTCAGTTTTGGGACCTGGGAGTGATAGTGGGGGCCAGTGGATCATCCTGTCTAAGCTCAGAGAGCTTTGTGCAGCTAGGGATTCAAACTCAGGGCCTTGTACGTAATGTGCCCCTTATATCTATGCTATCTCCACAAACTCAGCATTTAGATTTTTTTTCTTTTTTGGTTTTTGGGTCACACCCAGCAGCGCTTAGAGGTTCCTCTTGGCTCTATGCTCAGAAATCACTCCTGGCAGGCTCTGGGGACCATATGGGATGGCGGGATTTGAACCACCCTCCTTCTGAATGCAAAGCAAATGCCCTACTTCCATGCTATCTCTCCAGCACCAGCATTTAGTTTTTTTTTTTTTTTTTTTTTTTTAAGAATCTTGAATATTTGTCTTCTTTCATTACATTAAACATTTTGCAAATTAAGATATACATTCAATTTAACTCTTTAATTAATTTACACTGATACTTTTGTTTGTTTTTGGGTCATATCCAGTGACGCTCAGAAGGTACTCCCAGCTCTGTTCTCAGAGATTACTGGTACTTCTGGGAGGCTCAGGGGACCATATGGGATAATGGGGATTGAATCCCGGTGGGCAATGCACAAGGCAAATGTCCTACCTGCTGTGGCTATCACTCTGGGGCCATATACAGTTATGCTTTTTAAGAGAGATCATATGAACTCTTACATAATACTTTTAGAAATTTGACTATTAGTTTCATCACCCTTATTTTACATATTTTATTAATGTAATAATTAAGTTATTATTTCATATCTAGCCCTATTTCCCATTTGTATGGGAAGCTGCTTACTGTATTTAAATTTTTCCATGAATAATACTTTTAGAGTCAGTTTTAATTCATATGTTGAGGAATTTCCAGAATTAAATTCTTGTGATACAGACTGCAAATGAGGTTTTTAGTGAAAGGACATTTATTAAGAACTATCTTTGGTATCTAACTTGAAGTCATAAATTCAGTTTTCTTTATGTCTTGTTCATTTTGCGTAGTATTTAAAAATATCTCAAATAGAAATAATTTTTGCTGTTTATTTTTATTACTTCTAGTTGCAATGTACAGAGACCTGGAGCCTCAATAGTTTTGGTTAAGACATCTCTTTGGTAAACAGCTTCTGAAAAACAAGGCTATCCGCTGTAGCAACTGGAATGATTTTCCTCTCAGCGAAACACAGAAACTGTATGCAGCCACTGATGCTTATGTACGTACTTAAAGATCTTCAGATGAGGATGCACTTTTTCAACCCTATAATAATAAGTTACAGAGAAAAATTCTTGTAAGAGTGGCACAAATTCAATTAAAATATTTTAAGTGAACTTGATGTTAAAAATGGAGAAAATACATCTTCTAGTTCTCAATATATTTATTCACCTATATTCCTTGCAGTGCTATATACAATAGCCAGACTCTGGAAACAACCAAGATGCCCTTCAATAGATGAATGGCTAAAGAAACTGGTACATATACACAATGGAATATTATGCAGCTGTCAGGAAAGATGAAGTCATGAAATTTTCTTTACATGGATGTACATGGAATTTATAATTCTGAGTGAAATAAGTCATAGGGTGAGAGATAGATGCAGAATAGTCTCCTTTATATATATAACTATATATAGTTATATAAAAATATAAAAAATATTTTTTGCAATAATCCTCAGAGACAAAGAGAGGAGGGCTGGAAGGTCCTGCTCACGATAATGAAGCTCACAATAAAGAGTGGTGAGTGTAGTTAGAGAAATAACTACACTGAGAACTATCATAACAATGTGAGTGAATGAGGGAATAGAAAGCCTGTCTAGAGTACTGGTGGGGGTGGGGTGGGGACTAGGGAGATTTGGGACATTGGTGGTGGGAATGTTGCACTGGTGAAGCGGGGTATTCTTTACATGACTAAAACGCAACTACAACCATATTTGTTATGAACATCAAGATATTAAAAAGATAAATGTAGTTAAGTATCAGGAGAAAATAAAAAAAAAAAACAACTTAAAATATGAAATTTCAGAAAACCTAAAAGGCTTTAAACTCAAGGCTGAGCAAATACAAATGGTATTGATGATGTATTTGGTTTAGATACATCGCCATAAAAATAATTGCAAGATAGTTTCCAAAGTGAAACTCACCTTATTTCAGTTTATATTTATGTTTAAAATAAGGCAAACATTTGGAAAAATTGTCTCCATATAAACTTCCCACTGCTGTTAGTTGGATATATTTTCAGATTTACATATTCATATATAGGTAAATGTGGGTTTATCTATATAAAGAGTACTGTTGGTTTTATTCCAAGAGTTACTTTTTCCATTTTATGTTCTAGTAGATTTTCTTTCTTTAGTTCTTGTTTTTATTGAGTGTCTTGCTTATGTTTCATTGAATTTATTTTTTAGAAATAATTACTTAATATATAAATAGAAAAAATTCAGTTTGAGCATAAATAGAATTATAATTTTCCATGTACTATTCATAAAAATTGTAAATCTTATTAAAGCTAATTCAAGTTCTATAGCATTTGTATTCAAGAAATATTAGCGTGGTTTGACTTGTTCATTCCTGTTAATAGTATCTAGGTGTTAATAGTTAATAGTTCATGTGCTCACTAACAATTTTAGCTGACCTAATGAAATATAGTGAATATTTAAATATATAGCAGATTTATCTTAATTGTTTTATTTAGTTAGATTCTAATTATTCATATTTTGATACTTGTTAAAAAGTGTATTTAAAAAAATTCATGGAGCCAGAGAGATGTACAGTGGATGGGGCCCTTGCTTTGCATGTGGCCAATAATGATTTGATTCCTGGCATCACATATGGTTTCCCAAGCACCACCAGGATTAATTCTTAAGCATAGAGTCAGGGTTAAGTCCTAGGTATAGTTTGCTGTGACCTCAAAACTAAAAAAGTTTTTAAAAGTGAAATTAAAAAAAATTTTTTTTCATAATCGGTGTGGTTAAATAAAGATTTTTAAATCTTTTGTAACTTAATGGGATTCAGCTTTTTATGTACTTTCAAATTCACTGTCTTGTGTTTTATTGAAGATGAGATATAGAATTATATTTTGGTTTACTGCTGTTTTCCTTTTTATCTCTCTATAGGCTGGTCTCATCATTTACCGAAAATTAGAAATTTTGGGAGATGCTGTTACACAAATGTTTGCTATAAATAAAGGTATATAAAGTGAAAATAATAATTTGTTTTTAGTTACACTTATCTTTAAAGAGACAATACATACATGTATGATAAGTTTAAGTATTATTAAAACTTCTTTCATAGTTTTAATAGTATTAATCTTAGTATGTAATCTGTCTGGCCAAAACCCAGCATAATAGTTAAGATATTTGTGGAGGGACTGAAGCAGTACTACAACAGATAGGGCTCTTGCCTTTTATACAATTTGACCCTGGGTTTGATCCCTGGTTTCCTATATGGTCTCCTGAGCATTACCTGGGGAACTTCTTGAGTGCAGAATTAGGAATAACCCCCAAAATTGTTGCACATGGCCCATAAACTAAAATTGAAAAAAAAAAAGATAATCGTGATAAAGTAGGATTATATTGCTAATTACTTTGTAAATTTACTATTTACTAGACTTTATGTTGGAGTTATTGGGCTTTGATAATGCAATGATGCTACCCCAATCTTTCACATGGAGATTTTTGTGCTCATGCACAAATTATATAGGGTCTTTATACTATCTTGGTTTAATTGTAAATTTTCTCCAGGTAAGATAACACTGAGTTTTTCCTCAAAAGAATAGATACTCTGGGCCCAGAGAGATGGCACAGCGGTGTTTGCCTTGCAAGTGGCTGATTCAGGACCTAAGGTGGTTGGTTTGAATCCCGGTGTCCCATATGGTCCCCCGTACCTGCCAGGAGCTATTTCTGAGCAGACAGCCAGGGGTAACCCCTGAGCACTGCCAGGTGTGGCCCAAAAACCAAAAAAAAAAAAAAAAAAAAAGAATGGATACTCTACTATCTTCTACTAGTTATTAGGGGAATTACAGGGATAAAAATCTCAAATGAATGAAGGATATTACTTTGATATCAGAAGATAACAAAGTCAGCAATAGCAGAAGGGTATCATTTTATATCACATGCTTCAGAGGAGATGAATATTTGCATGACTGAAACCCAAACACAATCATGTATGTAATCAAGGTGTTTAAATAAAATATAAAACAATAAAGACTATCATAAATTCTAAGTAGGAAAAAAAGACAAGTTTTGTGATGTTGAAGGAGAATGATATGCTAGACAAAATGAACATGAACACTTAAATACCATCAGAGACTTGAAAGATTTGTATTATGTTTTGTTGATGACTCATAATGAAGGTAATAAGGAAGTGCTGTTAGGTTAGTTTATATATTTTTTTAGCTCATTTAGTAACAGCATATATGGTATCACATTGGTTTTAATTTTGAAATAGTGCAGATGGGTTTAGATTCTCATTTCAGTCTTTTTTTTTTAATTTTTATTTTTACCAAAGTGGATTACAAATCTTTCACAGTAATTTTAGGTACACAGTGACATTGCATCAGGGGCATTCCCATCACAAAGGTTGTCCTCCCTCCACCCCTGTTCCCAGCTTGCATTTCATATCCCTCTCCTTTAGTCCCATGGCTGCTAGTATAAGTGGTCCCCTCTGTGTCTAGCATGCTGTAGATTGGGTATTGACTCTGTTGTCATTGGCTTTGGATTTGGTGTTTAAGTCTGATCATTTTTTTTATTTCTACTTAATGTTCATATGACTTTTTGGTCTTGGTAGTCTCCATTATTTCCCCCCTCCCCCCCCCACTTGTGAGGCAGAACAAGATGGATCAAGTTATGTGGTTCTGTTTGAAGGAAAGAAAAAAACATGGGGCAAAAATCAAACAAAAAATGGGAGGAGTTCTTCTAGAGGCTATAAATATCAATTTAAGAGAAGAAAGCGAAAAAAGGAAAAACATAATACAAAAAGAAATTCAAACCAAAAACTCAAAAAGCACCACAGCAATAAAGACAACAACCACACAATAACCACAGTCCTTAAATAAGAACAAAACAAAGCACAAAAAACAAACAAACAACAACAATAACAAAATTAAAAAATTAATTTGTGCTTTAGTCTTTTTTATGGAGTCAGAACCACCGAATTTTAATAAGCATTAAAGCAGATCACCTGCAATCTGTTGTAAAATTTAAATAGATATTTGATAGGTAAGAAGAGTAACTAGAAGGATATGGGGATAGGATATATAAGACTTTAGGTAGAATTTATTTATGGGAAGAAAATGTAAACTGAGTTCTTAAATGAAGTGGTTAAATAAATACCTTTGCTGGGACCAGAGCAGTGGTGCTAGAATAAGAGGTCTGCTTTGCAAGTGCTAGCCTAGAACGGACTGTGGTTTGATCCCCCGGTGTCCTATATGGTCCCCCAAACCAGGAGCAATTTCTGAGTGCATAGCCAAGAGTAACCCCTGAGCATCACTGGGTGTTGCCCAGAAAACCAAAAAAAAAAAAAATTATTTTTTTTGCTATGTGGTATAGAACTTAATATTGATTTTTTTTTTCCAGAGGAGGAGCTATCATCTCACAATGTAAAGAAACAGTTGACTTCCATTTCTCAGGAGATGTTGGAGCTGGCTGAACATCTTCCTGATACTTTAAGCAAATTGGAAGACCCAAAGAGGTTATTTATAATCTATGAAAAAAAATTGTTTGTTGTTATTGCATTAGATATTGCCTTCTAATGAATTACTTTTCATTCATGTACATTTACACAGGTTTGCTTTAATTATTATATGACTTGAGAAAAATCTTTCCATTTGTTAAATCGTTCATCAAAGAAAGCTATAAAGTGGGGCTGGAGTGATGGCATAGAGGTATGGTGTTTGCCTTGCACACAGCCAACACTGTTCAGACTCCAGTTTGATACCCGGCATCCCATATGGTCCCCTGAGCCTGCCAGGAGCGAATTCTGAGCACAGAACCAGGAGAAACCCCTGAGCACTGTTGGGTATGACCAAAAAATAAAAACAAAACACACACACACACACACACAAACTATAAAGCTTTCAGTCTTCTTTTTTTTATTCTATTTATTTTTTTGGAGGGGGAGAGCACACCTAGCCACTCAGGGGTTACTCCTGAATCTGTACTCAGGAATTACTTTTGGCTGTGCTTGGGAACCATATTGGGTGCTGGAAATTGAACCTGAGTTGGCAACTTGCAAGGCCAGCACCCTATCTCCCTTTGTATTATTTCTCCAGCCCTATCTTCCTTTTTAAACAGGGCTGCGGGTGAGGAGGTGTGATCATTCCTGGTGATTGAGTGATGAAAGTCTTGTGTTTTTGGTGCCTGGCTATACAGTGCTATGGGGCCTAGAGATGCTGGGGAGTGTTTCATTTAATGCAGGGTATTGAATCAGGACCTTGCACATTCAAGGCATATGTAACAACTCTTTGAGTTTCTTTCTTTGGCCTCTCTGCTTTTTAGGATGTCTTATGTAAAATGAATTTATAACGAATGAAAATATTTAAGATTGAAAATGTTCTTTCCTCCTCTTTAGATAATATACATCTTTAATTATATTTATAGTTTTGCTACTTAAACATTATAAATTAAAGGAATTTTTGTACTTGGTAGCTCTGTTTTTCTGGTTAATGATTTAAGATTTATACATAATTGGTAGCCTACTAGAATAAGAAACATTTGGATTTTAAACATTTATAGTTAAAGCTAGATGTTGGCCTATTGATACTTTTGACCAGCTCCTTTTGGAACCAGGCCTTACCCCAACTGTAATTGTGAATTGAGTTCTTTATTAAATTTCTAAAAGCCTGAAAGCTCTTAAACAGTTAATTATAATGTGGTAAAATAATAATTTCAGTCAAAATACTATGTAGAAATTTGGGGCCAGAGAGGTGGTGCTAGAGGTAAGGCGACTGCCTTACAAGCTCTAGCCTAGGACAGACTGTGGTTCGATCCCCCAGCGTCCCATATTGTCCCCCCAAGCCAGTGGTGATTTCTGAGCCCATAGCCAGGAGTAACCCCTGAGCATCAAACGGGTGTGGCTCAAAACCCTCCAAAAAACTTTGTAGAAATTTGAAGTCAGTTGGCTGAATTTATAAGAATGTCATGTGGGGGCTGGGAAAATAGTTTAGTATTAGAGGAGTTATCTTGAATCTCTGAGGTCCTGGGGAAAAAAAATTCCACTTGAAACAACAAAAAATAAATATCACTCTGACCAATACAATGTTAATGTATTCTTCTTTTGAATGAGATTTCTTGTATCCTTTTTTTGGTTGGGGAAATCACACTGTGTTTTGCTCAAGGCTTGTTCCTGGATTTGCATTCAAGGATCACTCTGGATGGCTTAGGGACCGTATATGGTGCTGAGAACTGAACTCTGGTTGACCACTTGTAAGGCCCTTTGTACATACTTTACTCCAGTCCAGATTTCATATATATTCAGATGATGAAATTATAGGTTATTTTGGGAATTTAGTTCCTACTTTTCAGTGTCATTCTTTTCTAGCAATTTGTTTTACTATTTATGTAACTAAAATTTCTGGATGACATAACTTTTAAATGAGATGGGTGATAATAAAATAATTTCTAATGCATTTTATCACATTTTTACCCCCTCCATGAAAGAAGAAAATTCAGTTTTTGTGATTTGATATTTGTTATGCATTTGATAGTTTCGTTTTAGCAGTTTAAGATATATATATATATATATATAATGTGTATATATATATACATATATATATGTGTGTATATATGGTATAAATTGCAAATGCTTATCAGGGGGTCTCAAACTCAATTTACCTGGGAGCCGCAGGAGGCAAAGTCGGGGTGATCCTTGAGTGCAAAGTCAGTAGTAAGCCTTGAA
This sequence comes from Suncus etruscus, assembly GCF_024139225.1. Classification (NCBI taxonomy): domain Eukaryota; kingdom Metazoa; phylum Chordata; class Mammalia; order Eulipotyphla; family Soricidae; genus Suncus; species Suncus etruscus. The sequence goes on from NC_064851.1 coordinate 138,401,419, forward strand.
CATTGGGGGGTGTGACCCAAAACAAAACAAAACTAAAAAGATTCCTCTAGCGCAAAATGTTGTATGGGGCGCGAGTTTGAGACCCCTGGCTTAAGTTGTTTTCTTTGTAGTAGCAATGCTAGGCAAATTTTTTTTGAAACTGGACAATGGAAAATATTAGATTCATTTATAGTAAAGATAGGGCTTGTGAAGTCTTAGTTTCTCCATAGAAACTACTCTTTTTTTGTTCTTTCAGGTTCTTGGGTAACACTTGCATGCAATATCTACTTTATCTAGATTCTGTTTCAAAATCAGGAGTGAGTAAAACGATCTCTGAATACCCCAAACACATGCCACATGAATGTATTCAAATTAACTCAGTTCCAGTGATGTATGAGAGGCAACGTTCAGAACATTCTTTTTGTTTGTAGATTGAATCGGACAAACTTGTATATAGTACTAATGAAAACTAGGTGTGGGGCCCGGAGAGATAGCACAGTGGCGTTTGCCTTGCAAGCAGCTGATCCAGGACCAAAGGTGGTTGGTTCGAATCCCAGTGTCCCATATGGTCTCCTGTGGCTGCCAGGAGCTATTTCTGAGCAGACAGCCAGGAGTAACCCCTGAGCACTGCCAGGTGTGGCCCAAAAACCAAAAAAAAAAAGAAAAGAAAAGAAGTCTAGGGGCCGGAGAGATAGCATGGAGGTAAGGCGTTTGCCTTTCATGCAGGAGGTCATCGGTTCAAATCCCGGCGCCCCATATGGTCCCCTGTGCTAGCCAGGAGCAATTTCTGAGCCTGGAGCCAGAAATAACCCCTGAGCACTGCCGGGTGTGACCCAAAAACCACAAAAAAAAAAAAAAAAGAAATCTAGGTGTGAATAAAGAATGGGATGCAGGGGCCGGAGTGATAACACAGTGGTAGGGCATTTGCTTTGCATGCGGCCTACTCAGGATGGAAGTGGGTTCGATTCCTGACATTCCCCTATGGTCCCCAGAGCCTGCATGGAACTATTTCTGAGTGCAGAGCCAGGAGTAACCCCTGAGCACTGCGGGGTGTGAGCCCTCACCCTCCAAAAAGGGATACACATGACAACGTCTAGAAATTATGGTTGACAGTCTGAGACATGTAGACAGTCTTAGAAAAACTAGAATGAGTAAATGGACCAGGAATTAACTCATCCTATGCCCTAGTTTGTTCATTGAGATTGCATGAGCCTTTAAGTAGTATAGGTGTGGTGGCCCTCAGGCATCCCCTTGTTGATGTCTGTGTCCTGTAGGTGCTTCTGGCCTACACTGCTAGACTGAGAGCATCCTGTGAAGGTCTAACAAATACAGCAACCAAACTCTTCTACTAAAGCAGTTTCTGGTTTATTATAGAAGCAACCAGCTTTCTACTTCAGTGAACCTGGAAGGTATAGAGCTGTATGGTACTATTAGTCATGGATTTAACTTTAATACATATAGACAGATGTTATTATGTACTTAGCATTACTGTGGACCAGGGTTTCCACAGGCTATGGATATACATAACAATCCTAGGAAGGAAATATACTCTTTCTTATTGAAGACAGGATTACTTTGATATTTATTAAATAGTTATAGGAAGCATTTTTGATGTTAATTAGCACAAGATAAATATGCCTTATGGTTATGAGAGCTTATCTGTGTCAGTGTTGCTGTGTTTATATGTGACATTCTCAGTGCATCTGAGCATTTAAAAATTAAACACATCACGTGTTTGTTCCTAAATATATACATGTTTATATATAGTTTATAAGAATATTTGAGTTTAATGTTAAGTTTTTTCTTAAGAATTTGAGGAATTTTAGTGTTAGAATTTGTGAGTTTTTAGGTTTTTGTTTTGGACCACATTCAATTGTGCTCCAAGTTTGCTCCTAGCTGTGTGCTCAGGGATCACTCCTGGCAATGCTCAGGGGACCATATGTGGTGCCAGGTATTCAACTATCGTCAGCTTCACGCAAGTACTTTAACCTTCATACTATCTCTTTGGCCCCAAGTTTATTATTTTGCTAAAAACTAATTTTTAAAATATTTTGCTTTTGAATTTGTACTGTATACCGTATTTTCCGGCGTATAAGACGACTTTTGAAACAAAAAAAAGTCAAACAAAAATTGGGGGTCGAGTATATACGCCGAGTATATCCCGAAAAATATTTCAATATGCCACTAAACGAAAATTGTCTGAATATTGCCACAAAACAAATTTTCAACTCGATCCTGCACCAATCACTGCAAGGCTGCTCAGACCACCTCTCTAACTCAGCCAATCCAAGCAGGCTTTTTATGCATTCAAATTAAACAATATTCTGTACCCGAATCTACACTGTAAAAAGCCTGCTCAGGTTGGCCAGAGTCAGAGAGGAAGTCTATTACAGTATAAGCTTTTTACCTTCGCTTGTTGTTATTGGCTCACTGTGGTACATGAGCACAAGAACACATGCAGGACATGCAGTACAGGAACGTTCTGTCTGATACAGTGAATATAGGCCTAAATCTATCTTTTAACTGCAAAATTAGGGGGTCATCTTCTACGCCCAGTCGTCTTATATGCCGGAAAATATGGTGTATATATATATATATTTAATCAAATTAGGCTTGTGTTCAATTTTAGGGTGTTGATACTTTCAGTGTGATGATTCATGAAATAACTTAGCACTTTGAATAATTACTAAAGTTGATCATTTATTTTAATTTTTTATTTTGAATTATGAGAACAAAAGATGCAAAGAAAGAGAACAAGGTAAAGTTACAGTGGAAGGACAATCACCCATAACATAATTCTCAGAAGTCCCCTTGCTGATATCTTAACTTTGAACTTTCAGCCAAAGAACATTAAGATAAATAAAACAGAATCCATGTACAATTACTTTGTACCTCAAGTTCCCAGATTGTAACACATTATAATATTTCTTAACAGCACACAAGGCAATCTAAAGCCATAAAACTTGCGTAACTCTTTAAACATTAGAGGCATAGTATTTTTTTACATTTCCATGTACATGCATATTAGCTTAAGTTAACCTCAAATTTTAAGTGGTTTTTTTTTTTTTAAGGCTTAGAGTCAAAGGAGCACAGTAAAAACGGTGTTAGAGTGGCAATTATTGTTTGCATAGCTCCACCAAAATATGAGAGGCATGGAGAGGAATAACCTTGGCCTAAATACAAAGAGATCCTACCCCTGAAGTTTCCTGGCATAAGACCAACTCTAGGCCTCAGGCAAGTTATTGTCCAATCCAAGACATTGTCCGTAGTGCCAACACACTTTTCATACAGTCTCTGTTGTTGGTATCATGTTTCTGTATTAAAGATCCTGGAATCTGCATATCCTACATTGAAGTCATGATGTGGAGCGTCTTCTCGTTTCACCTCACCATTAAAGGGCAATGCAGGAAGCCCTGTCCTGTAAGCAGGTCGTTGTTGTTAAGTCTTCTCAGTGTTAAGGGAAGTCTCTTTTGAGCAGGTCGATGTCTGAGCAGTGGTAGGGTCTTCCATGGTAGAGGATTGCTTCCAGGTGATGTTATAGACAAACCTCACAATTATGGGGCAATACAGCAAGCCCTGTCCAGTAAGCAGGTCATTGTTCTTGTTAAGTCTTCTCAGTGTTAAGGGAAGTCTCTTTTGAGTAGATTGATATCAGAGCAGCTGTAGGGTCTTCCCTGGTAGAGGAATACCTCCAGGTGATGTTATATACAACCTTGGATGTTTTGTAGATGTCTTCTCTAGATCAGGGGTGAATGGAGAATGCCCATTCTTCTGAGTCCTGTGCCAGGTCTTTATGTCAATGTTCAGGGTGTAAGGTCCCATTGCACTACAAGATTTGTGTATTCCTGGGCCCGGAGAGATAGCACAGCAGCGTTTGCCTTGCAAGCAGCCCATCCAGGACCAAAGGTGGTTGGTTCGAATCCCGGTGTCCCATATGGTCCCCCATGCCTGCCAGGAGCTATTTCTGAGCAGACAGCCAGGAGTAACCCCTGAGCACCGCCGGGTGTGGCCCAGAAACCAAAAAAAAAAAAAAATAAAAAAAGAATTGTGTGTTCCCATCTCTATTAGATAAGAACTTATTGGTATGTATACTATTTTCCCATTTTAGTGTGCCTAAGCAAACAAGAAATAAAGCCACGTGGCGCTATCAGAGTATATGGGGGCGTAAAAACATTTCCAACAATACCCATGACTTTGTTCAAACATAAGCATTAAACTGAGGGATTCTTTCACACCAAATTTCATATTGAGCAGTTCACAAAGAGAAGATAAAAATAATGGGGGGGAGTCATCACTGTATAAGAAAATATTCAGCAAAAGTTATAGCCGTCAAAGAAAACACCCATAAAATGTTGAAAAGACATAAGTGTCCTTTTTATGCCTTTTAAAATAGTTGGGTGGGTGTTAACTCCAGGGCGCCACTTTGGTCTGTGACTTAGGACTCTACAGTACTTAAGTTAGAAAGGGTAAATGAGGAGTAATGATGATAGGAGTTAAGGAAGTTAAGAGAAATATGATCTTTTGAAGGGGTATGCAAAAGGGCAGAGTACAAAATGGACATTCTGCATACATAAAAAACATAATTCAATGATAGTACTATTAATGTTTCTTGAACATTTAGAAAATATTTATTATTTTGAAAATATAGACTGGAAAGAGATTACCAGTGACTTCAAGAAGCTGGGAGGCCAGAAGTTCAGAGCCCCACCCAGACCCTCCCCAAGGAGCTGAATGGATAATGGGGGAATGCCTAGGGTACCTTCAAGCTCCACCAAGGGGCCCAACTCACCGGCTTGCCCAGGCACGTGGCCCAGGGAAGCCCTGGAGATCTGGAGCAAGGCGTAGAGGGGTGCTGGGGTTAACCAAGTCCCGCCCCCCGCCCCCCCAGGCCTGGTTAAGAAGGCCTCCGGCATGGCGGGGGCCTGCCGAACCCCATACTGCTAGACTCCCGGCTCCCAGGAAGGAGAGAGATCCTTCAAGAAGCTGGGAGGCCAGAAGTTCAGATCCCCACCCAGAACCTCCCTAAGGAGCTGAATGCATAATGGGGGAAAGCCTAGGGTACCTTCAAGCTCCACCAAGGGGCCCAACTCACCAGCTTGCCCAGGCACATGGCCCTGGGAAGCCCTGGAGATCTGGAGCAAGGCAGTAGAGGGGTGCGGGGGTTACCCAAGTCCCGCACCCCCCCTCCCCAGGCCTGGTTAAGAAGGCCTCCGGCATGGCGGGGGCCCTGCCGAACCCCATACTGCTAGACTCCCCAAAGTTGATCAATTTTTTGTTTGAATCATTCATATCGAACTTCAAACTATCACGTCAGATTATTTAGGTTTTGATTTTAAATATAGAAGAATTAGAAGAATTTAAGGAAAAGCATTTTAGATATAAAACATTTCTCTGCTCAGGCCAGCATTGCTTCAGTGGCCACTAGGACTACACTGGAAGTGATTGTGAGGGACTGAGCTTTCATCCATAAAACTAGTGAATAGAAGTTTCACCCATAAAACTCCTGAGCTATTTGCGCAGGCCCAGTATACTTTGTTTGGGTATCTAATGATTTTCTTGTTAGACTGTTGGTTTCTAACTGATTCAAATGTTTGGCTTCAATATAAGCATATACAGTTACTCAGTTAAAATGTTAAATTACAGGCTGGAGAGATAGCTTGGAAGTAGAGTGTTTCCCTTGCATGCAGAAGGTTGGTGGTTTGAATCTCGACATCCCATATGGTGTCCCGAGCCTACCAGGAGCGATTTCTGAGCACAGAGCCAGGAGTAATCCCTGAGCGCTTCTGGGTCTGACCCCCAAAAAACCATCCAACCCAACAAACAAAAATGTTAAATTAGCTATAACAATTAAAGTGTTAAGATATCAGTTGTAGTGGCTAGAGCGATAGCACAGCAGTAAGGCCTTGCATACAACCAACACAGGACAGACTCCAGTTCAAATCCCGGCATCCTATATGGTCCCCTGAGCCTGTCAGGAGAGACATCTGAATGCAGAGCCAGGAGTAACACCTGGGTTAAGCCACTGGGTGTGACCCAAAATCCAAAAAAAAAGAAAAAAAAAGAAAAAGAAAAAGAAAATCAGTTGTAGGAACTGGTGTAATAGTATAGCAAGTAGGAGACTTGCTTTGCCAGAGTTCTATCCTGGAAATTCATAAGTCCTCCAAACCCCTCCAGGAGTGATCCCCGAGAGGAGAGCCAGAAGCAAGTCCTGAGCACTGTCAGGTGTTGCCCAAGAAATAGAGAGAGAGAGAAAAAAAAAGGAACTTGTGCATACCCAAACTATATAAATTAACTGTAACAATTAATCGTTATAATAAATTAACTATAATAAATCTAAAAACAAAACTTAAAAGAATGAACTAAAAAATAACTCACTTATATATTCTCATATACAGCTTTTAGATATTTTCTCATTTGTTGTATTTTCCCACCAATGGAAAATAATTTTTCTGTTTTAGTGTATGTATGTCATTTTCATTGCTTCAAGTTGTATAATATCATTTTCATATTATAAGCACTGATATGTTACAGTTGGGACTTAATTTTTCTTTCAGTATATTGAAGAAGGTAAAATATAAGAACATAAAATTTTTCTTCTAATTTAGCATTAATGTATGTTTGGTTCTCAATCATTTATTTATTTTATGGATCTTTCATTAAGCATAGGCTTTCTCTTTCATATTCTACAGAAAGTATCTTATTAAACAATTTCCAGTTAGTTTCTTTAATATACATTGGAAACTTCAGACACTTGAGGCAATAGGAATGCAGTGTTTTAGAAACTTTAATGTTTTTTGTCTAAATTTTATAATTATTTTGGTTACATTAATCAGACAATTGTTTTTGAAATTTGCTAAATCTTTTCATTAATTCAATGTAGAATTCAGTGAAATAGTGGCTTTGGGTAAAACTTTCTGGCATTGCACCCTCCACTAGAGTGTAGGCTTTTTTCACCATTGTCCCAGTGAATCTCTCTCCCAACACACACACACACACACACACACACACACACACACACACACACACACACACACAATTTTCACTCCCTGTGTTAAGCTTTCTATTGAAAATCAGTTCTCAGTTTCTGTTGCATTTGGACGTAGTTCCCTGTTATGTTTCTTGTTTTTTGAATATATGCTATGTTTCCTTCATATGTGAGTGAGCATTCTGTATTTGCCCATCTCTTTTCTAACCACTCATATGAGACTTTCCAGATCCATTCACATAGTAACAAATTGTAATTGCATATTTGATAATTTTTCTCCCAAATTGACCAGTATTCCATTGTTTATATATACCATAGTTACTGTTTCCAGTCCTCTGTTCTTGGACAGTTGGATTGTGTCCAGATTTTGGCTATTGTGAATATAGTACTGCAGTAAATATAGGACTGCAAATGTCTTTTCTGAATAGCTTCTGTGCCCTTAGGATAATAGATACTAAGTAGTAGAATTGCTATGTCAATGGAAGTTCAAATCCTATTACTATTGTTTTCAAAAAGGGCTGGAGGTTCTTTTCTTTTTGATAGTGGTCATGTAACATTGGTTTTATTTATATTTAATTAAATTACAAAAAAAAAACCACCATGTGATAATTAGAAAGGATGGGACCAAACTAGCACCTGTGAAAAGTATAAATGCCAAACTGAACTAGAAAGTTAGTCAATTAGCTATGAGCATATAGAAATGAAGAACAATTTTAATCCCATTTATCCTTTAAGTGAAAATCCAGTCAGAAGTATTATACTTGTTAAAAATATATCAAGCTTTGCTTGTATAATTAATCAAATTATTATTAATTATCCATTTTAATTTATAGGATTTCTTTGCTCTTAAAGGATATTTCTACAAATTTATATTCACTGAAGAAGTTACTATTAGATTCTTGTGCCATCAATCCTGAACTACAACACAGAAGTGACTCTGATTTCCTGGAGGATTCAATTGCTGGTGGACTACATCAGAAACAAATTAGAGAACATAAAATTGTTAATGAATTTGAAGTTGAAGATGAGAAATCACTTGAAAATTTAACTGAGTTTAATATAGAGAATGTATTTGGAAATGATTTGAAACAAGGAGATAATAAGCTTGAAGATCAACTAAGAGACAAGTCAAAAACTAATACAGAGAGAACTTGTTTGATGTCATTAGATGTTACAGATTCTGAACTCCAAATGTTGGAACAGCAGGTTCCTGAAAAAATTTCAAGTGATATTATTTGCACATCTCCTGAGGTACTAAATGAAAAAGAAAATACTCACTAGCAGATGAAAGTTGATTTTTTTTTTTTAAATGGGCTGGTAGTAAACATTTGAGGTTTTTTGAGCCACAATCTCCTATTCAGTTCTGTTTGTATAGCATAAAAATATGGCCTTTTAAGTAGTTAAAACCATAGACAATTGTAAACAGATAGACCCAGGTTTCAATAAATCTTTATTTATAATAGCAATAGGTTAGCTTAGATTTGATTTTTATCACCATAGTTTGTTGCTACTGACTCAATATCAAAAGCAGTGTCATAAAGTGAAAAGATTGTGTAGTGTTAGTAGACTTTTGTTGTAGTGAGCTATATGTTCCCCCTACTTTTTATATTATGGATTATCTCTGTTTATGGATTTCCACAAAACTAGTATTTTTGAAATTCTTTTTTGAGAATAATTTTAATATCCTCATGCAGATTTTTTATTTGTTACTTTTAGAGGATTTTAACAAGTGGATGCCTTTATCTTTACTACTAAATGATAGTTATTGTTGGTGGCATGGGAGCACAGCTGTTGTGTTTGGGTAGCTCTTCACAGCTCTCTCCTAGGTTCTTCATGGACCATTCAGTACCTATGTATTTAAGCCTTCTTCCCATAAAGCATGTGCTCAACTGATTGATCTCTGTCTTTTTGACTCCTTTCTGAAGAGTTCTTAAGCTATTTTATTTTAGTTTTTGGTTTTAGTCCACACCTGGTAGCATTTGGATTACTTCTGGCTCTGTGCTCAGAAATTACTCCTGGCAGACTTGGGTGATGCTGGGGAGTGAACCTGGGTTGGTTGCATGCAAGGCAAATGCCCTACCTACTGTATTATCACTCTGCCCCCCCCCCCCTCTCCTGCTCACTTCTGGCTGTGCTTAGGAGTTTAAATTCCATGCTGGGGATTGAACCTGAGTCAATCATGTGCAAGCAAGTGCCTTGCCTCTTGTGCTTTATCCTCTACTAATATAGGGAGTATCTTAAACTTGTTTTCAAAGTACTTCCATGCCAACCATTTGTAGAACCATCTTCTTTGTATTTTTTTTGGGGGGGGTCAGGGGGGTTGGTTACTCCTGGCTCTTCACGGAGAAATCACTCCTGGCAGGCTCGGGGGACCATATGGGATGGTGATTGTGAACCACCATCAGTCCTGGGTTGGCTGCATGCAGGGCAAAGGCCTTACTGCTGTGCTATCTCTTTGTTCCCTTGTATTTTTTTTTTGTTAGTGTGTATCTTACTATTTTTTGTTGTTTTGGTTTTTGGGCCACACCTGGCATTGCTGAGATTATGCCTGGCTCTACCCTCAAAAATTAATCCTGGCATGCTTGGGGGACCCTATGGATGCCAGGGATTGGACCTGGCTCAGTTGTGTACAAGGCAAGTGCCAAACCTGCTGTACTATTGCCCAGGTCCCCTGTCTTATCCTTTAATCTTACAGAAATGTTACTAGATACTTTAACATACATTTAAATGTTACAGAATAATGACCAGTAGCTCATGTTCTGACACTCTTATTTTGTTCAGTCTTTACCATTATTGGACACTTGCATTCTGGGAATTGCTGATTAATGTTAAGGTTCCTTATATCCAAACATCAGCAATAACTGAGTATCTGATGCTATGTTTCAAATTTGTGGTGCTATTTATAAAAATAGTGATTTATTTAAAAGGATTATAATCATAGTAAATTTTGCTGGTAAGTTATAAGTATGTAAAAGTATGGTTTGTTTCTGATTTTACAGAAATTTTTAACACTTGACCAGTGACACCAGTGGCTAGAGTTTGCTTTGCATGCAGCCAACTCATGTTTAATCTCCAGCATTCCATGTGGTTCCAAAAACTTGCTAGGGTTGACTTCTGAATGCAGAGCAAGGAATCCATGAGCATTGTTGAGCCCAAAACAAAACAAGAAAGATATTCAACCCTATAGTGAGGTTCTTGTATTTAAAAACATTGAAAAAATACAATTTGACATTATTTAACTATGGTAGAATTTGTTAATTTGTCTGTAGTTTCAATGATATATTATTGACTTTTTTGTGGTGGTGGGACACATTTGACAGTGCCTTTGTGTTACTCTCAGGGAAGAGCTTAGGATCCATAACTGTTGCTTAATTAGAACCACATAGTCTGGGGATAAAACTTGGGGCTTCTTCATGTAAAACATTACTTCAGGCCTTTGAGTTGTCACTCTGACCTTTCTTTCTTTCTTTCTTTCTTTCTTTCTTTCTTTCTTTCTTTCTTTCTTTCTTTCTTTCTTTCTTTCTTTCTTTCTTTCTTTCTTTCTTTCTTTCTTTCTTTCTTTCTTTCTTTCTTTCTTTCTTTCTTTCTTTCTTTCTTTCTTTCTTTCTTCCTTCCTTCCTTCCTTCCTTCCTTCCTTCCTTCCTTCCTTCCTTCCTTCCTTCCTTCCTTCCTTCCTTCCTTCCTTCCTTCCTTCCTTCCTTCCTTCCTTCCTTCCTTCCTTCCTTCCTTCCTTCCTTCCTTCCTTCCTTCCTTCCTTCCTTCCTCCCTCCCTCCCTCCCTCCCTCCCTCCCTCCCTCCCTCCCTCCCTCCCTCCCTCCCTCCCTCCCTTCCTCCCTTCCTCCCTTCCTCCCTCCCTTCCTCCCTCCCCTCCCCTCCCTCCCTCCCTCCCTCCCTCCCTCCCTCCCTCCTTCCTTCCTTCCTTCCATTTCTTTATTCTTTCTTTCTATAATTGTTTCTTCTCTGTGTCTCTTTTTTGTCACTGCAACTCTCTTCCCTCTTCCCTACCTTTTGCCTCTATCTCATAAACACACAAATGTCTATTAATATTATCTGTTTAAGAAGTTTTTTTTTTGCTATTTAGTATATAAGAACATTGTAGAAAAGGTTATAGAATCAATTGTACTTAAATCTAATGATCGAAATACTTTCTTTCCCCAAAGCTTTTGTCTTCCAAGGATAATGAAGATGATACATCTTATATAATTGAAAGTGATGAAGAATTAGAAATAGAGATGCTTAAGGTATTTTAAAACTGAAAAATAACTTTTCCAAAGGACTTTTGATTACAAAAAATAAGCTAGCCTCTGAGACATTTCTTTTTATTAAATAAGATCTGTGAGTTTGCTAATTTTTACTTACTAAACACATAGTAGGTCACTTGATTATAATATTTTTCTGTAGTATTAGGTAGGTTTCAACTCTCTAGTACGAAAGTAGGTTACTTTTTTTTTCATGTTTAATTCTTTTAAAAACCAATGAACAACAACAATAACAACAAAACTAAGTATTTGGAATTTTTATATACTCAATGTTTGTCTTTGGTTTTATTGACATGGATGCTTTACTTTTATTATGTAAAATTTTCTAATTTTTAAATGACAACAGTTGAAAATGATATTTTGTATTTTTTTAATTTTCTACCCTTTCACCCAACCTTAGGATTTTTTTTTGTTAGGTGTTGTGAACCAGGCCTGGACTATAAAAAGAAAAGCCTAAATATAGGTAAACTAAATTAAAATAGAAGAAAAACACTGTAGTTTATCTTGTGTAATATTTTTTTATTGTAAGAATTTATTAAAGAGACAAAATTGATTAACATATTGAGGTAAACTGACATAACATAATATTGTAACATAACATAACATTAATTATATAATATAATAATACATGTAAGTCAAAGAACATTTCTGAATAAAACACAATTTTTTTTGATCATAATGACTTACATATCTTTCACAGTAGTATTTATGTACATATTAACATTGAATCAGGGGAATATCCATCACCACCAGTGTCGTCCTCCCTTCATCCCTGTTCCCAAGCATATATCCCTTTCTCCCTCCTTTATCCCCCAGAAATTGTGTAATTTTTTTTTAATTAAGCATCTTTAGGTCAGTGTGATTTTTTTAATGTTTGAAATAAGATTTAGTTGTGAGATGAGTAGTGACTTGGAATATGGTTTCTCTTTTTGATATGAGTTTGAAACCCATTTTTCTCTACTTATTATTAGCTGTGTGAGCTTGTGTTATTCAGTTAATGATTCTAGGTATTATTTACTACACATGGAGAAGTTGGGCAAGAGCCTGACCTTTTAGAAGTATTTAGTGAATACTAGTGGTAATAATATTTAATAATATGAATGTATTATTATATTCCTACATTGATCAACCACTTCTCTGAGAAGTACTATTTATTTAAATAGTTTATTTATAGAATCTTATGTATGAACTTGCACAAGAAGGTATTATATATAATATTATTATATATTAAACTTTTTTTTTTCGGCCACACCCCATGACGCTCAGGGCTTACTCCTGGCTATGTGCTTAGAAATTGCTCCTGGCTTGGGGGACCATATGGGACACCTGGGGATTGAACCACAGTCCATCCTAGGCTAGCACACGCAATGCAGATGTCTTACTGCTTGCACCACCACTCTGGCCCCTTATTATTATTATATTATTATTATTATATTATTATTATTATATGTGAAACTTCTTTTTTTTTTTTTTTTTTGGTTTTTGGGCCACACCTGGTGGTGCTCAGGGGTTACTCCTGGCTGTCTGCTCAGAAATAGCTCCTGGCAGGCACGGGGGACCATATGGGACACCAGGATTTGAACCAACCACCTTTGGTCCTGGATCGGCTGCTTGCAAGGCAAACGCCACTGTGCTATCTCTCTAGGCCCATATGTGAAACTTCTTAAGAAGCAAACTGAATACCCATCTGAGAAGCTATTTTTTAAGAATTAAATAAAATAATTGAAAAAAAATCCTTTTTTTCTTTAGCCAACATGAAATAAGTACAGTCTAAAAAAGAACAAACTCTTTACTATCCAATTCAAATGAAAAGTTTAATAAAGTGAATTAAATTAATTCTATTTTAATAATTCTGCCTGTCACATTTTAGTAAAAATTTCACAGAAAAATAATTTGGGTATATCAAATTTGAAATAAATAACCTTCATTTAAGGGAAGAACATGTATAATGCCAAGTCAGAATAAAAACAAATATTTTAATGTAAAATTATTTGAATCTTCTGGGGCTGGAGTGATATATGGCCGACCTGAGTTCATTTGCTGTCATCCCATATAGCCCCAAGCACCTGTAGAAGCAAGTCCTGAGTGCAGAGGTGGGGTAGCTTCTGAGTGTTGCAGAATGTGGTCCAAAATCAAAAAAATAAATTATTTGAATTTTATTTTTTTCCCTTTTTGGGCACACTCAACAGTGGTCAGAGCTGACTCTTGATCTGTATTCAGAGATCACTTTTGGTGGTGTATCAGGGATCTCTCTCAGGTTGGCCACATGCAAGAAAAGTATTTTACCTACTTTCTGTAGCTCTAAATAGACAGATAGATACAGAGAACCATATTACAAAATTAATAGTGAAACCCACATTTACTACTTGAATTGAAAACATTGACGATAAAGAGGAAAATGTTTTAAATGGTCTAAATTCAAATTTTTGTTAACTTCCTCAGGGACAGTTTGCTATTCTATTAATGAGCTTTGTTTATGCTGGAAGTATTCCATCTTTGGCCTGATGCCTTGAAACCATTCTTGAGTACACATTTAAGCTGTAGCACATGTGCTCTTTTGTGGGATTGCTTGTACATCTGCCAGCTTTGAACAAAATTGTAGGTTCTGTTAATAATAGTCCTTTTGTGTTTAGTGAAAAAAAAATGATACTGTCAGTGGTTTTGCTTATAAAATTTCTTTCAATTTTTAGTCTTTAGAAAACATAAATAGTGACACAGTAGATTCAGTTTATTCAAAGTGTGTAGAAATGGAAAATGATCTGGATCTTCATTCTGAAGATGGGGATGATGAGGAAGAATCCATTGAAGAGGAAAAAGATGATATAGGTAAACACTGTTGAAATGACTCATTTATAATTTGTTAATTTGTTATTCAGGTTTTCAAACTTTTTTTTGTGTGTGTGTGTTTGGGTCACACCTGGTAGTGCTCAGGTGTTACTCCTGGCTCTGCACTCAGAAATCGCTCCTGGCAGGCTCAGGGGACCATAGGGGATGCCGGGATTCGAACCACCATCCTTCTGCATGCAAGGCAAACGCCCAACCTCCATGCTATCTCTCTGGCCCTTCAAATTTTTGTTTTGGTTTTTGGATCACCCAGCGGTGGCGCTCAGGGGTGTGCACTCAGAAATTACTCCTGGCTTAGGGAACCATGTAGGACGCTGGTGGTTCGAAGCATAGTCTGTCCTAGGCTAGCGTGGGCAAAGCAGATTACCTTACTGCTTGTGTCACTGCTCCAGCCCTTACTTATTGTTTTATATTAATTTTTATTAATTGTTTAATTAATTAATTAATTAATGTTTAATTGTTTTATATTAATTTGCGCTATTGTGAAATTTAACTTTGTACTTCTGTATGTGTGTAAGGCTCATCATATGTACTTCTAATGCTTTAGTCATTTCTCACTAACTGGATGACCCCCTACCCATTCCTTTCATCCTCATTCCAGGGATTTGGTAGTTTGTTTGCTTTAGTATTTATTTTTAACCTTTGAATGAAACCAGTAATTTTCTTTCACTTCCTTACTTATTTCACTTAACATAGTTACCATGTGTTTCATTTATTTTGTTCCAAAGTATTAATTTTATATTTTAATGACTAGCAGTATTCTAGTATTTACCTTAGCTGCTTTATGAGTTGGTGACCATTTAAGTTGATCCTTATTTGTACTGTTGTAAATAATGCTATTTTTAGTATAAAAAGATGAAACATCTTTTCAAATTGGTATTTCTATATCCTTTGATAAATGCCTAATTGTGATATTATTGAATTATATGATATTTCCAGTTTTTTCAAAGAATTTTCATACTGTTTTCCCCAGAGACAGCACCAGTTTATATGCCCTTTAAAAGTAGTCCAGATGCCTTAATAGATGCAGAAGGACATATGGTTCCCCAAGCCTGCCAGGAGTGATTTCTGAGCGTAGAGCCAGGAGTAACCCCTGAGTACTGCCGGGTGTGACCCAAAAACCAAAAAAAAAAAAAAGTAGTCCAGAATTTCCTATTTTCTTCACATACTTGACAATATTTTTCTTTTTTCAATTTTTTTTTGAGATAGGTAACTCTTTTTTTTTTTTCCTTTTGGTTTTTGTGTCACACCTGGCAGCACTCAGGGGTTACTCTTGGCTCTATGTTCAGAAATCACTCCAGACAGGCTTGGGGGAACCATATGGGTGCCAGGATTCGAACCACCGTTCTTCTGTATGCAAAGCAAATGCCTTACCTCCATGCTATCTTTCTGGCCCCAGAGATAGATAATTCTTACGTTATTAGAAATATAGAAGTAAATCATATGATTTTTTTTCTTGACTTCTCACAAATCCTTGGACTTGATGTGGCAGTGAGAATTAGATGGGTAAAAATAAACATGTAGCCACTCTACTAGGCTTTTATTTTGGACAGGGCTGAAGAGATAGCACAGTATAGGGTGTTTTACTTGCATGAAGCCAATCCAGAACAGATGGTGGTTTGAATCCTGGCATCCCATATGGTCCCCCGAGCTTTCCAGGAGCCATTTCTGAGCACAGAGCCAGGAGTAGCCCCTGATTGCCCCTGGTTGTGACCCAAAAACCAAAACCAAAAAAACAAAACAAAACAAAAAAAAACCCCAAAACCCAAACTTTGGACAAAGGTTATTTGGTAGAATGGAAATTAAAATAGCGATTTTATTTTATCTATAGATTTTGTGACACAGTTGTAATTTCTGGTCATCATTAATGAAAAGTTTCTTGTATTTTTAAAATTGAATTGGTGTATTGATAATCATGGTTGTGCCTAAATATTAGCACCTTCAAATATGCAAAATTATATAATATCGTCTTTATATAGTGGAAGTAAATTGAGAACCAAAATAAAGTTCTAATCATTAATATTAATGATTAAAGGTAATTTAAATTAAATTAAATTAAAAGGTAATCAGTGCTTAACTGAAATTATGACTTGTATATAGAAAAAATTGGTTGGATTTAAAAGAGAAAATAGGGGCTAGAGACAGTACAGAGATTAAGGCACTTGTCTTGCATGTAGCCAATTTCAGTTTGATCCCTGGCACTGTATAGTCCCTTGAGCACTGCTTGAGAGGGCATTACAACATCCTCCAGCTCCTCCCCCACAATGACAAAAAATATTTGGTACTTGTCACAATAGTTTTGATTTGGGGCCACACCTGATTGTGTTCAGGGATCACTCCTGGTGGGTTTTGAGGAACGATATTGGGTGCTTGGTATTGAACCCAGGTCACTGCTGGTCTATTGATTTAGTCCCCACAATATTATATAAACAAAGTCAATGAAAGAAAACTTTTGTTTTCTTAAATTTTAACATAAATGCCCATTTTTTTCTTAGACCCTTCATTACCAGAACCTAGTACAGATCAAATTACTTGTCTCAAGACCTACTTTGGCCATTCCAGTTTTAAGCCGTGAGTATAATCTCATTAAATAATTTATGCATTTGCTACTTCAATCACAAAGGAGAAAAGGCAAGTAATTTGTTCATTTAAAAGAACTTCACTCTAGATTATACATGCATTGCTATTTCTTTTAAGTGGATACAAAGTTATTTGAAGTAATATTTTATAAAATTCATTTCTGCACATTTTTTTCTATAAATTGTTTTTATAAGTAAGTGAAAAGGTTTTTTTTTTAACATAGATTTCTGGGTAGAAATCAGTTTAAGCAATATGAAACTGAAAATTGAGCTCTCGTGATCCAGCAATAATGCTACTGTGCATATACCCTAGGACCACAAAAACACAGTACAGTAATGCCCTTTGCACTCCTATATTCATTGTAGCATCATTTATAATAATTTATTTATAACAAATACTTATACTAGCCAGATTCTGGAAACAACCCAGATGCCTGACAATAGATGAGTGGCTAAAGAAACATACACAATGGAATATTAGCTGTCAGGAAAAATGATGTCATGATATTTGCCTGTACATGGATGGACATGGAGACTATTATGCTGAGTGAAATAAATCAGAGGGATTGAGATAAACACAGAATAGTCTAACTCATCTGTGGATTTAAGAAAATAAAAGACAGTATAGTAATAATCCCCAAAGACAATAGAAATGAGGATCGGAAGAACCAGTCCATGTTTGAAGCTTATCACAAAGAGTGGTAAGTGCAGTTAGAGAAATAACTACACTAGCTACTATCATCATAATGGTAGTGAGTGAGAGAAATAGAATGACTGCTCGAAGACAGGCAGGGGATGGGGAAAGAGGGAAATAGGGGACATTGGTTGTGGAAAAGTTGCACTGGTAAAGTGGGGTGTGCATTTTATGACTGAAACCTAATTACAAACATCTTTGTAACCATGACGCTTAAATAAATTATTTTAAAAAATTGGTTTAAATATAAGTAATACATTATTTAAATTTAATGATTATGATTTTTCATTGAATATGTATTTGTGTGCCAATTATATACTTCTTTTGTCCAAAGTATGCTGATTGATGGATAAGCATAACAGTGTAAAAATTAATTATAACCTAAGTATATAAGCGACACAGTCATAAGTGTAAAAATGAGATAAATGAGGGGACCTGAGTGCGGCTGATCCAAGTTCAATCCCTTGTACCCTGCACAGTCCCCTGGATGCAGATATAGGAGTAAGCCCTGAACACCACTGGGTGTGAATGAAAAGACAAAAGAAAAGAAAAAGAAATGAGGTAAATGAAAGTAAGATTAAAAACAAGTGCATTTGAATAATGCACTTGCAGCCAATCCAAGTTCTATCCTTAGAATCCCATAAGGTCACCTGAGGCTGCCCAAAGTGATCCCTGCACATAGAGTCAGGAATAAGCCCTGAGCATTGCCCAGTATTTGCCAAAATAATAATTAAAAAAAAGGGGGGGGTGGGGCTGGAGAGATAGCATGGAGGTAAGGTGTTTGCCTTTCATGCAGAAGGACGGTGGTTCAAATCCCAGCATCCCATATGGTCCCCTGTGCCTGCCAGCAGCAATTTCTGAGCGTGGATCCAGGAGTGACCCAAAAAGCAAAAACTGAAAAAAAGAAAAGAAAAAAAAAAAAAGAGAAAGAGAAAAGAAAAGAAAAATATTTAAACAAGATTTTTTTTTCTATTCTGGGAATTTAGTCCACAGAGTATTTTTAAATTTTTTCATAGTGCTTTAATTTTTTTTTTTGCCTCAGCTAGTGGTGCTCAGGAATTATCCAATGGAGCTCAGGGATTACTCCTGTCTTTGTACTTGAGTCACTTTTGGTGGGATTGGGTAACCCATCTATGGTGCTAGGATTGTATCTAGGTAGGCTATGTGCAAAAGCACTGTATGCTCTATACTTCCTCTCTAGTCCTAGTTCTTAATTAAAAAAAAATCAAATTATCTCCCATAAAAGAGTGCAAAGAATAGTTAATGCAAAAGTACAGATAAATGAATTTTCATAAATTCAGGAAAAAGAAGCCTGTATTCAGCACCAGATAAAAAAAGAATAATCTACAGTTTCATTTAAACAGAAGATCATTCTACTAATTGATACTTTTTCTTAGCATTTATTAGGAAAGATGCATAAAATTTTTAATAATTTTATTTTTCTATAGATATTTGTGTATTTGTAATCTAGAATTTGTATTTGTATTTGTGTGCTTTGTATTTGTGTAATCTGGTGAATGAGTGTGTGTGTGTGTGGTCCTCCCAGATGTTATTCAGAGGACCCAATTGTACTTGCCCAAGCGTGTCAAGTTAATACGAGGGCCTGAAGATGCAAAGGTGCTGGATTTTTAAGGGGTGTGTGCATTTTATGGCTGAAACCAAATTACAACATGTTTGTAACCTAAATAAAATAAATAAATAGGGACTGGAGCAATAACACTGTGGTAGGGCATTTGCCTTGCATGCAGCCAGCCTGGGACAGACCTAGGTTCAATCCCTGGCATCCCATATGATTCCCCAAGCCTTCCAGAGCAATTTCTTTTTTTTTATTTTTATTTTTAATATCTTTATTTAAACACCTTGATTACAAATATGATTGTAGTTGGGTTTCAGTCATATAAAGAACACTACCCTCACCAGTGCAACATTTCCATCACCAATTTCCCAAATCTCCCTCCTCCCCACCCCCACCTGTATTTGAGACAGGCTTTCTACTTCCCTCATTCATTCACATTATGATTGTTGTCAGTGTAGTTATTCCAGCTAGAGAACTTTTAATCATTGCTCTAAAATCATCAAATCAAGCTGTTGTTCTTCCCTACAGGAGGTACTTTCTTTCCAGATTTATGCTTAAGGTTCTGTGATTTACGTTATTGTTAATGATGGTTTCTCATGCACATAATTCCAGCACCACAACCTTCACCAGTGCACCACCTCTCTCACCCAATATTTCTCCCTTTCAAACCCCCCAAGCCTTCTCCTACACACACACACACACACTCAACAACCAACTCAATTGTGTGGATCAATCTCCTGTTGTGTTCTCTTTGGCCCTTTGTGGCTACCCTTGCTGTGTTAAAGCTCCACATATGGAAAGATCGATCATTCTGTATCTATCCCTTTCTAACTCAGCATATGCTTCTTCCCATTGTACTGCAAATTGTAGTTTTCTTACTAAGAGATGCATATTTCATTGTGTCTATATACCACAATTTCTTTTTTTTTGGGGGGGGAGTGGATTTTTTAACTTTATTTTATCTATTGATTTTTTAAATTATCTTTATTTAAACACCATGATTACAAATATAATTGTAGTTGTATGATTACAGTCATGTAAAGAACACCCCCCCTTCACCAGTGCAGGATTCCACCACCAATTTCCCAGATCTACCTACTCCCCACCCCACCCACACCTGTACTCGAGACAGGCTTTCTTTTTCCCTCATTCATTCACATTGTTATGATAGTTTTCAGTGTAGTTATTTCTCTAACTGCACTTATCACTTTATGTGGTGAGCTTCATGTCATTACCTGCACCTACATGGGAGGATGGGAGGAAGTAAGGTTTGGGACTGAGGCAGTAAAATATTAGAAATGAACTTGTAGGGCAGTATCAAGGTCCCAATACAAGATGGATAGTATGGATATATGCACACAATACTACCAATATGAAAACAAAGAGAAAAAATTTCTACTGACTGTCCCAACATAAACCAGTGCTAGAACAGCCTTCCCTCCTCCCAGAGCGCATTCACATTAGTGTAGGGAGAGATAGGGGGAAAGCCTGTTGATCCCTATAGAGTCCACCTAGACCAGTGCCCAGGGAAGGACTGAAGTCCAGGGGAGAAAAACCCTATACCTGGCAAGAGCTGGTCTCCAGACTCAAGGAGGAAACCGGAAGCCAGATGTCTGCCCGCCCTCTTCCCCATGCACCTTCCCCCTGGAGTACGGAGGGAGGGGGGAACTTGAGGACCACTAAGAGTCCACCTGAACCCACTTCTGGCCATCAGAGCTGGCACCCAGGGAAGGCCTGGAGTCAGGGGAAAAAGACAAGGATGGCTAGGGGCCTGCCAAGCCTCCAGCACTCCCCAAGCTAGGGAGAAAGGTTCTGGAATGGGGCCTCCCCAAACCCCGTACCTGGTGAGAGCTGGTCTCCAGAATCAAAGAGGAAACGGGAAGCCAGATGTCTGCCCGCCCTCCTCCCCATGCACCTCCCCCCTGGACTACGGAGGGAGGGGGAACCTGAGGACCACTAAGAGTCCACCTGAACCCACTTCTGGCCATCTGAGCTGGCACCCAAGGAAGGCCTGGAGTCAGGGGAAAAAGACAAGGATGGCTGGGGGCCTGCCAAGCCTCCCAGCACTCCACAGGCTAGGGAGAAAGGCTCTGGTATGGGGCCTCCCCAAACCCCATACCTGGCAAGAGCTGGTCTCCAGAATCAAGGAGGAAACCAGAAGCCAGATGTCTGCCCGCTCTCTTCCCCATGCACCTCCCCCCTGGAGTACGGAGGGAGTGGGGAACCAGAGCAATTTCTGAGCTCAGAGCCAGGAGTAACTCCTGAGCACTGCCAAGTGTAACCCAAAAACCAAACAACCAACCAACTAACTAACTAACTAACTAACTAACTAACTACATAAATAAAGCAAAGGTGCTGGACTTTTGAGTTGGTAGACTTCTGGGCTTCTCTTGTTACATCAGCCTGTTTAAGTGTATTTTACTGTATTTTATCACACATCTATCAATTTCTTTAGTCATTTCTTAATTCTTCCAATTATTTAAATGCATCTCATGGTATATTGTTGACAATATTACAATATTACATTTACCCCTGTATACTCCAAGCTATTTATATATAATCTACATTAGCTGTAGTTAAACATGCTGCTTTTCTTTTCATGTAAAATTTAATTACAAGTCAGTGTATGTTTAACTGTATGTTTGCAAATATTAAATGTAAATGCACCATTTATATAACCTAAATCTGAATTAAGTTATAAATCAGCCCAGAAAATTTTCTCACGTCTCTTTTTAGTCAATCCTTGGGACATTTCTCTTTATTTTAAATTGATGCTATTAATGTTATTGAGCATGAAACTTGAAATTCAATTTATACTGTAGATATATGTATGAATACATATACAATGAAATCTCCTAATCATTTCCTTACTGTTCAATAAGGGGGAGAATATTTGATCAAATGAGGCAGTCTGTTTCAAGGTTCCAGAGTTCATAATTTTATTATTAAAGCTCAAAAATGTAAAAGAAATTATATTAGAGAAAGTGAAGAAATGGAACCCATTTCAGCTTGTCCCTGAGGTTTTGTTACTAAGACAAAACAGCCTTTTGCTTTCACCCTTCAGGGTTCAGTGGAAAGTAATTCATTCGGTACTGAAAGAAAGAAGAGATAATGTTGTTGTCATGGCAACTGGTAAGTTGTACTTAAGTAAATAACTTAATCCTTTAAAAAATAAAACTTAAACGATTTTGAAATGCCTTAATCTTATACTAAGCTCTTGAAATATAAATAGGAATGGTATGAAAGAGAAGAGAGTGGAGATGCTCAAATATATGTGTAATTCTTAGATAGATTAGTTACCATTTTTATATAACATAAAGGAGAAATCAAAGTACCAAACCCTCATTTTATCTCTCTGGGTGCTTTGTTTTTATTTCAAGGATATGGAAAGAGTTTGTGCTTCCAGTATCCCCCTGTTTATGTAGGGGGGATTGGCCTTGTCATCTCTCCTCTTATTTCTTTGATGGAAGACCAAGTGCTCCAGCTTGAGTAAGTACTGTTTTCATTGTCACTTTGTGGTGACTTTTTTTTTAAAGGAACATTTGATCAAGTTTGTTAAAATATAGTTACCAGGAATACATTACTGTAAATATTACTTTCTCTTTATTTGTAAAAAGTGACTCTAGTGGAACATCTTACTTTTCTCAGGAACAATTATGAATGGAATTGCTTTTGTTGTTGTTGTTTTCTTTTTCATTTCCCTCTATTTTAGTTTATTATTTGATAATAATAATAATAATAATAATAATATGGTTTAGAGAAAAGCCAGGTGTGTTGATTTTGTAGCCTGTCACTTTAATATACAAGTTTATTGTTTCTAGAAGCTTCCTATATTTCTGAGTTCTTTTATTGCAATATTGCTAGCTGATCTTATTAGGATTTTTCTTTTTTTTTTTTTTTTTGGTTTTTGGGCCACACCCGGCGGTGCTCAGGGGTTACTCCTGGCTGTCTGCTCAGAAATAGCTCCTGGCAGGCACGGGGGACCATATGGGACACCGGGATTCGAACCAACCACCTTTGGTCCTGGATCGGCTGCTTGCAAGGCAAACGCAGCTGTACTATCTCTCCGGGCCCTTATTAGGATTTTTCTTAGAACACAATTTGCTCCTTCATCTTTCACTTATCTCAGTCTTTCCTCTTAATTACTCTTTAGTTTAGTAGAAAAATGCATATGTAAAAGTATAATAAAAATTTTTTTTGGGGGGTGGAGAGATAGCATGGACGTAGGGCATTTGCCTTGCGTGCAGAAGGACGGTGGTTCAAATCCTGGCATCCCATATGGTCTCCTGAGCCTGCCAGGATCTATTTCTGAGCATGGAGCCAGGAGTAACCCATGAGCGCTGCCAGGTGTGACCGAAAAACCAAAAAAAAAAAAAAAAAAAAACCACAACTTTTTTTTTTTTTTTTTGCCACACCCGGGCCGGGTTACTCCTGGCTATGCGTTTAGAAATTGCTCCTGGCTTGGGGGACCATATGGGATGCCAGGGATTGAACCTGCATCCATCTTGGATCAGCCATGTGACCGCCATGGTACTCATCTGGTCCCATAATTATTTTTAATTTTTATTTATATTTTACTGGCTGAACTTCATTATGACTAATTTGCCAAGTTGCTGTAACATTATATATTATAAGATATTAAAGAATTGTGATTTTCAAAGTTTTTTGACATATAATATTCTAGCACCAATACTACCACTGGTGTGAACTCTCCTCCTCAACCAGTGTTCCCAAGTTTTCTGCCCCCACCAACCTGCCACTTACAGGCATATTGCAGAGTTTGGTGGTATAGTTTTCATTTTTTTTTTAAACTTATTTTTCCTGAGTTTGTGGTCTTTTTGGTTTGTTTTTGGACCACACACACACACAAAATGATGTTCAGGGTTTATTCCTGGTGGAACTCGGGCCACCTTTTGAGGGTGGTAAGGATCAAACCCAAGTCAGTCACATGCAGGGCAATTACTTTGTTTCCTGTACTCTCTCCAGCCCCTTGAAGTCCATTTGAAAAGACCCAATAAAATATATTCTAACAGTGGTTCTTTAAAGCATTTATTTATCAGATTAGTGAGGTATAAGAAGAGTAAAAATTGCAGAGAAGAGGAATGTACATTATATTTTTATTCATTCTTAAAAATAAAATTGCATTTGTAGTGTATAATTGACTCTAGATTTTTTTTTCTTTTTACAGAATGTCTAGTATTCCAGCTTGTTTACTTGGATCAGCACAGCCAAAAAATGTTCTCTCAGATGTTAAATCGTAAGTTTTAACTTATTATAATGTATATGATTACTGGTCATGTATTACGAGGGTTTTTATTTTTTTTTCCATTTTTTCCCCCAAAAGATCAGGGTTTTAATCTATTATATTCAGGTCTTAGTTGTGAGATGAGCTCTGTAGTCAGATTTTTCAAATGTTGGATCTCTTCTGGCAGGATTGGGAGATCATATGCAGTGTTAGGGAATCAAGCCCAGGCTGGATGAGTACAAATGACCTTACCCACTATACCATCTTTCTGGCCTGAATGGTGTTTGGTTTTATCTCATTTTCTAGATGAGAAAATAGAGAAAGTAAGAGCTTGAAGTTATTTAGTGAATTGATGGCTGAGTAGGAACTGGATTATAGCTCTCTTGTCCTTCTCATCTCCTGATGTAGTTACTAACAAGAATAACATCTCAGCTACATAAAATGAATGTGTATATAAATGTACACATGTTAACTTATATCTACATATTTATTTATACCCATATATTTACTGAATTTTGATAAATGCTTAAAATATGTTACCTAAACCTCATCAAGATAAAGATTGTCAATCACTTCAGAAAGTTCCGTCATGTTTCTTCCCCATCTATCCTTTATATATGTCATCCTAACTGTACAGGCCTTATAGTCTCATGGCTGGTCATTTAGTCAACATAGTATTGCTTCTCCATTCCTGGCTCCCAGCACTTGAACTATAGTTTAAGTTGATAGATACATTAACGACAGTTAGGAACCACATCAATATTCAGTGTATACATAAAATGCAGAGTTTGGGGTATTTCACATAGCCAATTAGCATAGGCAATCAGTAGGCATCTTTAAAGACATGTCAATTTTCTATTCTACTTCTTGCCTATGTTGTGCTCCACTTAAAAAATCTTAAGCTGTTTTATTCTTTTCCTAGGCACACTTTTGCTGCTGAATTATGACTTTATTCTTTTCTGGGCATTTCCTGCCCACAAAATATTTAAATTGTCCTGTATTTGTGGTTTTTCTAAATTGGATTATTTCCCACACAAGGCAGGCACCTTAATGGCTCGGTCCTCCTCAACCAGTTGTGAACCATTCTTTCCTCTTTCTTCAACGTAATAACTGCATTTCAAACACTTTCTTCCACTATAAAATTATTTGTTTTGTAAAATTGCACGTAAAGACTCAGTCATGTAGTGTATACTGTTTTTATTTGTTGTTGTTGCTGTTTATTTGGCCATCTAGCTGTGCTAAAGGTACTATGCTTGTGGGTCACTCCTATTGTTACTAGGGGAACCATACTGGTGCTGGAGATTGACCCAGGATTGGCTGCTTGTGAGGCAAGTGCCCTACCTGCTGTATTATTGCTCAGTCCCTCAGGTGCACTCTTTGTTTAAAATTTTTTTTGTCTGGTTCTGATCACAAAGCATAATAATTTTGAGATTAATTCATATCAATTAATATATATTTCATATATCAATGTTTATTCTTTTTATCAAGTTATGCATATATCATTTGTTCTTTTTTATTACTGAATATGTAACAAGGTATCCAACAGTTTCTCTGTTTACATATTAATAAACAAATATATATAAGAAAGTAATATAAGATTATTGTGACACTTGCTTAACATCTGAGTATCTTTTTTTTTTGGTTTTTGGGCCACACCCGGTGACACTCTTGGCTATGTGCTCAGAAATCTCTCCTGGCTTGGGGATCATATGGGATGCCGGGAGATCGAACTGTGGTCCATCCTAGGCTATCACGGGCAAGGCAGATGCCTCAACCACTTGAGCCACCGCTCTGGCCCCACCATCTGAATATCTTTGAGGAAATGTTTGTTCATATATTTTGCCAATTCTTTTTAAAATTTCTGAGTGTAAATATTTTATTCGACACATATTTGCAAATACTTTTTTTTATTATTTCTTTCATTCTTTTGACAGTTTTCTTGAAGAACAGTAGATTTTCATTTTGATAAAATTTAGTTTGCCAATATGCCTTAATGAATTTTGCTTTTGATGTTGAATCTAATAATACTTTAATTCAAGAGCACAAAGATTTTCAGTTATATTTTATCCTAGAAGTGTGATATCTTTAAGTTTTATAAGTATAACATTCAATCTGTTTAATTTTTGTGTAAAGTATGTGGTACTGATTACAACTTTTTATTTTATTTTATTTTTTGGTTTTGGGTCACACCCGACAGTGCTCAGGGGTTACTCATGGTTCTGCACTCAGAAATCATTACTGGGAGGCTTGGAGGACTGTATGGGATGCTGGAATCCAACCCAGAACAGCCACATTGCAAGGCAATGTTACGTTATCACCCTGCTGTGTTATCACCCTGGCCCCTGATTACAATTTATTTTCTCTCATCTATTCAGTGTGTCAGCACTTTATTTAAAAGGCCATCTTCACTGAATTGCCTTTATACTTTTTTTTTTTTTTTTGGTTTTTGGGTCACATCCAGCAGCGCTCAGGGGTTACTCCTGGCTCTATGCTCAGACATCGCTCCTGGCAGGCTTGGGGGACCATATGGGATGCTGGGATAGGAGCCACCATCTTTCTGCATGCAGGGCAAACACCTTACCTCCATGATATCTCTCCAGCCCCGCCTTTACACTTTTTGTCAGAAGTACATTTACTACTTACATTTGATTACATTGGGTTTCTACTCATTTGTTGTTGTTATTGTTGTTCCTTTTTATCTATCTTTATTGATGTTTTTTGTTTTTTTTTAAATAGACTTTTAAAGGAGTGCAGATCTTGCAGTTTGTTCTTATCTGTTTGTCTATTTTCTTTTTTAATCTGTTCTAGATCCTTTGTAATAACTAAGATTTTTTAAAAATAATTACCATTTTGGGGGTTAGGAGCAGGATTTGAACCATATGTCATGGTTCTCAGGGGCTATTCCTGACATTCCTAGGGGTTGCTCCCAATGGTGTTCACAGAACCCAGATAGTGCTAGGGATCAAACCTAGTCTCTCCTATGCAGAGTTATACTCTAGCTCTTTGAACTATCTCCTTGGGCCTTCAAAAATAGCCCTTTAAAGCTAAATTATTACTTGAGATTTGATTTGATTTATGTTGAATCTTGATGTCAAAAGAATAATGATTACTGTGACTGTTCAAAAATTTAGACACACTGAAGTTTACTACCTTAATATAAATTAACAGTAAGAAATAGAACTGAAATTCATACTTGGCAGTCTGACAACAGAGCTTATTATTTATTATGTTTCTATGTTAATCAGAGTACTGAAGTAATTTCATATGAATTGAAGCATATCCTTTTGTTCTCCATTGCTTTGTTCCTAAGTTCTTAAGCATGACAATACTATGCCTAGTAGGACAGAATGGAAGATATATTTGAAAGTCTTTTTAGGAAATTGTTTTACTTATTTAAAAAAACAAAACAAACCAAACTTGATCTACATCTTCTTTTGGTAGAGTGGAAAAAGAGACTCATTTTTGACATGTACCTCATCTTTACAACACTGTCTTTGCCCAGAACAGGAATCAAACTTGTTTAAACAAATAATCAAATTTTATGTTAAGGGTTTGCAAATGAAAACTAAGCCTTACTCAAAGAAATTCACCCACCTTTAAGAAGAGAGGCTAGAATTGGACATTGAATAGATAAGAGGGCTTTCTTTTTATTTATAGTTCCTATGTGCCTTTCTCATTCTTCTCTCCTAGGAGGTAAATATATTCATGTTCTAAGGTACAATATAGATGACTCTGTGACGCCTTTTTTATACTGTAACTTGAGGAGACTTTTTCTTGGTCAAAACCTTTAGATTCTAGGACAGAGACTAGTTGGCTTGGTACGGTGTCTATTCCCAGATTTCAGAGATAGAGGAGAGAGTAGAATCCATGGAAGAAACATGGGTGATGTATATTTATTCACAGAGAGGGGCAGGGATAGAATAATGGGTTGTCATTGTTAGAGAAGGCTGAAGGTCTTGTAGTTGAATTGCTAACATATTAAAGGTTTACTGGGTCATTTAAATTAATCATTGTACTTTTGGAGCTTGATTGCTAGAAGTCAAATTCTAATTTCTAATGTCACCTTAAAGCTGATTACATCCTGACAGCATTGCTATTTTTAATTTTGATGTATGAAGTAAAATCATAAAACTAATATATGAGGCTATTAAAGACATACATAACATTCAGGTTTACTCAGTAAGTGACTTGATGTATTATTTAAATATGTATCAGTATCATGGATTTACAGTTGTAATTCACTGAATTATTTTGCATTTGTAAATTGTATATTTTCCTTCCTATTTGTTTTCAGAGGTAAATATCGAATTGTATACCTAACACCAGAATTCTGTATTAGTCACTTGGGCCTACTCCAGGAACTCGAAGCTCATATTGGTAAGGAGTATAAGATCTTTATAAATGTTCATTGATACAAATTATCCTTTAAATTTAAAATTTATGGATAGATACTAAATTTTACTTCTCTTAAAGTTTGACTTCAGACCTCATCAGCTCTGTGTGATAAATAACTAGCAGTGTAAGCCTAACACATTAATATTAAATCTATTGTGAATTATGATAGTGTAATAAAAATTGAAAACAAACAGTACGTTCTCAGGAAATTTCTAACTGATATGCTGGTGTCTCTCCTGTCTCATCCCCTAGGATACTACTATTTCTGTGCTGTAAAACTTAATGTTTCTTTATTATAATTATCTGACTACATGTTTTTTTTCTTCTGCTAGACTACAAACATTTTAAGGAAAAATAACATTTTTATTTATATTTCCCAGGTACAGTACCTGGCACATAGTATTATATAGTTAAATATATAATGAAAAAAATTATGCATTCTATCTTTTTATAATATGTTAAACACCAACAAAACAATAAGACCAGATATTACTATTTGATTAAAGATATTATAAAAGAGTACATTTATCAACTGTTAAACTCTTTTTTTTTTTTTTTTTTGGTTTTTTTTTTTTTTTGGTTTTTGGGCCACACCCGGTAACGCTCAGGGGTTACTCCTGGCTATGTGCTCAGAAGTTGCTCCTGGCTTGGGGGACCATATGGGACACCGGGGGATCGAACCGCGGTCCGTCCAAGGCTAGCGCAGGCAAGGCAGGCACCTTACCTTTAGCGCCACCGCCCGGCCCCAACTGTTAAACTCTTATGGTTAGATTATATATCTGCCTTAATGGAAAAAAAATCGCTGTATCTCCCTTTGTAGACTTCTTATTTAGCTTTCTTCTTTTTTTTCTATCCTATGGAAATTAGTAATTTCAGTGAATTGTAATTATTTTTATGTCTTCTTTTAGAATTATGAATTCCTTAAGACCATGAATTAAAATTATTTCTAGAAAATAGTTTAGATCAGGGGTGGTGAACAAGTTCGACACAAAGCCAAAATTTTAAACTGTGAGAGTCAGAGAGCCACACCACGCAGTGACCTGCCAAAACAGACAAACACTCACACAAAAGCATATAATTTTAACAATAATATTGTTATTATTGCATTTTGCCATTTTGAGTGAGGGTAAAACTCCTGTAGTGATGGTGAGGGTGTGCTGCGTCCTTCACACTAAGAACTCACGGCAACATGTGACCCAACATGTGACACCCGGGTCCCCCCGCTCGCTGGCCTGTGCAGTTGTTTCTGAGGGAGGGGAGACGGGTTTCCGCGTTCCGAGATCTCTCCTCAGAGGTCCCTCCTCAGAAGCAGCAGAACAAAATTCAAACTTTGCAAAGAGCCATAGTAGACAAAAGAATGAGGAGAGGCAAAGTGCCGCATTCATTTTGGCCGGGAGCTGCATGCGGCTCGAGAGCCGCGTGTTCGCCACCCTGGTTTAGATCATACTGTGTAATTTAATAACCATAGTAATAATATGTTTTTACAACATTATTTAAAAAGAATAGTATATATTTTTTTTATTAGTGCTCTCTCTTTTTTTTTTCTGGGCCCTTTCCTTAGATATCTTTAATGTGTAAGTAGGGGCAATCCCCCTGTGATGCTCTGGTTCAGCAGTACTGGAGGTGCTTGGGGTCATTGGGGTTAGCATAAGTGGACTCAGTGGTCCCCAGAGCGATAGGTAAATATTGAGGATGAGCATGTGGTACTGGAGAATTGAATTTAAGGCCTCAAAAGTGCTAATCATATGCTCTGCCACTTGAACTGTTTCCCAAGTACCTGCTTTTTACTTGTGGGAAACTGAAGCATAGAAGCTAAGTAACATATTCAAGGTAATACAGATAGTGAATAGTGAAGCCAAATTTTGTCTCCAGGTTGTCTGCTTTGTAGCGTTTGTTTTTCTCAGATTAGTATCAGATATTGATCATCATTACTGAAGGAAAAAATTTTTTTTGTTGCCTTAGAGATTAACTTAGTATTTGAGGGCAGAGGTACTGTTGTTACTACCTTTAAATAACTTGAGGCCTTTTTTATGACTGCTTGTACAATAAAATACTGTTTCTGAAATGTATACTGTGTTCCATTAATTTTGTATATTGATATATATAAATACATACATACACACATACATACATACATACATGGGGGATTGCCTAGGGAAGTAAGAAAAAGTTTCCTTATATTGCTTTATATATAATATGTTTAATTCTTCCTTTACCAGTTTCCTTTAGAAAATGTGGATGCTGTCCTTCAGAGCATTTCAGAAACTCTGTATAGTATCTTGTTATTAATTATGGGTAATGATGTACTTAATCTTAATAGAAATAAAATAGTAACTTAAAACTACTATTTCTTTGATGTCTAATTCAGGATATAAAATTGAAGATATCACCAAAAAGAAATAGAATAGCTTTATTTTAAAGTGCAGATCTATTTTATATTATATATTTTAATTTTATATTTATTCATATTTATATAGTAGTTGTATATATTAATATATAGTTTTGAAGATACTATATTATCAGTTATTCATTTCTGTAGTAATAATTATGAAAGTTGGAATCTAGCATATTTTTTGAATAATGTGTAATTATTTCCTTTTATCTTTGTTTGGATTACTTCTTTCTGTGTATATATATATGTGTGTGTAATATATAAGTAAAGAAATTATTATAAATTGAGAATTGAGATTAATTTATTCTTTTTGATATTAATTTTCTCCATTTCTCTATTTTTTAATAGGTATCACTCTTATTGCTGTGGATGAGGCACACTGTATTTCTGAGTGGGGACATGATTTTAGAAATTCATATAGATCTCTGAACTCCCTAAGGAGAATACTTCCATTGGTAAGCTTTGCCAAGCACAGTGGCTGGGAGAGACATTCTGAGAAGAGTCCTGCACTGGGGGATGCCCAAAGCTGACAACCTCTCTGGAAGGACAGGCAAACAGATGTTTTTAGCAAGATAAAGATTTAAAAAAAATTCTAATCTTGGTCTCCTTTTTTGGGTTGTTGGGATATTTTTAAATAAATATACTACTATAGTGGAGATTTTATGACAGAATTAGAGAATAAACTGTTAGGTCTTGGATCGCATGCGATCTGTTACTTTCTTTTTTACAACCCTTAAAAAATGTTAGAATTGTTCTTTGCTTGTGGGGCATTGAAAAAATGTGGTTATAATTTGACTTGTATATTTTCTCAGACTAAGGCTTTAGTTTCAATAAACTGAAAATTTCACTAGATCTGTGTCATTTTCATCAAGCTACTCTTTTTGTACTCAAACTCAGGATTTCTGCATCCTATTCTCTGATGAAAAACCTCTCCATTTTCTGTGTCTGAATGAGGGCACTTCTTCCTGTTTTGCTTCCTACAGTTGGTAACTTGACTGAAAGCAAACCTTTAAGTTAAACCTCTAGGGCTGTCAAAGGGAGAGCCTTTGAGTCCCTGATGTTCCTTCCAACCTTGGATCATGGGGTTCCAGCAGTGACCCTGGCAGGACCATGTGTGTCTCCTTTCCAAACTACTTTTCCTTGTGATAATGATAATCTTTGGATCTCCCATTTGTTTTATTTGTTTAATCAAAGGACATTGTTCCATTATCGATGCAGGTTTGTTGTGTCTGTGAAGGTATTGACTCCAGGATCCTCCTAGTTTGCTCTCCTGAGCTCCATCCAATGCCATGTTTGATTTTAAGGAATTTCCAAACTTTTCCAGACTGCCAGCAATGAATGAGCCACCGTTGCACACCCATTATATTCACATTTGGAATTACCACCATTTTTATTTTAGTCTTTTTTTGATAAGTGTGGGTATTTTTTTGTTTTTAATTTGCATTTCTCTGACTGCTAATAATACTGTACATCTTTTTATGTGCTAATTGCCTCTGTGAAATGCCTGACCTAATTTGAATTTTTTATGGTTGAGTTTTAAAAATATGTTGTACAAATGAATCCTTAGCCAGATATATAGTTTGCAAATGTTTTTTTTTTTTTCTAGTCTTTTTACTAGCTTCACAGTATCATTCACAGGGCAAACATTTTATTTTATTTTTTAATTGATTGGTTGTTGGGCCACACCCAGCGGTGCTCAGGGGTTACTTCTGGCTCTGCACTGAAAAATTGCCCCTGGCAGGCTGGGGGACTATATGGGATGTTGGGAATTGAACTGGGTTCTTCCTCATGCAAGGCAAATGCCCTACCACTGTGCTATCTCTCCGGCCCAGGGCAAACATTTTAAATGAGAAAAAAAACAGTTTATTTTATATTTGTATAAATAATCTTTTGGGGGGGGCAAAGAGATAGCATAGAAGTAAGGTGTTTGCCTTTCGTGCAGAAAGTCATTGATTCCAATCCCGAAATCCCATAGGTCTCCTGAGCCTTCCAGGAGCGATTTCTGAGTGTGGAGCCAGGAGTAACCCCTGAGCGGTGCCGCGTATGACCCAAAAGCCAAAAAAAAAAAAAAAAAAATTTTTTTTAATTGCAAAAATATTTTTCCTTAACTTTATTTAAACACCATGGTTTACAAAGTTGTTTTGGGCATTCAATGTTTCAACACTGATTCCACCACCAGTGTGACCTTCATTGTTTTCAGTTTCCCACTTACCAAACATGCCTTCTTAGTAGAAACAAAATAATTTATTTTATTTTATATTGTTACTACAAAATGACTACTGAGATTATCAAAATATACTTCAATGAAAGAAATTTGTAAGAAATTGTATCTCATCATGAGTCAGTAAAGTCATTTATGGTTTGCTAAGTTCCTTTTTGCTAGTTGAAAATTCTGTGGTAAGTTTTTGTTTATTGAGCTTAATTGGCTTCTATGCTACTTTCCCTTCTCATGTGGTGTGTTCCAACTGGGCTGTCAGTATTGTCAGGAATTTGGAGATGTTGCATGACCATATATCTGGCCACCAACTCCAGTAAATCCGGGATCTGTAGAACTAGGTTGATGAGTTTCAGTGGTTTGGTTTAACTTGCATCTCTTGAGATTAGGGTAGAGCTGTAAAACTGGGTCATTGCTTATATGGTGTTGGCTGTGGGATGTGGGTGTGAGTGCTGGGGCTTCTGGCTGTATGGAGGCGGATGGAGGGACGCCCCAATAGAAGAAGATCCCAGAGTTCTCAGCCCAATAATTAGTGTACATGGAAATTTTTAAGTTGGTTTTACATATTTGCACTGATTAGTTGTGAAGCAGTGAAGTTCAGCCATTTGCCTGGTGGTAGCTGTGGGATGTAGGTACAATTGTTTGGGTTTTAGAAGGTGTGGAGTTGGCATGCCCCATATTTTTTCAGCTTGAAGACTGATGTACCCATGAGTTTTAGTGACTTAGCTTGCATGTCTTCTGAGATTAGTGGTGAAGCTGTGAACCTGGGTTATTGCTTACATGGTGAGAGCTGTGGAATGTGGGTGCCGTTATTAGTTTTTTTCTTTCACAAATTGTACTATTCACTTTGCTCTGAATCCCAAAGACTTTGTTCTATAGTTGTTTTTTTTACAGATATGCTTACTGTTCAATCTTCCTTAATTTTATAATTGAGTTCATAATCTACTTTGAGTTATTAAGTTGCTTTCTTGATTTGTGAGTGTATGTTTGAAATTGTGTTTATTGTATTTGCCTATAGATGTCCAGTTCTAAACTATTTGTTGGAAAGAGTGTCTTCCTCCTTTTAGATTAGAAGGTGGGGGAGGCGCGCAAGCATTTCCTAGGGGATTGGGGACTCCTCCTGGTGATTCTTAGCCATTCTTGCATAATGTTAAGGCTTGAGGGTATAGTACTACGTGGGCCCTGTGGTTCCAGGAAATACCCAGATTACCCCAAAGGTTCTCAGGGACTTAAAGTCCTCCACTAGGACTTTATTAGTGGAGCCCAAGAACCTTTAGGGATGTACCTTGTAGTATCTGGGACTGAACAGATTGAGTAGAATGCAAGGCATGCAGCTTACCTCCTGTGCTATCTCTTTTGCCCCAGAGATGACTTTCTGTAGAAGAATTTCTGTATGCTCAATGTAAAGGCTAGCAAACATTTCAGTCAGACTTAGCCTATCTCAAACTAATAATTCTCTCTACTCAGATCTGCTCTTACATCAGTCTCTCTCTATCTTCTTGAATCACCACTGCATGTTTCTGGTCTCCAGCCATTTGGAATTACCAAATCTTCATTTTCTTCATACTTTATCTCACATTTAAACTGGAAATCTCACAAGGTCAGCAGATATATCCATAGAGCATCTCTCACTGCCCTGACACAAGTTACCATCTCTCATCACTAAACAACTAGAGTGATGCTTTTAACTTTGCTAGATAGATCGTATTTGCTGATCTAAATCCTCAAGTAGGAGAACTTTTCATTTTAAAAGCATTATTCCTGTGTGTATGTGTGTGTGTGTCTGTCTGTCTAAGTGTATGTGTGTTTTGTGGGGGATTAACCCTGTATCTCACATATGCAAGGCATATGATACCTCTGAACCAAGTCCCCAGCCTTTTTTTTTTTTTTTTTTTTTTTTGCTATTAAAAAAAAGCACCGTTAAGTTTTTGATTACATTTTATTTTATTTTTTGTGGGGGCCACACTCAGCGGTACTTAGGAGTTACTCCTGGCTCTGTGCTCAGAAATCTTGTTCCTGGCAGGCTCGGGAGACCATATGGGATATGGGAATCAAACCCAGGTCTGTCACCAGTGCAAGGCTATCTCTCCAGCCCCTGATTACATTTTATTAATTGTGATTTCCTTCTAGAATACTCTTTGTGTGGAGGAAGTTTTTGGTGGTTTGGTTTAAGATAGATAGCACTTGAAACATGATCAATGTTCATAAGTAATTGGGCAAATGAATCACTGAATTCTGGTGGGGAAATTTTTCTCATCACAGCGAAGTTCCTTTCCCACCCAAAAAGTTCATGGTAAAGTGGGACAATAGCTGCACATGGGAGACTGCTTGTTCTAAAGCAAATAATTGAAAAGAAATGTCAGAAGGAGTTTCTGCCCTAAAGTTACTTTACTGAGTAAAATAAAATGAGTTACATGTGTATAAAAGTAGGAGCAATAGTCCCAACTAATAAATGCTACATATTGATTGATAGAAATAGTAGAGAAAGATTAATACTGTTAATAGCATATGTTGTAGATAAAGAAGGAATTTTCTTAAATTAACAAGGCATAGTGTTCCTTGAGGATGGCTTTCCATTAATTTAGAGTGGTTTAGAGTAAGCTTTAGGTAACTAGGAAAATTGCTTTCTATAATCCTTTTCTAGGCATTTGATTCTAGAAAGATTGCTTTAAATATTTTATGCAGTTCTTAAGCACTTTTCAGTTTTGAATAAAATCTTATTATGTCTGGCTGGCTGTGCATTCCACTGGATCTGTTTCATTCCTTGGGAGGAGGATTTAATACAGCACAGGGGTTTCTGAGCAATCCTTTCCTGGTATTTTTGGCTAATTGGTAAGAAGTGCCACCTGGTGGTTATTGAAGTGTCATTTCCCTTACTGTTCTCAATCCTCCATTCCCATACACCCCCCCCACCCCCCCACCCCCCCCCCCCGCTTCTAATGACACTGGGATAAGGGTGCAAAACAGTAATACTTCACACCATTTTACTTCATTGAGCTTAAAAATTAGCAGAGGAATCGTCAAGCTGTTCACACAAGTATTTGGAGAGAATCAGTCAAATGAATCTTAAGAGTAAACAGCAGCCAGACCGAAAACTACGGCATTCTTAAGATTTTTAAACAATTCAGAAACTATGAGATCATGAGAACTATTGTTTTTTTTTTTTTTCACGACCTTCTCTCCAGACCTTTCACAAATATCATGCACTAGGCACTCAGTATCTCAAATGAGTGAATATAATATGACACCAGGGATAATTTGAAATATTAGTATGATCCAAACTTAAAAACAAATAAAATTTTCTGAATCTATTGGTTTGATGCCATTGAAATATCTGAGTCAGTTCTCCCAATTTTACAGTTACAAGACTAATTTATATTTTGATTCTTGTTTTAACGTAACTTAGCAATAAACAGATTTGCAAACAAAAATGTAAAAGCTTTATGAATTAATTTGATTTTATAATAGATAATAATTTATCAGCATAACTAGCTTGCCTTTTTTTAATGCCCCACCAAAACCTTGGGGGGTTTCTTTGATGGTGCTCAGGGGACCATGGAATATTGGAGATCAAGTCCAGGTCTCCTGCATAAAACTGTGTGCTTGATTTACTGAATAATCCCTCTACTACTGCTTTTGGTGATTAAATAACTAAAATAATTTGCATAATAATTCAGATAGATAGATAATATCATAATTCATACACAATATTTGCATAATCAAATATTAAATCATTTGAATAAATAAATCAATAATATATAATAATTAATAATTAAATTAATTTAAATTAAATAGTTTCATTATTTAGAATAATTTTAAATGAAACAATTTGAATAATTACATTTAATGACAGTATTAACAGGAAATGACCCAGCAAGCCAATTTTTATGGTTACTTTTCTTATAATTAACCTGATGCTTATTTTTAATTTTACTTATTTTGTAAGAACTACTCCCAATGATGCTTAGATGCCAATAAAACCATAACTAGTAATACTTGGGAATAGAGGGTGGTGCCATGCAATGCCTGGGGTCAGACAGGTCTCACATATGTCAGGTATATGCTGTACTATTTGAGCTATCTTCTTATCTCCTGAGTGTTTTTTCTAAACTTTTATCCTGATTTATAAATATGTATTATTTATTTTTGTAATTTAATACTATTTTCATTAAAATTGAATTATTAAGAGATATCTCTAGACATTGTAGATAGAGGATTTTTTTGTTTGATTTTGGACCACACCTAGCAGTTAGATATTATTCCTGGTGGGGTAGGGGACCATAAGGATTGGTCGAGCCCTGGTCAGCCAAGGTAAATGCCCTACCTGCTGTTTTATCGTTCCTGCCCAGAAACAGGCTTTTGAAACTGATAGTCTCACAGGCAAATCTTAACTCTGAAAGATACTTATGATATAGGACAAAGTGCCTTTGCATTTTCTTACCTGCTTAAAAAATTAATAAGTAAGAATTGACACTAATATAAAAAAATACTTTCAACCACAATTTTTTTCTTGTGGGACTGCTTTCCAATCTTTGATTGAAACTTTTTTAAAAAAAAATGATATCTGATTACCATGATTACAAACAGGTTTATAGTTGGGTTTCAGTCATAAAAAAAAAAAACCCTCCCTACACCAGTACAACATCTTCACTACTAATGCCCCTTCATCTTCCTCCTTCCCCACCCCCTGCCTATATTCAAGACAGGCATTCTACTTTTTTCAACTTTTTTCACTCATTAACGTTATGATATTTGTTAGTGTAATAATTCCTTTAACTGCACTCCCCATTCTTTGTGGTAAGTTTTATATCATGGGACAGTCCTTCCAGCCTCAATTCTATTGTTTCTGTGTATTATTACAATAATGTGTTTTATTTTTTTTTAATCCCATAAATGAGTGAGACTATTCTGTGTCTATCTCTCTCCCTGACATATTTTACTCAGCATAATAATTTCTATGTTCATCCATGTATAGGAAAATTTTATGACTTCATCTCTCCTAATAGCTGCATATGTGTATATGTAGCACAGTTTCTTTAGCTGTTCATCTGTTGACGGATATCTTGGTTGTTTCCAGATACTGGCTATTGTAAATAGAGCTGCATTGAAAATAGGCATGCAGAGGGCATTTTTGTATTGTGTTTATGTGTTACTAGGAGTGGTATAACTGGATCATATGGGAGCTCAATTTCCAGTTTTTTTAGGAGTCTCCATATTGTTTTCAGAAAGGCTGGACTAGATGGCACTCCCACTAGCAGTGAATGAGAGTTCCTTTCTTTACACATCTATGCTAGAACTAATTGTTCTTGTTCTTTGTGATGTGTGTCAATCTCTGTGATGTGAGATGATACTTATTGTTGTTTTGATTTGTATCTCCCTGATGATTAGGGATTTGGAACATTTTTCATGTGTCTTTTGGCCATTTGTATTTCTTCTTTAAGAAAGTGTCCATTTCTTCTCCCCATTTTTTGATGGGCTTAGATATTTTTTGTTAAGTTCTGTCAGTGCCTTGTATATTTGATGCACATTAGCCTCTTATCTGATGGGTATTGGTTGAATAGTTTCTCCCATTCTGTGGGTTGTCTTTGTATTCTCATCACCATTTCCTTTGAGAAACAGAAGCTTCTCAGTTTAAGATAGTCCCATCTGTTTATCTCTGCTTGCACTTGTTTGGAGAGTTTCCTCTTCGAAGATGCCTTTAGTCTCAATGTCATCGAGTATTTTACCTATGTGGTGTTCTCTATATCTTAGTTTTGGGTCTGATATCGTTCTTTAATCCATTTGTATTTGACCTTTGTACATGGTATTCCATGTACAAATCTGATTTTGCTTTTTTTTTGACATTTTTTTAATTTAATTTTTTTGGATTTCTGATTTTGCTTTTTTGCATGTGGCTGACTA
Source organism: Suncus etruscus (assembly GCF_024139225.1). NCBI lineage: Eukaryota > Metazoa > Chordata > Mammalia > Eulipotyphla > Soricidae > Suncus > Suncus etruscus. The sequence goes on from NC_064851.1 coordinate 138,440,483, forward strand.
GTTGTCTCAATACACTATCGAAGAGGCATTCCTTGCTCCATTTTGCATTTCTTGCTTCTTTATCAAAGATTAATTGATTGTATGTCTGGGGAACATTCTCTGAATAATCAAGTCTCTTCCATTAATCTGAGGGTCTGTCTTTATTCCAATACCATACTATTGCTTTATAGTATAATTTAAAATTAGGGAAAGTATTCCTTTTCCTATTCCTTTTTTTAAGGAAAAGAAATTTTTATATTTTTATATATTTATTATTTATTTATTATTATATATTATATTATTATATATTATATATTATAATTATATATTATAATTAATTTTTTATAATTTTATATCAATTTCCCTATTTCTTTTTTTAAGGGTTGCTCTAGTTATTTGTGGGTGTTTATTGTTCCAAATGAATTTCAGGAGTGTTTGATCTACTTCTTTGAAGAATGTCATGAGGGTATCCTTAGAGGGATTGCATTAAATCTGTACAATGCTTTGGGAGTATTACCATTTTAATGATTGCTAATCCTCCCAATCTATGAACAAGGTATGTGTCTCCACTTCCTTGTGTCCTCTTTTATTTCTTGAAGCAGTATATATATATATTTTGGTTTTTGGTTTTTTTTTTTGGCCACACCCGGCGATGCTCAGGGGTTACACCTGGCTGTCTGCTCAGAAATAGCTCCTGGCAGGCACTGGGGACCATAAGGGACACCGGGATTTGAACCAACCACCTTTGGTCTTGTGCTATCTGTCCAGGCCCAGGACCTATAGTATCTTTAGTTAAGTTGACTTCAAGGTATTAGAGTTTATGTGACAGTAATGTGAATGAAATTGTTTTTTTTAAATTCCATTTCTTCTCTATCATTATTGGTGTATAAGAAGGCTTTGATTTTTGTATTTTAATTTTGTATCCTGCCATCTTGCTATGTGAATTTATTGTTCTAGAAGATTTTTGATAGAGTCTTTAGGGTTTTCTAAATATAGTATCATGTCATCTGCAAACAGTGAGAGTTTGACTTCTTCCTTTTCTATCTGGATGCCTTCGATATATTTTTCTTGCCTAATGCTATGGCAAGAACTTCCAGCACTATGTTGAATAGGAGTGGTAAGAGAGGGTAGCCTTCTTCTTGTACCAAAGGAAATGCTTTTAGTTCATCTCCATTGAGAATAATATTTGTCATTGACTTGTGGTAGATGGCCTTGACTATATTTAGAAAAGTTCCTTCCATTCCCATCTTGTTGAGAGATTTTTTTTAATATCAAGAATGAGTGTTGGACCTTATTGAATGTTTTCTCTGCATCTATTGATATGGTCATGTGGTTTTTATTTTTCTTTTGTTGATATGTATTATGTTGATTGATTTACATATTGTTAAACCATCTTTGCATTGTTGGAGTGAAACCTATTTGGTCATGTTAGTATTTCCTGTTAAAAGGTTTGAAAGAATTTGTTAGTGAATCCATCTGAGCCTGGGCTTTTGTTTTTGGGATGATTTTTGATTATCATTTTAATTTTCTCAATAGTGATGTGTCTGTTTATATAGGCTAAATCATCCTGGTTCTACTGTGGAAGATCATAAGGGTCCAAAAGTTCATCCATTTCTTCAAGTTCTCATGTTTTGTGGCATAGAGTTTCTCAAAGTAGTCTCTGATTACCCTTTGAATTTCTATATTGTCAGTAGTGATCTTGCCTTTTCATTTCTAATCCGGTTTATTTAGTTTCTCTCCTTTTCTTGCTGAGTTTTGCTAATGGTTTGCTAGTGGTTTAACATATAAACTTGTTTATATCTTCAAAGAACCAACTTTTGCTTTCATTGATCTTTTGGATTGTTTTTTGGATTTCTATTTCATTGATTTCTACTCTAAGCTTTGTTATTTTCTTCTGCCTACCTATTTTGGGTTTCTTTTGTTGACCATTTTCTAATTTTATAAACTGTGTCATTAAGCTATGTATAACTAGTAGGTCTCTTCTTTCTTCCTGTTGTGTGCTTGCAAAGCTGTACATTTTCCTCTTAGTACTACTTTTGCTGTGTTCCACAAATTTTGATAATGAAGGTTTTACCTTCATTTGATTTTATTTCCAAGATCTCTACATTCATAGATTACTCCTGTCAGGGTCAGGGAACAGTATGGGATTGCACCCGGGTTGGCTGTGTGCAAGGCAAATGCCCTACCTGCTGCTATCACTCTGGCCTCAGTAATAGCACTGTTGATTATAACTCCCTATATTAAGAGGGACAAATGGGAGTTACGGTGTTACTTTACTTTCGAATTTCTAAAAGATTATGTGTTCTGTGTACATCCATGTATAGGAAAATTTCATGACTTTCATCTCTCCTGACAGCTGCATAATATTCCATTGTGTATATGTACCACAGTTTCTTTAGCCATTTGTCTGTTGAAGGGCATCTTGGTTGTTTCCAGAGTCTTGCTATGGTAAATAGTGCTGCAATGAATATAGGTGTAAGAAGGGGTTTTTGTATTGTATTTTTGTGTTCCTAGGGTATATTCCTAGGAGTGGTATAGCTGGATCGTATGGGAGCTCACACGGAATCTATTATGCTGAGTGAAATAAGTCAGAGAGAGAGAGAAAAACACAGAATTGTCTCACTCATCTATGGGTTTTAAGAAAAATGAAAGACATTCTTGCAATAATAATTTTCAGACACAAAAGAGAAAAGAGCTGGAAGTTCCAGCTCACCTCAGGAAGCTCACCACAAAGAGTGATGAGTTTAGTAAGAGAAATAACTACATTTTGAACTGTCCTAAAAATGAGAATGTATGAGGGAACTGGAGAGCCTGTTTAGAGTACAGGCGGGGGTCGGGTGGGGAGGAGGGAGACTTGGGACATTGGTGATGGGAATGTTGCACTGGTGATGGGTGGTGTTCTTTACATGACTGAAACCCAAACACAATCATGTATGTAATCAAGGTGTTTAAATAAAAAAAATTGAAACTAGGAAAAAAAAAGATTATGTGTTCTGGAATTTTACATATTATATAACATATTTTTTTTCGGTCCCTGATTTTCTTTCCTGTTCTTTCTGCTAGTCCAGGAAAGAATTCTTTTGTACTGAAAATAGAATACAGCTCTGGTTGCTAGATGAATTAAGTCGTAAAAATGTTTTTTAAATATACAGTATATTATGATTAATTTAGTAAACCTAGAACTCTGTTGCTAGATCTGGGGCCAGAGAAATAGTACAGTGGGTAAGGCAGAAAAAGCATCTTGAAAACAGCTGATCTTGGTTCAATCCCTGGCATATCATACAGAACATTGAGCACCACCAGGAGTGATTCCTGAATGCAGAGCTAGGAGAAGTGTAGTTAAAAGTAAAGCTTGATTTTCTTTGAATATTGAATTTATAATTTGTGAATTACATGTTAATCAAATATAATATATTTAATTTATATGAGTACTATATGAATAATGAATAATGAAAGTTAAAAATAACATGGGAAGGCTTAATTAATTGAACACAACGGAGTAGATTGTTTTGAGAGATATTTTAATTTGTTATTTTATATAATTTTTGATTTTATAAAGTGTTTAGAAGACTAGTGTGAGAGGATTTATATTTTTCTTTAAAAATATAATTAAGGGCCCAGAGAGGTGGCACAGCGGTAAGGTGTTTGGCTAACCTAGGACGGACCAGGGTTCGATCCCCTGGCATCCCATATGGTCCCCCAAGCCAGGCGCGATTTCTGAGCGCATAGCCAGGAGTAACCCCTGAGCATCACAGGGATGTGGCCCAACGCCCCCAAAGCCGTAATTAAAATTCATTTTTGACATTGTATGACCTGTAATTGTCTTATTAGTTTTTTTTTTTTTTGGCAGTAGATATATTAGGAATTAATCATCTACCTCCTTTTTGAAAAGTCAGTTTTTCTTTACTTAGGTGCCAATTGTTGCCCTTACTGCTACTGCAACTTCTTCAGTCCGGGAAGACATTATTCATTCTTTAAAGCTGAAAGATCCTGAGATTACCCTTACTGGTTTTGATCGACCAAACTTGTATTTAGAAGTTGGACGAAAAACTGGAAATATCTGTCAGGATCTGAAGCGTTTTCTGATCAAAAAAACAAGGTGAGATATCACGTTGATGAGTTTTGATAAAATCTTTTTCTTTCTTTCAAATTCATATTTATTTTTCATATTTCTTATGTTGTCTAATTTTGGTTTAAATCAAGATTATGTTATATAATCAATGTGATGACTGAGATAAGGTCTTATTTTAATATTTTGTTCTTTTATTTAAATATTATACTCCTTTATAAAATATTTTTATTATTTTATCATTAGTTTTCAACATTATTGAACTTAAATAGGTACAACTTACTCCTTCTCTACTTGAAAAGATTTACTACATGCATCCCCAAAGTTCTTGTACTAATCTATCAATAGAAAGACCATTCTACTCAATTTTTGTACCCACTCTCTTTTCCCTCTGGTAATCAGAGTAGTTCCCACTGTCTCAGAATTAGTTTATTGTTTCATTTTTTTCTAAGTTATTTGCTTTAGTCATTGATTTTACTTTTATTTTTAGTCCATTAATCTTTAGTTTGATTTTCTTGGTGTGCTATCTAGTTTTATTTTATTTTTGACTCTGTGTTGAGGTCATGCCCAAACCATGGTTTACTTCTGGCTCTGCACTCAGGAATTGTGTTGGTGTTGTTGGGGGACATTATGGGATTCCAAGGACCAAACTGGGTGGGCTGCATACAAGGCAAGCACTTTACCCTGTATATTATCACTCTGGTCCCTAACCAGTTTGTTTGTTAAAATGTAAAAAATAATGTATCACCATAGTATTAATGGTTAATACACATGCATAGTAGAGCTTTGGTATTTGAGTCCTGTTCCTTAATTCTAATCAGTGTTGCTATTTTGACATTTTGCTACGTGGGCATCTTTGATTCTGTACCTTCCAGCTTCATAGTCCCAATTGTTGTTACTGTAAGATCCAAAAATAATTTCATAGTTTATCTGTTTTTTTCTACGATTTATTTTTCATTTAAAATATCTTTGCTATCTTAGCAATTTTCATATTTTCTTAAATAAGGGTGTTTTTGTTTGTTTGTTTGTTTGTTTGTTTGGTCACACCCGGCAGTGCTCAGGGGTTACTCCTGGCTTCATGCTCAGAAATTGCTCCTAGCAGGCACAGGGGACCATATGGGACGCTGGGATTCGAATCGATGACCTTCTGCATGAAAGGCAAACTACATCTTGACAAATATTTTTCAAATGAGCATTAAAATAATTTATGTTTTATCTCCATGAAGTTAATCCATTGTGACTTTATATGGAGGAACACTTGTGTACTATCAAAAATTATTTTAAGTATATTATGGAGTAAGACTATTAAAGTGAAATTTCTACCAATTTTTCTTTGTTTTGTTTCTACAGACTTTCCCATAGTCCCTCTTAAAGGTTTTATGCATTTAATTTTAAATATTTGCTTGACATTTGAAAGTCTGAATAAGCAAATGATGATGTTAGATTATTTTATTAGAATGGTTTTACTGTGAATATTTGTGTATATCTCTTGGTGTATAAGTATGTTTATCAAATAGATTTCTAAAATAAAAATGGGATTAAAGGGTATAGCCATTAAACACTAAATAAAATAACCTAAGTTAAAATAGTACATTCTTTTTAATGATACGTTCTTTTTTTATTTTAAGTTATTTAAGCATTGTGGTTACAGAATTGTTCACAATAGAATGTATATTCATTCCACTTCACCATTGCACTTTTCCCACCAACGGTGTCCCCCATTTTCCTGCCACTCACCTACCCCTGCCTGTCTCTTGGGCAGGCATTTTTGCTCCCCCCTCTCTCTCCCTTATCTTTCTCTTTCTCTCTCTTATTTTCTCTCTCCTTCATTCTCTCTCTCTCTTTCTCTCTCTCTCTCTCTCTCTCTCCCCCCTTTTTGACACTGTGGTTTGCACTATTGTTAAAGAAAGGGTACTATACATCACTTCATCTTCTTTCAGCGCCTGTTTCTTGTCTAGAATGATCAATTCTAACTATCTTAGTCATATAGACCTTTCTCAACTCTTTAACTGTACTCATAGCTCTTTGTTGCAAACTTCCTATCATGGACTGGTCCTCCTGACCCTCATTTCTACTGTTTCTGGATATTATTATGATACTTTTTCTTTCTTTTTCTTTTCTTTTTTTATAGGTGTTTTATCTTCGTTGAAAAAAATTTTACTAATAACTTAGAGTGAGCAATATGTTTATATTTATAATGATTCTACATGTTCTCAAATGCACAATAAACCTGCTCTGTTCAGCCATGCTAAGCTATATCTTCAGATATGAAGGACTTCTTTGAACATTCCTTTTATTTTTTTATTTAATTTTTAATTTTTATAAACTTAATATTTTTTGTTTAAATACTGTGGTGACAAGGTTGTTCATAATATTGTTTATTTTTTTCACAGATGAAGTTTTTCATGATTGAATTATAGTCATACAATGTACAACAACCTTCACCAGTGCACATTTTCTGCCACCAATGTCCTCAGTTTTCCTCTTACCCTCCCTGATTCACTCTTCCCTCCCTCTACCTTCCCCTACCTGCTTCTGAAGCAGAGTGATCACTTCCAGAGTGATGAATTCCTGTTGTCATGAACTGTTCACTACACTAACTGCACTCACCACTCTTTGTGGCAGGCTTCCTACCATGGACTAGTCCCTTGATTGTCATTTCTATTATCTCTGGGTATATAACCATACTCTCTGTTGTTTTTATTATACCTTACAAGTGAGTGAGATTATTTTATGCCTCTCCCTCTCCCTCTGATTCATTCCACTCAGTACTATAATCTCCCTATCCATTCTTGTATAAGCAAATTTCATGACTTTATTTTCCTAATGGCTGCATAATATTCCACTGTGTAGATATACAACAATTTCTTTAAATACTCATCTGTCCTTGGGCACTTGTGTTTTCCAGATTCTGGCTATTGTAAATAGTGCTGTGACAAATGTAGGAATGCAGAGGACTTTTTTGCATGGTGATTTTGGTTCCTAGGTATATTCCTAGGAGTAGTATTGCCGGATCATATGGAAATTCAATTTCTATTTTTTTGAGGAATATTATTCTTTTGAGGAATACTGTTTTCAAATAGGTTGAATTATAAAATAATACATTATAATAGTTAAGAAGATATAAATGTTTCTTTAAATGAATATATTGAAGAATAAAATTTTCTGTTGCAATTTTTATTTATACTTAGGTATGCTTTTTTTTGTTTGTTTTTTGTTTTTTGGGCTACACCCGGCGGTGCTCAGGGGTTACTCCTGGCTATCTGCTCAGAAATAGCTCCTGGCAGGCACGGGGGACCATATGGGACACCAGGATTCGAACCAACCACCTTTGGTCCTGGATCGGCTGCTTGCAAGGCAAACACCACTGTGCTATCTCTCCAGGCCCAGGCATGCTTTTTTTTAAAAGCTTCTAATATATGTTGTTTTCTATATTATTTATAGTCTTTAATCATAAACATCTCTTTGAATTATGAGCCTTTCTTTGAATTCTATTTCCTATTTTTTGTAATAAATAGACATTATTGATCATAAGATAGAGTAAAAGTACTATAACAAAAATAATTCACTTTTTACTTTCCTTTCTACATAACTGTTTACTTCCTTTTCTTAAATAAATTAAAATTGCGAATTTAGTGCTCTATTTCTAAATATATTGGTTTTGGTTTTGGAACCATACCTGATTCTGTGTTCAGGGATCACTACTGATTTGACTCAGGGGACTGAATGTTGTGAGAATTAAACAAGGTTGGCTGCATGTAAGACAAGCACATTACCTGTTATACTATCTCTCTAGTTCCTGGTATTATTTTCTATATACTTTATAATTTTGTACTTCTAAATTTTGAGGCCACACTGGAAAGTGCTCAGGACTTACTGCTGGCTCTGTGTTCAGGGAACCATATATGATGTTTGGGTTGAATTTGGGTCAGCTGTATACAAGGCAAGTGCCCTACACATTGTACTATCACTCTGGCTGAATAATTTTATTTTTAATAAATTAAATAAATAAAATCAAAGAGTTTCTATGCACAGGGATCATTGCTAGTGGTCTGCTGGTGATTTAACCCATGCAGGCTGCATTCAAGTTAGAGAAATTTCTGCCCACTGTACTGTTGCTCTAATTAGAAATTTAAATTTTTGTAAAGAAATAAAAAATAATGTAAAAGTCAAAATGTCTGAATCCTATATATGTTTTGTGTTTTTTCCTTTAGTTCTACCTGGGAATTTGAAGGTCCAGCTATCATCTATTGTCCTTCCAGAAAAATGACAGAACAAGTTGCAGCTGAACTTAGGCCACTGCAGTTAGCCTGTGAAACATACCATGCAGGCATGAGTATTAAGTTAAGGAAAGAGTTGCATCATAAGTTCATGAGAGATGAAATTCAGGTGTGAAATCAGTTATTTTTGCTTTATATTTCTCTTGATAGAAATGGTTATTTCTTTAGAAATTATTTGCCATATCTTTTTTTGTGTGTTGGGGATGAAGAAGTACTGCTAAAGAGAATCATTGTATTGTATAATGTGAATAAACTGCATTGATTAGTAACAGCTTTCTATACACACTGCTTAGTTACACACAGGAGGGAATACTAGTCACTAATAAAGGTAGGTTGCTTAATGAGGATGATCCACCCAGGAAGATGTATTTGTTAGTGTAATAATTTCTCTAACTGCACTCACCATTCTTTGTGGTAAGCTTCATGTCATGGGCCGGTCCTTCCATCCCTCAGTTCTATTGTCTCCGTGTATTACAATAATGTGTTTTATTTTCCTCAAATCCCATAAATGAGTGAGACTATCATGTATCTATCTCTCTCCGACTTACTTTACTCAGCATAATAGTTTCCATCTTCACCCATGTATAAGAAAATTTCATGACTTCATCTGTCCTAATGGCTGCATAATATTCCACTGTGTAAATATACCACAGTTTCTTTAGTCACTCATCTGTTGTTGCTGCCCTCCTCTCTTAATTCAGGCTTCCTTATCCCATTACTCACAACACTGTGGTATTAATTGTTTGCTATGATATTAGCCAAATCTATAGTCAAGTTATATTCAGATATATATTCAAACATGTCAATACATTAAAATTATTTATATAATATTTAACATAACTTTTCATAAATTTATTTTATTTTATACTGCATAGTATATTATAGTTAATTTTCTTGTATTTTTTTGTTTTGTTTTGTGAATGTACTTACAACTAATTCTTCACTAAACCCTTATTATTTAAAAGTAATCCCAGTGTTTTCATACAAATTAGGTACTTTTCTCAATGTGTCCTTTTAGAAATACAGAGATGGGGTCTGTGTTTATTATATCAGTCTTTAGGTGCTTGCCTTGTATGTGACCAGCCTGGCTTTGATTCAGTTTTTGGCACTACCTATGGTCCTTCAGCTCTATCAGGTGTAACCCAAGTGTGCAGAGCCATTAGTAGCCCCATAGTACCATTGGGTATGATCCATAATTCCTCCTCAAAAAATAAATTAAAAAATGAAGAGGCAAAAATAATTCATATCTAATTTTACATGTTTAATGATCTATATATTATACAATCAGTACTGTATTTTCCGGCGTATAATATGACTTTTGAAACAAAAAAGAGTCAACCGAAAATTGGGGTAGTCTTATACGCCAAGTATATTCAGAAAAATATTTCAATATGCCGCTAAACGAAAATTGTCTGAATATTGCCACAAAACGAATTTTCCAACTCGATCCTGCACTAATCACTGCAAGGCTGCTCCGACCGCCTCTCTAACTCAGCCAATCCAAGCAGGCTTTTTATGCATGCAAATTAGACAATGTTCTGGAACCGAATCTACACTGTAAAAAGCCTGCTCAGGTTGGCCAGAGTCAGAGAGGAAGTCTATTACAGTATAAGCTTTGGACCTTTGCTTGTTGTGATTGGCTCACTGTGGTACATGAGCTCAGGAACACAGGCAGCACAGGCAGCACATGCAGCACAGGAACATTCTGTCTGATACTGTGAATATAGGCCTAAACTATGTTTTAACTGCAAAATTAGGGGGTCATCTTATATGCCCAGTCGTTTTATACACTGGAAAATATGGTAACTTAATGTTAGGCTAAGGCTCTTGACATATGACAGTCTTTCATGATATAATAAGCATTTAAATGTAATATATTCATAGACATTCAGGGGAGTCACTTTATTTGCCACATTTTATATTGACAGAAGTCCAATTTTCTGGTGACCAACTTTGAAAGTTTTATAGATAATCTTTTAATATCTAAGTGATTGATTAAAATTACATTAAATTCAGTTTAATTCGATAGAAATTAGTTTTTGAATTAATTACTTGAACTAAAAGATATCATTATAAGATGTTAAATTTTCTAAATTTGCCAAGCTGTGTTGTTTTTATTCTTAGTGTGTCATAGCTACTGTAGCTTTTGGAATGGGAATTAATAAAGCTGACATTCGCAAAGTCATTCATTACGGTGCTCCTAAGGAAATGGAATCATATTACCAGGAGATTGGCAGAGCTGGCCGAGATGGACTTCCAAGTTCTTGCCACTTACTCTGGGCTCCAGCAGATATTACTTTAAATAGGTAAAATTATTTATTGCTTTTACCCATAGAGATTTATTTCTAAGTTTGGGAGTATTGGAATGCCATAAAATATTTTCAAAAAATGCGTACTAATGTACTTAAAGTCAAAACATTATAGAGAACATCTTAAAACAATATTTGTGGTAGTGCTAATTCCCGGAGGAAATAACTTATTTCAGTCATTCCTCATTTAGTAAAATCTCATGGAAAACTTTGTTAATGTTGTGCATTTTTCTCTGCAGTTTCTTTCAAGTTTTAATATGTATTAACCACAGTTACTTATATGATTAATTTTGTTGTATTTATTTGTTTTATAATTAATAAATTATTAATTTTGTCATAAATTATTTTGTTAAATGGTTTCTACTAATTCCTATCTGGCTCTCTCTTCTCTGAGAAGCAAGCTTTTTGTTTTGTTTTGTTTTGTTTTGTTTTTTTTACCATGAATGAACAGTTGTACTCATTGACTGTCATGGAAAAAAAGGTCTTTTAAAGTACTGGATAATTCATTTTATTGAAATGCTAAGCAGAATTTTTGGAGGGGGCATGAGTATGGGCTATACTTGCCTGACTCTGGTTTGGGGAACCAGAGAGTGGTGCCAGCAGTTGAACAGGGGTGAGCTGCAAGCAAGGCAAGCGCTTTTCCCTCTAAGCAAATATTTTGTTGACATGTCTAGATATTTACATGGAAAGAAAATATCATCTTGCCAAAATTTTATGGGGAGGCATTAGAACTTATTTCCTCATCTGTAGGTGGAATAGTTCTCAGAAAAGTACAGGGGTGGTAAAGAGAAAGGGTGAGTATATTGGTTTTGCTTAGGGGATTCCTAAGTTTGATCCTTGGCAGTTCATTGAACTAGGAGCTAGGAGTATCTTCTGAGCACCACTGGGTGTGACCCAAAAAACAAACAACCAAAAAAACAAACCAAAAAACAAATCTCAGGGAAGAAGCTTATGATAAAATGATGAAATGAGTTGATAAGCCTGATGAAATGAGTATTTCAAAGTGCACTTCTAGTATAGCTGAGTTTGAGCTCTTGGATAGACATAGCATCTCATTTTATTAAATTGACGAGTATCTAATATAATTTTTTAATTTTGCTCATCAGTGTTACTGTTTTTTGAATTTTACTATGTTCAAAGCATACTCTTTGCTGAGAATGAAATGGAAAATAAAAACAGGTGTTGGATGCCTGTTTTCATATTTTATAGAAATGAGAATGGCAGATACTTAATCAGGATCATATGACTGGATATATAGAATTAATTTACTGTTATCTTTTTGTGATTGAAAATTTCAATAAAGTTTTAAAAATAGTCATGCAGATATAGACACAAATTACAACTTTATTAAATAAATATGAAAGAAAAATATGTTAAATAGAATAAATAAAGATGTGTGGTATTTACCAAGTTAGACCGGGTAAAACTTTTTAGGAAGTGATGCTTAAGTCAAGATCTGAGAGAACAGTGAGAATTCTTTAGTTCAAAATTTTTGCTGTTGGTGTGGGGAGGACCCGGTTAAGTGGTAGGACAGTAGATTGGGTACTTGTCTTGCTGTGGTTTACCTGGGTTTGATCCCTGGTCACCCAGCCTGCCAGGAGTGACTCCTGAGCTCAAAGCCAAAAGTAACCCCTGAACACCTCCAGGTATGGCCCCAAAACAAAATAAGGTAGGAAGGGAGGGAGGGAAGGGGGGGAGAGACGGAGGGAGAAAGGAAAAAGGAAAGGAAAGGAAAGGAAAAAGGGAAGGGAAGGGAAAAGGAAAAAAAAGGAAAAAGGAAAGGAAAGGAAAGGAAAAAGGAATAAAAGGAAAAAGGAAAGGAAAGGAAAGGAAAGGAAAGGAAAAAGGAAAGGAAAGGAAAGGAAAAAGGAAAGGAAAGAAGGAAAGGAAAGGAGGAAGGAAGGAAGGAAAAGAAGAAAGGAAGGAAGGAAGGAAGGGAAGAAAATGTGCTGTAGGTGCTGTTAAATATAGGTCTGTATCAAATATGTCATTTTCTACCAGTTTTGCTTTTATTTGTGCTGAAGATTTAGCTGCCTGAATTTTAGTTTGTGGCACTGCAACATTTGATACAGTTCTGAATACTCTGTATCTCAAAAGACATTTATTTTCTATTTTATTTTAGTTTGGCAAGACTAGCACATGCTTCTAAGCATATGATTCTAAGGATCAAACTTGGGGCCTTTTACATGTCAGGTATTAGTTTACACCATGTTTTACCCAAAGCAAAGATCATCCTTTGTTTCTTTCTGTTTTCAACTTGGTTTTACCCAAAACCAAGGCAGTCCCCAACTTCCTCTTTCTTTTCACCAATCTTTGACTTGTAAAAGCCCACTGGAAGGTACTTTTATCTCCCTCCTGGTTGAATTTGAACTGGTTAATAAAGACAGTTGTTGGTCTTGGGGCTCTGAAAGACCTCTAGGTGAAAAACCACCCCACTCTAGAATTCTCTCCTGACTGGCTTGGTTTATGAATTCATGCATGACCCTGCTTTAGACCAGCTAACCTGGGGATAGAAATACAGCCTGGAGATTTATTTTACAGTCAGGAATGTACTCCAGATTTTTGAGCTATCTCCAAGTTCCTCAGGGAAGTCTTAAATGTTTGTCTTACTGAGCTTTATTAGGAGAACAGAGATTAGTTATCAAATAGTACTGCAGGGAATTTGATACTTAAATATTTGGTATGGAAAGGTGAAAGGCTTGGTAGTCCAGATGCTGCTCCAACAGAGAGAAATAAGAGACAGTCACTCAGGCAAAAGCTCAAGTGGGTTCTTTATTCTGACCGGCCAGGGTCCCGTGCCCGTCCAGAACCGAACAGAGGCAAAAGACCACGTGGATTTTTTGTTCATCCTTATATACCATAAGAAGGGGAGAGGGGGTGGGGATGATTTCCTTATAAGGGCATAATGTCCACTAAGACATTCTGAGGTAATACAAGTTATCACATGAGCTTAAGGTTGGTATAAGCTTCCTTTTTAGGACAAAAAGGGTTAGATACCAAAAGCAGGTATAAGCATAGAAAATTACAGAATTCTGGTTACAAAAACCTGACCTTTAAGTTCCATGAGCTACAGCAGTGGGGGCTGGTATAAATAGTTGTTGACTTCCCTTTTCACAAGAGGTTCTTTATATACATGTCTTTCATTTTATGAGAAGTTAGTTAACTATAAGGGTAATTAGATTTAAAAAGAATTGATAAGGATTAAAGATAAATATGTATCTTTGTATCTATGTATTAAAGATAGACACATACCAGTGTTTGCAATTGCTAAGGACAGTCAAATCTCATATTTTTTCTAAAGAAATAATTTACAAGTGGGGCTAGAGTGATAGCACACTGGTAGGGCGTTTGCCATACATGTGATCTACCCAGGACAGACCTGGATTCCATCCCCAGCAGCCTGCCAGGAGGGATTTCTGAACATGGAGCAAGGAATAACTCCTGAGAACTGCTGGGTGTTGCTCCAAAACCAAAAATAAATAAATAAATTACAAGATAAAAATTTAATAAATCTTCAGGCTTCAACTGATTTCTTTATATGAATTATTTTTAGAATATTTTTCTGATTCATTTGTTTTTATTCTGTGGAATATCATGCTTTAACAATTTTAATAGTCCCCAAAGAAGACTACTCATTTGATTTCCTATTAGGTAAATTGTAATTTAAAGAAAATTATTACTGACATTAGTGTGATGTTAAATATGGGTCATGCCAACCAATTGTAAGATTATCTAGTTCTTATAGTGTATTTGTTTTTTTGTTGTTTTCTATTAGAGGAGAATGTTAACTAAGGAAACAAAGCAAAACAATAACTGATTTTTATTTCATGAGTTAAGAAAATTGAGATCAGATTTTTAAGTTAGGAATTAGAATTAATAGTTAGAGGAAACTTTGAGGAAAATTACATAGGATTCTTTAAAACTGTAGAGAGCTCAGAGGGCTGGAACTCATACATTGCATCATGTGAGATGCAATCTAGGAATAATCCAGGGCAGAGTACTGCACGTATCTCTAAAATTATACAAAACAAAACAAAACAAAAACAACCCCATAGACCATAACTTCCCAAAACTCCTATAAATTTAGTTCCCCAGTGGTGTCAACTTTTAGAATTATGCAGAGGCATTGACAGCAGCCAGGAATTTGAATTATCAAAATGTTAGTGAGCATTTTCTATTTTGATAAAGATGAGTAGTGCCAATTATTATAGGCAAAGCATTGCTTTCTATACATATATCTGACACCTTTTCAGCTCAAACTTTATTCTTGGAAGGACATGCAGAGCTATTTGGGAAATTCTATAGTCATTGGATATCTAGAGTTCATGGAATTTTATGACAGAAAACAGGATTAATAGACAAATAAATCATTGTTAATTTGTTGGAAAAATGTTAGAAAAGTGAATACAGGTTTAGAGTTATTTGATTATATAAAATAAATTCATTAAAAGTGAGTAATAAGTGAGGAATGCATTCTGTACAGGGAGATAGTTTTAGAAGGCTGAGAAGACTTCTGAATTTCTAATGGCAATTAAGGCTCATGTTTGTTTTATATCTTTTAGTATACTTTACATAGATTAAATGTTTTTATATAAAATAAAAAAATTGTCTTTTACTGGGAAATGGTAAAAATTCACATGTAGTAGAAATAATTATTGCTCAAAAGAATATTGTAAAAAAACAAAATAAAAAATTGGACTTTACAGTATTTTTTTAGGAATAAGAATCTGCTGCTTCACATCAGGAAGGAAGAAGGAGCTTACCTGAGTAGCTTAATGACACAGCTAATAGAACTAGAAAGTGCTCAACAAAAGGACCCAAAAATAGGGAGACAGAAGGAAATAACAAAGCTGAGAGCAGAAATCAACCAAGTGGAAACCCAAAAAACAATCCGAAAGATCAACGAAAGCAGAAGTTGGTTCTTTGAAAAAATAAACAAGATTGATAGACCACTGGCAAAACTCACAAAGAAAGAGAGAGAGAGAAACTTGATAACTCGTATTAGGAATGAAAAAGGAGAGATCACTACTGACATGACAGAGATTCAAAAGGCAATCAGAAACTACTTTAAGAAACTCTACGCCACTAAAAATGAGAACCTGGAAGAAATGGATAAATTCTTGGACTCTTATAATCTTCCACGGTTGAAGGAAACGGATGTAGCATATCTAAACACCCCCATCACCATTGATGAAATTAAAACGGTAATCAAATGTCTGCCCAAAAACAAAAACCCAGGCCCAGATGGATTCACTAATGAATTCTTTCAAACTTTCCAAGAGGAACTACTACCAATCCTGGCAAGACTCTTTCATGAAATTGAACAAACGGACACACTTCCAAATAGCTTTTATGAAGCCAACATCACCTTGATACCTAAACCAGACAGAAATGCTACGAAAAAAGAAAATTACAAACCAATATCTTTGACGAATGCAGATGCAAAGATCCTCAACAAAATCCTGGCAAATAGGATTCAATGCCTCATTGAGAAGATCATCCACTACAATCAAGTAGGTTTCATCCCAGGAATGCAAGGATTGTTTAACATTTGTAAGTCTATCAACATAATACACAACATAAACAACAAGAAAAATAAAAACCACATGATCATATCAATAGATGCAGAGAAAGCATTTGATAAGGTCCAACACCCATTCTTGATCAAAACTCTCAGCAAGATGGGAATGGAAGGAACCTTTCTCAATATAGTTAAGGCCATCTACCACAAGCCAGTGGCAAATATTATCCTCAATGGAGAAAAACTAAAAGCCTTCCCTCTAAATTCTGGCACAAGACAAGGCTGTCCTCTCTCACCACTCCTATTCAACATAGCACTGGAAGTACTTGCTATAGCGATTAGGCAAGAAAAAGATATAAGGGAATCCAGATAGGAAAGGGAAATCAAGCTCTCACTGTTTGCAGATAACATGATACTCTATTTAGAAAACCCTAAAGACTCGACCAAAAAGCTTCTAGAAACAATAGACTCATATAGCAAGGTGGCAGGCTACAAAATTAACACACAAAAATTAATGGTCTTTCTATACACCAATAGTAATAAGGAAGAAATGGACATTAAGAAAACAACCCCATTCACAATAGTGCCACACAAACTCAAATATCTTGGAATCTACTTGACTAAAAATGTGAAGGACCTATACAAAGAAAACTATAAAACTCTGCTCCAAGAAATAAGAGAGGACACACGGAAATGGAAACGCATACCCTGCTCATGGATTGGCAGGATTAACATAATCAAAATGGCAATGCTCCCCAAAGCATTACACAGATTTAATGCGATCCCTCTAAAGATACCCATGACATTCTTCAAAGAAGTGGATCAGGCACTTTTGAAATTCGTTCGGAACAATAAACACCCTAGAATAGCTAAAGCAATTGTTACACCCCACTCAGGAATGGCACACATCAAAAAAGTGTTGCACTCCTGAAAGTGAATTATTTGCCAAAAATGCCCGCTTAGAGCAGTCAAAATCAGTTGACCCTTTGCGTGGATTGTTTGGCCATAATTCTAATATGTGGCTGTAACTATCTCTCTCTTTATTTTTAACCAATATTAAAAAATCAGGCCTTAGTAATTCTTTCTAACAAAGGAGGACAGTACAAATCCTGCCGAAAGTCTCCCACTAACCAGCTCTTGTGATCTTTGCTACTTTGGCGCCAAGATCATGTTTTTTCCCAAAACTTAGCTCATAGTAAACCAATTTTCAGTTTTCCCCAAAAACTCTAAAACATTTCTCTCTCTTCCCACTTCCCTGAAAATTACCTGTTTTCTCCTACTCACCCAAAACAAAGTTACCCCAAAACAAAACTTCTTTTCACCTTCAGTATCGGTTCTTTAATGTGCAAATTTTATCCATGGTCTTTCATTCTGTTTCCCTAACTATCTCCCACTCTCTTTGATGTCAAAATTACACCCTGCATTCCAAACCTCAACCTTAAAAGCTACCCAGCTCAAAAAATAAATTTGTCTTCGTCTTTCTAGACGCAAGTCCCCATGCATTCTGTGTGGTCTCATTCATTTCATATTTCATAATTCATTATTTCATATTCACCTCTTCGTGCTCCCGTTTGACTCTCAGTGGGATAAGAACCCACTAAGGTTATGCTTAGGGACTTTTTATCCGATTAGGATAAAACAGTCCGCAGCAAGCAATCATTGGGAAAAAGAATATGGGAGGAATTTCTTTCTCCAACTTTAAACTGTACTACAAAGCAATAGTTATCAAAACAGCATGGTATTGGAATAAGGACAGGCCCTCAGATCAGTGGAATAGGCTTGAATACTCAGAAAATGTTCCCCAAACATACAATCACCTAATTTTTGATAAAGGAGCAGGAAATCCTAAATGGAGCAGGGGAAGTCTCTTCAACAAGTGGTGTTGGCACAACTGGCTAGCCACTTGCAAAAAAATTGAACTTAGACCCCCAGTAACATCATGTATGAAGGTAAAATCCAAATGCATTAAAGACCTCGATATCAGACACAAAACCATAAGATATTTAGAACAACACATAGGCAAAACACTGCAGGACATTGAGACTACAGGCATCTTCAAGGAGGAAACTACACTCTCCAAGCAAGTGAAAGCAGAGATTAACAGATGGGAGAAGAAGCTTCTGCACCTCAAAGGAAATAGTGCCCAGGATACAAAAGCCCCCCACTGAGTGGGAGAAACTAGTCACCCAATACCCATCAGATAAGGGGCTAATCTCTAAAATATACAAGGCAGTGACAGAACTTTTCAAGAAAAAAAAAAAAACATCTAATCCCATCAAAAAATGGGGAGAAGAAATGGACAGACATTTTGACAAAGAAGAAATACAAATGGCCAAAAGACACATGTAAAAATGCTCCACATCACTAATCATCAGAGAGATGCAAATCAAAACAACGATGAGATACCACCTCACATCACAGAGAATGGCACACATCACAAAGAATGAGAATAAACAGTGTTGGTGGGGATGTAGAGAGAAAGGAACTCTTATCTACTGCTGGTGGGAATGCCATCTAGTTCAACCTTTATGGAAAGCGATATGGAGATTCCTCCAAAAACTGGAAATCGAGCTCCCATATGACCCAACTATACCATTCCTAGGAATATACCCTAGGAACACAAAAATACAATACAAAATTCCCTTCCTTATACCCATATTCATTGCAGCACTATTTACCATAGCAAGACTCTGGAAACAACCAAGATGCCCTTCAACAGACGAATGGCTAAAGAAACTGTGGTACATATACACAATGGAATATTATGCAGCTGTCAGGAGAGATGAAGTCATGAAATTTTCCTATACATGGATGTACACGGAATCTATTATGCTGAGTGAAATAAGTCAGAGAGAGAGAATAATGCAGAATGGTCTCACTCATTTATGGGTTTTAAGAACAGGCGGGGGTTGGGTGGGGAGAAGGGAGATTTGGGACATTGGTGATGGGAATATTTCACTGGTGATGGGTGGTGTTCTTTACATGACTGAAACCCGAACACAATCATGTATGCAATCAAGGTGTTTAAATAAAATATATATTTAAAAAATGTTGTAGTAAATCTCAACGGCATAGCATTTTATGTAAAAAAAAAAAGAATCTGCTGCTTGAATGTAAGTAGAGTTCTTTGAAAAATAATTTTTAAAAAGTCATAAAAATCACCTATTGAAGTATTTTCACTGGAAGGTACATAATAACTTTCTGAATGATAGGAAATTTTATTTTGCTAGGTTTATGGATATTATAGGTTTTGAAAAACAAAGTGATAAATGAAAAGTGATAAACTGCTAATAAAATTTTATGTATTTCTCTGATATTTATAAATAACAGACACCGCCTTAATGAGATACAAAATGAAAAGTTTCGATTATACAAATTAAAGATGATGGCAAAGATGAAAAAGTATCTTCATTCCAGCAACTGTAGGAGACAGTATGTATTATTTTATTTCACTAACTTGAATTTATAAATGGTTATTATTTTTCTTTATTTATTTATTTTTGTTTTGGAATCACACCCAACTGTACTCAGGGCTTGCTTCTGGCCCAGACTTCAGGGATCCCTCTTGGTGGCTTGGGTGAGCATATGAAGTGGCAGAGATCAAACAAACCCAGCTCAATCGCATGCAAGACAAGTGCCCTTTCCACTGTATTACTGCTCTATAGCTAGTGATTTCTTTTTCATATTTTGTTTTGTTTTGGGGTCACACTTTGCTGTGCTCAGGGTTTACTCCTGGCTCTGAGCTCAGGGTTCTCTTCTGTTGGGCTCTGGGGACCATATGGGCTTCTGGGGATTGAACCCAGGTTGACCACATGTAAGACAAGCAACCAACCCCCTGTAATAGCACTCTGGCCTGAGTTGCTCATCTTTTAAGAGAAGTTCATAAGAGTTTCAGAACTATATTTTGTTAATTTTAAGTATGTACTTAAATGTTTTAAGTAACATTCTTTGCACCTTAGTAAACTGAAGTCATATAATAAGATCTCAGATGAATCAGTTGAAGGTGATTTTATCTTAAATTCAGCAATGAATTTAACATGTATGCTTTTGTTCTTTTATTTAACTTAAAATTTTCTCTTGGTTAGAATCATCTTATCTCATTTTGAAGATAAACAACTACGAAAAGCCTCCTTGGGTATTATGGGAACTGAAAAATGCTGTGATAATTGCAAGTCCAGGTAAAGATTGCTCTTTACAAATAGATATTCTGAAAGCCTTTGTTTCTCTTCTTTTTCAATACATTTTAAATGATTTTTTTTGTTTAATACACTTTGCAGTTTAAAAAAATGCATTTGTTTATTTAAATGAAGACAAAAGTAAAAGGGTACCATTTTGTTTTAATAAATCGATAAATGATTAAAATGTCAACTTAAGTCTAAAACTTGCAATATTTCAAATTCAATTTCAGTGTTAAATATTCAATATTAAGTTAAATATATTACATTAAATATAAATGATCTAAAACATTTAATGTAAAGGTACAAGTTTTTAAAACTAATTTTAAAATATGCTGTAACTCTTTGTTGTCCCACAAGGGGAAAATTACTACAGATACAATTAAAAGATAGACTACATACCACGAAAATACTAATTATAGAAACTTGTGATTTTTGGATCTCCTACAGGCTGCTCAGGTGGCTCAGCTGTTCTTTGAGGTTGAGTATGAAGGCCCTGAGATAGAGTGCTGCTCAACCCCTGTAGGACCAGGGATATCCCACTGCACCCTGATGCCCACTGCACCCTGATGCTCTCCTTGGGTCCTCAAGGCCATGTCTGTAGAGTTACCATAAATGGAGATTTAGGAGGTTGGAGAGAGAACACAGGGAAGCTGCTGACCCCAGTTCTATCCCAGCACCACACAGTCCTCCAAAGGATGATGAAAGATTAATTTACCAATATATGAATAGTTATCTAGAGAAGTTCACACACACACACACACACACACACACACAC
The DNA here is from genome assembly GCF_024139225.1 of Suncus etruscus. Classification (NCBI taxonomy): domain Eukaryota; kingdom Metazoa; phylum Chordata; class Mammalia; order Eulipotyphla; family Soricidae; genus Suncus; species Suncus etruscus. Next base: position 138,461,594 of record NC_064851.1, read on the forward strand.
ACACACACACAGTTGTGACTTAGCAAATTTTAAATCTGTAGAGCAAGAAAGGCAGGAATGTTGGGTAGAATTTGTGCATGATTTCTGTTTTAATCTTGGGTCAAAATTTCTTGTTCTACAGTTAATTTTAGGCTTTTCTTTTTAAGATTTTGACCTTATTAACTAAGACTTGCCCACATCACTTACATTCATAAGTGATGGTAAATATTAGTCCCATCTACCGAATACCTTTATAGAAGTATTTGCATTAGTGTTTTCAAACTTATGGATACCATAGCCAAACAAAGTTGGCAAATAAAATTAACTGTCATATCCTAAAACACACCATTCTCACTGTTGTATGTACTAAATCAAAGAGTTGTCCAAATTGAAAGAATAAATACATAAATCCAAGATTATAGTCACTGATTTCATTGTCTTTAGGTAGTAGTTAATAAAATTAGTAGGAGATTAATGAGAAGATAGAAATGGAGAAAACTATCGATAGACTGATTTAACATACAGACCTTTTTAAATAACAAAAGTAGAATACTTTTTTAAGTGATGGAAAGACTTCATGAAATACAACATTCAGGGCCATAACTATCCTTAAGATATTTAAGAAGTTATTTTCATGTAGAATGTTTTCTAATTATAAAGAAATAAAAAAGAAACCAGTAAAAGAAAAACTCTCCACATAATTATAAATTAAATTTAATTAGAAATTAAACTGTTTGCTTGCTACTAAATAATCTAATATCTGCAGATAAACCTGAAAGTATTTTAAGCTGAATGAAATGAAAGTATGAAATAAGTAGGGTGAAGCTAAATTGTGTGGGAAATTAAGAAAATTAATTTAATTAATTGAAAAATGCAAATAATAAAAGCTTTATACCTAACTGGGTTAGCTGTATTTGTAGGTGTCATATCTATATTAACAAAGGAAGTGTAAGAGGTGGAGGTACTCTCTAAGATACGATACATGTTCTTTCACAAAGGGGACAGGGTTGTTCTGAACACAAAATTAAGATTCCTTACAGATGTATAAAACAAATTGACAGGCCACCTGGAAGAAATCAATACATTTATTTAATCAATAAATCTCACATGAATGTGAGAGAGTTTGATGGAATTTTTAGTTCAGTGTAGGGTAATCAACCAATTAGGAAGCTACAGAACATTTGCAAAATTAGGACACTGTAGAAAATATGCTCAATGTAGTGAACAAGCTTGATTTTTTTACTTATTAAATAAAGCTCTGTACCAAGCGATTAGAAAATACATCTCTCAGTTTTTTTTTTTTGAGGTTCTATGGTTTACAGTACTGTTAATAAGGATTTCTTGTTATGTAATTGCAACACCATATACATCATCAGTGTACTCACTTCCCTTTCCCAAGAATGTCAGTGCTCCTCTCTTCAAGCACTTCCCTTACTATGCCTTCCAACAACTCATTTGTGTGAATCAGTTCTCATGCTGCCTTTGGACTTTTACTATTACCTTCCAGTGTATCTTTAAATCCATATATAAGAGAGACCATTCTGTATCTATTTCTTTCCTTCTGACTATCTTCACTCTGTGTGCTATCCTCTAGTTTCATCCATGTTGCTGCAGATTGCATGATTTTCTTCTTTCATAGAATTGTGTGGTATTCCATTACACACATATGTGTATATACATATATATTTCAACTTTTTGTTTCATTCATCCATATTTGTGCATTTTGGATTATTTGTCTTATTGCTATTGTACTTAAAGTACTGTGGTGAGCATATATTTGCATATATAAATTAGAATTAATGTTTTTATATTGTAAAGATAGATGCAAAAAAGTGGCATTTCTGGGTCACATGAGGATTCTGTTTCTATTTTTTGGATAGGTCTCTATATGCATTTCATAAAGGCTGAACCAGACGAAATTCCCAACAACAGTGGATGAAGGTTTTGTTCCCACTAGAATCTTGCCAATACTGGCTGTTTCCAGACTTTTGATATGTGCCACTCATGGTTATTAGAGAATATCTAATTGTTATTTTGATTTGTATTTCCCTAATTTTGAGTGATGAGCACATTTTCATGTGCCTATTGGCCATCTGTATGTTTTCTTTGGAAAAATGTCTGTTCATCTCTTTGTCTCATTTGGGAATGCAATCATTGGATTTTTTTGTTGTTGGGTTTGTGAGTGCTTTATAAATCTTGGATATCAGCTCTTTATGTGATATATTGTGTGCAGATAATTTTCTTTCATTCAGTAAGGTTTTTTTTTTTTTGAGCTTGAGATTCTTTCACTCTATAGAAGCTTTGTAATTTGAGGTAGTTCCATTTGTAGGTTTTTTTTTGTTTGTTTGCTTTTTTGGTTTTGGGCTATAGTGGTGGTGCTCAGGGCTTACTTCTGATTCTGTCTGCATTTAGGGAAAATTCTGGTGGGCTTGGGGGATTATATGGGTGCCAGGGATCCAACTCCAGTTAGCAGTGTGCAAGACACTAACCATCCAGTTAGCAGTGTGCAAGACACTAACCAACCTGCTCTATATTCCTCCGGCCCCTGTATTTTTGTTTTTGTTGTCTTTGCTACTGTGCTCATGTCATGAAAAATCTGCAATAAATTTCTTGGAGAGTTTTACTGATATTTTCATAAATGTACTTTATGGATTCTGTTCTATTTCAGGATCTTTAATTCACTTTGAGTTTATTTTTGTTAATGGCATTAGTTACGGTTATCACTTTATTTATTTATTTTTTTATATATGACTATCCAGTTTTCCCAACACATTTTTAGTTGAAGAGGATTTCTTTAAGCAATGTATTATAAACATTTTCATTTCTGGGACTCACAAAGTAAATGAGTTTTGTAACTAGGATAATTTTAATAGAGGTTCTGT